>NC_068548.1:18291683-19491683 GCF_026212275.2 Microplitis demolitor
AAGAGCTATCAATCTGTCAATCCTTCCGGTGTCCGGGCCTGGTGAGGTTTCCCGTGTTGAGTCAAATTAAGCCGCAGGCTCCACTCCTGGTGGTGCCCTTCCGTCAATTCCTTTAAGTTTCAGCTTTGCAACCATACTTCCCCCGGAACCCAAAAGCTTTGGTTTCCCGGAAGCTGCCCGCCGAGTCATCGGAGGAACATCGGCGGATCGCTAGCTGGCATCGTTTATGGTTAGAACTAGGGCGGTATCTGATCGCCTTCGAACCTCTAACTTTCGTTCTTGATTAATGAAAACATTTTTGGCAAATGCTTTCGCTTCTGTTCGTCTTGCGACGATCCAAGAATTTCACCTCTAACGTCGCAATACGAATGCCCCCATCTGTCCCTATTAATCATTACCTCGGTATTCCGAAAACCAACAAAATAGAACCGAGGTCCTATTCTATTATTCCATGCACACAGTATTCAGGCAAAATAAGCCTGCTTTAAGCACTCTAATTTGTTCAAAGTAAACGTACCGGCCTACCTCGACACTCAATTAAGAGCACCGCGATAGGATTAAATTGGACCGCCAAGTTTGACCTCAGCTAAATCCACCGGTAGGACGTTCCATAACATGTCAGTTAACACCGCGAGCGATGAACCAACAGTATGAAACACAGATTCAACTACGAGCTTTTTAACCGCAACAACTTTAATATACGCTATTGGAGCTGGAATTACCGCGGCTGCTGGCACCAGACTTGCCCTCCAATGGATCCTCATTAAAGGATTTAAAGTGTATTCATTCCGATTACGGGGCCTCGGATGAGTCCCGTATCGTTATTTTTCGTCACTACCTCCCCGTGCCGGGAGTGGGTAATTTGCGCGCCTGCTGCCTTCCTTGGATGTGGTAGCCGTTTCTCAGGCTCCCTCTCCGGAATCGAACCCTGATTCCCCGTTACCCGTTACAACCATGGTAGGCGCAGAACCTACCATCGACAGTTGATAAGGCAGACATTTGAAAGATTCGTCGTCGGTACTAGACCATACGATCAGCAGAAAGTTATTCAGAGTCACCAAAAGTAACGATGGACAAGCCACCGATTGGTTTTGATCTAATAAAAGCGTTCCTTCCATCTCTGGTCGGAACTCTGGTTTGCATGTATTAGCTCTAGAATTACCACAGTTATCCAAGTAAATGTGGGTACGATCTAAGGAACCATAACTGATTTAATGAGCCATTCGCGGTTTCACCTTAATACGGCATGTACTGAGACATGCATGGCTTAATCTTTGAGACAAGCATATGACTACTGGCAGGATCAACCAGGGAGCTTCGTTATATGTTTTATTTTTTAAAACATCAGAATAACTCCTCTTTCACTTTATACATACATGATAGTATTTTAAAAATCCTATCTGTTGTTAAAGTGGTGCTGTTTGTAAGCATTTGCTTCATACAACACTTTTGAATTTTTGAATTTATATTACTTATTCACAAAATTGAATAATGATTTTATTTTTCAAACATCCTCTCATTTTTGTAAATATTACTCTCGCTAGATATTTTTATCAAAGCGACTTGGTTTTTATACACGTAAACGTGATATTTTATTCTTGCTCGGAAATAAGTAAGTCAATACTCAGTTTCATATTTGCACACTGTTTTTAAGTTATACATAATATTATATAAACGCCGTAGCGATTTACCACATAAAGAGTCATTCAGTCATAGACATCGACCCGTGGTACTGATGCGTTGATATTGTATATCTTGCCGTAGCCAGTATCCATCAGCTCTCACTCGAACTGCTTCAACTGACTACTCTTTCATACTAGTACGAGCCGGCCTCTAAAAAAGTTACAGTCACGCGCTGACTGCCAGCCGCGTCAACGGCGGCGGATACAACGGTAGCTCCCTGTATCTAAATTACATGTTGCCACTTGAAAAATTTTTCAAATATAAAATTATTTATTTTTATATACATAGTATTATTATTAATTTTTTTTTTTTTTTTTTTTTTTTTAATATAATTTAATTGTTTGGATAAAAATATTAAATTATTTATTTCTTTTTTCATTGAATATAAAATACTTTTATAATAATAAATAATATTTTCGCTTACTAATAATAATGAATTCTTATTCTATAAA
Organism: Microplitis demolitor; assembly: GCF_026212275.2. NCBI lineage: Eukaryota > Metazoa > Arthropoda > Insecta > Hymenoptera > Braconidae > Microplitis > Microplitis demolitor. The sequence continues at coordinate 18,293,819 of NC_068548.1, forward strand.
AATCATAAATAAATAAATTTTATAAATTATTGTTTATTTCAATAATTATTTTATTTTTTTTTAATTAAGTATTTAATAATTTAAAAATAATTTGATACATTATAATAATATTAATAATAATAATAATAATAATAATAAATATTATCAGTTGTATAAAATAACTAATAATTATTATTGATTCTATAAAAATTATAAATAAAAAAAAATTATAAATCATTTTTTTTTTATATTAATTCAACTATAGAATTGAAAATAAAATAATTTTTTAATTGTTTAATATATAATAAAAAAAAATATTATCAGTTATAAAAAATAACTCTAATTCTTATTATTTATTTTATAAAAATTATAAATAAATAAATTTAATATTTTTTTTTTTTTTTTTTTAATTTTAGTATACATTTGATATATTTATAACATTCTATTTATACAATTTTATATATAAAACATCACAAAAACATCGTTTGAAAAATATTAAAACAACTAATATTATATTTATTTATTATTCTGTTAACAACAAAAGTTAATTTAGATAAATACTTTTTTTAAACATTTTTATCTTCATTATTACGTTAAAGATAAGTGTAATGAAAAAAATTTTGTATATATTTTTGGATTAAATACTTTACTACTTTTTATAAACATTTTTATATTTTAATTCACTTTTTATTCAATTACGTAAATTTGACTAAAAGAAAAACCTTTATTGATAAATGAAAAGAAAATAATAATAATATTTTTCTTATATACCCAATTTCATATCACTACATGCTTCAAATAATAAAATTATCACTATATTGATTCATTTTCATATTATTGCAACAACATTTCATTAAAGATATGTATTATACTAACATCAAAATTAATTAATTAATTAATATAATTATCATTATTTTGTTTTATTATTATTATTTTTTTTTCGCAAAAAATTACTTAATCTGATTATATTTATACGTAAATTTAAAAATTCTATAGTAATTATATAAATAATTTTTTTTAATTTCATATTATTTTCTTTTTACATTTAGCAGTACGACTTTTTATGTAAAGTTTTAGTTACTCTACTATAACAGCTACAACACATATTGTTTCGCAACGTTTTCAACATAAATGTTTTATTTTACAAGTAAATATTTTAACTATTCTTATTCATTTTAATTTTAGATCTTATCAATCTATAAGAGTTTATACTAAACATTCAAATTTTAATTAAAATTGAATTAAGATAATATATATTTATTATTTTTTTATCTAGTCTCTATTAAAATTATTTTCAATTATATTATCCAAATATCTTTTTTTCTACATATATTAACTATATTCAATTCACATAACAATATAAATTATATTATAATAAAAACATAAATATTGTAAAAACAAAAAAATTAACTATAAAATATTTATAATTATTTTATTTTTATTACTTATTGTGTTTTTTTTTTATTATGAAATTTATCTTAACAGTTGACTCAAAACTATTACATTTTTTTAAAAACATTTCGTTGATATTATTTGTCCATAACTAATCATACTAAAAAGTCGCAATTATAATTAAATTACATATATATCTGTCACTTTTATTAATTTTACATATTTATTTCAACTCTTATATTCTACGTTTTATTAATTAATTAATAACCAAGTAAAAAATAAAATCCATTATTATTATTATTATTATGTTTACTAAACTTCAAATGACTTGATAAACTGTGGTAGTACTTGAGCTAGGCTTTGAGCACAGTTATAGCTACGGCATATTCAATCAAACTTTGTCATATTTCAATTTTTATTATTATTGAAACGAGTATTACTTTAACATTACTTTCTTCTCTCTCTCTTTTTTTTTTTTCCTCGAATTTTACTTATTTTCTAAGATAGATAATTGTATATTTTTTTATTCATTTAGTTATTGTTAGTATTTTTACTTCTTTCTATACTTATTTTATATGTTCACGAATAGATGGCAAAGTTCAATTGCTCTTGAAATGAGTATGAAATATTGACTTAGTATTATATTATAATAATTATTATTATTTTTACAAAATCAAAATATTCTATAATTATTATGCGCATGACATTCAACTGTAATAAATTGAATATTTTATTAAAGTTGTATGCTATATTAAACATCTATACTCACGAGTCAACGACGGGAGTATACCTACCGTACTTTATGCCCACTACTATCAACGATTTGCCTCAACCAAATAATAACCATAATTCAAAATAGTTTTATTACTTATCTTTATTTTTATTATTCTAATTTATTACATACAAATTAACAAACTATATTTATAATATACTCATTATTTTTTGTCATATCTTACAATTTAATTTGATTTTTTTTTTTTTTTTTTTTTAATAATCAAATAACTTATCATCAATACATTCATTTTAATTAATTATTTCTCCGTTGATTATATTTTTCAATGTCATGTGTTTGTTAAAACATTTTCTTTAATATAAAAGTAATGTTTTTACGGTATATCCGTAATTACTTTTATACTATCTATCAAATTATTAAAATACTAAAATATATAAATCCAGTTTCTTACCTATATCAAACCAAAGACCCACAAGTTCTCTTATCAGTTGTTACGTCCCCGTAATATTTTATTGATTAAATTAAATTAATTATTTTTAATTAAATAATTTTATACAATGAAACGGAAATCGGTTATGATAAGAGAGTCGCCGTGGCTCGTGGGTAGGCAAAACAGATGACGATGCATGAGATCCGGGCTACGACGATTCTCTCACAGGGAACCTGAGATGCAGCGTCAACATTGTGTCAACTCTGTTGGCTTTATTATATTTTTATAATGACGAAATAGTCAGTCCTTCGAGAGAGATCATGGAGCTCGAACCTCTGCTTTCTAGCCTTAATAAATTACAATTAATCTTAAATTAATCCAACCTTATTTTGGGCTGCCATTAAGCAGCCCAATACCCTACGACTCCATGGTTATTTTGGGCGCTGCTACCGGCAGCCCAATAATCCAAAAATCATCAATTAAATATTGGGCGCTGATACCGGCTGCCCAATAATTTATCCAGTCCTGGACACTGCCACCGGCTGTCCAGAATTCCTCAAATCCTGCATCCTCATAAATAATATGGAGACCAGATCGCGAACATATTTTAAAATCGCGAAAATCAAATAAAATTAATAATTAATAAAATAATCGACGACCACGGCCCACCAGGGGTCTATAGACACTCTAACGAGGCCAAACCTGGATAAAATTAAATAATTAAAAATTATTTTGATTTTTAATTAATTTTGGGTAATTTCCCAAAACGTAACACAGTTTTACTTTGTTTTACCATTCCTTTTCAATTTTACATTTTTTTTTTTTTTTTTTTTTTTTTTTTTTTTTGAGCTAAAACGCTAATAAAATTTGTATTCTTTTATTATTAGGAACAATTTTTTATATTTTTTTTTTTTTTTTAATAATTTATTGTTTAGCCAAACTATTTTAATTATAATTATTTCTTTAGTGCTCATTTTTTTTTTTTTTTTTTTTTTTTTTTTTTCTAAAGTGTGGTTGCTACGAAAATTTTTAATCATATAAAAGTTTTATTTTAGATATATTTAATAAATATAAACACATAATTTCTATAAAAATTCCTATTTATTCATATTCGATTATTTTCATTATTGATTACTTAAATTAGTCATTGTTAAATATTTCAAATAAAAAAATCACTCATGATTATTAATTTTTATCACCAACTTTATTATTATTTTACTATTTACATACATTGATATCTGAGATATTTAATACATATATTCTATAATATTTATTAATTTATATCATCGAATTTTTATTAAAATTACATATACTAACAATTATAATAGCCATAGAGTTTATTTTATTTTATTAACTATATCCAAATAATATAGCAGTATCTGTTATTTCGATATAGTTAATAAATATTACATTAAAAAATTGTTTTCATTTATGTCTTGTGAGACAAAAATTAACAAACTTTCATAAAATAAATCAATTATGATTATTTAATAAATAATATAATAGTTATCTTTTCTTTTTTTCTTCTTTATTATACGTCTTTATATTACATCTATTTATGTAAAATTATTTATTTGTTACATCGATCATCCGGTGATTTTCATTCTTGACAGTATCTAAAAAATACAACAATTTAAATTAAATTGGAAAAAATTAATTTTCATGCAACAATTATATTTGAAATAAATAATTATTTAACTAAATAATATGACTCATTTATTCTATTTCAATTTAAGGGACAACAAAAAAACATTGTGATTTTAATTCTGCTAAACTTTTATATTGTCATTTCTGAAGTTGAAAAGTTTCTAAATTTATATCCAACTATTATCAGATCGTTTCTTTCGAAATTTTATACTTTGTTCAATAACAACCAATATTCATTAACTTGTAAATTACTTGATACTTCCCATTAGTACTTGTAAATTCATTTTTTACCGATAAATTAAAAATCTTAACCTTTTTATTTTTTTCCACACTTAATAGATAATTTTTATCCTTTACAAATATACTTATATCTAAAAATTTCACCTACATGCTTTAAAATAATTATTAATTTCGTTATACTTAATACAAATCTCTGAAAAATCATAAAACATATATTTATAATTATTTTTTATCAATTTTCATCTTTTTAATGTTTAATATGTTTTTGTAAACATCTTTTATCTTCGCACATCAACCGCGGAAGTAAGACTACTATACTTTATACTCATCATTACTAACGCTTTGCCTCAATTCATTGATACATGCAGTCTAATTTTTTTTTCTTTCTTTATAATATCTCTTTTACATAAATAAACAATATATTATCACATTCTACAATTTTTTTTTTTTTTTTTTCCAATTGTACAATTATATTTATTATTTATACCGTATTGCTTCCGTTTTTTAAAATTAAAACATACCGATTATTACAGTATTTGTTTAAATGTGCTTATATGTCTATTTGGTGATATACATTATCTACATATTAAATCGATAAAAGGCCTCACTCTGTCCACAACGATTTTGACTTTCTCGAATTAATAAGATAAGACTTGTGGTAGTTGTGCTAAGATCTCACAACCTGTTATTAGGACGTGTTGGTTAAACAAGCTTCCCTCAAACATCTACACGTGACGCCCAAATCTTATTACTCTACTATGGCAGTTAAAACACTTTGAGTTATAATGTAAAGTTTTTGTAATAACAAACCCATCACAAGATTCCATATCCAAGTTCTAAATAGATTTATGTATCCATGATTTATATCCAATTTTATTATACAGAAATATATAGATACCTATATAGCAAGTAACATGCATTTTTTTTATTAATTGCAACAGTTTATACCCAATATCAAAATTTCTGTAAAAATTCAATAAATATATACTACATAGCCATTATTTATTTATTTTTTTATTTTTTTTCTATTAAAATTAAATTCAAATTTGTAATAACTTAATATTTTGACAACTATATTCCTAATATTATTTATATTTTTCAACTGCATACAATTATTAGAATTATTAGAACAATTGTCACGTCTGCTACATTCCAAAATTTTATTTTATTTTTTTCTTCTCAAATAATTTCAAAAGATTAGTCGTCCAGTATCGAACACTAAAATAATTTTCAATAAACTAAATAAACAATACTTTTAAATACATTTGGTATTTTTAAACTCTTCGAGCTCGACAAAAGTTACATTTTGTATTAATCTCCGAAAATTCGTGACATTAAAAATAATCCATAAGGATCGTTTTTTTAAGTTTCACTCATCATTATACTTGCTAAATTCGATGGATTTTAAACAGAAATTGATGGAAATGAACAAGATGGAGAGTTACACAAACTTTGAATTAAACCAGCGAGTTAATATATGAAACACCCGGAAAAAATCATCAAAAAAATGTATCATTCATATTAACGAAACGGTTGCTATAATTCATGTAACATATGAGGAATTCTAATATACGTTATCCGAAAAAAATTAAGAAAATTATAATTTTTTTAATTTTGAGAATCAATTGACCTATTTTGATGTTTCGGGCGCCATTCAATGCAGTTATTCAGCCTTTAGCGCTCAAACAATATCAGAATCAGTTTTGTGATTTTTATTAGAAAAAAACACTTCTTTGAAATTATTTCGACAACGATATCTCTTGAACAATTAATCCGATTTTGATGGTTGAGGTAGCATTTGACGCTGCTTATATAGCTTTAGAGCTGGTTAGATTTTGAAATCAATCCATCGAGTATACTAAAGATATATATATATATATATTTTAACGTTATTTTTAATATTTTTAACTTGACAATACCTTGAATTGCATTGGTGTTTTCAAACTTGAAAACAGGTTCGTTTTATATTGAACTTGAAAAATTTAAGACATCGAAAATAATTGATAAACAAACTTTTTTAAAATTTTTACTCACAATTATGTTCAATCAAATCAATGTATAGATGGTGGGAACAAAAGTTCCTTTATAATCTCTTAATGATGTAGATAATAATAAAAATGATCATTATTATCATGATAATAAGAGAAAATAATAATTTTAAACTTATCATACGCGACTATAAATAGAGGGCAAGAAAAAATATTTTAAAAGTTACCCCCATCAAAACCAAAGCTATGATATTGGGCTCAAGTCGTAAATTAAAAAAGATTCAGCGCGAAAATGTGCGTCAAATTATTATTGATGTAGTAGTAGCACTTCTATGTACAGAGTCGACAAAGTGTCTATAGGTCGTCATATCTCTAACACCTTATCATTGAACCTGCATTTCTCAAAAATCATAAGCAAAATTAATTCAGCATAAATAGTCTATAATTGAGAATAAACATTCATGCGAAAGATATTAGAAGGTTGTTAGTCTCAGCAACAATGTTACCTCTCATCGACTATTGGTCTATAATTTTAGCTAATTTCACTGAATTAAAAAATAGTAACTTACAACGATCATTAAATCATGCAGTTCGTTATATCTTTACCCTAAAATGTGATAAACATATCATACCATACAGACGTGAGCTTGGATAGCTGTCAGTAAAGAGCCGTCGAATTTACTACTTAGCACGCTACTCTTATAAACTGTTAAGAGTTGGTAAATCTTGCTATTTGCGCGAACTTTTTATCGAAGATACAGATTCTAGACGTTCTGAAAGACTTACAATAAAAGAATAATGTTAACTCTAAGTTGTTATCTGCATTCGTCTCTGGGAAGAGCTGCCAGTTGAAGTAATTAATGCATCTATCATTGAAATTTTTTAAAATCAAGTATTTGATTATCTGTTTAACTTAGATCTTTAACTTTCCCTTAAATTTCAGTTGAATCATTAAATTATTAAATTATTTGAATAATTAAATCATTAGATTATAAAATTCATTATAATTATATTATATATCTTTCTTATATTTATCTTATTTCTCGTGCATAGATAATTATAAAGATCTTTTATACATTTTATGAAACTATTGTTTAAGTTAATGTATAAGCAGTTATATTTTTTCTTCGATTCATGTTTATATTGATTTCAAAGACATTGTTATATTTCAATGCTTAATATGTACTTATCAGATGTAAACACGTATTGCCATCTTTTTAGATCTCGATGCAATTTTTTTTTCACAAAATTACAACTTTTCAAAAATCAAAAAATTTGAAAAGTTGTTTTGTTCCTTTAATTTTTTGCATTAGTGTATGTGTTAATAAAAAGCTCGATTATATCAACCTTTTTTTTACACCATCAGTTATTTTCAATCAGTTACCGAGGTGCTGCGCTTTTTAGTACAGAATATGATAAAATATCACTTATTTTGGATGTTCTTAATGGGAATTTTGCATATGATGATTCTATACCATCAACTAACTTTCTGTGTGAAAAAATTGATCCGAATATGGATGAAAGGAAACATGAAGGAAAAGTGTTGAGTCGAAACAATACTATAAATATCGAGAAAATAAATTTAAAAATACAACTATTTTGTTTGCATTGTTTTCATTCGTCTTTTAAACACTATTCTTAAATCCTATAAATGCTTTAAGCTTTTTAGAACATTTTTTAGTATATATTTATAAATAGAGGTTTAGTAAGTTCATAGACATTACAATATGTATAAATTATGTATATATATTTTTATTTGACACCATCAGTATAACATTTGACATTAATTACATTAATAAAAATCCAGCCGTTTCTTATTGTTGGTTTCGTTGATATTTTGCTTTATATACTTATTGTTATTGTTTCTCTTTATTGTTATTATTTTTTTTTTAATGAAAATAAATAATGTAGTGACATAATACTAGAGATGAAGTTAAAGTTTAAAATCATCGCTCAACAATGATTGATACATCTGTAAGTAAAAATATTGATATTAACATTTTGGTGTTATTAATTAGCTTTTTTTTCTATAACATGTTATTAATAAATATTCTAAAAAATGACAACAGAGTCATACAACTCAATGTCATGTCGGTACTGCTGATAATATATATGTATAAATATATATATGAATTACATACATATAATAACGATAATCATAATAAATACTTCGATGCAGGTTTTGATCAATGCCATTAAATCATCAATCATTATTTATTAATATTACTAATACAATGATTAAATAGTTTGATCAATTATTTTAAGTTATCTCGGTCTATAATTTAGTAATAATAATTATAAGAAAATTCATTTTTCATGATGATAATCGAATACATGCTAATAGAAAAAATGACTTTTAATTTATGTTTCTAAGATTATTACTTCTAACATATATAAATAATTCGATTTTTTATTTGATAAAAATCTTTAACAAGTGAATATATTCAGTAACAACAATTGCGATTATTGTTTCGTAAATATGTATGTGTTGAGACGTTATAATTATAAATTTAAATTGTTATTTTATTTTTTGTTATTTAGAAAGTCTTATAAATTTTATGTGCTGGTAAACATTACGTGCTCAATGATAAATTGATTAATCGACCATTAATATTATAGAAATTCAATAAAAATCACGACGCTAATAATTTTTTAATAAATAAATATATTATTTATTGAAAAATATATATTTTATGGGTTTTTTTTTATCTCTAATAAAATATTTCATTTATTGGCTTGATTTTAATTTTTTTCGTAAGTTTAATTCTTGTGTTTATATATATGTTCAATTTATTATAACCACTACAGATTGCCCAAGTGATAATTAAAGGGAATTAAAATAAAATAAAATTTTTAGATTAATTTAAACCATTCATATGCACGAGCAAGTCCGTACGTACGGGTTTGTTATCAAATCAAAACTTTTGTCTCAAACCGTTCGTGGACGTAAGGATATAACTGCATAGGCAGTCTGCCCTAGTATAGAAATGTATTAGAACAAATTGATAAATCAATTTTATTTATAGAACGATTGAAATAATTTAGTTTATCTGTTAATAATAAATTTGATGTATTCAATTAAATAATAAATATTAGATCTTAAATACCTTAATAATTTAGTTGTTAATTTATAAATATTTCACGCGCTTATCCTGTGTTAAATAGCTGGCATTGTTCTAACAATAAATTTGCACTTACAAATTGCTTTGATGTTATTTTTTTGCTTTTACATAAATATATATTTTATTTATTAACTTTGTTTTTTATGAGGTAGACAAGTGTATTATCCAAATAGCTTCTCATAGCTTTGAGTAATGTTTAAAATAATATTGAAAAAAAAAATTAACTTTATAAAACTGTTATTTAAGGAAGAAAAAAAAATTAATAATTAATAGTATATTACACACCTAAAGAGGAAAGTAAGACATTCCGACCCATGTGATCAATTGCTTACCCGAGCCGAAGGACTTCCTCCGTGGTGTGTATATAATTTTTCACTAGATCTGCACCTGAAAGTTTCAATTTTTGCCTCTGTTTGTGGGAAGAATGGCACTTGCGCTAATTTTTATCATTTGCTTTCTCATAAGAGAAAAAAAACGACTTTCTTCCCTCTAAACAGGACAGGGATTTAAACTTTAGGTGCAGATATGGTGAATATTTGAACTCTACATTTATAAGGAAAAAAAATGTATGTCTAGCTGGCTATAAATTCAAATAAATAAATAAAGTATAATAAACAACCAATGATTGAGCATGATATAATAAATCTTTAATTATGAAATGATTTGATATTTGGTAAAATTATTTTCGAATTGTACTCATTGACTTGAAAGCATTGTATTGGATAAAAAGCTTTTTAAGTGATAAATTTTAAAGCACGTGAACTATTTTTTAATATTTTCTGTCATGCAACTAAAAAAAAAAAAAAATTAGAAAAAAAAAGCTTATTTTGTGATTCATGACCTCTATTAATTAATTACAATTAATTTATCAGCTTCAATACTGGGCTGTAAAATTATCTAGTGTATCCTGCATCGATTTTGCAGTAACCGACATTATTAATTATGACACATAAATTATGTAATTAAATTTATGTCGAAATAATTATTTATTTTAATAATCATTATTTGTTTAAATTTAAACCATTGGTTCCCCAAGATCCATTTCTTCTACAGTAATATATAATCCTTCTTCTTCATAAGTTGACTCATGTTTTGCAAGTACTTTTAATAATGGACGGAGCTTCATCCACCATTGTTGTTTAGGGATACGATGTCTAAAAATAATTTTAAAAAAATATTGTAGTAGATAATAATAAAAATAATATTGACTTTATAAATTTGCTGAAGTCGAAAATTAAGCTAAGCTCCGATCTAAGTTCATTTTTCACACTATTTATTTTCAATTAAATTTTTTAACATTAAACAATTTTTAGGAAAGTTTATAAAACTGCAATTCCTTAAAGTCTTTACTAAAAAATTTTATAAATTACATTTAAAATTGTTATTTATCTTATATCAGTAAACGTCGCTTCAATGATGTTAATAAAAATAAATAGTGGCTAAAATTTTTTTAAATCGGTACTTGACAACTTTCCAGTTTAATATTTTAAACTGACCAGCCCAAAATAAATTTATAAATAATTATTTAACAATAAAAAGACTTACTCAAAGTCAGTTTGATTCTCAAGTTCTGACAATGGAGTGTATTTATACTGTCGTTTAATAATACCGAGCATAACGGCAGTTTCATGTGTAGAAGCATTTACTGTACCATCAGGTTGTGTGTGTTTTTTAAGCTGTTCAGTAAACCATTCAACAGCTTTGGCTCCCATTTTAGTACCTAAATTACGATCAAACGGTGTTGGCGAGCCACCTTGTTGCATATGACCTATTCCATTAAATTTATCATAAGTCAACAATGAATTATAAATATATTATTTCATAATAAATTTATAAATAATAGCAAATTAAAATTTACCAATAATATTTGACCGACAACTGAATAATCCTTTTCCTTCTTCACTGAATAATCTCTGCATAAAATCAGTATTATAATTAAGATTTGAACTTTCGTTTCTTAGAATAAGACCTCTCTGAACACCTTCAGACATTTTAGCAGCCATAGCAATAACATCCTGATTTAAATCTTTAATATTAAATTTTTCTTCAAAAATATAAGCTGCATCTGCACCACCTGCGAGACCAGCCAGTGTTGCTAAATAACCACAAAAACCGCCCATTGTTTCAATAATAAATACACGGCGTTTTGTTCCTTGTGCTGATTGACGAATACGATCGCAAATCTGTAATAAAATTTATATATTAATATAAATAAAATAAATTTATTTAATATTTGATTATTTACCTCTGTTATTTCATTTAATGCCGTGTCACAACCAAGAGAAAATTCTGTTCCAGGAACATTGTTACTGATAGTTGCAGGTATCATAGCAATCGGAATCTTAAATTCACTAAATCGATTACGTGCGTTCAAGAATGAAAGACAGGTCTGATAACCCTCAAACCCTCCAATAACAAGCAAAGCTTGAATACCAAGTTCCTTTATTCGAGCAGCTATTTGTGGCAATTGATCTTCTTTAGGTGGCGCACGTTTTGTACCGAGATACGCACCACCCTGAGCAACCCATCCTGTCACAGATGACCAATCCAGTAGTTTAACTTTACCAGCTTCCAATCCCATTACACCGTCACAAACACCATAGACTTTATCTCCACGGTAAATACAATTTCTTACAAATGATCTTACTGCTGCGTTCATTCCACACGATGGAGAACCAACGTGCATCACTGCAAGTGTATACTGATCCTGAAATATTTATTATTTTAATGGCATATAAATATTAACTCCAGATTAATTAGACAAAGAAAACAAAATAACATAAATTAGTATAGCACTATAATATAATATGGTATGCACTAAAAAGTATAAAAGTTCATGCAATTGTTTTGTATAGTACAACTTACTTGACCACAGAGTGTCAATTGCTAAAAAAAAAATTTAATTTTTAACATGTAACTAATGGTAAATTTTAATTATTACGTGAATTCAACTAATTAGCATTTGTTAATACTTTTTTTTCAGAATAAATTAGTTACCTTTGTTAAGACGTGATCGATGCTGTTCTGAAGCAGCATTTAACAAAAATACAAAAACCCTTAATTAATACCCAAGTAAATTAGAAAATTTTCTATTCTAAATATCATAATTTTAATGACACGACAGATATTAAGAATATTATATTTATAATAATTAAATATTAAATATTACCTTAGTATCTTGAACGCCAATTGGAGCTTTCAATCTTGTAAGCATTTTATAAGTGTCCAAATTACGCGCGAAACCTCTGAATTAAAAAAAATTCAAAGAAAGTTATTTAATTTAACTATTTTATTTAATTTATTGATTATCAATCGATCAACTAACTTTCCACGTAATTTAACAGCAAGATCCCAATTTTTATCAGCCATTGCTTGTGATACAGCTTTGGTAAGATTAACACAATCCATCAACGGTAAACGTACAGCTTGGTTGCCATCAAGAGTAACAACACAAGCTTCTGTATCAGGTGTTGCTTCCATCAAAGCCATAACAGCTTCTGCGCCCATTCTACAACCCTGAGCAAATATTATTAATCAGTTTATTTAATACAATATCAATTATTTAATTACATTTATACATAGAGTATAGAAGTCAATAGGACTGAGCGAATCAGGTTCGAATCGAATCTAACTATTCTATTCGGAATTTGAATCGAATAATTCGAAATCTTCGAATAATTCGTAACTTTTCGAATTGTTCAAAATATTTTGAATTATTTTAAACTTTTCAAATTACTCGATTTAAATCGAAAAAATTCTGATCAGTTTTCAAATATTTAATTTTTATTTAAAGTAATCAAAAATAATTTTTTCGTAGTGTCTAAGCTCTATTTACCTTTGACGACAAATGAATTATTGGAAAAAATATTACAATTTTAAGTCGTTCAAAAGACAATTTAGTAATTCTTCGTAAATTTTCGAATTATTTGATTCGATTCGATACACATGATTCGTAAGTTCGAACTATTTGCACAACCCTAGTCGTTAAATAACTTTGATGAATATATTTTATAAATATTTACTAACCAAAACTCTGTCAAAAGCTGAAGGATTTCCTCCACGCTGTACATGACCGAGTACAGTTATTCTGGTATCTTGTTGTAATTTATTAACAACAACTTCACGAACTTTTTCAGCAGTAATAGGATCTCCGTTTCTATCAACTGCTCCTTCTGCTACGATTATAATATTTAAACGTTGGCCCGAAAGACGTTCCTAAATAAAATATTACAAATAGAATAAAAATTTTTTAAATAAAAAATTAATTAAATGTGTTAAATTTTATATTAAAAAAAATTTTCTTTAATTTAATACATCGGGAGTACTTAGTTTGTTAATTTAAATAACATCAATAATAAATTATGATAATTATTAAGAAAAAATGATTATTCATTAATGAATTATGATAATTATTTGCATAAAAAAAAACAAACTGCAAAAGCATGCTGATGTGTTTGATAAAGCATACAACAACAATACAATAATGGCTTACTTAAAAAAAAGTTCACATATATTAAATAGTACTTGTGAAACATTGTCTTCGGCTAAATATTTTTTTTTTTAAATTTATAACTATAATTTTAATTTAATTATTAAAAATAAATTTACCAATTTAAAAAAGATTTTCAGTATATTTCCATTAGTATGATGTATTATATTTCTAAGAAAAGAAAAAAAAAAACAAAAAAAAAATTGTAATTAATAGCGAACCTGCAACAATTTTTTGCAGAGCTTGTTTGGCCAGTCACCTTCTGGTGGCCACTCTGGGATGAACACAAAGTCTGCTTCTGAACACATAGCTGCCACTAGAGCCAGGTAGCTGCAATATTATATAATGATACCTAACTGAAGGTACTATGCTACTAATACAAGGAAATCATACGGGACTATTATTATTATCATCATAGATTATAATGACCATAACTATTAAGTTATTAATTGGAGTCGAGCTTTCAATAATGATTTTATGGGATAATTAAAACGCTAGCATATTTTTAAATCTTTATCTAGCGGGAAAAAATACGATTTAATTAGTTTTAGTTTAATTTATTGGGTTATGATTAGAAAAACTTGATCGGTTGCAAAGCTGACAAACTTTTTGGATCTAACTGGTTTATATTTCAGCCTGTATAAAAGCGTTTATTTTCAATTTAATTATTGGTAATTTATCTTTTCTATACGACTGTCAAAATTGTATATATATATATTTTTTTTAATGATAATAGTTATATTTTTAAGACAATCTTGTTTAATAAATATGGAGAACAAGCATGATGGTGATATGACGAGCAACGAAAAAAAATTTAATTTATTTAATTTTGTATTTTTTTTTTTTTTTATCAAAATTCAATTTATCTTTAATTAGTCTACTGAAGTTAGCAGAAAAAAAAATTGTACGAGTCAACGAACAATAAAAAGTGTGTAAAATAAATTGATAAAATCAATTGACGAATATCACATGCCTGCTCCAATTTTTTACAAAGTTTATCAGGCCAGTCGACAGGGGGTGGACATTCTGGGAAGAATACGTAGTCTGCCTCGGCGGCTAATGCGCTCACGATGGCCAGGTACCTAACCAAAGTTACAACTTATTGCGTGACATAATTTCGTGTATTTTATTAAATAAATTTGAATATCAAAAAATAAGTGCGATACTCTTACTAAAATAAAAAAATTATAGTTTGTCAAACATTTTTATGAAAAGATTAAGAACGTTCTAGTATTATTGAAATAAAAAAACTTTTTCATTTCAAACTGATGGTTTTAAAATATTTACAACAAATTCAAATTTTAGTTTGTGACAAAAACTAAATATTTTTTTTTCTTTTTCAGTCAGAAATAATAAAACAAAGATCTTGAAGAAATTATAAGACTAAAATGCAATCGTTAACATAATTATGACTGTTAGAACGTTCTTAAATATACAAAATAAAAGACTAGATTATATATAGAACTGACAGTGTTACTAATTAATAACTTACCCACAATGACGACCCATGACCTCCATAATAAATGTTCGCTGATGCGAATACGCAGTACTGACGATCGCATCAATGCTCTCTATGATACGATGTAACGCTGAGTCAGTACCAATTGTCATATCTGTGCCACAGAAATCATTGTCAATAGAGCCAACCAGACCCACAATATGAAGGTGCGAATACTTTTCAACTTGTTCAGCACTTATTTGACCTAAACATAAATTATATTACTATAAAAAATTATCAGATAATTTAATAACATTAAATATTACCTGTTCCTTCTAATTCTTTCAAAAGATCACGGTATTCAGTTTTAAATAAATTTGCGCCAGTTAATGAACCATCACCACCAATTACTACTAAATTTGAAATACCACGTGTAACTAAATTTTTAGCGGCTTTCAAACGTCCAGCACGTTCTCTGAAATCCATACATCTTGCTGAACCTATTACAGTACCACCCTAAATAAAATATAAAAGAAGATGAAAAAAAAAATGTTGTTTCATCATCATAGAAGTATTGATTGGCAAAGAAGAAAAAATTCGTGAGCTCACTCGATGAATGATGCAAGACACAGATGACCAAGTCGCTTCAACAATATTATCTCCTCCATCTACCATACCCTGGTATCCTTCTTTTATGAAAAATACTTTGCAGCCTAAATAAATACCCATACGTACTACAGCACGTACAGCAGCATTCATACCTATTTATTCAACAAAAAATTTTATTACATCATACTCGATAAATATTCATTTGAATAAAATAAAATAATAATAATATTTAATATTTACCCTGTGAATCACCTCCACTTGTGAACACAGCAAGCCCTTTGCCTTTATGACTTCCGGGCTTTATAAATTTTGTTGAAGATTGTTCGTCTGCCATTTTTTTATTTTGAGAATTTGACATATACTGAAAATTATTAAAAATAATATATATATAGCTGTATAATATTATTATTATTATTATTATTATTATTATTGTTTATTATTTTTAATCATTGAACTCTTGACATAACATTGACACATCTTTCCTCAAACGAATACAATGAAATATTAATTTTATTACTTTAATTAATCACTTTAATAATGAGAAACAAATGAATGATTACAATTATCAGAATTTTATAATTAATTTATCAATGAAAATGTCGATATCATTATATTTTTAATTAATTCAAATTATCTTTGAGTTTTACTAGATAACTTATTACATATTCTTTATCACTTAATTATTTTAAGTAACGAATTACATTGCAATTAATTATTTTTAAGTGATCCAGTAATAACTTTCATAGACAATAAGCATCTATATTATTTACGATGATAGATTAAATAAACAAACATCTTATTAAATTTTCTTATCATGAAATTTACAATCTACTATTGATATTTTTTCCGTTTGGGTATAAAGTACATTACTTACAACTAGTAAAAAAAAGATTTTGATAAAAGATAACTAAAATTAAGTTATAAAATGATTATTATTTAATGATGATATAAAGATTAATATTTATTTTTAATATATAATATAGTTTATCTACAATAGTTTAAATATTTATTCCAGAAACGTTATGATAAAAATAGCCGAAAAAACCTTGAATAATTTTTCTCAACTATTATATACAATTTACAAAAATATACTGTATAACCTCAAATAATATATGTATATTAAATAATATGTAAGTATGTTTATTTTTAAAAATCATTAAATTTAATAAAAATTTAAATTAAGAAAAAAGAAAAAAAAAGAGAAACGAAGTTAAACTATTATTTAATTATCAGCTCCTCATTGACAATTGACGTTTTAATGTCAATTAAAATTTAAAATTTCAAAGTAAGATCATGAATTAAGTTAATCAAATGTAAAACTAAAAATAATTCAAGGTTCTCTGTGTGAAAAATTAAAAAATAATATTTTTTTATTAAATAAATAAAACTAAAAACTACTGTATGAAAAAAAAAGTCATGTACTTGACAGTTAAAGAAAAATGACAATAAATAATATCACAATTTAAAAAAAACACAAAACCGCCACAAAATAGAACACTCGAGCCCACTGACAGTAATAATAAATGATAAATGAATAATTACTAGTGAGTTTAAATAATAATGACTTTTTGATTTATTTAAATAATATAATAATTAAAATATATAGATATATAAGTAAAGTATAATTTATATTTTAAAGCACCTCAATTGTTTAAGAGTACTGACAGAAGTCACCTGGTCGTCGTTCCGGCCACTTCTGCCGATGAAGGTGACCTTAAATCAACTCGTATACACCCTCCTCTTTCCCCCACCACACCTTAGTAACCTTCAATAAATTAAATATTTAGTCCAACACGAGATGGCGTTTTTTTTTTTAGCCAATCACGTACTTTTAATTTCGCGCTGGAATTTTATCATTTTTATTTAATCATTTATTATTTCATTTAATACATCAATAGTTTTATTTTTTTAATTTTATTTTTATCTGCTATTGCAATAGATAACTATCATTTTTGAAGGGTTCAATATTTAAATTAAAATAAATTATTTTATTGGTGCGTAGGATACAAGAGGGATATGATGTAATTTATAATGTAATTCAGTCAATATATGACACTAGACATTGGGATAAATCGATTTTCGTCAGCTAAAAGTAATAATAATGAAACATTGTCTAATTTTAATGATTGGACGGTCATTATAATTTTTAAATGTATTTTTTTAATGCGCAGTAAATATTGTTATTATTTTTTTTACTATAACTAAAATAAATTTTTTTTTTACAAGAAATTTAATATTGACAAAAATTGACTGATGACTTCTCAAAATAAATCTTATTTATTTTTAAATAAATAATTATATTGTTTTAAATAAATTATTTGATTATACGTAAAAGAAAACGAATTCGAAATAAATTATTTAAATGTACCGTAAAATAATGATATATTATAAAAGTTCAAATACTACTTATCAAGATGTGATAAAGTTTTGTTGAAATTTAATATATAAAATTAAGTGATAAATATAGAGGAAGTTGCGAAATTGAGATAGAAAAATTAACGACTTATAATTATTATCAATAAGACAGTGAGATATTTTAGGTATCTTTTAAAATCTTAAGTATTTGACAAACAAGATTATATTTTTAGAACAGACAGAGGTTGAAGAAGCTAATGTTTTTTTAAAATTATTTTTAAATTCAACTTACCGTGAATCTTGCATCATCGCCGCTTTTATTATTGAAAGGGATCCATTTACGATGACATGTGAGAATTTTCGCAAAGTGTGAGTACGTGCAAAAAATCACGTTCATAGGTGAAAGTACCCTGATAGCCAGATTTCCTGGTCAGAAAGTTGATGTCAATTAGTTGCGATCAAGTTGATAAGTGTTGTCGCCAACTTATCAAAAAGTCTGCTAGACAATTTACTGCTGCAAGGTGAGAGTAACAAATTTTCCCGTGACTTTCTGTCAACTTATTGCATTCAACTTGGCGACAACTGATCTCGCAACTCACGAACTTACCGTCAACTTTGCTATCAGGATAATTTTCTTAACTGACGTTCTTACTTTTTTCTCTCTCGCAACCAAGAAGGCGAACTGTGTTATTTTTATTGCACTAATGCAATAATCAGGAACTTTGGCCGAATTTTTTTCTTAAACAAACAAATATCGGAAAATTTAAGGGAACCGCTAAATTGAATAGTAGTGCATCAATGTGCAATCTATAGTTTATATTTAGAGATTTTGTTACCGAGAAAAACTCAGCCAAATATATCTGATAACTTCCGGTAATATTAAATCTACGTTTTCATTTACTACACCTACATTCTATATTGTCTATAAAAAAATTCTAAATGGCCAAAATTTAATTCGATAATTACTTCTATCAGAATTTGGAATGGTAAAAAATTAAAGATTGATCGACGCTTTTACACTTTTATTTACAAACAAGTTTCCCCGCATATTTATTTTTTTTCACTAATTTATCGCTTGTTTAATTTGATTTTATTTCCATATTCTTACTTGATCATAATATTGAATATGATTAAACTAATGAATGCTTGTATTCGAAAACTGTCAAAATTAATAGATTTTTGAAAATCTATTAAGTCACCGCGAAAATGGAAAAAAACATCTAAAAAATTAACTACATTTTTTTTTTGTTTTATAAAGCAAACCGATTTATAAAAAAGCTGAGGGTACTAGAATAGAATATTTTTCAGTTTTCATTTAAAAATTGTTTTTTCTAATTAAAAACTATACTTTTCATATCATCTGCATTGACACAACGAATTTCAAACCTTGATTAGTCAATCGAATCAGGTCAGTTTTGGACCAATGCGATTTAATGGTTTCAAAATCGTCGGTTTCTTCCCTGAAGCAAGAAATGTCTAGATTTCAGAAGTTAAATTAGTTTAAAATATTATCTCAATTACATTAAAGTCGTATTCGTTTATTGTAAGCCTCAGAATAATCATATGAAATTAATCATCCACAAAGTAATAAAGTAAAAATTACTTTTTCAAATAGTAATAAAGCGCTCAGAAGTTTATTTGAGACATTTTCGCATTTAAATCAACATTTTTACTATGCACTAAGTTAAAATGATTAGTATACAGAAAAAAAAGGAATTCTACAGGCGAGAAAAAATTTTCTCAGAACAAGAAAAGAATTTTTTCTTATCCGAAGAAAATTTTTTATTTAAATTCATGACAAAAAAATTTCTTGCACCAAACAAACTTTTTTTTAATGTGTACAATTCACCATCTTTGACAGTTAAAACTACTGTTTTAATGATGTAGTTTGTACTCTAGTGAAAGTTCAAAATTTTAGCATTTTACTATTATTTATATAGAATTAAAAATGATAATAATGGAAAATCTCATTTATTACTATTACTAAGTCACTAGTTACTTATGTTGTAGTTATTATAGTTTAATTTTTTTTGTACAAGATGACAGTTTAATTACTTCATGCGCTATTGGTCATAATTTGTCTCATCCAAACTGGCTCCAGACATTTAATCTCCAGGTTTCAATGCAATTAATTATGAAAAATATAGTAACTGGCACGAGATGAAACAAAATTAAAAATTTCGTGAATATACAGATCTGAAATTGTCTGAATTCATCTTTTACTACAAAATATACTATTTTGGAATATTAAATTTTAAATATTAAAAACAATAAATATCAAAATTTTTATACAACTTTATCCTTTGATTATTGTAAATGATTTATGAATTAATATAAATACCCTCATTATAGACAATACGTATAAATTGTGCAAAAATTGTATAGCATTTTTATCGTCATAATTATTAAATAGGCCCGTCATGTTGAAAAAGGCACATACATGTATAACTACATATATCATTAATACATATATGCAAGTATTCTGCAATAAGTTAAAGAAGAAAATAAATAAGTAATCAACAACTTACAACATTAATTAATTAATAAGTTAATAATATTACTAATTGCTTATCGTATCAATAATTTAGTTAATAAACTAATGCGAATTTATAAATTAATTTATAGAACGTATGCCTCTTTCAATAGAACTATTATTTTAAATACTTTAATAATAATAATCTTTCCTTTTTTTTTAAATGTAATAAAAATATTTTTTCATGCAAATCCTGAAACTTTTGAGGACAATTGTCATATTGGATTAATGGTTCGTAACGATTTTAATATTTTTTTTTTTTTTTACTTTTTTTAGACATTTTATCAGAATTTATTATTTCGTGTAAACGTTTATAATAATTATAATTTACAATTACGATGATTGATGATAAATACAAATAGAACAACGTAATTTCGGAATTGGGATATAAGGGAGGACGAAAGTAATTTCTTTTGGGGTAAAGATGATGTTAAACTATTTTCTTAGAATTTATTTTTTTTTTTTTTTGTTATCATTAATTCCTCTCTTATGTTGTTATTGTTGGTTTTGTGTCAAGAAAGTGCCGTGAGTTGTTGAAATGATGATAAAAAAGTACGTTCATTCACATACTTTTTCAACTGACTATTCTTTCAAATTATAAAAAAAAAAAAAAAAAAAATAATAAAGATGATGTAAAATAATAAAAATGGAATGCAAATGAAAATTATTTGAGATTAAAATAAAATTAAAAAATAATAATTAATAAATAAGCATAATTTTTTAATAAGACAATTATTTATAACATTAAAAAAAAATGATCAATATTAAACAGCCTAATAGGCACACGTATATGCAATTTTAATTATCTTGTTCGCTTGGCATGTTAATTAACCAATTTTTTTTTTCTGTACTTTGGACAGACAGCGACACAACATTTAAAAATATCAACACGACAGTAAAACGTTTATCCAAATGTATAATATTAATTTTTTGTTTGAAATATACACATAAATGCACGACAGAGAAAGAGCGCTCGTTGATTAAATTTAAATTGTTTCAAAATTTCTTTGACATGTTATTTTGATGCAAGTGTAATTAGTTACGTATGCAATACATTTAATGTATTGTTGGATGACAATTACAAGTAACATACAAATATTTAGTTTTTATTTTATGTTGATAAATATATATTTATAATATATATTTTTTTCTCTCGAAATCGCTGCTTAAATTGGAAGGACATTAAATGTGAATGATTTTATTTAATTTAATATTTTCTTCCTTTATTATACAACACTTTACTTATTAATTGCCGGTGATTTTAATTCGCGTAATTTTGTAGTACATATTTTTTTTTTTTTTTTTTTTTTTTTATTTATATTAAAATAAAAAAATGTTTTCTCACCATTTAAACGAACACGCGCCTTTCCGACTGCGGATGTTTGAGGATCGTCTCCATTTTTTGTGATCTTAAATATATTTTATATATATATATATATATATATATATATATATATATATATATATATATATTAGTTTTTATTTACCCAGAAAATGAGAGCAACTGAATCAATCGACAAATTTTGCTAATGTAATATCGACAAGTTATAACTTATATGTAAGAAAAGAAAAAAAAATATGTATAATTTAAATAAAAAATATTTTAAAAAAGTGTGAAACAAATTGAATGAAAAAGCGAGAAGAACTAGATTTTTTTTTTTTTTTTTTTTTTTTTTTTTTTTTTTTTAACAAAAATGTACAACATACAATTTTACATGATTTCACTTTTATCCTCTCTCGACCTCACATTATTCTTGAACATTAACACGAATTATTAAATGTTTAAATATTAATAATCTCCGGCATGTTAAATATTTTTTTATCTTTTGTATTTCTCTTGTTATTATATAAAGTTAGAATGGAAATTGAGATTAATATTAAATGGATAAAAATTAATTAATAAGAACATACAATCCGGAGAAAATGACAAATGGATTTTAATATTTTATTTTTATTTTTTTTACTCTCGTATTATCAATAATCCAAATTTTATTTAATTGGGGAGAAAGAGGATAACAATCATGAGAATGATAGTATCAGTTCACAATGCCTCACAACTCTTGCGGCATAATTATTATTATTAATTTATGCAATTGTCATTAAAAATCAATACTTAATGTTATTAATTATTCCAGGACTCACTCTGTATTTTATTGGTAGATGGAAAAAAAAAAAAAAAAAAAAGAAAGATTAAATATATTTATGTATGTAAATGTGCTTTTGTTTATTTATTTTATTGTTTTAAATTATGATTGTGATTTATTTTGTTTCAAGTGTCTATTAAAGAGGCGGACGTTGATGGTGATGGAAATAAATTATAAATAAAATTAAAAAAAGAAAAAAAAATGAGGAAGGAAAGCGAATACGAGAGAAAAAGACGTTTTTTTTTTAACGATATAATCGTCAGTTTTTTTTTATATGTGAGTCAAATTAAAAAAAAAAATAATAAAATAACAATAAATTAAAGTTACCATTGATGTTACATTGGAACTTAAATAACTTAATGTAATTTTTTTAGTTTACTCTGCTTTCTCCTCATGCGCTCTTTCCTTCGTAATAATAATAATAATATTAATAATAATAATAATAATAATAATAATATTGTACTCGCTAGAAAATGTGAATTTTAATTTAATGACGACTGGCTATAATATAGTAAATTGATGCGTGTATCTTCCTTTTTCATTCAACTTGCTTTCATTTTTCCTGTTTTTATATTTTAATGTTGATTTTTTGTTTTATCAATCTTCGGTTTCTTCAGTTCTCTATTACACACACACTTGATTGTTAAATGTTAACCGACGAATAAAATAAATAGTAGATGGAATTTAGCGACAATATACAATTGTTCAATTGTCCTCCTTTAATTATACTGTCATTGGAAATTTTATTTTCTTCTCTCAAATAATCTTTCTCTTTTGTTTCTCTTTAATTCACTTGTAATTTCAAGTTAACAATAAAACTTGTCAGCGTGTCAACAATATTACATATAAGACACGAAACAATCCTTATTATTTGTTTCGTTTAATTTATGATTCTTTATTTATTTATTTATTCTTTCTTCTTTCTTTTTTTTCAACTCAATCTTCTCAACTCAACATTTAATTGTTGGCTGTCATTATACTCTAGCTCTTGATGTTTTTTTATTTACGAATGGTCCTACGTCACAAGTAATCTTGATAGTCGTTGGTACCTTATTCTCGTAGTTTTTTTTTTTTTTGGTCATCGTCGCTATTCTCGTATTTGTTGATGGAAATAAATTATTTGAAGATGAAAATTTAATAATAATATCTTCTTCCTTTTTGCAACGACGTGACCTTAAAATTGATGATGATTATATGATGATGATGATGATAATTAATAAATTATTTGACCCACTTATAGTTGTGTAGATTGTTCTTCTTAAGGTAAACAAAAGAGTAAGAAAGAGAAGAGAGAGTAATAATATAGATCAATATTTTCTCCCTAGTTTTTTTTAGCCTCGTCGCACGCATTCAAGGATACATTGCGAAATAATGATATTAAATAAATATTGATGTTAATT
Organism: Microplitis demolitor; assembly: GCF_026212275.2. Lineage (NCBI taxonomy): Eukaryota > Metazoa > Arthropoda > Insecta > Hymenoptera > Braconidae > Microplitis > Microplitis demolitor. The sequence continues at coordinate 18,318,318 of NC_068548.1, forward strand.
CTGCTGTTATTTAATCTTTACATTTGTTCATTAATTTAATTTAGGAGAAATATAATTTCGTCCGCCAATGATATCTTTTAAAATAAAATTTAAGAAGGAACAGTTGAACAAAGTCGCAGCATCGGTAATGAGGTGATGATGATTATGATGACGATAATAATGATGATGATGATGATGATGATGATGAAGATGATGATGGTGATAGTTGTTACAGTAGTAGTGTTGTCTAGAGAACAGGAATTGCGCGAAAAATGATTAGGATTTGGTGAAATGGAACGATTTATAATAAATGGTTAGGACTAATGATTCATGAGCTCTTTAAGGAATGGGAACAAGGGCGGGGGATAACGATAGAGAATAGGATGTTTTTTTATTTATTAGGTTAAGAAAGGTAGGACTTAATCTTAGGAGGGTTAGTTGTCGCCAGCCTCCTGTGGTTCATCTCCATCACCCTGTGTGTCGCTTGTCCAGAGCGTGAGGTTATCGCGCAATAACTGCATGATCAGTGTGGAATCTTTGTAACTGTCCTCGTTCAGTGTGTCCAATTCCGCAATCGCGTCGTCGAACGCCTGAAAAATATCAGCCATGTATACTGTTGTTTATATATATTATATTTATTTATATATTTTTTTATAATTATTAATAACAAATATAGAAATCACACTTTATTATTAATTATATTAAATAAATTTATTACTGTTATTGTCATACTCAAAGTTATTGTTAAGTTCTGTTTTTTCTATAGTATGTTAGCTACTAAAATAAGTAATTATATACTATAAGCGTATCAAGGTCAAACAATTTTCTTAATGAAATATATTTTATAAATATATATTTGATCATTAAGAGATAAAATTAATTTCAATTAATTGACAGTAATTTATTGAAAGAATAATAAATAATAATGATAACCTTTGTAAAGGACATTAAAGAAAGCTATTGAACATATTATGCCATTACGATATTATTCACACTACAAACGATGTTTTTTCAAATTCTTATAATTGGAATCTGATTAAATTAATTGGTTTCAACATTTTGTAATATAACAGAGGACAGTTAGTAGTACAATGGAGACATCACTGGATATTTCGACAATGCTTTCAATAAAATAGTAGTTATCCGAAAAAAAAAGTTTAATAAAGCAAATAAAATGTTTTTTAGTTCAAACAGCAAACCCAAACGTTTGACCGAACCTGCTTAGCTAAGTGACAAGCCCTGGCTGGGGAATTTATAATTTCGTAATAAAAAACAGAGAAGTTGAGTGCAAGACCAAGCCTAATGGGATGTGTAGGCTGCATCTTTGTTTTTGCTATGTCAAACGCTTCTTGATATGCCTTTTGTGAATCCTCAACCACCGCTGTAACGCAAATTACGACAAATAAAATGATAATTAATAATCGACATAAAGAAGAAATATTTTTTCAGAATAATTGTTATCGTTAATGTCAATCAGTGGATTAATAAAAAATAACAAAAAAACACGTCAAACCGAGCAAAACACATGAATTATTGGGAAAAAAAAATACTGTGATTTATTTTTAAAGCAAAGCAATGTCTCCATTATCAGGTAGATTTCTTCTCATTGCACCATTTTACCATCCTCTTTCAATGTTTCTTTTGTCAATTTCTTAGGTAAAGTATAATAATTGACGACCTAAAATGACAGCAAAGTGTTAATAAAGTAGCCAATATAATACCTGTTTGGCCAGTTGACACGCCTTGTCTGGCGAGTTCAGGATCTCGTAATAGAAGACTGAGAAGTTGAGCGCAAGACCTAGCCTGATTGGGTGGGTAGGCTGCATCTTCTCCTTGCTGATTTCAAAGGCATCTTGGTATGCCTTCTGGCTGTCATTTACGACGGCTGTACGTGCAATAATTTAGTATAGTGGATAAATTTATAAGTCTATATTTTTTTTTATTGATTACTGTTAATGTTAATTAATTATCAGCAATCCATGCAACACACACACACATATATCCATTAATATTTTATTTAATTATTTTTATCAACCACTTCTATAGCTCAACGTGCGCGTCAGATAATGGAGCTTTTATTTTAGCTTTTATTGATAAAGTCACGCAAAGTATTAAGTCAATTTCATTTACTCTACTTCCTCATTATTTTATATATTTATGACAAAAAGAAAATATCTATATATTCATTTACAAATAGAATGAAATTAATTTTAATGGAATTTATATATTTTGAAATAAAATTTAATTTACTTAAGAGCTTTAACAATTAATAAAATAAATTATCGGACAATATTTTTAATGATGTGAAATAATAATTAAAAAATATCAAGTAAAAAAAAAAAAAGAAATTTTTTTTCAAATGCTATCGCATAACTATTTCATAAATTAAATAAAATAAAAAATTCAAATGATAAATGGGTTGATAAATAAAAAATATTTACATATAAATAAATATAAAAATTATTAAGTACCGTTTCTGGTTTCACCAGTTGCTACTTCCGCGAGATACCTGTAGTAGTCGCCCTTCATCTTGAGGTAAAATACTTTACTTTCGGCATTGCTGGCCTTGGGGATCAGGTATTTATCTAAAAGACCCTGGAAAAAAAATAAACAATAATTTAATTTATTATTTATAATGAAATTTAAAATCGTATTCGACAAAACTGATAAGAAAATATAATATCAATAGTTACAAATGAATAAATATTAAAACTTAATTGCTTAGTCTGTTAAAACGGGAAACAAGAACATTTCGATAATAACAATTAGTCAATTATTTTTAATTCTTATGTAATACTAAATAATATATTTTGATAAAAAATGAAAACATATTTATGTAACAATAAAATAAATTAATTTAATACTCGTTAATAAATTTTTGTTTGTAGTTAATAAACATGAATAATTAATAAAAGTTATGCATGAGTTAAATATATTTGTTATCCGTCAAACAATGACGTAAACATGTTGTTTATTAAAAGCTCAAACGCGCAATATTAAACCGCATGTATATTACGTATTCATATACGACTGCAGATAAGCTTTGCACGTAACGAGGACAGAGTTTAATTATTAATTACATTTGATGAATTCTCGTTGAGTACCTGAGTTTAGTTAAAGTCAAACTTGTTTGTAGTTTTATCCAATTAGTAGTTTATATTCAAATCTAGTACAGGACGATCATTATTATGTTTAATAAATAATAAAAAAAAAAAAAACAATATTTTTTAAATATTTCATAAAATAATTTGACATTAAATAAAATATCCATTCATTTAACTTTTTTAAGTACTTGAATTGAGAAGTCAGTAAGTACTCAATCATTGAGCAAGAACCGTTGAGGTGCGCCAACCACTTCCTCTTTCATTTCCTATTAATTTCCGCATTCCGATTATAAACTACTCATCGTTATATTAAAATTATTTTTTTTTCTTTTTCACTTCATTATCTTCATAATAAATATTTTATTTTTTATTTATGATGTTCATTTTTATACGTTTATTTGATCTCGATGAGGATCAAGCTCAGATATCGGTAATTGACCCACTTGAGAAATTCAATACACGGCTTTTTTTTTTTGTTTATTGTCTTAACTTCTAAAGATCTCTCTGGGTATTTAGAACAAGTAAGATGATCCAGCTTATTTTTTACTATTTATTATCTGTAGCAATAGTTTCTAAAAAGCTTAATAAATTTTTTTATTTAATTGGCTACTAATTATAAATTTATTTACATAAGAAAAATATTAAAACTTCATTTGTGATTGATTATATAACTTTCTAAATAAATTTTAAATAATTGTATACTTGTGTAATGATTAAATAAACTTTATAACTGATGTTAATTTATTTGAAAACAAAACTAGACATTTAGCTGATAAGTTTGCCAAATAACTTAAAAATTTTGGATGTAATCCAAATTACCAAGTGTAAAATAACAAGTTTTATTTAATAGTATTTTGCAAAATTATATTGTATTAAGACATTAATGTATTTCACTTAAATATATATACATATTAAATAAATAGTCATCGTGAGTTATCAAGAGATGTTATAGTTAAATAATATGAAATATATCAAATGGTATGACACATTAAACATATTGTTTTTTTTTTTTTTTTTTTTGACGTGATAAATTATCGTACTGTGTAAATTATAAAATAAGAAATTATTGTACATTAATGTATATATTTTTATTTGAATTGAACCTTGAGAATATTATATAGCAATTGTGTAAACAATAAGCAGCAATGTGTGTATACCCTAACTATACTAATTGTTCAAATATTATTATTATTATTATTATTATTATTGTCGTTACTAAATATCTTTTGTATCCAATACTTTAGTTGACAAATATGCATTACTCTATTGTATGTCATGGCCATACTTATAATTAACCACCGACACATTAATGATGAAAATATACAAATTTTTTTTTTTATTTTAATGGTCAAAGTAATTTAGTGATTATTTGATAATCTTTTATATATTTTTCGTGTTTTTATGAAATTTCATTCTTTAGTTATTAATCAATAAATATATTAATGATTAATTATAAATAGCACACGATGAAAATGTAAAAAATAAATATTTTCAAAGGGACGAAAAAATTAAGTTTTGTACAATAGGAAATATGATTAAAAGAGAAACTGTTTATAAGAATAAATAGTGAAAATAAATTACCAATACATCGTAGCAGATCTCACGCAATTCTTTTTCAACCTTTTCCCGGTATTCCTTGGCCATCTGCTGTTTACGCTCAGAGCCTTCGGTCTTTTGCTCAATTGAGGATATTACTCTCCACGAGCTACGTCTCGCACCAACGACATTCTTGTAAGCAACAGACAGTAGGTTTCTTTCCTCATTTGACAATTCAACCCCCGTCTCGGTTACTGCCTTCATTGCTGCTGCCATGTCATCGTACCTTTCTGCTTGCTCTGCGAGCTTTGCACGCTGCACCAATTCTTCTTTGTCCACAGACATTGTGTCAGCTGTAAAAAAAATAAATAAATAAATAAACTTAAAAAATTCATTATTATGTAAAATTATTTAAAATTTGTCGGACAAAATTTAGTTTTGAAGTTATTAAATTCAAGAGAAAATTTTAAAATTTTCTACAGTCACAAAAAGCATTTGTATGCTAAGTTGGTGCCAAGATTTTTTTACCTGATTAATTTTGTCGGATCTTCAAACTAATACCGTCTCGGCTGACATAAATCATCAGTTTAACTTGAAAAAAAAATTGCTTTACAATTGTTCTCTTACTTAGAACAGGTTTGAAAAGATATTTTAGTTTCTATTGACTAAATTTTTTTTTTAACTATTTTTCTTTTTCAAAATTATTTTCTCAGTTTGAATTTAAAAACCTTAAGCTACATCTTAAGATTTATAATCTATTGAATACCTACTAATGCTCTACTCTATTGTTTCGATAATATTGCACGACGAAAATTGTGCGAATTAAAGGGACGACTGCGCAGGCAAGGCACGATTTGCATAACCGTGACTAATAACAACAACCTTGATGCCAGATAATTAGTTTTCGATAATTAAACAATTCAATAAAAATGATCTAAATAAAATAAAAAGTATTTATCGGATCCTAGCAATGATTCATCTTCAAACATATTTATCTACAGTATAAATTTTCCTGGTATTCAATCAAATTCTTAAGCTGTACACTAATATGATATAATACAATAAATATATATATAATAACTTTGGCAAGGAAATGAAGAATAAAGTAGGAACCCAGCTTACTACGCCTACTCAACCATTTAATTTATAAAACAACGTTTATTATTATAATATTTACTTATGAATTGAATTGACCTCGAGTTAATTTACAAACTTCCAAAATTTTTTATCTATCAAAACCACTAGATTAATAATTAACGGACAAATTAACTATAATGACGTCTCAAATAGTTCAAGAACGAATTACTTTAAAAAAACAATTATAATTTTAAAAAAGAATTATTTCAATTTTTTCATTAAATATTAAATTAATATCTTTTAATATTTAAACAATTGTATAAAACGTAAATTACATATATGAGATAGAGAAGGGTGCGAGTATGTTATATCCGGTTTTATTCATTCACTTCCGGTTAGCATTTAGAATGAGAACGATTCTCAGATTATAATATACGTTCTATTTCATTTAGTTCTCGATCAGGGCTGCTACTTCATTTACACTTGACATAAAAAAGTTCATTATCAGCAACTTCATTGCTGGCGCTTCTCTCTACTTCTCTCTCTTTCTATGTATGTATTATTACACTTTTTTTTTTTTAGTTTCTTACACATCACAAATATTTTATCTAACTCAGCAGAAGATTACGTGGTAATAATGATAATGTATAACGTAGGGTGCTGAATAAAACGTTATCATAGTGCGATTCGTTATGAAATTCGTGTTCTATATTTCAATATTTTACTACACCGTCACCTGGTACGACTTTTAGATTTTATGAGGATCAAAGTACGACGTTGCCGAATGTATGTCAGTGTTGCCAGTTCTGAGACAAGTGTCTGGCAATTAAGACATAAAAAATTTAACAATCGTTGAGTAAAACTTGAGCTCGACTACTTTTAAAAAATTATAAATTTATCAATTAATGTATTAATTAAAGAGTATTAACTCAGCTGTGGATTAATCAGATAATGAAATACACTTACATCCGTCTTGAATAGTTTAAAAACAAAGTGTAAATTTAATTAATTATTTAATTTCTTATATTTACCACCAACTTTAGATAAAATATTTTATCGTTTTTTTTATCTATCAGTATCAGTAGTCGTATTTCTTGAAAACGATTAAGTATGTAATATTGTATGAATATTTTTTAGTTAAATTGTTCGGCTAAAATAAAAAAAAAAAAAAAAAAAGTTTATTTAATGAGAAGTTCAAGACACAAGAGTTTCCTCGAGAAAGTCACTTCAATGTCATCATCAGACCTCGACACGAATTCCTAACGACTTGAACAATTCAGTGTCGGGAATACTCAATGGCCTTGAATAAATCCTACATTTGTTTTATGTCAATACCTTCGATCTGTGCCTAATATTTATGATAATTAATTACATAGTATATCGACTTTATTAAACATATTTTTAAAAAACTAATTTAATATTTTCACCTCAGGCTTCAACTTTTCCACAAGAAAAAGAAAGATAATTTAAACGTCACTTATGAATGAGTGTGAATGTAGCAGACATCAGACAATTTATAAATTTTAAATAAATAAATTAAAATAATGAAATTTTAAAAAAAGCGCGTACTAATTTTTCATTGATTCAAATACGAATTTTTAAATTTTTATCACTTACAATTTATTTATTTATTCAAAAATTAAAAAATTTCTGACTCGTCAATGATATTCACACCCATCACTTATGACAATCTATTAAATTATCAAAAATAATTAGTAAATTAACTAAAATATTTTAGGTTAAAGTTTTGAGTGGCGCCACATGTAGCTGCATTTAAAAAAAAAGTGTTCGATCAATTAAAGTTTCTCTTAGAAAATTACTAATAATTTATTAATTTCTTTTTTTAAATTATAAAAATAAATTCGTTATTCAGTAAATAGAAATAAAAAAAAGAAACGTAGGTAATTGTGTTAACGGACATTGCGCCAATGCAGAGGTAGTACGCGAGATTTTTTGCGTCGTAGACTCAACGAGGATCGATAGCTCGTTACGGAGAAACTCTGAGGGCAGCTTGTGAAGTAGGAACGGAAATAAAAAAATATATATATAAATATAAAATAAGAAGAAAAATACATATCAACGAATGAAGAGAAGTAATAAAAGGGAAGAATGTGCTTATGAAGAGGGTTACAAAAGACAAGAATAGCGCGCCGGATGTTAAGTAGCGGCAGCAGAGGCCAACGGCAAGCTTAGACTTTTAATAAGTCTCGTTATAAAAATACAATGCCCAGATTATACATCTACATTAATATTTTATTAAATATTGAACATATAAATATATATATTTATATTTATTGAGTAATAGGTAAAAAGTAAAAAAAAAAATTTTTGAAACTAAGTCTTACCTATTTTAAAAATCCTTTGTACAATAAATACTTAATTAAATTAACGGAGACGCGTGTGCTTCTCCGGTTTCACTCGCTATCACAAGAAAGACAAGTCAGTCAGTCAGTCAGTCAGTCAAGGTGTGCCTTGCTTTTTTTTTAAAAAATCAGACTAGAATTATCAACGACGCAATTCCAAAGTAATTACGTTTAGTCTCCAGGAATATTAATTATATCGTTAGCGAGATTGGTAAAATCAATATTCGCATCAACGAAAAAAAAATACCGGTATTTGTCAATCACTTAAAATTCTTACGTACTACTCGTTCTTTTTTTTTTTTGTTCCTCAATCACGCGTTACGACTCTACACATCCCTCAATGACCACTCCCGCACAACGACTGAGCCGGCAACGCTGTCGGCAAGTGGGGATGAGTAACAACTCGGTTAACTTCGTAACAACTTTCGGGTAAGCTCGCTGTCACTTGGTTAAAGTCGTGGGTCTTCGGTCTCAGCCGAAATATTGATCTGTGCTGGCATGGCCGCCATCAAACGAGGTTGGGTGGGGCAGCGTCCCGGGGACGCCGTTGAATTCATCGCGTTATGTTACTATTCTTCTTTTCCTACTGTAAGCTTTCTTGTGATTTTTATCCTTCATTTTTTTATTTTCTCAATACAACGTTTGTACTCCAACTTTTTTTTACTTATCTGGAGACTTTTTTCAAGGATTAAGAATCAAGTATGTCGCTTATGTACGAAAAATTAAGCTTTGGTATAAATAGGCTTATGATATATGATATATGTACTTATTTAAAGTAATGTTCTGTAGCTATTTAAATTGTATTAAATACATACTTAATGTAATCATTGATATTTATAAGAAAAAGAACAGAAAATTTTTACACATTCAAATAGGTGTGAATGTAGCAGACACCAGACAAATTTAAAATTATAAATAAATAGAGTAAATAATTTGAAAATAAAATTTTTAAAAATGCACATTTAAAAAATTTTCAAATTAATAAGTGCATTTTCTTTAAATTTTATTTTTTAAATTATTTACTCTACTTAAAGTAAAAGCTCCCATTATTAATAGGGCCTCTACTATTGACATACTGTTTTAATTTATTAATTTTTTAATATTTTTAAATGGAAAAATAGTTCAATTTTATTTCCGGGTATCAGCTATTCGCAGTAAAAAAATTTATTTTCCCGAGTAGACCACCATCGCTAGAATATTTGAAAATTTCGTATTAATTTCGTTTAGAGTTGGGTTTAAATTAATATATTTTTTATTCGATTTATTGCTATTTAAATAAATTAATTTAAATATAAAAGTAGAGACATCAATTAAAACGTCCAATTCAAAAAAGTTGATTATATTTATTTTAAATACGATAAAAAAATTCAAACAATCACAGAAATTCTTATAGTGTCAATAATGGAGGCTTTTACCTTATTTATAATTTTAAATTTGTCTGACGTCTGCTACATTTATACTCATACATTCAGAATTTTTTTGTCTATAAATAATTTGAATGATGAATCGAATTTTTCAACAGAATAAATAAATTAACTGACAATAATTAAATGATTCATTTAACAAATACAATTTATATTACATGATAATCGTTTGAGAGGTCAATGTTTTGTTTTACTTTGTCTTGTATTCATTAACCTCGCAAATTTTTTATAATTTAAACAAGACTAAATACCTGTAGATTTATTGTAAAGGCAAGTGGGCAGTGGGTTGGTTATTTAAGAGATTTCATTATTACTATTATTATCGATTTGAATTGTGTGATTTAAAGACAGTAATGAATTGATAATTTTCTTTTTTTTTCCGTCTATAGGTAAACAATCAGGGTTACAAGAGTAAACAAAAATGAAGAAGAGACATGTGAAGATGATAATTATGAAATATGGTGTAATGTGAAAAGTGAGAGGTAATTATGGGGAGAGTTTGTACAGGTTGACAGTGAGCAAGATGGTAACAAGAAGACATGGTTTGTTGAAACGGCTGGAAATGAAATATTGATCTGTTAAAATTGCGCGCGCAACCCCTGCAGACCCAACCCTATGTATTTTTTCTCTGGTTTTGCTTCTCTACGTTGTCTGTCTCAACATTTACCACTCATTTTATCTCTATCTCTCTTTTATCACCATCTACTCCTTTGTACTAGAAGAAGACCAGAGTACCCCAGTCGCCACCATTTTCTCTTGTGTATATAGACTTTTCCTATTGTAAATTCAGGCCTCATCTTATCTTACATCTTTTAATAAAAGAGATCTGAAAATTTTTCAAGAGGCTGACATACAAATTTTTTTGTAAAATACATTTGTTATATTATTCAAATGTTTAAGAATAAAAGTATATATAATTAACAAAATATTTTGTACGTTAACGAGGACAAGAAATAAGAACGTTTATTTCAACTTTATTTGATCTGAAAGGTCCATTGAATTTATATTCAGGGCTTGATTCTACGAATCTTTTGAAAATTAATATCATAAACGTCCATATAGAAACAAAATTTTATATAAATTTAATATTTATCAATCCTTGAGCTTGAATATCCGATAGGATACGGGAAATTCAATAAGAAAAACTCTTGATGTCGAGATTTGAATAATATCCTTCCAAAGGGCTCGGGAAATAAAATGACGATGAAATTTTTGTAACTTCAAGCTTTCAAGGACTTGATATAAATTTATTTCCTAATGATAATCGTGCCGAGATTTATCCAGTTCATTTATCAGCTAGACGAACTGAGTGGAAATAAAGTGTCGGCTTACTCATGTACAAGAATAATAATAATACTTAAGATTCCTCAAGATATTAATTTTAAATTGTGTCCTTCTAATAACTCAAGTCACACCTCATTATATCTCGATATCCTTCCATTTTAATTTTTTCTATCTAAAAATAATAGTTTAAAAATATTGAATATGTAATAGCTTTAATTCATGAGCTAGGTTTAGTGTAAAATGTTTAATAAAAATAATTACTTATATATAATAAAGTTCTGTTACTACTAACGTCTACTTCATATTTGATGATATTACGAAATTATAGAATGAGAATAACGATTGTTGAATTAAGTCTCAATGTATATAGTATAATATATATATATATTGTCAATCTCTGTGACATGTGTCCACATGTTTATCGATATTCAACATCTCTAACACAGCTCTAGGATTTCAATAAAAACGAGTTTCTAGGCCAGGGCCACTCTTTTTCATGTCTGCAAAAACAACAGGACTCGATTCTTTTTTTTTTCCTACAAATAAATGAATTTTCCCTCTGTATTTTTTTTTCATTTGCTCCACTCAAGTGATCGTCATTGAATCAGTGATAGAAAAAATTTCTAAAAAATTTCTATTTATTTTTATTTTCTTTTGAAATATGAGTATCGTCCGGGATTTTCCTTTGACTAAATTTAATCGATTGAGCTTTCCGGTAGCTCATGTAAATAAATTTCCGGGTAAGCTCTCGGTCACTAGTACAAATACATAAAATATTGATATCGAGTAAACACTCGGTGTTAATTAACTTCAGTAAGTTAAGATTTGAGAAAAAAAAAAATAAAATTATTATTAAATAGAGAGAAAAAGTTTATAGAAGAGGTAAAAAAATCCAATTATCTTAGGCATACATTTGTGATATTATTATATAAATATTTAAACGCATATTAACTCGATCGACCTTAACTACCGTACGCTTAACTTCGATCCTCTACATACTATACTCCTACATTTCTATCCTGGTTGCTATTTCGTCCTCGTGAAAACGAACCAACCTACACTACTATACACATACGATAGGTTAGTAATGATACGATCAATAATATCGTCTTGTATATACTGCATCAATACACGCGAATCCACTTCCACGTGTTGTTTGAACACCAAGATTTAACTTAAATTAATTACAATTTTATATTGAACTACTATCAGTGGATCAATTAATAAAATTAATCAATTAGTTAATTTGCTATAACTGGACAATAAATCAAATATTATATTTATTAGTCATTAAATATTAAAATTCGATAAAACGTCCAGACAAAATAAGACGAGTTGAGTGTTAAATTTTTAAACAGCAATAAAATTTAATTAAATATAAATTCGAAATTGTATTTTTAAAGATAAAGCCAATATGAGGTCAAGTTTATCAGAATTTATCATGGCGATTTTTCTTTCTTTCTTTAGTTAATTGAATTGAAGTGCTCATGTAATTTGATTAAAAGATAGATTTACTTATCAATTTACAGAAAAAAGTAAATTAAATTAAGTTAAATTAAAAAATAAAAAAATATATACAAATCAATGAATGATAGCACTGGGAGGTTTTATGTAACAATTCGATTTTCGTCGGACTATTGTTTGAATCTGTAGTATTGTATAAGCCTATATTCCGTCAGGTGCAGCTGGTTGGGCGGATATCATGAACAAACCGATAGCTCTCGTTTCCCATTCTCTCCTCTAGTTTTAGCTACGGAAATAGTTATCTGTATATTTTTATTTATATCTCCACATTTGGTCAACGATTTAAATATCGACGCACGTCAATAATTTTTTTTTTTTTTTTTGATTGATATTTTGCTTTTCAATAAACACATTTGCGTTTTATCAACGATAAAAATTCTTTTTTCTATATAAAAAAATAAATAAAAGTTTGTAAATCAAAACGAGATAAAGTACAATGGAATTCAAACAAATTGTCAGAGAAATTTTTAAATAAATATACGGGAAAAAAAATGAAATTTAAGGTAATCTTGTATGTAAAAGAAGTAAGTGATAAATAGAGAACTTTTCAACATGTCTAACTGCCAGACGTCGTGCATAAATCGATATACAGTACATAAGTACACAATAAAATGGAATAATATTTAGGTGTGGAATACTAAATAAAATTATTTGGTATTGTTTCTTTCATATATATGTATTTGCTTTCTTATTTCTTTTATTTATTTATTTAATATGAAAAGTCTAGATTGACTCCGCGATTTAACTCAAAAATTCCTCACCGTTTTCAAGGACAAATTCATTATTATTAAAAACACTTTCAAACCCCTAAAGCTTAGAAATATATAAAGATATTTTTTTTTTTTTTATAATAAATATTATAAGATATAAAAAATTTATTTCAATCAATATCACGCGAACAAATTGTTCGATTTGAGGTTTTCTTACTGCAATCGAACGCGTTTATCATGACTTATATCTGATTAAATTTTGAGATTGATTAGATTGGTAACTAACGAGTATTTTTAAATTAAGAAAAATAAATTACAATATTTTATAATTTCATTTTTGCATTGATTTAAAAACAGTTTTAAATAATTTGAAATTTTCATGAGATTTTATCCTTGAAATATTTTTCTGACTGACACAAAAAAATGTTCAAACTGAACAACTCAGATGTTATATTTATTGTAAGAAAAAAAAAAATTAATCGAAACGTTATTTTGTTATTGCAGGGCTTCATAATACTTGAAGTATAATATCTCCAAGTGCCTAAAAGCACTTGATTTTTAAAATAAAGATTAAAAAAAAAGTCTTGACAAAACAACATATTGAAATATTAAAACCAAGTTTATTATAAATAAAATAAAAAAGTAAATTCATGTCAATTACTGCAAAAAATTACTCGTATTTATTTTTATATTAGCAATTAAATAATATGACTCAAAGTTTTTAATAGCATTCATTCAAGCTTAATAAGCACGTATTAATTTTAATGACAAATAGTGTTGAATTCAATCGTAGGAATTTTTATCAATGAAAATAAATTTTTTTTAAAAAATGTTTTTCTTTATTTCGCTTAACTTTTCTATTTTCAAAAAGACAAAAAATCGGAATAATAGATAGCATCATGTAGGATAAATAGAAATAAGATGATGTTTAAACTAACAATATTGAATTAGTATCATAAATTCTATCATGTAATATGATATATTTTTTCTAAAATATCAGAGACAGTATATACTTTATGAAGTGTATCAAAGATGCTATCACTAACAGAAAGAGTAAAAAAAAATGGTACTTTAATTTATCAAATGAAATGTAGAAAAAAAAAATATCAATAAACTAGCATTCGCTTGAACATTTTATCGATATTCATTTAAATGAAATTTATGTTTCATTGGATTTAAATTGAATAAATAAAAATAATAAAATTTAAATAAAAATCGATAGCTAGAGACAAGCATAGAACTTGAACAGGACGTAAAACGTAAGTGAACTCTTGGTGCGTCATTCAGCTTGGAATAGCGTGTGATGTCAAGCTTACAATAAATAAATTTATTTAAGCAATATTTAATTTTATTACATTAAATAATATTAAATAATGAGTCATTTTATGGAATATATTTAGTACGAGAATGAGATAGATGTTAATTATTTGTGTTTCCAAAAAAATTTTTTTTCCCTAATTTGAGAATTTGGGAAACCACGCGAGTGCATAAAATCAAGGGGATTTGAACGCAGTGTAGGGGCGTGGGCCTACTGGTACATAATTCTAAGGATGACGTGTCCATGAACACTAAATATATATATATATATATATATATATATATATATATATATATATATATATATATATATATACAGACTATATAATACCACACTCATCTAACCAGTATGTAGTACTGATGTGATGTGAGTACTCCTGTCCTCTCTTCTATTCTATACGTGACGTACGTCGTCATGACTGAGTCACGCGGTCAATCGCGAGACATGAGGAAGAGAGTGAGATGGAAATAGAAAAAGACTGAGAACCGCCAAAGTGTATCGCGTGTCTAATATACAGTTCTAAATTAGTTTTTTTTTGTCTTCCGCTTATATTACATCAACAATTATCATATATTCGCTATTTTAATTTTGTTGTAAATTATAAATAACAAGAATTTAATTCATAGTTCTTTGTACTAATCGGCAATATTTATGTATGATTAAATTTTCTGGTATGGTTTAGTGGCTTAGAAATTTCTTGTGTATAATAAATTTTATTGTTAATTTTAAAAATAACATTTTTTTTTAGACATTAATGACAAGTTTTTTATGGTCAGAAAGTTTAGAAATTCTGTAAATACAATAGAGTCAGTAGTATATAAATATATAAATAACAAAAAAAAATTGTGTGAAATACTAAATATGGTGTAAGTAGAGTATATAGTTGACCTGATTTATTGCAATTATATGAAAAAAGGAATATATTGTTTGAAATTATAATAAAAAATTTAAAAGGAAATGGAATTTTTTTTACAATTTTTTCAAGTATTGAAATATTTTTTTTTTTGAAGTTGTAAATGAAATAAAATGTGAAAATTACATTGTGTTAAATAATAATAATAATATATATTGTAGAGGAAATAAAAGCAAGAGTAAGCTCGCCTGGAAACTGATTTACCGTTAGATTGAGAATAATAGGTCACGAAAAGAAAAATATAAAAATAAATTACTTTTTCTTTTATTAGAGATTTTTCAACTGATTTCAGAATGATATTTAAAATCAATTTTTAAAATAAATGATGTGGATTATTTGACTTTATAATAATAATTATTATTATTATGAAGTAAATATTTTGTTTCGATGATAACGGGAATAAAAAGAGCATAAATTTCAACAAGACGAAGGGCTTTAAGAGGCTGTCAACTCATTGTCACGTGTTGGTATATTGTGTAGAGACACACCACGTCTTGATAGTTCCCTCTGTACTTATTACTCACTCTTCATAAAATATAAAGATGTGGGTCGAGTTTATCACGATAATTGAAGAGATACAAGAGAACTATGAAGAAGCTTTTTAACTAACGTCAAGTTCGATGCTCTTACACAGCCAATAGCTTGTAAAAAGTATAAATACTATATAGTTATACTTTTTAAAAATAAGTTTTTTTTTTTAAATAAATAAATTTATGAGTTAATATTTATAGATGCAATATTAGTTTTGGAAGTAATATGAAAAGTAAATTGTTTAACTAACAAATTTATAAAATATTAGTAGATTTTTATGACATAAATTTATAATGAAAATAATATTAAGATTGATTGAACTATGAGATTGAAAGGAAGCAAAAGTAATCAATCAAAAAATAAGAACGAAAAAATGAAATTGCTTGGGACCGAAAAACAATACAGATAACAAAGAATCACGTCAAAAAGAAAAATTATTAAATATGAAATATTAGTTACCGATATAGCTGTATATTGATTTTTTTAAATGAAATAATAATAATAATAATGGATATAATAAATGATAGCGAAGTTAGCGGACATATGACAATTTTTAAAACTTTAAAATAATAAATTTAAATTTAAAAAATACATGATTAGACAGTTCAAAATTCAATACATGCATTTTTTTAAATTTTATTATTTAATTTTTTAAATGTAATTAAAAAATTGTCGTATGTCTACTACATTTACACTCGTATATAATCAAATGAAATTTACCAATTGAACTTTGATTATTTCTACTTGTTAAAAATCAATTGACTCTTTTTTTTTTCTTTTTTTTTTACTAAGATAGAAAATAATTAAAGTTAAACAACGTTTTTCCAATGTTTGATAATTAATAGGCTGCTGAAAAGTATTGATACTTAGTTCAATAACAATTAAAACGATAATTGAAAAATTTTAAACGGTGTAGTATCTGAGTAATTATAAAACGAGTTTTTTTTTTTTTTTAAATAATGATTATTAAAATAGTTTGGTTGATTAACGACCAAAAAATATAAATGATTTAATGAAGTGAAAATAATAAAAAATTGTAAACGCTTTTGGTGTTAATTAACAAAACGGTATATTAGTAAAGTAACATAATAGTAGTGCAGAGAGGAGAGAAAGGCGTGGGCTGGAGGTACGCTCATATATCGATCACACGAGCGGTTGCTTGGTTTATCAAAGGCTGCTGGCTGGTCACGAGAAAAAAATTACATTACTCTGGACTATCTTTTATCACGACGTCAAGTGGAAGACCAAAAGACCCTGACTCGTCTATATGTCTGACAATTTATAATATATAAAAATCTTTATCGCCAAAAATATCTATACTAATAATTATCACACCAAATTATCTTAATTGGTTAATACCACATAAGTACGTACGTACATAGACGCACATACACATATATGTGTATGTATTTATTTTTAACATTAATTTCTACTTTATAAGGTCGTAATTGAAAGCTGAATTTTTTATTATTGAGAATTCAATGCACATCATTGCACGTTCATCCGGCACGTCCGAATGACAGTAAACCCGGCGAGACAGTGGCATAATTTATTTTATATAATCATTTGATAGGAGTTCAGTCATGATTGACCAAAAAATAAGTAATAAATCTAAAAAACAAAAAAGTTTTATGTAAAATATATAAAATTAAAAAGTCATGACATTGAAGAAATCTATGCGCCATATAAGGAGATGAAAAAAAATTGCGTAGGTGAGGTGGGTTGACAGAATAAAATATTTAAATAACTGAAAAAATTTCTACACTTTACTGTAATAATTAATTTAATTATGAAAAAATAACTTTTTATGTTTAATTAATTTATTAAAACATATTAAATGTTTAAATAAATTATTAATAGTAGCCGGTGAGTAAAGCAACATGGCGCAAGGGCACTCCCCTCAAGTGCGTTTCCAATAACGTCATTTAAAAAATATATATTTGATAATAAAAAAATATTATTAATCAAAAACTGTATTTCAAATACTTAGTAGTAATTTTAAAAAAATAATTAATGAAAATTACAGTTGAGTATGCCATTAAAAATGTCTTAAAGAATTTTATTTCCCGTAAATAGCCAGCGAGAAAGTCTTGGAATTCGCCGGCGTACAAAACAAGATGGCAACCGTCGTATGTAGCAGACGAGTGAGTAAAAGAGAACAAGTGAGATAGTGAATTAAAAAAAGATAAAAGATCAAAAAAGAGAGGATATCTTTGTCGTTTAACAATCTCTATATCTTGTTCTCTTACTCTAATGTAACGTGCGTCATTCGCGTACGAGCCGCATTCATATCGCATGACCGGAATAAAAAAAAAGAAAAAAAAACTATAAGTTTTTCTTTTTTTTATTTCTTACTAATGACTAATGTATAAAAAATTATTTGTAGGTTATTATTAAATAGAAATACGTAATGATTTAATAAAATGAGTTAAAAATTATAAATATTACCTTGTAAAGGCCTTAAAGGGCGTTTTTAGATAAAACGAACTGACGCGACTAGATTGTGGGGACAGTAACGTCGGCAGATTTAATGGCTACGGGGTTCACTCGGCTGTCTCGACAATTTCACATAATTTAGTATACGATAGATTTCGTACAACCGATTAATTAAAATTTATTATTTTTTAGTTAATATGTATCACTTGTTAATAAATTATTTTGAATAATATATCACTCATAATTGTATAATTATTTAAATAAACTCACCTAATAACGAGTGCAGTTAGCGGTCTGGAAAATCTCGATGCTTCAGTTTATTACAACGGCTCCTGTTCACACTACACTATAGTTTTACACAGTGCACTGGTGATGGTGCTTTCTGCTTTGAGACTCAAGGAAATCGCCATCTTTAACTGCGCATGTTAATTTATATGCGTTTCCGTTTATTTAAACTTTCCCGCCTCTGTCTTTAAAAAACTTTACAACAGTTATAATTACTATTTTAAATTTTATTTAAAGATATTATTCGAATTTATGGTAATTGAAATTTAAAAAACATAAATTTTTTTGAAAATGTTTATAATTACTTGAATTATTAAATATTTAATAATTTAATATGACAGTGGGTAATTAGCGCCATTTTGAAACAGGCATTTGAATGTTGCGCCACCTTTAAAAATTATCATTTGTAATTTTGAGGTTCAGCACATGGTTCATAAGTTTTAAATACACGAGCTGACAAAATTAAAATTTTAAATATTTAATTTTTTGCATAATTTAAAAAATATTTATTATTAAAAATTTAAAATGCCGAAATCAAAAAGGGATAAGAAAAGTAAGTATTAATTACGTTTTCTTGTTTTTGTAAACAAGTAGTGAATATTTAAATAATTAATTTGTTTTAAATTGAAAGTTAACCTATTTTGATCATGCTTTTATTTATTAATCTATAAATTATTTATTACAGTTTCTCTTACGAAAACAAGTAAAAAAGGTAAAGCATTAAAAGAACATATTATAAATGATGTAAGAAATTGCGTTGAAAAATATGACCGTATATTTGTATTTGCTGTACATAATATGCGTAACAATAAGTTGAAAGATTTGAGAGAAGAATGGGTAGACAGTAGATTTTTCTTTGGTAAAAATAAAATAATTGCTGTGGGTATGGGTAAAACACCAGAGGAAGAAATTGCTGATGGTATCCATAAACTAGCTAATGGTTTACATGGACAATGTGGTTTATTGTTTACAAATAAATCCAAAAGCAAGGTAAGTTAATAGTTTAGATACTGAGCTTGATGATTAATACATTTATTACAGTAGTTTATTTAATTTGTATTTAGGTCATAAGTTGGATGAATAGTTATCAAGAAGTTGAGTATGCTAGAGCAGGATTTATTGTTCCTGATACAATAGTAATACATGAAGGACCTTTACCTGATTTTTCACATGCCATTGAGCCTCATCTAAGACAACTTGGTATGCCAACGGCATTGAAAAAAGGAGTTGTTACATTGATAAAAGATTACGAAGTTTGTAAAAAAGGACAACCGCTTACTCCAGAACAAGCAAAAATATTAGTAAGTACTAATTATTTATTTTAATTATTTTGCGCATTTATATTTATACCATAACTAGGTCTATCCAAATAAAATTACCAAGATAAAATATCTAATCGATAGCTATTCATATATTTAATTCATAACTTTATTTTAAAACAGATGGTTAAGGAACCGTTCATAAAATACATCCGCACTTATGGGGGAGGACAGGGGTCTAAGAGAACGTTCGCAGCTCATCAATTTTGCAATTTTTTTTTTTTTTATTTTATTTTTTTGTTATGGTATAAAGTCATTAATTTCATATTTGTAAATATATAGATATTTCTATGCATATATTTCCGTCATTATGGGGGGGAGGGTCTATCATTTGTGTCGCAATATTAATAGGGGGATTGTAGAAAATTTGGCATAGCGTGACGAAGAGGGATGGGAGTCTAAAAAGGTAGAATTTCGCGTGACGTATTTTATGAACGGCCCCCAATCTGTTAGCTGATAACATCAAATTAATTTTACTGCAGTGAATTATTTTAATGGGAATTTTAAAGGGGTAGCTTATCTTTTTTTTTTGTATTTTATAATTATCATTATTATGATTATGAAATTGAAAAAAAAAAATTCTGATGTTACGGAAATTAAAAGAACCAGTTTTTAAAGGAGCTACGGACTAGGGTAGAGCTGTAATTTAGGCAGACAAATTTGTAGCATAAATGTAAATTCGATAATTATTTGATAAATTATTCATTATTTATTGCAGAAACTTTTTGGTATGCAATTGGCAACATTTAAATTAGTTCCACTTGGATTCTATTCAAAAAAGAAAGGATATCAACAATTAAAAACTAACGATGATAATAACGGTAATGTGGAAGAAGATATGGAAACAGAAACTGCTAATGAAACGTAAAAATAATTTATGTTATTGTTAATTTTAAATAAAAAGTAAACATTTTTTTATTGTATATAATTACTTGTTCGAAAATTTATTTATTTTAAACTATAAGATTATCATAATTATAAACAAAAACAAAATAAAAATATTTGAACGGCAAAACAAATGAAGCTATCGCGATATAAAAACAAACAAAATTGATTGTGTAAAATTTATGGCTTCAATTATAATTAAAATTAATTATTTGGATGTTTTTTATTAAAATTTTGTGACGAATGAGTCAAAATGGCCTTTCCGGTTGCTATTATAGTAATCGCAGTCTGTGCTCTTATTTGGGTAAGATTATAAATATTTATTATCAGGACAAAAATAAAGAAAAAAAAATTTTAATTCTATTTAGTTAACAAACCGAAAAATTTTAACCGTAGATAGTCTATAGTTGGATGTCCGAAATTTTTGCACGTCCCCCAACGCATCCTAAACTTGCACCATTTTTAAATTATGACAGACCGAGAAGCGCTACGTCAATTGATTCATTGGAGATATCTGACGCTGAAGAATTGATTAAAAATCGACCTAGAAGACGCGGACGGCCAAAGACTAAAAAATAACATTTACAATCATAACTTTTACTTTGTTTTTTTTTTTTTTTTTTTAACACAAAATTTTATTAAGGAGTTATAATGAAATAAATAAAATAAATTCAGCAGTTATAATTTTTTTTAATCATTATTTCTTAAATGTTTTGGCTACAAGACATTACACAGTTAGCATTTAAGGCTCGAGTAATAAGTTAACTAAAAAATGACAATTGTAATTTGATCTTTAAAGCTCGTGGCTAATTATTAATTAATTAATTAATTAATGAAGAATAAGCCAAATAAGCGTGCGTTAGCTGAGATCATTTTATTTTTTAGGTCATTCCTCAGACACTTTATTTGTAATTATTGATAATTTAATTAAATGATAAACTCATTATTACATAATTTATAAATAAATCAACTACAAAAAATATAAATCAACGTAAATTACAAACATTAAATGAATAAATTATATTATTAATAAAACTAATTCAATTTTAACAAACTAAATAATTTATAATATATACAACATAAATTCTAACACCAGCTTTTCTTTTCCATCATCCAGTACGAAATGTTTTTTTTTTTTTTTTTTTTTTTTTTTTTTTTTTACCAAATCTTTGGTTTTTTTTTAATCGCACTGCGACTTGATTATTTTCGTTATCTCTTGTATGAAACCTTATCAATAAAAAAAAGAAAATAAAACTAATGATACAAAATACAAATATTAATATAAATAAATATATATTATAAAACGTACTATTCAGACTTTTTGTAATTGTATTCTTGGAAATTATCAGTAAAAATACAATTACAAAATTGTGGAATAAAAAAATATTTTTCTTTTTTTTTCGATTCTCATCTAGCAAATTAATTTAAATAAAACTTTTTTTTTGTTTTATATTCTACATGGAAACAAAAAAATCCTGTACTTTTCACAGTTCACATTTAAATATCACATTAAAAAAATTCAAATCATTTGCTTTTAATTAATCTTTTTTTTGTCTTTAATTCCAATAGATAAATTATGCCAACTAAATTTAAAGAATAGCTATTAAATTTTAAGTGATACGAAACAATTAAAAAAATGATAAATCATTTACTAGTCGTAAAGAATAACCTCATATGAACGTGAGATAATTTTCATTGTATCTTATATTTATACAATGAATTAATTAATAAACTCAAAGCTTATTGATTACATTAATATCCAAGACTAGAAATTCCCTGAAACTATTTCATTCAATTGTATTATTATAGTTATTATCAATGTTGTTTAAAACAATATTATTTTTAGGCGTTGGCCTGTAAATAATTATGTACTAATATTTTTTTAGTTACTCGTATCATTAGTTTAGAATAACGTACAAATTTTAAATGTTTCTAATAAAAAATACTTCCAATGATAAATGTCGGCGTATAACAAAATAATTTACATATTATTAATAACTGGAATGCTATTTCTTTATTGAAAATATCTAGTCATACTTTTTTTTTCTTTTTTTTTTTCGTGTCAAAGCTTGAATTTATACCCTGCTTAATATTATATAGTCAATTAACAGGAAAGCGATTAATAAGTACTGGCATGAATTTTTTTGTTGATTATCTACGAGAATTTCATTTCCGTTTTTTTTTTTTTTTTTCATTTCGTCTGTGCATTGTATCGTCATTGCGATTGTACAGTAGAAAAATTAGCAAACAAAGCTAACACTTTTTATTTTATTTTTTATAGATAGTTATTTAGTGTTTGCGAAATAAATAATTAGGTAGTAAATATAAAATAATTATCCTTATTGAGTAGATTGATTTTCAATGAATAAATCATCGAGGTTTGGCAATTCGGGAATGGGATCACGCCAGTATGAGAAGTGACTGAATTCATCAGATGCTTCTCTCAATGCTGGGAATAAATGATCGACGATGTAACTCATATTTGAATATCTGAAACATTAATTAATGATTATTTGTCTTTTTTTTCTTTACTTACTTTTTACAATTATGATTATTATTATTTTTTTATTGTTGATATAAAATACCAATTTATGTTTGATATAATTATTACGATGACTGAAATAAATGTAATTGAAGTAAAACATTAGTTTTTATTATTAATAAACATGAAAGTTATTTTTAAAAATTATAGATAAAAAATTTACCGGAAAATATTATAAATAATTTTAAAAAATTTTTTCTTTAAAAAAAAAAAAAATATAAATAAATAAAGTATTCAAAAATCATTCTAATCAATTACTCATGATTAAATTTCATTTTTAATTATTTTGTAACAAAAAATTTTGAAAATCAATTCACAGAAAAATTCTGAAAATCTATTCACAGAAAAAAAAAACATTAAAAAAAATAATAATTATCTACAAATATTGAGTTATAGAGTAGAGGTACCATTTTTGGCCATTTTAGGGCCAGTTTTGGACACTTGAAAAATTCGAATCAAATAATTTGTAAGAGACGTAATAGCATAATTAATTTTTTTAAATATTTTTAACGATACTTTTTATCCCAATATTAAAATGAGAATTAAAATCATTAATTCAAATTAAGTATTAATTGTCCAAAAATAGAGCAGTGCCTACAAATGGTACATCTACCTTAATGTGAGTAGAGTAAAACATCGATGTTAGAATTAGAGTTTCATTGTTATTATTATCTGTGAAGGAGAAATATTTAATGAATGAATTGGTCAGCTAGGCGTTTTATAGCTAAATTGTTCACCCAAAGCATATCCCATGACGCAAGCCAGTTTCAGCTGATGATTTAATTGGATAAAAAAATAAAAATGTTATTGTGATAATGTGTATAAAGATAACGCAATGAAAATTAAATGAAAAAAAGCATCGATAACGATATAACGAAGCTAATTTATCAAGTGCTTACCCTATAAATAATAAGGAGAAGTTGATGCACAACCAAATACCGTATATGCAAGCTAAAAAGCTATACTTAAAACGCGATTCTCATTTTATTTATTTAAAATAAATAAATTATTTAAATAATAATACTAGTAAAATCACTGTTATAGATATTTTCACGAAATTCAGCATAATAAATAATTGATAAATTGTCTAAAAAAAAGGTTAAATAAAAATTGTCTATGGTTGTGTTGTCATCAGTGAATGGTTGCTCTGGGTAGAGGCGGGAACAAGTCATTGACGCTATCACTCTGACACGCATAGCTGCAATCATATAAATATTTCCCTGTCAAATAATCCTATTAAAATTTATAAATAAATTATACTGATAGCAAGTTGCCGGGTTTCTATCAGATTCATTCCATTTTAAATTTATGGATTTTAATTTATCCTCGATGTCAAGTTTCGAGATTTTTAATACTGTCAGTTTGCTAGTGTGCTAGTACCTAATTCCAGGTAATTATTTATTTTATTAATGACAAAATATTATCAATAAAAAAAAATAATTGTTAGTCGAATGCGTGCAAAATATTAGTGAATTATTGTAGTATTATTTGTATAATAAAATCACAATAACAACAATAATAATGAACAATAATTTCACTTACGATGACTGGAATGTCTGTGTCAACTCGTGCTTCAATTCTCCACGATGATTAATCGTGAAAATCCGTGTTATTGGAATACCAACAGCTCTATAAGCCCATACATCCTGTGATAAAATAGAATAATTAAATTAACTCATGGAATTGATCGATTATAAATTAAATTCAAATAAAAAAATACTTACATTGATTCGATTGCCATATCCTGCGTAAAATGGGTTAGAACCTTCAGGAAATAGTGCCTGAATATCACTTAGACAAGATATTTTAAATTGTTCAGGTTTTTTCTCAATAACTTCCCGATGGAATGCAGACAGTAGACTAGTTGGGTTTAAAAGCAGAGGCCCTTCAGGAAGTGAAAGATCATCTTGTTTTATACTCTTTAAATACTGTCGTGTACCACGTGCTTGACCAATAGCACGTGCTGATAAATACAATAATTTGTAACCATTATTTTTAATTTTAGTAAAGAGTTGAGCGACACCCGACTGTGCCCAGTCTTTTCCTACTATTGGTAGAATGTGTCCTAGTACATCGGATTTAGTAATAGTACCATCAATATCAGATATGACTATTTTGTCATTCCACTTCCATCGATAAATATGACATTTGCAACGAGATGTACCTTGATAAGCGGTAGTAACACTAAATACAACTTCATTGGGTCCTTCTTTAAGATTTAAACTTTTTATTTGTTCAGACGTAAGTCTAAGTGTCTTACGATATTTTTCACCAGATTCATAGTAAGGTCTTCGTCGGTCTGGTATTCTAACTCCTTGAGTTTCATTTGGATTACTGTCTGAATCTTCGCTTCCGCTGTACCCTTCACCCTCTGGTCTTTCATTAGTTTGTTCGACTGAAGATTGAGCTGTTAGATTTCCTTCAAGATTATTCAATGAATTTTCATCCAAATTCTTGCTTTCTAGCATTACTTGTTTTTCTTCAACTTCATTTTTTTCTTGACTAAAAAATTTAAATTGGATATAAAGGATATTTACATTTAATTAATTAACGATCTAGTTTAATAATAAAAAGAAAACATAAATAAATATTTACTCTGCAGATGGTGAGTCCACTTCTTCAATATCAATAGCAGACTCTGGGGATTCCGCAGCTTGATTATTTTCTACTGAAATATCATGGCCGTCTTGTCCAATGGTTTCAGAAATTTTTTTAGGCGGCTGAGTTGATGAACGTCTCCACGAGAACCACGAACTGTAACCACTTCTTGCTTCGTTTGTCTTGTTAGCTATTTCTTTTTTGTTGTCTTGATGAATTGGCAAAGAACCAGACTGCGCGTACAAATTTTCAATCGTGTGTTGAGGTAAACCACGATGAAAAGCAACTAGTGACATAATAATTGGACAGGCTGTTGTCCAATTGTAATATTTACCATTTATTTTAACAACCAAATTTGGATTCTCATATAATTTGGTATCATTGCAGAGATCATCATAGTGAAGTAAATTTTGTTGAAATGATTCATCAATTGGACCATTTTCAATATCTAAACCACCACATAGTGATAAGCTTATATCGATATTATTGTCAAATAATGACTGTTTAGATTCTTCGAAATCACTGTCCAATGATTTAGGACCTCCAATAGCACCTTCTACACTGTTAGGACTTTGTGGTAAGCTTGGACCATTTCCAGATTCAGTGTCTTCTTCATCAACTTGTTTACCTTCTGCAATAGACATATTTAATGCCTCATCACTTGTTTTGTCCACATAATTTTTTATATTCATTCAACATCCACAAAACTCGTAAATTTTTATAAATATATGAAATAAATATAATTTTTTACAGTTCAAAGTATGTCAGACATCTATATTTAATATTAATAATTAATATGAAATATTTTATACTATTAATCAAATGTACCAATTATTGACTTGTCATATAATTTATATGGACTTTATAATCGAAATTGTATTTAAATATTTATCAATTTTTTAAATATTTCAGGCCGTTTTCAGGCAGTGTCCCCCTCCCACTTTTTAAAATATTCAATGATTTTCAATTGTAATGAATATATTAAAATTTTGATAATCAATTAAAAAAATTTTAAGCATTAATTTAAAAAAGGGCAACGCAGTTACGATTTTGTCAAGGTATAGATTTTTAAAAAAATTATTTACAGTGATATTAATTAGGAGTTAAATAAAATATGGAAAATAAATTTTAGTAAAATCTTCAACATTATAATTTGGAATTTCAAATTTTTCATGCTAAAGTTTATTTACCAAATTTCGTTTAACTCCTAATTAATAAAGACTGAGTAATTTTTTTAAAAATCTATATCTCGGCGAATTGTAACTGCGTTGTCCTTTTTTCAATTTATGCTTTAATTTTTTTTTCAAATTAATTAATAAAATTTTCATACTTTCATGACAGTTCAAGATCATTGAATATTTTTAAAAAAGTTAAGCAAATAATTTAATAAAACTGTGCCAATAATTGGGTTTTCTACTGTGTATACTTTTTTTATATAATTAAAAAAGAATAAGAGTGAGAGTAAGAACTGATTTTTTAGTCAACTGTTACCAGACGATAATGAATGTTAATATATAAATTAATATATGTAATGATGAATGGCAATGATTGTAATTGAAATAATAAAAAATAAATAGTAATAATTATAGAAAAATAGTAATGCAGAGAATAAGCGATAAATGTTATACCTTTCGCTACGGTAGTTCCGCGATGGGAAGAGGGGAAATAAAGGGCAGCGACTTCAGGATCCAATTCATCAGCATTTAAATCACTCAAGTAAATTCCTTCGGATTCCGGATTGTGTCTTACGCGTGACGTCTTCTTCATGAAGGAGAACATACCACTGAGCATAGAACGCTGTGCCTCTGCTACCATTGGAAAAGCCGTTAGCAAATATGGTTAGTGGAAAAAAGTGTAACAAGCAATTTGTGATTATGTATTTTTAATTTTATTTATTTTAGTGTATTATGTTTGTTATAAATGATTGTATTAACTGATAATAAATAAAATAAAATTTCGAGTTTTGTGGTTAAAAATAGCAAAAATATTTATTTTTTTCACTTACCATCATTTGGTTGGATAACAGTTGTAGCAGAATTAAGAGCGTGAGATGTTTCGAGTGGTGGACTTGGTAATTCACCCCATCTCCAACTTTGCTGATGACTTTTATCATCCTCACGTTCTTTAACTTCTTCGCGTTGTTGTTCAATTTTACGCATCTCGAATTCCGTGTCGGATTGTACAGGTGAGCAAGGCCTGGAATCCCGGTTCCTTTTAAGGTAAAAAATAAAAAAAAAAAAAAAAATAAAAAAAAACCATTCAATATTACAAAAAAAAAAAAAAAAAAGAAAAACACTCAAGTATTAGAGTTAAGTATTGGATATGATTAATAGTTTTATTGTAAAGTGTAATGTGTTTTCTACTAATAAAAACTTAGGTAACTACGAAAAAATAATATATATAAATCTTACTTGGTAATTTCAGTGTCACTGAAGAAGTGATAATCTGATTGTGGTGGCAAATCTTCAGTTGCTTTGGTTTCATTTTCAACAATGGGACTTGCGCTTTTCAATACCTGAAATATTTTTTTTTTTAGATAACATATTTACAAAGGATTAAGTTTTTTTTTTTTCATAAGAATAAAAAGTTAAATGTTTACTGGTTCACTCAGTGATTCTTCAGTAGGTTGAGTTGTCTCAGTTTCACTGACTTCTGTCTGACTGCTACTTCCATTGCTGGCTTTTCTTTGAGCTCCTTTTTTCTTCATGATACTCTTCTTCCTTCTTTTACGTTTCGATGAAGACGATGACTGAACTTTAACTTCATCAACAATTTCATCAACGTGAGATTTTTTATCAACTTTGCTAGACTCGTCGCATGATATTTTTTCTCTAACGTTATTCGATGAATCATCAGTAATTGGTCGAAAATCATTATTAACAACGCTAATTTTTCTTATTCTCTCAGAGGAAGTAACAGCGACAAATGATTTTGGTGTAGACACAGGTTTGACTTCATCCTCATTAATATTATCCATGTTAAAAATTTCTTCTTCAGCTTGAGATGAAATTTCATTGTGCTCTTTCCATTTTTCTTCATCCTCATCATCGTCCTCTTTTCTTCTCCAGTCATTCAACAATGCTTTCTCAAACTTTGGTCTCTGTTCAGCCGGCAGTTCCGGAAAATTTTCTTTGAACAATCTTTCTCTATCTTCTATTTTCAAAGCTGAATATTCATCTCGTATCATCTGCTGTTTTTGTCGTGTTGACATCGCACTTAAGCTTTCTTCAAAAATTTTACTACGTTCTTCGTATGTCATTGATGCTATTTGAAGCCATTTTTCCCGATGCTCAGCTGGCAAATCAGAAAATTGTTCAATTAAAAATTTTTCACGTTGATCTACTGGCAAAGATGACATTTGCTCCAATTTTTCACGTTCTATCGACAGCACCGAGTCACGTAGAATTTTTTCATGTTGCTCTTGAGGGAGATCAGATAATAAATGAAATCTGTAATATAAAATATTGAATTAATATTAATATTTTATAAGCTATTTAGTATTATAAATTAAAAGTTTTGTTCCCATACCTAGGAGGAGGAAAACAATTGTCATCTGGTATAGGTGAACAAGCAAGATGTGGTGGTATCTCAGTGCCATTTTCAAGACCATGTGAGCTTACTTCTTCAACAAAAAAAGCTTCTCCAGAATCACCCAATTTCATATGAATTTGTCTTGGCTCTCCATTTATTTCAATGTCCACCTGAAAATTAAAAAAAAATTTAATTGGAGCAAAGTTCTCATAAATTTATGTTTACTCTAATACCATAAAAATTTTAATAAATTATATTTTTTTTCTTTAACTAGAAGCAATAATTTCAGAATTCATTTTTAAGTTAAAAATTATATGATTAAAATTAAAAATTATTTAATAAACACAAGTGTGAACGTAACAGACATCAGACAAATTTAAAATTATAAATAAATGGAGTAAATAATAAAAAAAAGAATATTTATAAAAAATGCACTTATTAATTTAAAATTTTATTTTATTATTTACTTGATTTATTAATAATTTTGAATTTGTCTGTCGTCTGCTATATTTACACTCATTAATAAACATTATATTTGATAAAATTAATATACGATTTCAAAATATGTTCTTGCAATTTAGCAAACAAAATTTAAATTGTCATCTAACAAATCAATTATCACAAACTAAAATGTTAATTTAATAATCACACGTCTCATTTTTGATTATAGAGTTAAATTAACGATAGACGTAAATTGAATATTAATAATTCATTACTGAATATTAAATACAGGAACAATTTGATTAAGTAATAAATAATTGATAAATCAATAATAAATTCCGCTTAAATAAAAAATTAATAATAATACGTACGACTTTTTCTCTTGATCTCAAGACTCCAAGTTTACCAAATCTAACATGAAAAGGTGAGCAAGTGAATGATCCATCATCTTGTTCAACGACAATTACATCAATAGCTCCAGTAAGAGTAGCAGCATTAATTTCATTGTAAAAATCACGAAAGTTACTGATGAACTTGCCAATGTAGTTCATGCTGTACATTTTATATGTCTCACTCACTTAACCAATCGTTGTTAATTATTATTATTGTTACTTATATTTATATCCTTGTTTTTTTGAGATTAAATTATCAGACAATAACTAATTGTGAATACTTGTACTTGATCTATCTAGTCATCACACAAATATTCAAATAAAAAATCATTGATCAGTGAATATATTTATATGTAATTCGTTAAATAAATATTTGATATTATTATATAGCGGAATCAAAGTCCACTATAATGTTAAGCAAAGCTGTTAAATTTATTTGTCGTCATCCACTTCCGAGATATATGAATATACACAATATGCAAATATATTTTGTGACGAAAAAAAACTGTCAAATCAATTTAAATCGCATGTATGTGAGTAGATATATCTATATCACTGATAGTGTAAAAAATAATTGTTCTTAGTGTCTTAAATAAATAATAAATATTATTATTTTTAATTAAATAATCGAAATTACAATAACTAAATCGATTGAGAATTTTAAAACGTTAACGTTCACTTGGCGTTTTGTAAATCCTTTGTTCTCCCAAGACCTCAAGGGTCTTGACCAGGTTTGCTAGCTCTTGCCTGCTGTTGCCTGTTTGTTACTATTACTTTCCCCAGTCTCAGCACCCGCTATTAAATATACATGTATATATAAATATATATGTCTTAACACACTGACAATTCTATGAGCTATAGGTATATACACTGACAACTCTCACACACTAGATTGCACAAGATAGTACACGACTAAATCACTGGTGGGGACATACGTCAGTTGGTAGATCACGTGGTCTTGGAAAATCCAATGACAGCTCGTGTTTAATGTTCGGTCGATAAGATGGCGTACCACGTGATCAATAAATGCACGTGGCGCGGATTTTTCACTTTTGTATTTTTTCAACCTGGAAATTAAAAAAATTTATTATTAATTAGTATTAATATTCATTCATTTTTCGATAATTATTCCAATAATTAATTGAGTTTATTATTTTTAAACTTTTTAAGATTTTTGTTACTAATAATGAAT
The DNA here is from genome assembly GCF_026212275.2 of Microplitis demolitor. Taxonomy (NCBI): domain Eukaryota; kingdom Metazoa; phylum Arthropoda; class Insecta; order Hymenoptera; family Braconidae; genus Microplitis; species Microplitis demolitor. The sequence goes on from NC_068548.1 coordinate 18,349,702, forward strand.
ATTTTTTTTACTATTTGTCAAATGTTTTGTATAGTTTGTATATATGTTTTTATTCAATGTTTAAATTAACTCAGACATTTTCAAAATTTGAAAATTTTTTCAAGACGACAATATTTGAACCTAAATAATTTTCGTTAAAAATGTAAACTTATTTCAAATGTTTTTTAAAAACGTTTCATTATTTTTTTTCTTTTGCACTCTTCGAAAACTATACTTATCATGTTATTTTCATTGTCAATTTTATCAAATGTATGAACAAATTTTCATACAAATGTGAATTTTCAAAACTATGATATCAGAGTTTTTATCGTAGAAAAAAATCTGGGCTCTTAATTAAAACTAAAATATCTGACTCTAAGTAATTTCCGTGAAAAATATAAACATGTCCTGAATTTTTTAAATTTTATACTCCAATTTTGAACAGCAAGAGCAGTTTTATAAACATATATTGATTATAAACTTTTATTTAATACTCAACATATATTTCTAGTTTAAAAACAAGTTTGTATGCTAAATAAATCTCAATTTAAAGTAAAAATTTAGTTTTTTTTATAAAAATAAAAGTTTTTTATTCTGAAAAAATTTATTTTATTTATTTACCAACTGTACTTATGCTCGACTAAATATTTAAAAAGGTATTTATAAATATTGAAAATGAGAAACGAACATTTAAGTGATTTTATAAATTTTCTATCACAGGCACGACAATAGTTGAGAGTATTTTAAATAAAAAGAAAATTTTTTCATTTAATTTTATATTAAGTAACGTCCAAGTGTTAAAAAAAATGTATGGCAATTCAAAAAAGGATTATATCTATTACATTATGTGATAAAGAGTAAGACCTGAGTCATTTATGTCGAACACATATAAACGCGTGTTTTACAAGAAAAGTTTATCGAGTCACGTTGCGTTTGGTCATCCAGTTAACCAGCGTGTCACTCTATTGTATTTTATTATCAATCTAATAAAAAAAAAATAGATCATTGTTTAAGTCATTTATATAATTTATGTGACTTTAGTTTTTTTTACTCAATAGACGGATAAGATAATAATGATATTGTTCAAAGTTTTTTCTCGTTAGATTTTGAAATAATTTTTTAAAAGTATATTTGATTTTGAAACATTAATTGTTTCTTGTTTAGACGATTAAATATTTCAAAACTATTTGCATGAAACAATTAGCTGTTAGTATTTATTTCAAATATGTTATTAATTTTTTTTCTCAAAGTACTTATTGTTCGTTTGAATATTCATCAAAGATGGTACGAATTAAATTATAATTATAAGTTAAATTTAAAATTAATAGTTGTTCATATTTTTATATTGTTATATAATTTAAAATATATAGAATTTTAAATACATGTAACTGAGGTGACATTTTTTTTTCATTTTTTATGTTATTTATTTTTTTTTTTGAATAATTATGATTATTTTACAATCTTGAAAAGTGGACATTGAACTTTACATATTAATGACAGATAATTGAACATTGTACTTCATTATTACGTAAATGTAAATCAGTTCATAACGTAAAATAATTAAATTAAAATTTTACAAAAAACGGAGTTAACTTTTTTTTTTATTTTTTAGTAAAATTTATTATTGTCTCTGTGAGATCATACTTGTTTTCGATAAAATTTAACATTAATTTTGGCAAAATATCAGCAACAAAAATTCCTATTTTACTATATATTTACAATTTTTGTGCAATAACTGGATTGAGTTCAAGTAAACATTTATCGGATAAAATAATTTTTTTTTATTAATGTTTAATAAATAATTAAAAAACTTTCTCATCATTATTCTTATGCAATTTTATTATGTCTAGAATTAATGTATAGTCATATTTATTGAGAAAATAAAAAATAAAATGAATGTAAAGAAAAAAAAATGATTGATGATATCGCATGTTATCATAAAGTTATCTTACAGAGGTGAGACAACTAATGAATTCTCTACGGTGATTACTAATGTCTCGGCAACTTGCCAATTCTCTTTATAAAATAATGCCAAACCGGAAGTGTGTTTTGACCGTTTACACTGCAGACTGCAGACTACTCATCGAACTAGTGAAAATAAAACGACAATCATGTGCGTGTAACTTTTGCTAACGTACAGCCAAAAAAGAACATTAGCGCGGTGTTATTAGCTAAAAAGATTGCATAATCTTTTCACGAATCATTAAATTAATTATAAAATTTAAATGTTGTTTACTTAAGTTTAATAATGCTGATAGATTACTCGGAAAAAAATAAATAATTAATTCAAATTCTGTAGCCTCATACCTATTATAAATAATTAAAATAAACAAATCAGTTTCATTGGATAAAATTTTTTTTCTTCTTATTTAATATTTGTTGTTAACAATAAGAAGAAAAAATTTTTTATCAAAATAAATAATTTTTTTCTGTTTTGAAACAAGAATTAATTGGATAATTTTCATGATAGACAACTCATATATTTTATTTTCAATGTTAAGAAAATCACACGATAAAAAAATTCTTCATCAATTTATAGATTTTACTTCAGTAAATAAACTCATAAATTAATAAGTAAAAGTAATGGCTCGTTCAATATTTTATTTTCTCAGTTGTTTATTTTATTTTTACTTAATAATTCATGTTGTAAATCTAGTTCGTTGACCAATGAGAACAACAGCGGGACAACCGTGGGAATTTTGAAGTTTCGATAAGGAATTTACTTATAAAAAGGCAATTGAATTTAAAAAAATTTCATAAGCTTAAATATATATTTAGAATTCGAAAAAAATGATTGAAAGTGTAAAAAAATTGGTAATCATGAGAATAAAAAAATTTAAGAAAAATGGTGAAAATATAATAAAGGGACAGTTAAGCTAGTATATAATATATACTGATATAATAAATAATTTTTATGTAGATTTGAATATGTACAATTTGCAACAAAGGAAAAATTATAATTATACTTATTGTTTGTTCATTTATCAAAAAAAATAATCATTGTCCCGCTGATGGAGGGTGTTCCGCGATTGGTTTCATTACTTTATCTGATGTTGCAATAATTTGTTTTGTTTCTTTATTTTATGATGATGATATATAATATTCGAATAAATATTTATATTTAATTTAATTATTTTATTACGCCATATATATTTTTATTTCTAGTGAATCTTCATTCAAAATTTTAAGTAATACTAATAATGTTTCGGAAACGGAGTTGCATAATTGTACTTATATACAAAGGAAAAAAAACTTTCGGACTAAGCTCCAGTTTATTTATATAATTTTTTAGTAAAAATAAAATGAAAAGAAAAAAAACTTATCTTGATATATCGATTAATTAATATTTACTTTATCATTCAGTTATAAATATAATTACTCAATTATTTTTTTTAATTAATAAGTGTTTTAAAAATTATGAAACATTAATTATAATTTTATCGTTGGTTGAAGAAAAAATTTAATTAAGATTAATAAATTGTTTAGTCTAATAGATATTACTAATTAAATTAAATTAATAATTATTAATTTTTATGGAATACAAATTTTTTTTTATGTTATTTTTAAAATACGTCATACAATTTAATTTTATCAGATAATTTTTTTTTGAAATATTTTAATTGATTACAAAGTTCAATTACTTGACTTTGTAAATAATTAAATTAATTCATTGTTTAAATTCTGAAAGACTTAATTAAAATAATTTATCTTAAAAAACATCTCGATTATCGAATGAATATAACTAAAAAATAAAAATTTCAAAATTGTACGGTCAGCTTAAAAAAAAAAAAAAAAGTAAGAAATACATTGACTTTTCTACTTTAACAAAAATACATGACAACATGACCTTTGGCCTTTGTCCAGTTTTCTTGACCATGGACGTGACAATGTAAGTTTCCCAAAAGCTTTATTCAAAAATTATATTCACGTCATTTATACATATGATTTACTATTTAAAAAATAAGTATAAAAAGAAAAAAAACAGGAAAAAATATGTTTTGAATTAAAGAATACATTATCTATAAACGTAAATAGACTTTTGATGATTCGATATTTTTCAAACACCCAAATGTGTCACAGTCGTACGATAATCCCCACCTAAACTCAATCACGCCATAAAAAAGATAAATAAATAAAAAAAGAGATGGGAATATTTTTTGTATAGTTTCAATAGACGAAAAGAGCCTTGAATTTTATTTTGTATTTGTACGTTAACCCAGAATTTGTATACAAACCGATATACGAATAGAAAGTAACGCCTGAGAAACTAAATTGTAAGAAGAACATTCACATTCACATATGTATTGTATATATTTATATACAGGAAAAAAATTAAATTCACCTGGATCACGCGAGGAAGCCGCACGATATATATATATATTCTTTCAGTATTAATATAATAAATATTTTAAAAAGTTAGAGAATTTCTTCTTTTTTTTTTAAATTTGATCTTCTGAATTTCAAGACAGAAGATTTTTTTTTTAATTTACAACTTGATAAATAATAATAAAAATTACAAATCATTAATGTTAAAAATTTTATGCTTATCATGTTAAAAATCACTATTATAAATATCCTTTATGTAATAATAAAGAGTTTATTTTAAGAAAACTATGACATAAACATGAAACTTAAATAAATTTTAAAGTAATAATATTTAAAATTTTTATTAGTATTTATTAATCTATAAATAATCAGAGCAGCGCTTACTTACTGAAAATATCCAGAGTATATCCAACATGTGTATTAACTGTTATAGTTATAAATGAAAAAAAAAATTTTTATAATTATTTAAATATCAATAAATAATAAATAAATTATTAACACATATTTTTGTTTTATAATTATAAATAAATTAATAAACAGAGATCAGTTAAATATAAACACACGTGTAGTCGCGATGAAAGTCTAAATGTTACTGACGTTTATTGGCTACTGCACTCATATATATTTCTTTATACTGTAGTATGTAAGTAATATATAACTTGTATTTAACTTATATATGTATACATATATTGAATGTAAGCTTGTTTTTGCGTTAAACTTATTACCACGTGATTGGTTAAGATAACTCGGACCAGCTATCGAACTTATATTCGGATGTAAATAAACAATAAAAATAATTTTATTTATCTTTTAAATACATATATATACATAAACATTAAAACATAAAAATAATTTTATTTTATAATCAATCACTTAGAGGTAATTTATAATTCATTTTTTTGTCAGGTTTAATATAATCTTATTGAATAATTATTTACGTAATTTATGTGTAACTTTAAACATGTGAAAATGACTAATTTTTTTTTTTTTTTTTTTTTTTTTTTTTTTTTTTTATTATTGTCGTCCAGAGAAGTAAACATATTTTTCATAAAACTAATCGAGGTAAATTGTTTTTGCAATTACATTTTTTACGTTTTGGCGTTATAATATATTTAATTTACAGAGCTTTCACTTTTGCACGCGCGGTCAACAAGATTTATTTACCGTTGGCTAAATTCCAATAAAAAAAAAATAAGAATTAAAAAAATGAATTATTAGCTTTGTTTATTAAATTTTTTCCTTTAAAGTATCAGAAGTTGGTAAAAAAAAAAAAAAAAAAAAAATCGTAATATTTATTTATTAAATTTTCTAAGTGGAAAAAAAAAATAATAATAATACATGTGAAATTTTTGAAAACACATTTTTTTAATAATAATAAAAATTAATTATTAAAGTCTGTATGAAAAATTATTTTGTTTTGAAAATAATGTTACTGTAAGAAAAAAAAATAACATTTCATATTTCTGACTTATTTAATTGCAATCCAAAAAAAAAATATTTCCGCTCCATGTCTAGATTAATGTAATATTTATTTATTAAATTTTCTGAGTGGAAAAAAAAATAATAATAATATATGTGAAATTTTTGAAAACACATTTTTTTAAAAATAATAAAAACTAATTATTAAAGTCTGTATTAAAAATTATTTTTTTAAAAATATTGTCACTGTAAAAAAAAAAATAACATTTCATATTTCTGACTTATTTAATTGCAATCCAAAAAAAAGAATATTTCCGCTCCATGTCTAGATTAATGTAATATTTATTTATTAAATTTTCTTAGTGGAAAAAAAAATAATAATAATATATGTGAAATTTTTGAAAACACATTTTTTTAAAAATAATAAAAACTAATTATTAAAGTCTGTATTAAAAATTATTTTTTTAAAAATATTGTCACTGTAAAAAAAAATAAATAACATTTCATATTTCTGACTTATTTAATTGCAATCCAAAAAAAAAAATATTTCCGCTCCATGTCTAGATTAATGTAATATTTATTTATTAAATTTTCTTAGTGGAAAAAAAAATAATAATAATATATGTGAAATTTTTGAAAACACATTTTTTTAAAAATAATAAAAACTAATTATTAAAGTCTGTATTAAAAATTATTTTTTTAAAAATATTGTCACTGTAAAAAAAAATAAATAACATTTCATATTTCTGACTTATTTAATTGCAATCCGAAAAAAAAAAAAAACATTTCCGCTCCATGTCTGGATTAATGCACATGTGATTATCTAAAGTGTAATAAAAAAATTATCCACTTTAAATACAACTCTGTTTTATTTTCGTCGGTTATTGCCACTAAGTACCGGGTCAGTGGCCTGGACTTGAACAATACATATGTAGTTGCACATCTTTGTACTCATATCTACTAATTGATTCATAACATGAGTTCACGTTTGCTCCAGTGACCAGTGACGTAGTATATATATGAGAAAAACGTGAGTAAATAATAATGTAGTTATAAGATAATTAAAAAAAAAAATATATAAATATATTTATATACATATGTATTTACATTAAGATAGTTATGTTTTCCTTATAATATTAATATAGATAACATGCGAAATATTAATTATTTATAAAAATAATTTAAAGTAAAAAAAAATAAAAATAATAAAAAATAATAACATCGTACGTAATAGATCAACTTGTTTTCTACTTAATTAAACGTTACGTTAAAATAGTAACTTATAAGTGAATGTTGTTCAGGTTTGACGATATATATTATAAATAAAAGTAAGAAGGAGAAAACCGCGTGTTAAGTAAATCGGCCAATCAGATTTCATACAGGTTTTAAATGTGTTGTGTTGCTGTATATGATGTGTTATGATGCAAGTGATACTTCGAAAAAGACGTCATTATCACATGCGCACACCCACAGATTGAAGGTATTCTATTGGTCCGATAATTACGTCATACATTTCGAGGGCAAGTCTCATAAACAAGAATGTTTACAATGAAACTATTTGCAGTATAATATTAAAGTATTATACTTCCTTGTACACAACAATATTGTGCACAATTAAAAAAATATATAACGCATTACAAAGAAAATAATAAACATGTGTTGATATTTTTTACTTCGATAGTAAGACGAATTCCCTGAATGTTTGTTGACTCACTACGAAAGAAAACAATCGGCGATAATAACACGTGATCAAATGTTCATGACGTACGGGTAAATTGATTGTTTTTTATGATTTTAAATTTTATTTATGTATGTGATTATTGAGATTTTTCTATTTATTTTGTTGGGTATTTTTATTTTTTAAGTTATTACTCATAATAATTATATTTAAATATATTAACGATGATTTAGAAATAACCGAATAAGGAAGGAAATAAAAATCTTGCTGGCCATGGAAATAAGTGCTAGAGTTTTAGGTCATCGAGAAACATAATTTCTTATGTTTAATAAATAGAGTTAATTGAAATTATTTATCAAGTCTTTTCAAGAGATGAGTTCGAGGTTAATCTCAATATTTATTACCAAATCTATCTAATTTAATTTGTTATTTCCAAACACGTTGTTTTAATGTTTATACTAAAAACTCATGTGATAAGTAAAATAAAAGACCCAATACCCGATCACTCCATGTATTTTTATGTTTATATTTATAAATACGGAAATACAAATACATGGAGCTTAAATATGTACAAATTGAGTGAATTGTATTTTTTTATATAATTTTTTTTTGATAGTAAAAAAATAATGATCCTGAAGTTAGCAGACACTTTACAATTTTCTAATTTTTTTCAACAAATAAATTACAAAAAAAATAATAATTTTAAATAAGCACAAGTTGAAAATTAAAAAACTATAGCTGCTATTTGAAAAAAAAATTTTTTTTTTTAAATTAATCATTTTGAAAAAAATTCCAAATATTATTAGACGATGACGAAAACTTCAGTATTATAAAAAAAAGCGTTTTTTTTTTTTTAATTACTTCTTTGTGAAATAAAATATATATAAGTGCCTGTGATAAATTTACATGTATCATCAGTTGATTAAAAAGTAAGATTTATTATCATGAAATTTTATGTTTTATCAAGAATTGAAACAGTAGAATTCTGGATAAAAATAATAATTATTGAGTTATAAGTTATTATACAAATATTACTGAAAAAAGTATCTAACAACTAGTTGACCCTACGGGCCAACCCCAAAACTTCCCACTGGTTTTGAGCTTAAAAAACTAGTCACGAAAACGTTATTATTAATAATTTTTGAGTTCCTTGAATTCATTTTTTTTTTTTTTTGGACTAAAAAAATACATTTAGTTAAAAAACAATTAATTTTTGTCATATGATACCATTAAAACGAGTCAATCAATTTTAACGTACTTGGCAATCGCAAAGGCTCATCAAGACAGAAGTGATTACATTTTGAAGCAAATCGGGCAAATGGTTTATAAGTTATACGACAAAAACACCAACAAAAAAATCTTTTTAATTTTTATTTTTTGTATAATTCGTAAGCTACTCGTCTGATAATTTTCAAAACGTCAAGATCTGATGAAAACTTGATTTTTAAAAATCGGACCGAAACCAATAACTTCCCTTTTTTTTTGAGGATTTTCAATTTTCATAGCGGAAAGTTAAAAAATAATAATATATTTCGTTTAATTAAACCATAGCAATTTTAATTTATTTGTAAAAATTAAATATTAATTTTTAATAAGAAGAATTGTAAAAATATGTATTAATTAAAATTGTATTTAAAGAATTATTATATTTAATAAAAAGAAAAAAAATTGTTCTTGATAATTTTTATTATCTGCTGATTAATAGAATTTTTAAATTATAACTATAAATAAATTATTTAAGATAGATAATCACAATGACAATCTACATGAGTAAAATTTATTGTACAACAGAAAACTGTTGTACGATTTCATTATTATCGGATTGATAGATAACAAGATGTTTTGAAAATATTTATTTGAAACGTAGTAAAGAAAATAAATAATCAAGATTGAATTTTCATATCAAGATTTCAGTTTTAAATAAATAAACAAACATTAAAACAAAGAAAAACATATATTTATCTAATAAACTTATTTTGTGTGAATGAGCTAATAGTAACAGAGAAAGTAGTTCAAACGAATCTTGGTATGTAAGTCAGGTCATTAGGTCGTTTGGTCAATGAAAGTGAAACTCAAACCTCATTTGTCGAGGTCATTGAAAGTAAAATCTGTGCTCTGTATGATGGCAAAAGTTATATTGCGATCAGTGAAAGTGAGAGTTATTATTGAAAAAAGGACATTGACCTATACTACTGCCTATGAACCAACAGTGGAATAAAGAAATCATTTGACTTTGTTCAGGACAAAGCCCTGACTAGATGTCATTTTTCAATGGCAAGTTTAAAAAATCTAACAGTCACAAAATAAAAACATCGGTTTATTTGTTGATGATTGCAGCATTTTGTTATTTATAAGACAACAGATAACTCCTGGTCAAGATATGATTGAGATAAAAGTGACAACCAAAGATAAAGTATGAAGAATCTACAATTCAGGAAGATCTATTTGCAGATAAGGGCCTTCATACTAGCGGAATAGTACCTTATACAACTTCGATCAGCGTGACATGTAAAAAGTGCTGAATTACAAGAAAGACACTCGCTTCAATTATATTTTAACTTCGCTTCTGCTTTCTATTTTAGAGAGTATAAGCTATTCTTTCCTCAATATGGAACCTAGCCTCTGACGTCAGAACTACCTCAGCCTGTGATAAGGTTCACCTCCACTAGAGAAGGGCGATAAGGACATTGAAGTGAATGAAGAAGAGACATTTCGATGGGACCCTCCAAGAGGACCCAACGTAATGTCATCTAGCAATTTTCGCCCTTCCACTTATATTAGATCAATTATTATTAACCGTTCGTATTATACGATTAGTTGTCGGGTCCAATAATGTTAATTGTTAAATAAATATTTCGTTTTATTAACTAGCAAGTGAAATATATTAAAGTGCTCTTCTTACAGGAGTAGGATTTTTTTCCAGTAATTGCATTACTTATTCTTTAATCTGAATGCAAGATCAGATAATATCTACTCCAATGGTGGTAAAAATTTAAACAGCAGTGTATACTTTACTGTAATAGATCAAATGTAAATGATCTTATACATATATGTATTTAATAAATAATAAGAAATATGTATTCATATTCAATTTTTGTTGATTCATGATCCAGGAATCGCTTTCCACTTATTTTGGTCATTCGAATATATTTTTACTAACACAAAATTATGCATTATTTTATCATATCGTATATTGTTGTATATCATATATTGTGTATTAAAAAAAAAGTTAAACTTGTTAAAATCATCGATTTATGAAAAAATACTAAACTTGTGAGAATTTCGATCTTTATTTTCCAGATCAAAACAAAAAGAAAGTTTCTTTTTTCCAAAAATTAGCGAGCTCCTATTTTCGTATATTTATTTTAAAATTAATCAAAAGTTTTAAGCAAATAATTTTTTTTATATTCATTGATGCGTATAAATATTTCTTTACAAAATTAATTAATAAACGGTAATCAATATAAATCCTTATATCAGATAATGCAAACTGTTTTAGCGAAATTCATCCATACAACAACCTTACAAGTGACCTGATATCTTATAGATAACTTAATAAGAAAACCCGGTAGCGGGTATTATACATTTTATAAATTTTTATAATTTATTTAACAAAATTTTTAGATTCTCACTAAAGATTATCTAAATGATACATTGATTTTAAGATAAGATACAAGCAAATTAATAATGATATCAGTATAAAGGTATTAAATAAAAATTAATAAACCTCTTCTGGTCTTGTTAGGTTGCTACAGTCTTCCAATAATTACACAACAATTAAAATGATATTTAATATTTTCTTTTTTACGGTACTCGCAACAATTTCATGCGCTGAAGCTCAAGCTCTCGATCAACGCAATGATTTACATCAAAAACTTGCAGCGTAAGTTTTTTTATTTAATTATTTAAATAACATATTGATTTAAAAGTTATGTACCTGAAGATAATTGTCTTTTAAAAACTATACTCCGTAATTACCTCATTCAATTTTCAGTGTACATGGAGTAGAGTTCAGTATTTATAAATTAATTACAAAAAAATAATTATTTTTCTTCTTTTTTTTTTTGTAGATTGTATGAGAGATCGCAGTTAGAGGAAGTTATTTTAAATGAAATTTTTGATAAAAATTTAGCATTAATACGTAACACTATTAAACTACTAGGAATGGATCCATTAAAAGTTCCTGATCACTTAATAACAATGACAGATGTATGACGTCGTTTATATTTAAAAAAAAAAATTGTGTAAATAAATAAATAAAATTAACTAAAAATTTTTCTGTAGGTAGGAATTGGAAAAACTCATTTACAGGGAGGCTGGGTACAAAATCTTGTAACAATTAAACGATCTGGTGATGTTATTTTGCGTTACAATGATAAGACTTTTAGTTGTGATTTTGATCTTGGTTGGGATAGTATTTATGTAAATTTAATAATTTATAATTATTTATAAATATGATTTTCAATTCAATTTACAGTAATTAATAAATTGATTGTTTATTTCTTAGCTAAATTATGGTTATACAATTAGATATCTTATGTTCACCCGCAAAGGATCATTTACAGGAAGATTTAAAAATCTTCGAGTGAGAGTTTTGGCCTCGGTGGACTTAGAAAAAAGTTTTCTCAAGCTTGAATTTTTCAAATTTGTTGAAGTTGAGTAAGTTTAATATGGATCTTATTTTATATCATAGATTTTATGCATACAAAATTTATAATTGAAACTCTTAATATATTATCTTTTACTTAGTAACTTTACACTAAGATTAGAAGGCCACCTGACGGATCACCTGATTAATATTCTCACCAGAGCACTAACAGTATTTGCTAAAAGTCAAATTCTGCGGGAAATTGAATATCAATCGACAAGTATTCTTGAAAAGAAACTTAAAGAAATCAATGAATTGAAACCTGAATTAATAAATTTAACTGTTGAGTCAATATTGGAAGTTTTCAGTAATTCAACGATTTCTTACGAATAGTTTCGATTGGATTTATTAAATGATTTTTATACATATTTTTCAATAAAGAATTTTAATAAAAATACATAAGTTTTTTGTATAATTTATAGTTTGTAAAATAATAAAATATTTTATGGATTGAATAGACAGAAGAAATATTTTTATTCTAAAAAAATGTTATAACATGTGTTAGAAACACATGTTTATACATGTATTTAGTTTTCTCATTTAAATTTAATTAGAGATAATTTTTTATATTGCTTGATAATTTCGTTGTTATTATTATTATACCAACAAAAAAAATTTATATGGTTTATTGTAAAAATTTTTAATAAATAAAACCACATGGTATTTTTATTTATAATCTCATATTTTTATTCCATTAAAAAATTGAAAAAAAAATCATCTGGTAATTATTAGTTATCTGAAAAATAAAAGTGATCATGTAGTCCGATGATTCTTATACCTGTTAAAGCTATCTAGATATCTCATATCATTGAAATTGAAACCTAAATGAATAGTAAACTACTAGTATAAAAAATCAATAGCTTCTCTTTCTCTCTTTTTCTCTGAGATTGTCTACAAAACTAAAATGTAAAGTTTAAAAAAAGAATAACAAAAATTGGTTGCATGTCTTCTCATTACAAGGAAGACTTAATATAAAGTCGAGGTATCGATCAACAGAAATTGCAGACTATTCAATTCATCTGGAGTAAAAGAAACATTTATGCAAAATTTTTCTCTCATATCGGAACCAACACAAATTTTTTATTTTTAAAATTTCTAGATTATTTGGGTGCAGGAGATCGTTTTGTATTAAAATAAATTATTTTAAATTTCTTATATTGGCGTAAACTAATTGTATATATATATATATGTATATATATTAAGACCGAGTAAAGCCGAGCAGAGCCGAGCCGAGCGTATAATCACGCGGCAGTCAAACCAAACTGTGGTTCGGCGTTGCCTTAACGATTTCGCGAGATGCGTGTGTGCGCGAGTAACGTTTGCAATATAGACCTACTAGTAACATTTGGATGTTACTGTGAGAGTAAGCGCACACATTTAATCCATACAATCTTTGCATATACATATATAAATGAAAGACTATGAGAATCGCTACAGAACATGTAAAACTAACGGCTAGAATACGAAGAAAAAAGATATACATGCATAGAGGACAAGGGCGAGTCTTGATTCTACTCTTTACATTTATATATATATATATATATATTCCAAGGTATATGTAGTAAGGATTACTACACGAAGCGACTGCCCGAATGCTGTACGCTCAGCTCGGCTCGGCGTCGCTACGTCATTACGCAGAGAGACCAGAGAGAGAAAAAGAGTTGCGAGAACAGTGCAAAGTCGTGATCATCGTGACGATGTTGCTCCGTTCGTCCCTAATATTTAACGCCATTTTTTTATAATAAAATTTAGAGAAAAAAAACAATTTAATAATAACAACGCAACGAGGCATGAAGATATAGATTTTTGATTTTCAATAAATAGTTTGCTCCGGAGAATTATGGACTTGCAAAGACTTATTAATGAAGTTCAAGCACGTCCAGCTATATGGGATCAAAAGAATACCCATTATCATAATCGAGATGTTATTTTGAAGATGTGGGGAGAGATCGCAAGAGCTTGCGATGTCTCTTGTAAGTATCTGCTTTTTTAAATTTAACATTTAAATACTATGCATAGAATGTAAATGATAACTGTAATGTGGATAGTTTAAATTTAAAAATAAAATTGTTTTAGGTGAAGTTGCGAAATCAAAATGGAAACATCTTCGGGACAATTTCCGGAATGAACTGAAGAAAACATATCGTAGTAAGCAAACATGCGACAGTAGCTCCCCTTCTTCGATACGTGAGCAACAACAACAACAACAACAACAACAACAACAACAACATCAACATGAATCTAAATGGGTTTGGTTTAAAAGTTTACTATTTCTACGTGATCAAATGAATTCACGTGTGATCGGTTGTGGGAATGGTGGCAGTGGACTTACACAAACTAGTGGTAGTCATTATGCAACTTCACTTGATGGAACACAGATAGAGCCACAAGTCGACATTTTTGAAGGTGATGAAGAAGCACACTTTGACGATGAACTTGTTGACGGTGATTCCTGTCAATCGTTATTGACTGGGGATGAATTATTGCAAGTAGGAGGGATACCAGTTGTGAAACAAGTTCGTAATAAAATTAACAGAAAACGTGTACTTGTTGATTCAACTGATTGCGATTATCAGAGTAGTATTGAGCGTAAACGTTATGAAAGTATTCATCATAGAAAATTTTTTTGTCATACTAATGATAATAATGAGGATGATGATGATACTTATCATTTTCTTATGAGTATTAGAAGCCCCATGCGTAGTTTAACGATTGAAAGACAAATGTTTGTACGTCTCAAGATACAAGAAATTATTTTGAATGAAATTACGAATCAACAACAGTATAATTTTAAAAGTAATCAAAATATTGATAATTCTAAAACACAGAATAATTCACCCGAGACTGCGAACGATGATAATTATTCAAGTTGAAATAGTTTTTAATATTTTATAATTTATAAATATAATGTTTATATTTGAATGTATAAATAATTTTTAATAATTAAAATGTAATTAATTCAATTTATTTTTAGTTCATTTCTAATTAGTATTTATGTCTGTAATATTTTTTCTGTAATAGTCTTGGGTAAGTGTATTTATAGATTTTTTTAAAGTATAGATATACTGAGTTTACGGAATATACAACGTTCATATATTGTCGCATATATTCTTGTAGTAATTCCTATCGCTTTATTAATTCCAACAGGACTTATGTTTTTATAAGCCCTTCTGGTTTTAGAGAGTTTCTTTGAGCCAAAAGGACGTATAATTTATTTTTTATTAGAGATCGTTTTGGAAGCTTATTTTTGAAGCTTAAAATTCAAAAAAATTTTTGAAAGCCTACAGGGCATATAATTTGTCATGCAACCGTTTGGATTTCAAAATTTTCAAAAAAATTTTAACTCTAAAATAACTCTACCGAGCAATTGGCAATGAAAAAAAAATCATACACCCTTTTGGCTTCAAGAATCTTCTCAAAGCCAAAAAAGCATATAAAAATGTATACATATAAGGCGTTTTTAGAATTAATAACGCGATATATATATATATATTAGGGTGGGCCAAAAAAAGAACTGATTTTTTTTTTCTTTAGTTCCCGTGAAAAGTAACACCACGCGTCAAGTATTTTAAAATTATTTATATTTTAAAAATCAATATTTTTTAAACAAATCGGTCAAGAAATTCAGAGTTTTTTTCAAAAAATTTATAATTTTTTCATTCAACAGTGGATAAGTTTTTAAAAAAAATGGTAAGAACCGTTTCCAAGATGTTCAGGTAACTACATGTTTTTGTTATACTTGGTAGATCTCTAGCATGTTAATTATGCACTTTTTGATTGTTAATATCTCGTCTTACAATCGGTGAAAAAAATTTCGATTTTTTTTCATTAAGTATTACCCATTTTCGTTAATCTCATGTTTTAATTTCATCGCATTCCTAAGAAAAATCGTTTTGCGAGTGAACTACCTTAAATTCTCTATGAAAATGTATGCTGGGCTTATTCGTACAATGAGCCATTGCCAAGGTAAAAAATTCCAAACTAAAAAATTATTCTTTTCCATGTTATTTAAACGGGAATTAAAAAAACTTGATGAGTAACCTCTTAATATTAATATTAAGAGCTCAAACTTTACCAGAATTTTTTTTTCATCATCTTTAACAATATTTTTACGGTAAGTAAAGAAAAAAAAATTAGTTCTTTTTTTTGGCCTACTCAATATATACATATATATAAGGATCGAGCAAAGCAAATTATTCGAATTTGTTTTTGTAAAGAATTCAAATCACAATTAGTTCCATAACTAAAATGTACCATCATAGATTAAAAATTACTAAGTGTTTGCATCTTTCACTTATGGAATAGTAATTTTTTACTAATGCTAATGTAACAGCTATCGAATCCATTAATGACTTCGGGTTACTTTCCTTATAGTAATTATAACTAAATTTCCAGATTCGTTTTTTTCCAAGTACGCATTATATTTTTTACTCAAGTTAACAATTGAATGGTTATGCTCATTACATTTAATGCCCATAATGTAAAAGACATTAAAAAATATGTGAAGCCAAACTATTCGTAAAGTGATTGGCTAAGAGCTCGAAATAGCATAAAAATATACACAATTGACACAGCAATGTACATTAAAATATATTTATAAAAAATAACAAATGCACGCTCGCGCGAAAAATATGAGCAATAGTAATCAAACAAAATATTTATCACAATTTAAAATGATTTCATTTTTAATAATAAAAAAAATCACTCTAATTTTGTATGAAGTTTTATAAAATCATATTTTTTGACCAAATAAAAAAATTCTAGTGTTCTTTTGAGCGTAATCAGTTTTAAATTGATTCTAAAGTTGGTTTATACAATGGTCCAAAATTATATTATAAATTTTGGCTTTATTCATTTTTTTAAATCTCGAAAAAATATCTGAGTAATTAACCCTAAAATCGACTCAATTAACCCTTATGAATATTTGAATAATAAATCGAATCAGCCGATTTATTTAGAAAATGAAAAGAAAAATTAAAGAAAACAAAAAATTTTTTTTTATCCTAAATTTGTCCTACAAAGGTCATTTAAAAAATTTTATATTTCTGAGTTCCACAGCTAGAATATGTGAGTTATTTAGAAAATAATATTTAGCTAGAGAATCATTTTTTATTTTGGAGTAAAAAAATAAAATTTTTGATGGCTTATCGAAATCTATTACTATCGTACTAAGATAACATAACTATTATTAACTATTAGATTAATTATTACACTTCTACTTTAAGTTCTTTTTACACGTACAAAAATGTCATTAAGGTCATTACGATCCTCATTATCGGCACAAATTGTTCGTAAAAATACTTGTCTATTTCTAGATTCTAGAGGTAGAGGAAGTGACAAGTCCATCAAATAACATTCGAGTACCCTAAGTTATTGGGATTTTTTATAAGTGAAACGACGGGAAAAATATTAACTAATCGTTTTGTTTAAATAAAAAAAAATATCAATATCATAAATAATTTTTTTTTATTCGTCAATAAAATTATTACTTATTGAACTACTTTATTAACATAATTATTAAATATTTGTATCATCATACAAAAAGTGAATTGCTGCAGTAGCATTTAATAATTGTCCAACTTTTAAAGTAAAAAATAAAATTAATCATGTTAATTTTTATTCAGAAATTAATAATAATTTTCATTTGTTTGACAATTCGTAACGTTATGTCCGATAACTGCATGCCCATTGATGATTTTGACAATGCCCAATTAATAATTACACTGACGGCTAAGATTGATAATAATCTTACTCGTAAAATTGGTATTTATTGGTACAACAAAAATTTTATGTCGGGAGATATAGTCGCGATCTATGATAGGAATCCGGTATTTAATAATTCAATCCCAGTTTTTGAATATATGCCTGATATTTATAGTGGTAATGTTATTACTCCCTTAACACTATCGTTTTTGAACGGAAATAAAATACCAGTTAACAAAGACATTTGTTTAAGTAAGTAATTAGATGAATAAATAAACAACAGTAATTTAGAATAATTAAATAAAAATGCGAATTATTTCTGCATAGAATATTATGGTGCTTGGATTAGAAATAATAGAATAAGAAAAACGACTTGCTTGTCAACACATCGTAATTGGATGTATGAAATGAAAAATTCTATAGGACCGTATCGTTTAAGTGAAATTATTTTACCAGGAAGCCATAAGTCTGGATTATATATAAAAAACCTCCCAATATGGGAGACTCCTTATGAAAAGTATACAGTCACGCAGGTAAGTAATATATGTGTTAATAATTTTTCTAAAATATATTTTCATATTTTTTTTAATGAAGAAAATTTTCATCCAGAAATAATTTGAGCAAAGTAAATTATTCGATAATGTCAATTTTTTTTCGAACAGAGATTTTAATCTAATAACTTTTTTCTAGTAATTTGTATCAAATATATCCAAATAGTTATCGTATTATGTTTATTTACACAGAATCAAGATATATTCACTCAGTTAGTTCATGGAGTGCGATTTATTGACCTTAGTCCAGATTATTTCCCTGAAAACTCTATTGAATATTGGTCAAATGAAGGATGTTCACGAAATACGCCTCTACTGGGAATACTTATGGTAAATTTAAAGTATTTAACGTATATATATGTTTGATATTATATTTACTGATTATAATTATTTTTAATATTAAAGGACATTAAACTGTTTCTTCTTGCGACTAAAGAAATAATTGTAATGAATTTTCGAAATTTTTCTGAAGGTATATATTAATATAAAGTTTAGGGGCGGCAAAACAAAACGGACAGCGTAAGTGAATTTGAAAAAAATTTGAATACAAATTTTGATTAGCTGAGATATTTATTAGGCAAAAAATTTGATAACATTAAAACTTTTTCAGTTGGTTTCACTATAAATTAATAAAATCCTTAGGTGGTCCGCATTAATTTAGTCTCCCCTAAATGAAATTGTAACGAAAACGATTTAATATATTAATGGTAAAATAAAATAATAAATATTTAGGTTTCAAAAATGATGATAATCATCGTAATTTCAAAAAATTTCTCGAAAAAGAATTCAAAGACTATATTTTATATGAAAGACCCATTAATCCATGGAATATAACTTTGAATGAAATTTGGCAATCGAACAAGCGGCTTATTATAAGTTTCGATCACGCCGTTCAATCAGAAAATAATTCTGTATGGTCTCTACACATAAATTACGAATTGGAACACAAAAAGTCAATAGAAGTTATTCGAAAAGTTATAGACGAGGAGTACGCTGCCAAATATGATCAAGTTTTATGTAGACACGAGTACGTATAAAAATTTATATCGAGTATTCTGATAACTTAAATTTAAAATTTTATTGCTATAGACCATGTATTCGAGAACCAAGAGTAATAATGGCTGCAGTTAAATCGGATTACATTCCTGATTGTTATGGAATTTCTAATAATATTAACGCTAGTAGTTATCAAGATCCTCGTAGTGCCGCAGATATCATCTCACCGATATTGCTACAAATCTTCAACGAGCAATTCTTTGTTAATGCTAATATAATTGCACTTAATTTTGTCGATGCTACAGGAATTGTTGAATTTGCTATAGAATGGAATAAACGACGAACATCCCCATGCTATGATTATTATAAATCATTAATGACTCCTAGTACTATATTTTATGTATAAAAATGTCGTTAATAGTTGCTTATGCTCTACTGAAAAAAATTAACTCTTTTCAAAACAATAATTTCTTAAGTAGGAAAACAACAGTAGTAAAAATTATTATATAATCAATTCCATATTTAAGTTAAAGAATAATTTTTTTGAGAGAAGTAAATCAAAATTTATTTATAGTACTCCAAAAAAAAAGAAAGAAGATGAGCATATTTCGAGCTGAGCTTAGATTTATCCAACTAAGAAAATGATTTCGAATGAAGTCATCAAATTTTTGCACTAAAAATACATTAAACTGGAAGTTTCCCATAGCGTAATTTCTTGTAAGAAGAAAATACAATATTTCTACAAGTCATTTTTTTTCTCAGTGTGGTATTTGACACATAGATCTATAAAAATATCTATTAAAAGATACACAATTATACTTGTTATTTAAAATTCTTACTAATAATTTTATAAAATTTTATTTTTATCTCGACGACATTTTTTTTAGCTTTCTGTATGAAAGTAAAATTGTTAACTGATCATTGATGTACTAAGACAATAAATTGTAAATAACTCTAAAACTATTATTGTGCATTCAAACATTCATTATTAATGAAAAAAAATTTAAATACAATAAATATATTTAAAAGGAAAATCGTGTTTATAATTATAAGTTTTTGTATCTCTAAAAATCTATATTATTTTATAAAAAAAAAGTTGATCCACGATTCATAGAATATGTAAATTAAATATAAGCACAACTCATATTAACAGACTATTAAAACACTGATAAATATATTTCATTGAGTTTAATATGACATTATTTGTTTAATACTCAGTGACGTGTGTCAACGGAGAATTCTCTATTGTATTGTCACAGACAACAGAATATGAACTGATAAATTGATAACGCCACTGTTGAGAGTTTGTACTAGTTTCACTATTTCTGTAAGTTCGATGTCCGTGAGTTAAAGAGAGAGATAGAGAACGAGAAACATAAATACAGAGTATAGTTTATTGAATATAAAAGTTATGGGTTGTATTGTATTTAGATGAACTACGAATTTCAAAGACTCAATTCAATTAAATTAACATAATACAAAGTATCTTAATTGTTTGATGTTAAATAAATACTTTTTTTTGAGTATAAACTATTTATGGTATCATAAAATAAAAAAATTTGGAAAATCCAAAAGTGCACGCCTCATAACGCTTATTTAATTTTAAAGTCAAAATAACTAGCATTCCTAAATTATAGAGTAAATCAAATAAAAATTTTTTGCTACTATCACGCTACGGTTGATGTCAACTTTTGACGTCAAAAAAATAGAAAGAATGTAAGAGTTGTGCCGAAAAAAGCCGTCTGGATGCAGCACCGGTAAAAGGCCCATAACAGTATATATACATGCGGTTTGCAAAACTATCCGTCAGAGATAGCACCAGTGAAAAAAAAAAAAAATAAAATATACAAAAAAATACACAGTCGTATATTAGTTCTTTATAAACAATAATTAAGCGACAGGGAATTGAACGCTCATATTAATTGAGAAAGTCCGGAGGGTGTTACTTTGGATAATAAAAAAAAAATTATTCCCGTACGATAATTCTTTCGATCAATTTCCCTGCCACATACACCAATCCATAAACACAGACACACGGACGTCTAGGAAAGATTATTTTTAATGTTATTATTTACTATGTTAAATAAAATAATTGTTTTTGAATTATATCTTATGTGTCTGACAAATTATTTGACTTGATATTAGCACACTCATATTAACCTATAAGTGCGATATAAATAAAAAAAAATCGATTTCAGTTTCGAGAAAACTGCTTTTTTTGAAATGTCGAGAGTAGAGCACAACCTCAACGTTTCGCTTATGAGGCGTGCAATAAATGTGATTTTCTATGTATTTTATTGATAGTCGATGTTGTCTGTAGTCGAGGGCTTGGATTATTTTTTTTATCCTTCAGAAATTTCGTTTAGATAGAATTTGTATAGTAAAAGTTAAAAAAAAAATTTTTTAGCATAAGCTCACAAGTCCTATTTTTATTCTCATTTATGAAGAAAGGCGGTTTTTGAAAACTAGACTAGATATTACCTCATTTTTTTTTTGAAAAATTTTCAATATTCTTCGCGGAAACTTAAGGAAAGAGTCTCACGATTTCTGGAAAAACCTATAAAATCATTTGTTTACAAAACAATATTCTCTTTAATAACCATAAAAAGTTAAATAACATTTTACTTTTTTAAAATCCAACGAAATGACAACGAAGCCGTTAAGACCATATTGCACGAGAAAACCGCGTCATACTATAAACAATGGTTATTTAAAACCGCAACATCTGTAACAGGTGTTACACTATTTCCTAGTCTTTATAATAGGAAACATGTCGTAAAAAAAATAGCATCTCAACTTGTTTAGTTTGTGTTGAATAAAAAGAAAATAATCATAAACGAAAAAATTGAATTTGTTAACAGAAAATTTGAAAGAAAAGTTTAAAATAAACGGCTTTTCACGATGCACAAAAAACATAATAAATTGCTACTAATAATTTATAATATAATGACTAATGGGCGGAGATGAATAAATATGATGAATTATAAGTTGTGGCCATATTTGAGAATCACTGTAGGCACCAGTAAGAGTTATATGACGCAGTTTGTACATCTAATAGTTACATTAACATTATATATACAGTAGTTAGTCTCTGTGCAAGTACTTCTTCTTGTACTTGGGGGCAGAGAAAGTTATTCTCTTTAAGTCTCTACTATCAGTATGTTCTCGATGGCAGGTAAAGTGATATATGATACAATACATATACATATATACGACCTTCTGATGTCAAAACACAAAAAATGATATATTACATAATTTATCACAATCATTTAATATAATAATATGTATTACATATTAATATATTTAATATTTTACAATTAATGATGACGGCTATAAAAACAATACAGACGTACACTTAAATTTTTGTAATATTATATTGTCAAGCACTTCCGTTTTGGCGATCAAAAGAAATCTGCAGCTATTTAACTGATAAAACAAAGTTACTCTATTAGAGTGCCAACATACGAGGGTGCAACGCCCTATCGATCTTTCTTTACCCTCTCATGCACTTTTACTATGTATCTATATTTATATTTTAGTAATGGTCAGAAATCTATTAACTTTAAAAAAAGTTTTTTTTTTTTATTTTAATTAAAAAAAAAACTAATTGTAATTATAATTATAATGACTTATCATTGATGAATAAATTAGAACGTATAAACTTTTTTCTTATCCCTAATAAAAAAAAATGATTCAAAACGATTCAATTTTAATACTATATAGACATTCATTCATTTATATAGATATATATTCATTTTTGAGTAAATCGTTTTGCTTAATCAGGGATAATGGAATAAAATTACAAGAATTTTCTGAAGTAAATAATGCAAAATAATATTAATGTAGAATTTTTAACAAAGTAGTCTTAAAAGTCACACTGTTTTGAAATTTGTACATTTATATATAGAATAGTGTCTTATATACATAATGTATAAAATAAAAAATGACACTAACTATTCATCAAACGACCAAAATTTTGAAATTGACTTCTAAAAATTAATAATATAGAGAATTGATTCAATGATACGTCAAACTTATAAATATATTGGTGCATTAAAAATTTTAAATGATAGGCGTTAAATTATATATTCAGCCTTATAAAAGTTATCAACAGTGAAATAAAAGTCAGTGCACAAAATGTATCGAATATCAATCAGTATTTTTTCGCTATTTTATTTTTTTTTATTTCCGATTCTAATAAAAGAAGGACTAAGTTATGATATATCAACTAATATTACTACTATTGTTGAAAAAAAAGATCCAGACAAAATTTTATCCCCAATATCAGATACATTTTATAGGATCCAATTTTTAAAAAAAAATTTGGGTAAAATGATGATGAACTGCGCAATTCATGGTGATAAAAGTGATTCTAAATTGTGCAGAATAATTAATCAATTATATAAACTTAAAACCATGAGTAAAATGAGAAATGCAGTGCAAGATCGCGTCAGCAGTAGTAAGTAAAATTCCCTACTACTTAATTTTTATAAGATCTAAAAACAAAACTATTCGATGAAAAGCTTCGAAAATTCAATGTGCACCTCAAACGCTATTTTTTATTTTATTTGGCTCGAAAAGAAATTTGATTTTTTCAAACTATGCGCGTGGCATTGATTATATTTGATAGAACGAATAAAGAGTATGATAAACAAAGATATCGAAATATTCTAAAATAATTTCAAATTGATGCAAAAATAAATAAGTATATTTATCAAGTTTTTTGAAAGATGTATTCATTCCTACGAATTGTACGGAGAAATCGATGTTATCCAAACTAAAAATAAAATTTAACGTTCTCCTCGACATATCAAGTAAATTTCCTCAAAATATTGGTATTGTGTATAACAATACTATCTCGACAACAGTACACGGAGAGAAAATTATGGTAATTGTTACTATAATATTTAAAAATTATAATAAATTTTTTTTTTGTAATAAGTGTTTTTTTTTGTATACTTAAAATTTTGTAATATACAAAAAAAACGCTTCTTACAAAAAAAAATTATTATAATTTCTAAATATTATGGGAATTATTACCATGATATTATGGTAACCATTCCCATACTATTATGGTAATCGTTACCATAATATTATGGTAACAGTTACCATAATTTCCATACATTATGGAAATGATTACCATAATATCATGGTTATGTTTACAATAATATTATAGGAATAGTTACCATAATATATAGGGCTTATTCCCATATACACTGAGGAACCATTACAATGTGGTTATAGGATCGGTTACTATTTGCTTGTGGGAACTATTCCTATGAGTATGGTAATCATTATCATGATTCTTTCACATGCGATATGGAAACTGTTACCATAATGATAGGAATTATTCCCATACTTATGGAAACTTTTCCCAGAAAGTATGGGTCTATATCCCATAATCCCAAGTAATCATTACCATAACGGTATTTGATGATATTTCATAAACGTACTAGGAACAGTTATCATAATTTTCTCTCCGTGTACGGTTTTTTGAAAATATTTCAGTGGATTATTTGAAACATAGAACTTAATTTCAAAATGTGGAAAAAAATTTTTAAACGAGAGTAGAACATTTGGGGCGTTTATTGCTTGAAGTGTGCAAAAGAAATGATGATAATAAATAACAAATTGTTTTTTTAACGTAGAAGCTTCATTTTTATTTTAAATTTTCAGAATTTTTAGTATTGAAACCGAAGGTACAAGCAGCTCGAATGCACGGAATGATGGATAAATTTTGGACTAAGTATTGTAGAAAAGACGGTTTGGCAGTAAGATTTGTTTTTCAAGATTGTGTGATTGTTACAAAAATACATAACATGGAAGACCAAACAGACTTCTCGAAATTCTACACCCAAAATCAGCCTGCGATAGTATCAAATCTACATGGTGACAATCTACATCTTCGAGATATTTTAAAACGTATTTACAACGTTATGAAAAACACAATAAAAACTGAAAAACCCGTAGTGATTTCCCATCACGAATCTGAACAATCTGAAAATGATTCTCATCAACAACTTGAAGAATCTGAAGAAGAGCAATTTGAAAAAAAGCCTCATGAATTTAAAAAAAAAGATGGTGAATTATCGACTGATGTTCTACCAGATACAGATGAAGATGAAGACTATACATAACAACGTCGGTTTTTTAATGCTCCTTATTCATTTCATAATTCCCATAAATACTTTTATGTACTGTACAATAATAAAAATCTTGATAATTAATAACTGTCTGTCAAATATTACTATAAGATGATGTGATAACAATTATTGCAATTATATAATCATTTCTAACTATAAATAGGGCATAATTACAGTAAGAATATTGACAAGACATTACTTTTTATTTTTTTCTTTTTCCAAATGTACATCTGACCGAGTAAAATGTTCACGGGAGTCAGAATTATAATGAATAATAGAAAAGCAATTAAAAATCTGTCATTGATAAAAGTGTTTTATAAAGTATGTTTCATGATTTACTTTTAATCGAAAATGTTCTCTTAGTATAAAATTAATCTCCATGAGGAAATCTAGTCTCGATAATATTTATAAAGCTCTGCTTGTCCTCTGGACGGCAGAATCATGTAATAAAATATTTACGAATACTTATGAATTCCAAAGTACTGTCGATACAAAAACATCAACTTTGAGTTCCACTCAATTTATTGATAACTGGAGTAATAAGTCGGGTAATAAGATATTTACAGATTAATTTTAGTGCGGTTAGCAACAGAATAATTAAACTAAATATTATCTATTTATTTTTCATGTGAATTAGACAACAAAATTCCTAGATTTAGTGAAGACAGCGATACTGATTGGAATGATATTTCGGGTAATTTAATTACAATTAATAAAATTAAATGCGAATTATAACAAAGAATTAAACGATAAATTAATTATTTTACAAATGTATTAGAGGAATCGACTTCTAATTTCACTTATGATGATGATAGTGATTGGTATAATTGGAATAATTATTCAGGTAATTTAATTATTATTAATGAGTTTTATTGCGACTAACAAAAAAAAAATAAAAAAATAATGACATAAAATATGAATTATTTTACATGTGAAATAGATGAATCGCATTCAAATGACGCTAATCTTGATGAAATTGATTGGCATGATGATTCAGGTAATTTATTTATAATAAATAAATTTTTATGCGATTGCGAAACGGATAATGAAACAAAATATTAATTACTTTATACCTCGAACAGAGGAATCAATTTTGAATTCCACTCAACTTATTGGTACTGATCAGAATAATGAGTCAGGTAATTAGATAATAATTAATACTTCAATAGTATTTATAACATAGTAATAAAACTGAATATCAATTCTACACATCGAATAGACACAACAACCACAAGGTCGACTCAACTTTTCGATAAATGGGATAACAATTCAGGTAATTTGATCATAATTAATAAGTTTTGATACCATTCACAACAAATCAATGGAATTTGATATGAATTATTTTATATTTGGAATAGTGATACCAACTCTGAGCTCCATTCAATTTGTGGACAGCGATTGGAATAATGAGTCAGGTAAATTAAATAGTAATTAATAAATTTTAATGGTATATTTAGAAAAAAACAATGAAAGTAACGGTTGTTTTTTTACCTGTTAAATAGATACAACTTTGAGTTACACTCAACTTTTTGTTTCTGAATTCAATAATAATACGGGTAATCAAATAATACTTTTTAATTTTTAATACTATTTACAATCAAATAAAACGAAGTATAAATCATTTTTATACTGAATAGGCACATCAACATTGAGATCTACGCAACTTCTTGATGCTGAAGGGAATAATAATTCAGGTAATTAGATAACAATTGATAAGTTTCAATAGTATTTACAGCGAAACAACGAAGCTGAATGTAAATTATTTCATATGTTGAGTAGACACATCAACTTTGAAGTCCACGGAAATTTTCGATACCGAATGGTTTAATAATTCAGGTAATCAAATAATACCTCGTTATTTTGAATGCATAATAAAATAACAAAACTGAGCATGAGTCTTTTTTCTTATTAAATAGATCCAACAACTTTGAGTCCCACTCAACTTTTTGATGCTGAATGGAACAATGATTCAGGTAAATAAATCATAATTAATAAATTTCAAGATTACTTACAACAAAATAACAGAACTAAGTAAGTATGAATTATTTGTCATGTTGAATAGATATAACAACTATGAAATCGACTCAACTTTTTAATACTGAATGGAATAATAATTCAGGTAACTATTATTATTTGAAACGAAACAATCAAAGATTATATTAATTAATTCACATGTATTATAGTCACATCAACCTCAAGGTCCACTCAAATTGTTGATATTCCATGGAATAATAATTCAGGTAATCCAAAAATACATTACAATTTGGACTGATGTTTACAACAAAATAACAAAATCAAGCATGAATTATTTTTCAAATTAAATAGATCCAACAATTTTGAGTTCCACTCAATTGTTTGATGTTAAATCGAAAAATAATTCAGGTTATTAGACAACAATTAATGAATTTCAACACTATTTACAAAAAATAAAAAAACTGAGTATTAATCTTTTTTTATATTGAATAGACACAACTCTAAGTTCCACTCACTTTGTTGGTATTAATTGGAATAATAATTCAGGTAACTTATCTTATAGTTTTTAGTGTTATTTAGGAAGAAATGACAAAACTAAAAATAAAATATTTCTCATGGTGAATAGACACAGAGACTTTGAGTTCCACGCAAATTTTCGATGATGAATGGAATAATGATTCAGGTAAAAAGATTATAATTTATAAGTCTCGAAAGTATTTACAGCAAAACAATAGAACTAATTATTAATTGCTTTAAATGTTAAGTAGGCACATCAACTTGGAGTCCGACGCAACTTTTTAATGCTGAGCGGGATAATAATTCAGGTAAATAGATAACAACAAATTCCAATACCATTTCAAGTAAAAAAATTAAATTAATTATTAATTAATTCACATGCGTGATAGTCACATCAACTTTGATGTCTACTCAGCTCGTTGATGTTGATTGGAATAACAATTCAGGTAATAAGATAATAATTTATTAATACTAAAAGTTTTTACAACAAAACAATGGAACTTAATATTCATTGTTTTATATGTTGAGTAGACACATCAACTTTGAGTTCCACGCAACTTTTTAATGCAAAGCATAATAAATATTCAGGTATATAGATCAAAATTGTAGAATTTCAAGACTCTCTACAATAGAATACAAAAACTTATTATTCATTATTTTTCATGTTGGATAGACACAACTTTGAGTTCTACTGAATTTTCTGATGCTGAGTGGAATAATCGTTTAGGTAATTAATTGAAACCCAATCATTTTCAATGCTGTATTCAATAAAATGATAAAATTGATTATTTATTATTTCTCATGCGCAATAGTCACATCCACCTCAAGGACTACTCAATTTGATGATATTGGTTGGAATAATAACTCAGGTAACTGAAAAATACCTAATAATTTTGTATGATATTTACAAAGTAGCAAAACTAAGAACTAATCATTTTCATATTGAATAGACTTAACTACTTTTAATTCTACACAACTTCTTGGTACTGAATGGAACAATAACTCAGGTTATATAACAATTTATGAATTTCAATAGTACTTGCAGTAAAACAGTAGAACTAAATATCAATTATTTCATATGTTGAGTAGAAACATCAACTTTTAGTTCGACGCAACTTTTTATTACCAAGCGGGCCAATAATTCAGGTAAATAGATAACAATTAATAAATTCCAATACTATTTCGAACGACACAATCAAACTAAATATTAATTAATGCACATGTCTGATAGTCACAACAACCTTGATATCTCCTAAGCTTGTTGATGTTGATTGGAATAACAATTCCGGTAACTAGATAGTAATTTATAAATTTCAATAGAATTTACAACAAAACAATGGAACTAAATATTAACTGCTTTATATGTTGGGTAGACACATCAACTTTGAGTTCGACGCAACTTTTTAGTACCAAGCGGGACAATGATTCAGGTAAATAGGTAACAATTACTGAATTTCAATATGATTTAAAACAAAATAATAGAACTGAGTATTAGCCATTTTTTATATTGAACAGAGGCAACATTTCTGAGTTCCACTCAACTATTTGACACGAAATGGAATAATCAATCACGTAATTAGATAATACTTAAAAAAAATTTAATGCCATAACTATAAAGTATCAAAATTGAGTATTTATTATTTTTCATGTTTGAATAGACACAACTTTAAGCTCTACTCAACTTTTTGTTTCTGAATTCAATAATAATTCAGGTAATTAAATAATACCTAATTATTTTTAATGCTATTTACAATAAAATATTGAAATTTATTTATAATTATGTCTCATGTTGAATAGATACAACAACTTTGAGTTCTACTCAACTTTTCGATGCTGAGTGGAGTATTAGTTCAGGTAATTAAGTGATACTTAATAATTCTCAATATTATATACGATGGAATAATGATCTTTATAATTAATCATTTCTCATGTATAATAGCCACATCAAGCTCGAAGTCCACTCAAGTTGTTGATAATGAATGGAGTACTAATTTAGGTAACTACACTAACGCAAAAACTAAAAGGAACAGAAAAATTTTAGAAATTTTTTAGTGTTTTTTGCGAGGCTGTAACTTTGTGAAAAAATAATCGTATCGAGATTTTAAAAAAAGTATTTTATAGTTTGCAATCTCTAGCTTCGGTGCATTTTCGTTAAAATTTTTTTTAAAGCTACGGCTATAGCGCAAACATAAGAAATACCGCGAGACAATAAATTTCCAAATTTATTGGTTTTTTTTGTTTTTTTGCAAAGAGCCCACGGGCCGTGGAATACTTATTTCAGTTAAACCAATGCATAGGTCGTTAAGCAAATTTATTCAGCTCTAATTCGGTGTAGATAACAATTAATAAATTCTAATATTATTCAAAACGAAACGGTTGAACGACATATTAATCAATTTATATGTGTGATAGTTACATCAACCTCGAGATCCACACAACTTGTTAATATTGATTGGAATAATAATTCTGGTAATCGAATAATACCTAGTTATTTTTAATGCAATTCAATGCTACGTATTAATAATTTTTCATATTGAACAGACACATCGACTTTGAGCTCCACACAACTTTTTGAGGGTGAATGGAATAATACTTCAGGTAATAAGATCACAATTAATGAGTTTCGATACTATTTCCAACAAAATAATAGAACTAAATATAAATCATTTTTCATTTTGAATAGGCACAACAGCTTTAAAATCTACTCAACTTTTTGATGCAAAGTGTAATAATAATTTAGGTAATTAGGTGATCCCTAATAATTATCAATGTTATTTGCTATCAAATAATGATACTATCATCATTAAATTAAATATTTTACATGTGGAATAGGCACATCAACTCCAAGCTCCACTCAACATGTTAAAAATCATTGTAATAATAAGTTAGGTAATTAGAAAACAATTAACTAGTTTCGATACTCTCTATAAAAAAATAATGAAACTAATAAGCATAAATTCTTTCATATGTTGAATAGATACAACAACTTCGAGTTCCACTCAACTTTCCGACGATGAGTGGTACAATAATATAGGTAATTTGATAATAATTTATTAAGATGAAGGGTGTAGTCTAGTTCGTGGGCTAAAACAATTATCTATTTTTGAGAATTTCTTGTGAGCTTACTATGAAAGATAAGTATATAAACATTGTTAGAGATGATAAATGAAATTTTAAATTACAAAAAAAAATTTTTATACCTTTTTTTTTTCAAGTATTTTTATACAAAATTTGTACTCTAACGGAATGCCATAATTTGAAAGTAGGTCGGCTCCCTCACGATATCTCGGCAACGACTTATCTGAAACAAAAAAATCGAATTTTAACATGATTTTAGTCTATTCTGTAAGTATTTATCTGTAGAATATGTAGTTAAAATTTTAGAAGGATCAGCCCACGGGTTCCGGAAAAATCGCAAAGGGCGGCCACGTAAACGTAGTGAGAAAAACGCGTTTTTAGTTTTTTTTAAATAAAAAAAATTCTTACCAAAATTTAATTTATGATGCATAAACCGTACGAAGCACCTTGTTCTTGCTTAAACCTTTTGTTTGCTGCTGATTTGGCCTTCTTTCTTTCTATTCTGCCCTCTCTTGATGTGTCCAAGCTGGGGCAGTTCGCATGTTCAGTACGCATAAAATGATAGTTATCAACCTTTAAGTTCAGAAGAATACACTTACACTTGGATCTTTATAAAAATTTGATGTAATCTGCTTAGATACTTATACATTCGAAAAATGTAAAAGAAGAAAAATTGATTTTTCGAAAATGACCAATTAGACTACACCTTCAATGCTATTTACCACAAAAAAAATGAAATTAATTCTTAGCGGTTTTACATTTTTAATAGACACAACAACTGTCAGTTCGACTCAACTTTTCCATCCTAAGTGGAATTATATTTCAGGTGATAAGTTGATACCCAATAATTTTCAATGCTATTTACTATACAATAACGATACCAAAAATTAATTATTTTACTTGTGGAATAGTCACACCAACTCCAAATTCCACTCAACTCGTTGATGTTGATTGGAATAATAACTCAGGTAATTAGATAACAATCAATAAATTTTGATATTATTTGTATTATGACAAAATAATGAAACTAAACATTAATTTTTTGACATGTTGAATAGACACAACTGCGAGTTCTACTCAACTTTCCAACGATGAGTGGTACAATAATTTAGGTAATTTGACAATAATTAACTAAGATTAATGCTATTTATCCCAAATAAATGAAATTAAATATTTGCTGTTTTACATTTTTAATAGACACAACAACTGTCAGTTCGACTCAACTTTTCCATCCTAAGTGGAAGTACATTTCAGGTGATAAGTTGATACCCAATAATTTTCAATGCTATTTACTATACAATAACGATACCAAAAATTAATTATTTTACTTGTGGAATAGTCACACCAACTCCGAATTCCACACAACTCGTTGATTTTAATGGGAATAATAACTCAGGTAATTAGATGACAATTAATAAATTTCGATAAGGTAAATGTCCCAATACCGGAACGACGAAGGGTATATATGACTGATTTTTATCGTTTTAAAAATATTCAAATAAATTATAAACCAAAATAATTTATTACATCATATAGAATAGACATTTACCAATTTAAAAATAATCAAATTAGTTCATTTGTCTTAAATTTAATATAAAAAAAAAATTTTTTTCTATGACACCCAAAAGACCCAATACCGGAACGCTGAAATAGCCTTGTCCCAATATGGGAATTCGTTTGTCCTAATACCGGAACAGTAAATAAAATAAGTTATTTTTTGCATTTATTCATGGTGAAAATATTAATAATTATTAAATAATATTAATGTAAAACGAGTATGAATGTAGCAGACATCAGAGAACTTTAAAATTATAAATAAATAAGATAAATAATTAAAAAAATAATATTTACAAAAAAAGCACTATTAATTTCAAAATTTTTTGAATTCGCATTTTTTTAAATTATATATTATTAATTATTTACTCGATTTATTAATAATTTTAAATTTGTCTGATGTCTGCTATATCACACCCATAATGTAAAACCCTGACGATTTTAAATCAGCCTGGAAACACCCTGGGAGTGGAAACACGGTGGAATCACGATGGATCCAGGGTGGTTACAAGGTGGGTTTGTGCCATTTTATCACCGTGTATACACGGTGGTTACATGGTGTTTCCACGATGGTAACACGGTGTACCCACCCTGATTCCACGGTGTATTCACCGAGGAATCCATAGTGTATCCACGGTGATTACGCGGTGTACGTGGAATCACGGTGGGTACACCGTGTAACCACCATGGAATCACGGTGATAACATGATAAAAAACCCACCGTGTAACCGCCGTGGATCCACCGTGATTCTATCGTGTTTCCAGGGTGTTTCCAGGGTGAATCAAAACCGCGAGGGAATGTATTTGAAATTTTAAAATGATTGAATATTCGATGAAAATAAATATTTTGAACTAAAAAATAGAAACAAAATAAATCATTTGAGGTTATACTAGAAAAATAATTAAAAAAAAAACTAAAAACAAAAATTTATTTTTTATGATTTAAATTAGAGTTTATCTATACTTAATCTATTTTTTATAACAATTATACATACTGCATTAAATATTAGGTCTCCAGTAATAATTAATATTGTACTTGATTTAGCCAGTCAATAAAACTAACCATTAATGACTATCGATAACATTAATATGATTGGCTGTTCCGGTACTGGGCACGGGTTCATTTTGGTGTACCAATAGACGAACAGTAAAATTATTATAATAATACTATTTTTTTCATATTTTTAATATGTTTTCTTGAATTTTATGTCATTCAAGATTCATGTACAAAAAAAAAATTATTGAAAAGTAATTCTATGCATTTTCTATAAGCTTAAGACTATTGACTGATTTCTTAGCAAAACCATTAAGAGACATGAAAAAGTCATGAATCCGAGACTATTGCTCTAATTAACATTTTTTTTTTCATATTTTAAATATTTTCTAAAATCTATTTTATATCTTATTTTTTAACTGAAAGATTAAGGTTTCAAATAAAGAAAGTTTTATTTAGTTTCATCGCGTACGAGTTTAAATATAATATAATGATTATTAAATCGTTCCGGTATTGGGTCTTGTTCCGGTATTGGGACATTTACCTTATTATTTATAACGAAATAATGAAACTAAATATTCATTTTTTTCACATGTTAAATAGATACAACAGTTTCGAGTTCCACTCAAATGTTTCATGTTAAGTGGAACAATAAAACAGGTACTAAAAAAATATCCAATAATATGCAATTCTATTTACAACAGAATAATCGCTCTAAGTATTATTTATTTCGTACGTATAATAGTCAAAATGACTTCGAGTTTCCCACAGGTTTGTGATTCTGAGTGGAATAATTCAGGTAATTAAAACAACAAATAATAAATAACGCGATTCTTACCAAAATTATTGAACTAAATATTAGTTTATTTTCATGTGAAATAGCCACAACAACTATAAGATCCACACAACTCGTTGATGCTACTTGTAATAATAATGCAGGTAATTCAAAAATAATTAATAAATTTTGATGCAGTCTTCAACACAATCATGAAATTAAATACTAGTTGCTTTTGATGCGTCACAGTAACATCAACTCCAAGTTCTACTCAACTTTTTGTTTCTGAATTCAATAATAATTCAGGTAATTACAAAATACCTAATTATTTTTAATGCTATTTACAATAAAATAACAAAAGTATACATGTTTTTTACCTGTTGCATAGACACAACAACTTTGAATTCCACTCAACTTTTTAACACTGAATGGAACAATAATTCACGTAATTAGAAAATACTTAAAAAATTTTAATGTCATTTATTACAAAATATCGAAATAACGTATTTATTATTTTTTATGTTTGAATAGACACGACTCCAAGTTCTACTCAACTTTTTGTTTCTGAATTCAATAATAATTCAGGTAATTGCAAAATACCTAATTATTTTTAATGCTATTTACAATAAAATGATAAAAGTATACGTTTTTTTACCTGTTGAATAGATACAACAACTTTGAATTCCACTCAACTTTTTGACACTGAATGGAATACTGATTCACGTAATTAGAAAATATTTCAAAAATTTTTCATGCGATTTGTAACAAAATTAACTATTTATTATTTTTCACGTTTGAATAGACACAACTTGGAGTTCTACTCAACTTTCTGTTTCTGAGTTCAATAATAATTCAGGTGATTGAATAACGCCTCATTATTTTCAAAGATATTTTCCAATAAAATAATAAAATTTATTAATAATCATTTCTCATGTCGAATAGACACAACCACTTCAAGTTCTACTCAGCTTTTTGATGCTGAATGTAACAATAGTTTAGGTAAATAGTTGATACCTAATTATTTTTAATGCTTGTATACAATAAAATAATGAAATTTATTTTTGATCATTTCTCATATTTAATAGACACAACCTCGAGTTCCACTCAACTTTTTAATTCTCAATTCCATAATTATTCAGGTAATCAAATAATATATAACCATTTTTAATTCAATTTACAACAAAAAAAAAAATAATAAATAAAACTAAGTATTAATTTATTTTGATGTTGAATAGACACCACTACTTTGAGTTCTACTGAACTTTTTGATGCTGAGTGTAATGATATTTTAGGTAGATAGTCGATGCCTAATAATTTTTCATACTGTATACAATAAAATAGTAAAATTTATTACCAATCATTTTTAATAGTCACATCAACCCCGATGTCAACTCAACTTGTTAATATTGAATGGAATAATAATTCAGGTAATTTAATCATGATTAATTTATTTAAATGAGGTTAACAATGAAATAATTAACGAGATATTAATCATTTTACTTATGTAGTAGTCACATCAACTGAAGCGAACTATTTCAAAGAGACAACGGATTGTTTTTGTACTACCCCGAAAACATATGAAAGTACTTATAGTATGGATAAAATAACCAATTCTACTACAAAATATCCTTTGAGGTATTTTTAACAAGAGTATTTGTAAGTGTCACTGTAAATCATAAATGTGTACAAAAAAATTAAGTGTCGTAGCTGGGTCATCTTTATCAATATAAAAAATATTTTATAGGGTTTGAATAGTTTTGTTAACAAGTATTAGTCTATAAAACTATTTAGATTGTTTTCACTCTTGAATTCTCTCAACACATACATATTCTTCGTGTGTATATTTTTTTCATTCTATTCGAATAGAAAATCTACGTACCAACAAATTCTTAACAAGTCGAAATAATGCTTTTAAATGGGAAATAACACATTTAGTGATTTACAATGCATTAAACTCAGATTCAATTTATTGAAATTTGTTTTCTAATTATAATCAACAATTAGATTAATAATACTTTTATTATAGACAAAAATTAAAACCGAAAATGAAAGGTCAGCTATCAGAGGAAGATTTGTGTGCGCTTAAAATTAATATTACTGTACCACATCGATGTATTTTCACCAACCAGTTAAAAAAAATTTATCGATTATTGAATGATCGCCATAATTTACTTCTTCGAGTAGGTGCACAAGGATATGATACAACATCAATAGAAAATTTAATGGATTACATTATTAACGCACTTAATACTAGTATTTTACATCTAACAAATGCTTTAGAAACAGGTACTTCACCCAATACAACTATTTTAAACGAATTGTTTCAATGGCTTCCTGATGGATTAGAACCATACCCATGTGACTTATCTCAACTTACCACAAAACCTAGACCTACAACAACCACTACAATAACACCTGAATCGACGACAACAACTACACCTGAACCGACAACAAGAACTACAACCACTACAACAACTACAACACCTGAACCTACGACAACCACGACGACTACTACTACTACTACTACAACAACACCTGAACCGACAACAACAACTACAACACCTGAACCGACAACAACTACAACACCTGAACCGACAACAACTACAACACCTGAACCTACGACAACCACGACTACTACTACTACTACTACTACTACTACAACACCTGAACCGACAACAACTACAACACCTGAACCTACGACAACCACGACTACTACTACTACTACTACTACTACTACTACAACAACACCTGAACCTACGACAACCACGACTACTACTACTACTACTACTACTACTACTACAACACCTGAACCGAAAACAACTACAACACCTGAACCTACGACATCCACGACTACTACTACTACTACTACTACAACAACACCTGAACCGACAACAACAACTACAACACCTGAACCTACGACAACCACGACTACTACAACAACAGTTAAAACGACAAAGTCTTGGCTAGACGACTTATTCTTCCCTGACTTTAGTACTACTACAACACTATCTCCTCCGACTCCATCAGATTTAGTACCAACTCCTCCGCAAACATATCCTCCTTTAACACATCCACCACCACCAGAAGATCCTTTTCCACCACCAGTCATAAATAGTTAAAAAATTAATTCAAAATGAAAAAAATAAAAAAATAGATTAAAAATAAAATATATTTATTTTGATAAAAGCACCAAATACATTGGTATAAGTTTTTATACGATCAATGATTTCGTCCTCTCTTTAAAGAATTATAGTAGTATACCGTGTAGAAAAAAAATTCCAAAAATGTCCCGCACGTAGAACTTCTAAATTTGAGAATTGAACTTTAAGATCTTTGGATTATTTAAAACTGATCGATATAGTACTCTTTTCTAATATTTTTTTAACTTTATTTTAATTTTGTCAGGAACATGATTTCAAACAGATTTTTTTTTTTTTTTTTTTTTTTTTTTTTTTTTTGTAAAAATTATACGAACGAGCAAAAGTTTTTAGAATGAATCTATTGAAAAAATAATTCTTAAAAAATTCTTCACTATTCAAGAAAAGTCTAGAAATAGTAAAAAACTTAATTTCTGAACTTTTTACAAAAAAAAAGTAAATAATATTTAAATAAACTCTTTGCAAACAAATCTCAGAAAAGTCCATACAAAGTTTAATTGGTGTTTGCATGAAGAACTAATGTATACTAATCGACGTTTTTAATTTTGCTTTTTTCAAAATTTGGAAAAAATTTAATTCAACCTTCTGAATTATCTTAATTTGAAAATTGTTTATGCAGAACATTTTCGAAGCTTTCTTTTTTTACGTAGAACGTGCATCTTCATCATCTTTACGCTTTCAAGAATTAAATAATTATATAGGGAATGTGTTTCAAAGTAATATATACATGAATTTGGTGCATTTTTCGCAAAAACAAAAAATAATTTATAAATTCATTTTTTTTCATTTGTAATATTGTAATCTTGATTGAACTAATAAATTTCACAGAGTACTTGCGTGATATATCGTTTTAACTTAGAGGTGAAGAAAATAAAAAATTGGAATCTATAAGAAAAACTAGTGTCGTAACTTGAATTTTCATAATCCACTGGGATTCAAGATTTCAATTCAATCCAAAATTTTTATATGATGAAAATATGCCATCTTACATATGTAAATCCTCCAATAAATATTTTTTCTTAATTTATTTGAAAATTTTTTCCTATCACACTCTGTTGTAACATTCATGGCAACATCTAATATCTTCTTTTGTATTATAGAATTAAAAAAATATAAAACTTTCGAAAGTCATAGCTGCAATCAGGCAAAATTGTAACAACCGTATTTGATATTCAATCGAAAGTCTCGAAATATCATTCAGCGATATAAATAATGTATTTTAATTTTTCTATGACATTGTATTTATATAATTTTCTTTTAAAAGTAATCGATTCACGACGAATAACCCTCACTATAGTTTAATTTTCTATTAAAGAAGACCATAAGTTTATGAACTATAATTTAAAGAAAAAAATTGACAGCAGGACGAGGTGGCCGAGTGGTTAAGGCGTTGGACTGCTAATCCAATGTGCTCTGCACGCGTGGGTTCGAATCCCATCCTCGTCGGACTTTTTACATAATTATTTTTATTTTATCAAAAAAAATAAAAAATTTTTTCATAAATAATAAATTTTTAAATAAAAACAAATTATTATTAAATAAACAACAATTATCAAGTATTTATACACTTTTTTTTTCTAAAATAGAAAAAATTTAGGATATGCATAAATACAAAAACGTGTTTTCAACGCCCGGATGCCTGGCTAGCTCAGTCGGTAGAGCATGAGACTCTTAATCTCAGGGTCGTGGGTTCGAGCCCCACGTTGGGCGTTTATTTTTTGCAATTTTTCATTAAATAATTACTGCAAATAATCTATTGACATTTATCGATGTATTGATTGCTGTAATTTATTTTATCATTTATTTTCATGACGTAAAGCAAAGACAATTAATTAACTCTACAAAAGTAAATTAAATCATCAATATAAAAAACAAATGAGATGCTTACAAAATGATTTGCATAAAGTATAGAAAAGCTTTTAACATCATTGGTATAGGGTGCGATAGAATCCGATAAAACGCAATAAGAGTATTTGTTGAAAAATTTATTCCGACGTATTTTACTCCAGGACCCTAGTATTAAGTATGGTTCGAGGGAGAACTGTAAAGCTTCACGATTTAAGTATTCATTTAATTTTATTTATTGTAAATATGTAAGATAAAAAGTTAAATTTCTATCTTTCAAATAGTAAATATTTCAGATTCATTATAGCGTCATTTTAAAATTCGATCATTTTTTTTTTTATCAAATTACTTTTTTTTTCTTTTCACACAAAATCGTGACGCGATTGTAGACGGAATTGAGTTCAGCAGTTGAATTGGTGATGTCTGGAAAGAAAGGAAATAAGGATCGGCCAGACGTCCTATTATTTTTTTCTCTGCATTGCGTGTAGTATGTACGTTATTTAATTTCATCTAACAGCAGATCTTCAATACCTCCTTTCCAGCAATATCATTGTATCCATTGCTCGGAAATATTTTATTCATTTTTTTATCTCCATAACATACATAATAATATAATTAATATGGATTTGTAAAAGTTCTTTTGTCATATAATTTTTATTTTTTTCCACTGTAAAATAATATTCGGCGCAAATATAAATTAGTTATGTGAAATTTGAAAAAAAAGTGAGTTTTGACATAAAATATCCGGACTATACATCACATTGGGTCGATGTTTGTCTACTATCTTTTTCACTGTGATTTTTATCGCTTAAGAATCCCTTGTGGACGATAAAAAAAATCTGCACGATTTATAGCTTTTTCACACTTAAGTTTAAAAATAAAACTTTATCTTCTACTGCAATGATATTTATTTCGCTGAACGATTAAAAGGAACAAAAATACATGGATAAGAAAGAACAGTTAATGAAGAAGGGTAGCACTATATATATTATAAATACAGGAATTCACAATGAATGTTGGGGTAAATCGAGTCAACGAGCCGTGAAACAAGTGCATATTGTAACGATGAGGGTGGCAGTTCAGTCAGTAAAAGACAACAAGACTAAAAAGTTATATGTGCATCATTTATGTAGTTATTCTTTCTCTTTTTTTATGAGTACTATATCTTTATAAATGTATTTAACAATGTAGTAGTAATTCATGAATATATACCGCAGACAGGTAATACATACTCAAGCTCTCATGCTCTACAAATCAATTAACCGGAAAATATACTAACGAATCTTCGTGGATAAGAACATCATCATAATGGATAATAATCATCATAATATTACTTTGAACTTGAAGAAAGAACTATTGATGCAGCAATTTTTAACGACGGCAATGAACTCGTGGATTTGATGAAGTGAAAGTAATCTAGAGCACTATGAGAATAGAAAACTTGGATACGAAATTTACAAGAGGTATTTAAATTGTAATGATTATATATTAATTTTTCACTCTGATTCAATGTAAAAAATCCTAATATACGATTCCTTTTGTATGACAAGATAAATATGCTCATGGTGTTGTTGCATTTATACTTAATGAAAATTGGTGCCAAAACCCAAATTTATCTGGACATTATATTAAGCATGATTCGAAACATCCAATGCATGAAAAAATTTCATTAGTCTATTATTTCGCAGGCAAAACATTTCTGTTAATTCATAAAAGCTTTGACAAGAAAGATTTAATTTCAATAACACAAAAAAAATGCTAAACAACGGGCATGTGCACGAAAAGAAAAAACTGTAATAATTGCTATTCGATCGGTAATTATTAAATTTTCAAATAGTAACGTAGCACTTCGGGAATGAAACTGTAAAAGTTGCAGTTTTGTGTCGTGCAGTAAATTTTACATTTTAAGTATGAAACATTACATTTTTACAATGTAATAAATTTACTAACGCATACTGTAATATTTCATGAAAATCATTAAAGTATCATTCAATATGTTTTAAAATTTACAGTTTTTTTTAGCAGGTTTTACGTGAAAATTTTTAATACTTGGTTCTCGAAATAACGATATTGAAACTATAAAATGTCAATTTTACATTTTCAGTTAGTGGTATTTATTTTTTTTTCTTTTCAATAATCTAGTTTGAAGAGCAATAAATTCATTACGAAATGTAAATTTGAAAGTTTCAGCATGTGAACTTTCATTTTTGTCTTTTTTATAAAAACTATACATTTTACAGCTTAATTGAAGTAAATGTGATTTTTTCAATTGGATTAACGTTGCATTAAGAACGGTTTTCAGATAATTTTGTCCCAGCTTTTCTCTGAAATAAAAGCTATAAACGCAAAATAAAGACACAGACCCGATGCTTTACTCTATGAACTAGCGAAGTGCACTTCAATTTTTTGATAACTTCCATTTGTTTACGAGAAAAGCTTGGACAAAGTTTCCATTTAATGTACAAGTGCAACAGAGATAGTACCGTTTATC
Source organism: Microplitis demolitor (assembly GCF_026212275.2). Lineage (NCBI taxonomy): Eukaryota > Metazoa > Arthropoda > Insecta > Hymenoptera > Braconidae > Microplitis > Microplitis demolitor. Next base: position 18,391,530 of record NC_068548.1, read on the forward strand.
CAGTTGAGTGCGAATAGAGAAACAAATGAAAACGCGTCTTAATATTAATTTGTCACTTACCCAAATGGCAAATTTCGAAAAAATGATTAAAATTTATACTTTTTGCCATTTAGTTGGAATGACAATGAGCAAGTAACATCTGTTTCATGTAAATTAATAATCTGCCAAAGATTTTTGACAGAAAAGAATAAGATTAAGGTATCTTAAAATTATTCAGTTTCAAGAAAACAGTTTTATATTAATAACATCGATTATTGATATACACTCAATGAAACTGACGTTATATTGAATATTAGTAAATTTAATAGCTGCTGAAACTATTATAGCTAGACTAAATTATTGTTCTTGGTTACTGACTTGATGATAATCAAATTAATCAAAGCTATATCATTATCAAATATTATAGCTTATGCTACTTTTATCGATAAATTTATATTCAAAAAATACTTAAATCATAAATATCATGGCTTAAGTAATAGTAATAACACTATTCTAATTTAAATCAGATAATATTAAAATATAAATTAACTTTTAATGCAAAGACTCACTAACACTAAGTCTTTCACTTTGAAAACTTTTCATCAAGAACAAACGCTAAAAATAAAAGCTACGTATTGCGATCATTTTTAAATTTCGTTTTAAGTGACTGGCAACATTTTTCAAGTAAATATTATCTTGGCGTGTGTGTATCAGAGATTGGATAAAGAATAGATGATGGACAGTAGATTTTATGATTATGATAGAACACCCCCGGGCTTTATCGTGATTGTTTGAATTACGATGCCGTTAAATTTTCATCGCTCGGACGTTCTGTTGAACAAAAGAAAATTGTTCGTTCCTCTAATGATAAATTCTTATTGACGTGTATTAAGTATACATATATATATATACACAACAGTTTTATTAAATATAATAAATATAACATTATTGAAAGTAGTTGTTAAAAGTTACATTCTAAAATAAAATAAAAATTGTGATAAAAAGCTATTGACCGATAAGGATTTTCCATTTAGTAGTTTGAATATCGATAAAATGGATAAGATGTTCAATTTGGCAGACTACTGAGAACCTAAACGAACGAAGTAGTAATTTTCAGGATGACGTAAAATTGATATTTGTCTTGGCTCAATTCCAATATCGAGACAGCAGAAGAATAGAAAAAGTGCTGAGTTGCTTTACGAAAGCTGCAATTATATTGCTTTTAACTATACTAATACTTTCGACTCTCAATTCATCAATTTTAAAAAAAAATATACAAATACAAAAAAACAACATCAATCTTATGATAAAAATGTTCATACATTTTTTTTACTTAGTAAATTTATGTAAAAAATTATAACCCTCTGTTAATTAATGTTAAAATGAAATTTATTATAATTTAAAAAGACGAATGGTTAAAAAACTATAACAGTTAAGATTTTTGAAATTATGTTAATAACGATATGAAGAAAAAAACAAAAAAAGTTTATTGAATAATTACGTTAATAGATGAATATTATTTGCAAAACTAAATTATTTATTTAGTACTTTGAACGTGTATTGACAAGAGAAAGCTAAGTACACATCGTTTATTCCTAATATTTACAATCACTTTACCCAATAGAATATTGAGGGTGGGACTGCATAATCATAAAGCTCGACCCTCGGAAATACCATAAAATCGGAAGCGATCGGATCTAATCCCCTCACTGCTTTCAGCTTTAGAAATAACGAAAAAATTTTATTGAAATAAAAAAGTTTACTCATAATAAATTTTCTGTGATGAAAAGAAAAAAAAATTATTGCTCAAGTAAACATCCAAATTATGTAACTTATACTCCGTATTTTAAGGGTGGTAAAAAGCAAAGGGGTTGGATTTGTGAAACTCTAGCGCCACCTAACCATTCTGTCGTGGATTTTCATGCTTTATATACGGCCCTGACAGGTTGAAGAGCTCCCTAGAGCGTGCCGCCGGTTTGCAGTCTCGTGACAGCTCTCGTCGTGAAAGTATCGCGGTTTATTCGTCGTTTTTAAATGTAATTCAAATATTATAACTACTTTATTCAAACTCGATTAACACTTTAATTGTTGTACTATATTTGTAAATTTAATTTGAGTGTCATTCAAGTGAAAATAATTCAAGTGAATTAATTCAATGGAGAATGACGTACGATGGAGAAGGTAAACAAAACTTAAATTTAAATATTTTATAAAATTATATGATTTGTAATCTTGTTTTTAGAGATATATGACACAAAATTTTACTTTTTTCATCCGATAAAGTAATAAAATTATTGAAAAAATAAATTTAAATATTTTCTGTGACAATTTTTAAAAGCATACTCGTTGACACTTGACACCTTTTGTATACAGAAAGAAAAATAATATTTTTTCGAGTCACTTTTCATACTAGTACAAGCAGTGACAAGCTCCAAATTTACATCCCACGTTATGTGTAAAGTGTGTACATAAATAAATTCATATGTCACTTAAAAAAATAATGTTTCAAGGCTAAAATAAAATATTTCAAGTCACAATAACTTGAAATTTTCGTAAAAATTTTTTTTAACTCCAAAGAGTTGAAACAACGAATTATAGATTTTTATGTTTATCCTATTGCAAATTATTTGATAGAGATATGAGACAATTGATGCTAAAAATTAACGTGTTATTAATGTGTTATTTTTTAAACGGAGTGTAAGTCAAATTTTTGATTAGTTACATAGACCCACAAATTATGAATAACGATGTCATTTCACACTGTCAGCCGTTGTGCGTACTTTACCCATGAGATTTACGGAGCACAAAATTGCAATTGAGAAGGGTGACGTAAAATCTGAAGGACCGCATCTGAGGGCGAAGGGTTAGGGATGGGTTTTATCGTGTCATACTTATGGCATGCCGATTAACGTTATAAAAAACAAAATTTATACTCCACAATATGATATTTAGCAACGGAGTATTTATATTTTAAAACAATATTTACTTTTGTAAATGAATATTGTAAATATTATTCATTTTTATACAAAAAACATTTATTGCAATTTTTATCAATTCCGTAATAAAATATTATTGTTTTATTTTATAAAAATCTTTTCCTTTATAAATGAGAAATGTAAATACAAAAATTAGCTTCAGCAAGGGAAATCACCATAACGTAATATTTAAACAGTAAAGAAAGTACATATATGTATGTACTTTCATAAGTCTTATTCTTGGTCTTACTCAACAGTGGAGAGCGACTGCGCCTCCTTCGATCTTCTGAGTGCTTTTATATGAGAAATGAGAACAAGAGAAGTAAAAACGAAAATCCTTAGTGGGTGTAGAGGCTAAGGGGTTAATAAAAGCTCTGAAAAGCGAGCTACCCAACGATTTTTTTTTAAATATTACATAATCTTATGAGAGTAACCTTTTCTATTATTACACTACGAGAATACATAAAAACAACTTTAGTGACAGTTTGTTATAAAAAAAAAAACTTTATCAAGACAAAATACTTTGACGATGTCTCTTTGTTGTTTGTGAACACCGTAACGTATTGAAAGAAAAGAAAAATGATTGTGTTATTACAAAAAATAAAAAAAAAAGGAAGGAAATTTCAACTCGATTAATCATGTCAGACGTAATCGAAATATAAAATCTGTTCAAGTAATACTTTTTACAAAGAATAGTTTGCTGAGAAATTTAAAAAAAATTTTAAACAGAACGACGAGTTTTACAACTCGTATAATAGTTTACTATACTTGCGTCATAGTAAAAATGTAATAGGTATAGGTATTCAGATCTCGTATCGTCATATGTCTGTGATGGTATATATACATTTATGTATATATATGAGCAAAGATCTGCCGATGGAGGGTGTGATCAAGAGCACTTTAGTTTACCCCACAATCATTTACGCGAATCGTGTTGTCGTGATGAAAAAGTCGGAAGCCCAAGAACCCTCTACCAGATACAAAGAGATAAATTATTTACTTGAGCCGATTATTCGGATTATTATCGAGGAATAAAAATATTAAATGACAGTATTTTCATCTTAATCAATCATTAATCGAAAGTTTATTTAAAAATAAGATTTTTAAATATCAGTAAAACTGTGATAAAAAATATATAAGACATCTTTTGAGCTGTGAAATGAATTTGTAATAATAATAATACAAATTAAACTTTTAATTAAGAAACGTGTCCTTTGAAGAGATTATTCTTTAGATAATACTATTCGATAAAACTTTTAACACCTAAGTAGAATCATCAAAGTATATCTCATTATTTATTAAAAAATGAAAGCAATTTAAGATACTTTTTAAAAACTAGTTATTAAAAAATAATTGAAGCCAATAAAAAAAGTTATCAAACTCATAAGTGCGATAATCGTTAAATTTGTTCGTCGATATTTAAATAGTTTTAATTAAATTTCACTGGTGAATATGTAGGTAAACACATGGCTTTTTTGAGGACAAAATATACCAAGCTTACCCCTCATAATTTCCAGCCAATTCCGTCATTCGAAAAGACTGTGGCAAAATTCACCCCTTTGTAAGAAAAAAAAAGGAATTCCTATACCCTACACCCTATTCACGAGCAATGCAATGTCATTTTCTGTTCATCCCACCTCTTCATGGTTGACAAAAGGGGTCGAAGTCATGGTGCAGTCGGTTGAGGGTTCGTCAAGGGTGAAATTTATCCCTACAAACGCACATTTGGATAGTTCAGTACCTTAACACGCAATTCGCTTAGCGGCAGTAAAGATGCGCGCGGTTCGCGTGCATTGCGGGACTTTGAGAACGACCGAAAGAAGGGTCACATGTAAATGTATAGGCTATATTATATATTTATATATGTATACATCACTATATAATATGCTTTCTCTCGTCTGCAGACGTATAAGAGAGGCTTAGTAATTCCCGACGTACTTTAACTTCCTAGATTTCTCAACTATAGGGCCAGATGAAGAAAGAAGGGGTAGAAGTTAGTTTCAAACATTATTGTGATATATCTATATATTCGTTCATTGCCGTATGCATAAAGAATTTTTTTTTCTTGTTACATGTATAATATATGTATAACATTTTCTCTTTTTACTGATGCTGAGTTGTCGCAAAATTCCATTCTATCCCATCCCTATACTCTGTGCTTACTTTCTACTACTACATTTCATCCCTCGGGCGTGCCCCACCCGTAAGTACTGAATTATTTTCCTGTTTTATTTTACAAGACACTTGGACATTTTGGTTGTCTGCAGAAAGAAAAATGCTCAACAACCTTACCTCAAGTCTTTATTTATGTATGAGAATTTCAATGGATTTTACGTTAGACTTATGCATATTATTATTAACATTCGTTGGTTAGAATGATATATTTTTATGTACTGAAAACATGAGCATTATAATGTTTCTCTTCAACATGTATTCATAAACCTCTATCATTAAATTATGTTCATTGATATTATATAATTATTATCCCAAGTTATTGATATTATCATCATTTGCAATTCAATTTCGTAAATAGAATAGTAAAAAACACTTTATTTATCGTAGATATCATATATCCGTAAATTCGTGCATGAAAAAATAATTTAATGCACTACGGTAATCAATAAACTGCGATATAAAAACACGCAGAGTAAGATATTCTAGATATCGTTTATCATTTCATGGATACATGATTTTGTAAGTGACTCCCGCTACACCCTTTCTTTTTTACGACCACCTTGCAGTTGATAAATTATGTAATTATAGCTATTATGTCTGGCACTCGGGTACTCGGGTGACGTTAATGGTCCGAATGTAATAATTGACCAGACAATCAATGAACCAATCTCGGCAATCAATGAAAATTGCCTTAAGCTAAGACTCTTCTCTCCAAACTGGTTATCGGATATTATCTCAATTTAAATTTATACTTTATACTCTCTTTTATATATTATAATATCATTACGTAATACGATATCCTCAAAGTACTGACGATCTTATTAAATTGAGGTAATAATTATAATATTTTAAAATAAATTTTTTGCTTACGCAAATTATAAACTCATCAACAAATTAAGCAGTCATCTATATTATTAAGAGAATAAAAAAAATTTTTCGACCGTGAAGCACACTCAGATGCTTCGCATCATGAGTCGTGCAAAATTATGCTTCAGCCATATCTATATGATAGAATTAGTTAATGCTATTAAATTTGGTATCGTTAGAAAGGTCATGACTTAAATTTGTGCTTTTTCATGATCTAAACTCTTTTTTATTGCCAAGTATCGACATAAATGTATTTATATTATTCGAATTACATTTAAATTACGCGGAGAAAAAAACACGATCGTATTTATTTTCTTTATATAAATAAATATTTTAATTATTCTGTCACTGTGTCTGTTATGTCTTCTATGATAATAATAATTAAATAAATTTAATTTGGTGTCAATGAAAAAAAAGTAGATTAGACGACTAATAAAAACGAATTGACCGTGTGTAGATTTTTTTTAAAAATCCCATGATTACACAATCATCGAAATCAATAAGCTTGCAAGTTAATGACGAGATTTGTCTTATTAAATTTCAATGATAATAAAAATAAACAAAAGATTCTAGAGTCAATTTTAAAGCAGATTTTAATAAACAGTTGAATTCAAATCATATTTAATAAATTTGGCAGTAAAATTCGGGCAGTCATGTTGTGACTGTAGGTCGCTCGTTATTATAAAACAAATAATCGATTTAAAATGTCGATATTATAATTATTACAAAATAAGCTCAAGATAAATAATTATCATTGACGTAACTCTATAATAATTTTCCATAAACTTGCAATTAAGGAGAGCAAATTTAAATTTACTCGTCGTATTGAATATTCAAGAAAAAAAATACGGACTTTAAAAACCAAGTCAATTAATCTTGATAAATGTTTTAGTCAAGTATTAAAAAAAAAAATAAAGAACCTGCATGTATTGTTGTGAAAAAGGAAAAACATAAATTACTTACAACATTACTGCAATCACCTTTTTGTTCATTTCAATTAATTTGCATTCCATTGTTGAAAGCCTTGAATTATTTTCTTAACACGTTTACGCTTTTAATTAAAAAAAATTATTCTTTACTGTATTTCAACTTCTTGACATTTAGATTTTTAATTAATTCATTAAAATTGCAATTAAACACAATTATTTAAAGCTTTTTTTTTCTTGTAGAAATAATTACTTGTCGCAACAAACGATATTTTAGTGCTTGTATTTAATTATCATTAAATCTACTAAAATAAATTTAATTCATACGTTCCTGCGGGGAAATGAATAAATTTATTATTTTCTAGTTATGTTGGAAAAAAAATTTAAAAAAACAACCTCAAATAATTATTGGCGTTGGAAACGTACATCAATAAACGTCGATAAATTTAGCTTGAAGTCTGATTTCAATCGCTTATATTGTTATATGAATTTAAAATTTGATTTATTAGTTTGAGTTTTGTCAGTTCTGTCGAAAAAGTTTATGATAATTGATTTATAGAATCTTCTGAATGAACTGCGACAATTAACGGCCATGAATCTTATAGACAACGCCATTTTTTTATTCGTTATTTAAAAAAAAACTAAGGGCACGCATGCGCTTTTCTCGATGTATCGATAACTCGATTACTGCAGTAATCGATATCTTGGATTAGGTTATATTTGTGTTGTTTGAAAGTTTAGTAATTCTGAAGAAGTAGATAACTGACAGAATTTTTATTTTTAGAACAAAATTAAATATTATTAAAATAAATTATTTTAAAAAATGCGCGGTAAAATTTTGAAAATCCATTGGTGTCTATTTTTAGTTACAAATATCGAGTTTGTTTATTCAAAAATAAAAAACTTGTCAGTTGTCTTCTAATTTATGATACTGAAATTAGCTGACGTCTAATAATTTTTGGATTTTTTTAAAAGCGGTAAATTTAAAAATAAAAATAATTCAAAAAATTGCACCTATAGTTTTTAAAATTTTCTACGCTTGCATATTTTTAATGTTTAAGTTTTTAAAAAATTCAATTGTTAATAAAAAAAATTCAAAAATTTTTAATTGCCTGCTAAGTTTAGAATCATTTTGATTTTACTGTCATAAAATTTCTTCATCTATAAAAGTCATAGTATATAAATAAATAGTTTCGAATTTTTGAATCATATTTAATCAAATTAAAGATGACAAGTAAAAAAATTTCCATAAAAAAACAACTTGAGCACAAGTATAAGCTCTTTTTGTTATCAGTGTCAAAGAATGAGCTTCCAGTTTATTTTTCTTGGGTATTATTCAAAAGACTGAAAGGAATTGATGGACATACCTGTACCTGAAACTAGTATATACCTAAAACGAAGAAAGAAAATATTGAGACGAGGTTTGTATTGTTATTTTATGTTTGCCTTTTAAATTTACTCATACTGTTGATTGTCATACACGTGTGTCGACCTAGACACTCCCTTCTGGGCCAGACTTGATTAACTGACAATGCAAGCAAACGAAAGGAGAAATTATTTGATAAAATCTATACATACATTTAATTAAATAAGTAATTTATAATGTATCAGGGTTAAAAAAAAAATTTTATCTTTATTCATTTTCTTTTTGTAAATGTCTTTATATATTTTTATGGACAACTCGTTCAAATAGGATCGCAAAAATCATAGAAATAAATCGTACGTGCTCGTAAAAATGCTTCGATCGCTTTGGCGTATCTCCAAGAATTATGAAAGGAAGAGAAAAATTTTTTTTGTCGTACGATATCAGAATAGTCAAAATTATCAAGTAATGTGTGTAGGAAATAAAAAAAAAGTCAAGTTTGTATGTGTGTGTGAGTGTGTGGGTGTGTCAAAGTGTGGATGTAGTTGAGATTTGGATACGATCAAATGTAAAAAAGAATGAAAGTGCCAAAAAATATTTCTGTCGATTCTTCAGGTTTAGCTTCCGGATCCCATTTAATCCCGAAAGAAATTCGACAGTCTCTAGAGATAGCTTTGAAAGTTGACTATAGATCTGATACGTATTTTTTCTTATGTGTGTTAGAAGGTATACCACCTATTACATAAAATGGATTGGACCAATCTCAACATATCCTTAACCACATTATCTACCTATCCAAATTTGCGGATCTGCAATAAAAGAAAATTGGATTAGTTTATTTTTTATCACAAATGATTCACGCACTTACAATCAAAATAACAAACTCACTTGAATTATTTTTATTTATAATTTAATTCAAATATGTATTTTTGAATTTTATAACTGATGTGATAAAAAAAGATAGTTAGTCATTAATCTATGTCTACACCTCGTTTATACGATGAATTTATAATATGTTTAGAAGATGATGAAAAAAAGACATTCAAAAGGGATAAAAAATATATTTAGGTCAGACTTACGCTGCGAGACGCTTAACTTAACTTACTATGGTCTCTTTTTGCCATTTCAAGTTTTAATGATCAACTTTGGTACTTTCATTGAAGCTTCTTTAAATCAATTTTTTTTTTATTTTCTTTTCATTTCATAGATCATTTAAAATGTTGAATGTAATCACAGTTTTTAGTTTTTATAGTGAGGGAATATAAAAATAAATGTGTTTTTTTTTCTTGTCATTCAACTTGACTGTAAATAAAAAAAGTAAATATTTAATTCAAGTTTTCTAACGGCAGTAAAACGAAAAAAAAATTATTTTTAATTTATAATGATAGAAGGGAATTAAATAGTCCATTGATACATGAACCAGCTAGAATTAGACTTGTATGATGCATCTTTTGGGTTCAACTAAAAATAAAACTGACGCCGATAATTGAGTAAATATTAACCACTACTAAATTAACTGCTGCTAAATCAAACGACGGAATTAGACCAATCGAATAAATCGCAAAGGTGTAAATCGATTGTATTAATTTTTTATTCCTTTAAAATAGATGTGTCCTTTAAAGTTTAAACTCACTTTACATTTGAAGTAGCAATAGTATGAAGAACAAATAATTTATTTACTTAAAAGATTATCGCTCATAACTTAATTAATGTAAATTAAACTTTAAAGTCTGCCCTAGTCTTTATGAATTTTACGTCCAACTTTTAATCACCGTAAGATTTTTAACTTTGAAGTCGTACTCAGTAGTTTTAAAAAAAGTTTTTCAATAAGGGCAGCAAATCTTTAAGTTTTTAAATAAATGTTTGTAAGAGTTCAGACAAAACAACAAAAATAAATAGCATAAAAGTATACGGAGAAAAAGTATTCCAATAAATTGAAAAGATTTGTAATTATACAACGGCCTGGAGTATCCGGACTATTGAAGTAGAAACAATACTCTCTCAGAGTGATAAATATTTTGCCCGTAGCATTCAGGCTTTAACGGAAGTACCGAGAAAAGAGAACGAATAATGTTAGAGAGAGAAATAGAGATAGACTAAAACTAGTGATAAATCGACCTTTCTATTCGAATCCTGTAGTACGGTTTACCGGGACGAGCTTTTGATAAACGTAGCTCCAAAAACTGATAGTGAGAATTCACGATAATGTCATCTCATTTTTTGTAGTCTAATTTTTTCTTTTTATTTCATACGAATTTTCCACCACTCCAGCAATATCCGATAATCGCTTGAAAACAAAAAAAAAAAAAGGCGAAATACGCATTTCTTTTTTTAACCGGGAAAATTGTAGACATTTGAATTCAGTTGGATGAACATACAAGTATGTCATAACAATGAAAAAACATTCTCTATTATTTTCCTTTTGTTTTTATTATTATGTTTTTCACTCTAGTTTATACGGATACACAAATAATTTCGAATAAAACAGTATGATGTAGTATATTGTATATTTTCCAATACGTCTGCTCATTGGGCGTATAAATTAAATAGACGTAGACATAAACCAGAAAAATAAAAAATAAAAAAAAGATTATGATGACAACTAACGAGTAGCCAGAGGATAAAAGTCTATGAAAGAGTTTCCATCTACTGGGTTTTCTTGCTTGGTTGCCTGGAAGAATAACGCATGTATCTACTACACTCTTTCAGCTCAATTGGATGAAAAGATGTGTCTGCAAGTTGGGGGTGAAAAGAAACCGCTGGACTGCGCAAGTAAAATCGTGTACTTTTATGATTGAATAATTTACTCAATGAATATTTTTTGCTGTTTTTTTTTTTTTTACATCTACACACAGATAATTATTGAAAAAAAAATTTTTTAGCAATTTGTGGGTATTCCATTTATGAGAATAATGAGGAAATGTAATGGAAGATAACGAATTTATTTGTGAAGGGAGAATAGTCAATGGCCAGCTGCCAAAATGAAATAGGGAGCAAAGGTGAGGGAGATGTAGGAAAAATGGAAATGTTGACGTACCAACAAAACCTAGAAGCCTTGGCAAAATTGCATTCGTGCCATGCATACTTTACTTTGATTAAGAGGGAAAAAAAATGGATCGGAGAGTACAAAAAAAATTCTCAATTTTTGTGGTTTGGGGGAGAAAAAAAGTTTACAAAGAATAGCAAAAAAAGATTAAATTGAAAGTATGGCTAAGAAAGCAAATTCTTAAAAATTGAATTGGTCCTAGCTAGTGAATCGGACTACCCATGGGACACTTTGCCGTCTTCAGAAGTTGGATAGATCTCAACTTCTTAGATTTACTCTCTTTCCTTGTTGTCCCTTAGCAAGACCCACCTCTTTCCGTTTTCTCATCCCCCTTCTCAACCTTTCCTCCTACTCGTCTAGTCTTATGTTTTTTTATTTTATTTCTTCCATCTTCTTCTTCGTCTTCTTCAATTTCTCGTTTCAATGACTCACCATCATCTAATTCAGTCTTGAGGACAGTAGTAAAAGCAAGTAAAAATTTTCCAACGCAGAGGCGGCTGAATATTATATAGTTACCGACCTTGTCTCGAGGAGATAAAAAAAAGAAATAAGAAAAACAAAAAATAAGGACTCGAGTGAAGAAGAATAAATTTTAAAATATCAAAAGAATGAATTTCACTGAGTACTTGAAGTCATTCTGAACTTGAAATATAAAAAACAAAAAACTCAAAACGTATTTTCGCATGTAAATATATTTATTATCCAATATCATTTTAATAATAATAATAGGGCGTATAATAATAAACGTAGCGTGAAAAAAAAAAATAAAATAAAAAGTAAGCATGCAGATTAAAATTAAAAAGTCAAGTGTATAAAGATTGTACGTGAACAATTTTACACTGGGATAATTTCAACTGGAACACGTTTATATGCAATTCTACCCATGCGATCTTCGATCGCTTCTGTTTGCCCCACATACTTCCCACGGTTTTGATAATATAATGAAATATATACTCTCGTATTTTTTTAATACGAGTGTAAATAATTTTAATCCTCAGTTATTTACATTACCTTGATATGGTACTGAAAAAAAATAAAAATAAAGTATTAATTATATACATAAAAGCATCATTCATACTGTTGAATTTAGTCAGAGTATCCTTTAATCAACTGCAATTGTGGTTGGAAGTAGCTGTGAAGCTCTCACTTATAGTTTGTCTGGTCTGCTGATTCAATTCCGAACCAACAACTTCATTCAGCTTGAAACTAAGTTTATTTCAACTCAAAGGATCTCTCATCGTGAATATCAAAAGCATCTATGCTTTACACAAATACAAATGCAAACATTTGCATATTCAGGCTTGTAATGAAAAAAAAAAAAAAAAAAAAAAAAAAAAAATGAAATGAATATTTCAATGAATTAAATAAAAAATAATTAAAATATTGATGCCAGTGTTTTAAATATTTTCCATTAAATTCATTAAAAGGATAAGAATATTTGTATCTATATATATTCAGCTGTCTGATCCCTATTAATTCCAAACAAAGTGTGTGATGGCGTTGATTTTCGCCGGGAATTATGCATCCAACCCTTCCTAGATGAAGGGTAGAAAAGCCTCCTCTATATCCTCTGCCATTTCTATCTCTCTTTTACGGAAGAGAGAGAAAGAGATAAAATTCAAGAGTAATCCAGATAGAGCTATGTAGAAGTTCTAATGCGCATTCGCGTACACACGCAGTATCGTCCATTCTGAACTTCAGCGATCGTACTCAAGAGGACGGGTCGCCTCTTGAATAAAAATTCATCTGGCCTCTCTGTTATGTCCCTTTAGTATTTCTCGTAAGGTAGTTTTGCAAGGGCAACATGCCAACGAGTGTGTCTAGTCTTCAGTATACTGCTGTCTTCTATTCTCTAGCCTCCGCTGAAAGAGTTCATCTTTCTCGAACTATCTTACCATGTCTAGAGCTACTACTGAATCTCAAATCTCCAATCGATTTTGTATAGATGTATACATAAGTAAAAAAAAAGTTCCAATGCAATTATCCATTAAAATTGGATTGCAAAATTTAATTTGAGTGTACTTGATGTGAAAGCCTGTGTACAAACAATTAACATGTACAATTGTAAAATACTTATTGGTTTATATTATTCGTATATTTTTATCGATCATCACGACTTGTAGATCCGGGATATTTCAATCTACGGAATACCAGCTCCCGGGTTGCTATGACAACTACCATCGCAACCCCGGCACTTGCAGAGGTGCTCAATCCAACCCTTCACTCCCTGATGCAATTCGTAACCTTCACCCCCAATGTACGAATTTAATTTTTAATCATTTTATCAACAAAAATTTTTATTTAAATTGCAATAACCACCATTTCAAACTATGGTTTATTTTCAATTTTTACTTCATATTAATATATGAAGAGATGAATAAATGATCTAACCGGTACCCTAAAATTTTGATAAAAAAAAATCAAAATTTTTATTTTACACTAAACTGGAAATTTATTTTGATTTTGGTTATTATTAGAATCAAAGTAAATTTCAATTAAATATATATCTTACAATGGAATTTTGTTCAATTTCATTATTAAAGAGGCTAAAATTAAAGTAATAGGTACTTAGAAATATTAAATAAAATTTAAAATACCTGACCTAGCATCGTAACTTAATTTTATTGATACTAATTGTTTGCATCAAAAAACTTGTTTAATTTATATTTTTATTATCATAGTTGAAGTACAAGCTGTTTTTTTTTAGGATGTGATGAAACAAAAAAATTTAATCGAGTAATTTTTTTTAAGCTCTCATTTGCTTCGCTATCCACATATATAAATTTTTTAAAATTTATATTGTGGTAGAGTAAATGAATGTGAACTTTCTATGGATTTACAACTGATTTAATCCTATTAACGCGCCGTTTTAAAAATTTTTTTATTTATTATGAACATCTGGCTTTAAAATTGTAGATAAATTAATAATGAGCTGAATGAAATGTAGTGTTTTTTTTTTTAACTTTTTTTTTTTACTTTTTACTTCCACTACTCTAATTACCACATTGTGTTCTCCGTGCTTGTTAAAACAGTGACTCATAGTCTAATTTAAGATTTTATTTTTGTACTTTTGTCGTCACAAATGGTATTTTCGTGACATTACAGAGATTACAAATAATTTAAATGTTTAATGAATCCAATTAATAATACAACTGATTTACTAACTTTATTGTTTTAATTAAACTATTGTTTTTATTTTTTTTATACAACTCAATTATGAAGATTTATCGCATTATTACCTTCTGTAATTACTTTGTCAACTCTAAAAAAAAGTGAATGATCACAATTTAAGATATGAATTTAGGTCAGTAATTAAATAAGCCAATTAACAAATACTTTTAAATGAAATGAATGCTTTTCTAACTGTTGAATGAATCGTAAAAAATTTGAATAATTTTTTAAAATATATTAATTTTTGATGAAACATAAAAAGTCGACTGATTGATTTCTAGGTGCTTTTGTTACATGCCATGATTCATTAGTTACATCAGTATGTATGTGTAGTAAAATTTACACTATCGATGTATAGTTCTTGAGTTCTAGTTTTCTTTCAACTCGCTATTAATACAGAACCGAGTCTCAGTGTAGCCTTTGTGACATTGAAAAAGCTCTTCTGATTCTTCCTCGTTCGTTCAAGACCATAATTGGTAGAAGTAATGAGCTCCTTCCTTCATCGTCTTCATCTCTTGTTCTTACTTTTATATTTTTCTCTCTCTTTTTTATCTTTTTCTGTTTCTTTATTCAGCTCTTAAGACAATAGAGTGTTAATTAGCATCTAAAATCGGAAAGCACGGATTAATTTAAATATATATCATTAGTATATTAAAATACATAATAATAATAACAATTTTTGTGAGTAATTTCAATGTTATAGAAAAGAACTGAGAAAAAATTATCAGTTCCTTTCAATTATAACATTGGAATTACTCTAAAAAATTAATAAATTTATTATTTAATTGTCTCATGAATATATATGTATATTATATTCCTAAATGTCCTGATGATTTCCAGTATCACAAAAATAAGACACCAAAAATTTTAAAATAAAAAGTCATCTACACCAAAAATATAATAACAATAATATGACCACGTGCAATGCAAAGCATAATACAAAATAATAATAATAAATAAACAAATAATACAAATCATGACGTAAATTTGTTGAAAATGACTGAAACAAATAGTGAAGTTTAGAATATTGTTAGACACATAGATTTATGTATGACTTGTATAAATTCATGCGGGATTTCTACTTCACTCTGTTGAGAAGAGAAAAGGACTCCCTGAAATACTTGAAAAGGATAAGTACCGTCAAGGAAAATTGTGGAGTGAACCCCTGGGTCAAATTCATCCCTCATTTTCCTTTTACCTCTTACTCTTATTCACTCTTATCCTCTTCACTGCCTCTCACTTTATTTTTCTCGTTTTTACTACTACTAAGCCTTACTAATTGAGAATTAATATAAGTACCACTCGATCTTGCTCTCTCTTTACCATTATCAACAATTAAGCTATTTTATTCTTAAAACTTTAAAAAATATGTGTTGTTTTTTTTTTGTTTTACAAAAATGTAATTAATTTTATTTAATTACATGTTTTAAAGTCTGATAGACAAAAGATTGTTCATTCAGTTTTTCTCAACAGATTTATGGAGTTATTTTCATTGGTCATAATTTTTCTTCATAAAAAATAAACTACAACAATAAACTATTATACGATATTCAAAGTACCTTGTTATTTTATGCAATAATAATTTAAAAAGTGCAAAGCTTTCGGTGGTGAAAAAAAAAATAAATGCAAATGCAAATGCTTAAATACAATTTACATAATTGTCGGTAGTAATATTATGCAGTAGAATATAAGCATTAAGAGCTTTAGCAGACTTAAAATTAATATCCTAAATATCTCCTGCAAACCACTGTAGCCATAGCTTTGGCAAATGAAACGTGCAAATGAAGTAGGTAGCATTACATTACATTAATAGAAGACCTGGGTGTGATAATGCCTCCCCTTATATAAAAACTCAACAATTGGGTTCACACCCTCTCCCTATATTATATCCAGTTATATATAATATTTATATATTTATTATATATTATATAAAATAATGCACATCAATAAGTTTTCTCGTTATAGATATATATATAAGACACTTTGACGTTTCATCGATTTCCGCATCGGTGGCATTTACATCCGGAATTGTATATGTAAAATACAAAAACACGATGGCGGAACAATATCAATACCAGATTTTTCTCACCAGAATAAATACATACATTTAAATATAATTTATTATAAAATATAAATTTCAATTTAATACATATATTTATTATATACATTGACATAAATTTATTTGTTTGAAACATTGAAAGCACTCGTGGCCTCAATTAATTTTTTTTCTACTTGAATTGAAACATTTGCATCTTTTACTTTTATCATTATCATTATTGTTATTGTTTTTTTTTTTTTTTTAGATCGCTTTTTTATTTTTAATCACTCGTGTCTCTGGCGCCCTGAAAACTCAACGGGAATTTTCCGCTTAGTTTTTTAAACATGAAACAATAGCAAGATTGCCATTTACTTCACTAAGAATAAATTCTCAGTTTGGCATAGAGGGTTTACCCCACTTTGATACCCTGCGATTATTTTAAAAGATCGTCACTGGGTGTTTTATTTTTTAACCTAAAAATATTATTACAGTTTGTATAAATTGAAAGCATTAGGTCTTTTGGGTTTAATTAAAGATTTGATTAAACGTTTCTTAGTTTTTACATACTGTGAAAAATTGGGAATTAATTCAGAATAATTATAGATTTTATTTGAATCCGAATTTACTTAGATTCGGAGTTTTAATATTAGAATAAACTTCCTTTAGGAGTTAATTTCACTTCGGACCGGTGTTTCAATATTAAATTAAACTACCCCTCGGAGTAAATTTCACTCCCAGGGAATTAAATAAATAAATACAAAGAAAAATTTTGACTCGAATCCTATCAATTTTTATTATGCTATCGACCAAACTTGAAAAAAGAAGTAAAGCATTTAAAAAGTTATTATGCTCTTATAAAAAATTATTAAGTCGCATCCCAATTATTATAATGTATGAAAGTAATTGTTATTAAATCTTATCGATAAGTATTTTCGTGTGTAGTAAGTACTGTGCAGTATAATAGTTTTTTGGATGCTTCACTTCCTGTTTCAAGTTTGATCGATAGTATAATACAAATTAGTGATTTCGTGCCAATATTTTTCTCCGTAAACAGTCTTTTGCACTACATTGACTCCGCATTAACTCCGGATTTAATCCGCGTTCACTCCGTAAATTTTTAACGTAGCGTACTAGCACGATTCATGAAAAAATTAAAATTTATCAGCAATTTTTTTTTATATTTTGATCCGCCCTATTACGTAAGCTGTTGAAATAAAAAATATTGAGCTTGTAAAGCCTTTGTCCTAAATAAATAAAATCCCTCGGCATGTTTACGATAATAAAAAAAATTTAGGCAAACTTACATTAATAATAAAAATTTTTTTTACTAATATAATTTGTTGTTTACGACAGAAATATTTTTTAAAATTATTAATTCAAGTAATTTATACAATCCAGATTCTATTAGCCTCAAACAAAATTAATTAGTTAATTTCCATGTGACAAATTCTAACGTAAATATTTTTTCAGGTCATAGTATATTTTAGTTTATAAAAATTTTCATCTAAAAAAGTTTTCACTTCAACTCTCTCATTTTTTTAAACTTTTATAAATTAAAACTTTATAGTTACGGTTAAAGTTTTCATACATTTTTTAAAATGCATGAAATTATACTTTTTTAATTAATATCAAAAATAGAGGCTCAATTTTTTACGTTCCTTGAAAAAATTTATCAATACTTTAAGTTAATTAACATTTTTTATCAGATAATTATAATATTAAAATAGTTGCATTTAAATAATTCCTCAATAATTAATTTTTATTTTATTACCATTTATCATTTAAATTTTAATAAATAATGTTATTTTAATGGGATGTGATTCAATCATTTATTATTGAAAGTAATTAATTGATAAATAATTAAATAATCCATCCATTTCAATTACTACAAACATTCGAAAAATAACGTCCCCTTTCTGGGTAACTCTCGTAACTGCAAAATTATAATTTTTCAGAAATCGGTCAAAACATCTATTCTGTTACACACCCGTGAATGGAAGTATTAAAATTCAAAAGTCTCTCGAACATTCTATTATAATTATTAAAATTTGAAGCTTTTTTTATGCAATAGCAGTACTAAAGAATTTTTTTCACTCATAAGTTGAATTATGAAAAAAATTTAGTTACGAGGTTTACCCAGAAAGGGGGTTAACCTACACGGAAAAAAACAGAATAGTAAAAATGAATAAATAATAGTAAAAAGTGGAATCTGTTATCAATAATTAGTACTATTATGTACTTAATGCTAAGTAGTTTACTAATTTTTGTAGATTTAGAAAAACTACTATCAATTATTTCAAAAAATAACTAAATACTATTACTTTTAGCTATAAATACGTGACTTTATTAGTGAAAATTGATTAATTTATGGCATACATATCCCGTATGAAAAAACAATATATGGTTAAAATATATAAAATCATATATGTTTGCAACAAAAAAATATATGATATAGTATATTGTATGTTATAAAAAATCATATAGTGATTTTGGCCGATTTAATATAAAATTATATACAGTAGTAAATATATGTATTCGATTTATGTAACTTATATGTTTTTTATATGAAGCTATATATACATTTATATTTACATTATATTAAATTGTATTGATATATTTCCTTTTATATTCAAAAAATATAAAATTTTTATATGAAATGAAATATATGATAGTATATAATTTATATTATATATGGCACCATATATTTTTTTTGTTATATTTTAGCATATTTCTTATTCGATATATGTATATGTATATGGGTACATCATATATTCGCATCAAATTAAATAATTTTGAAAATTTTATCTGCAATTTAAAGAGTATATTAAAATTTAGATCTAATTTAATTGGAGTGGGTCATACGAATAAGGAACTTTTTTTTCCATACACAATATTAATATATGTTTTTATATATGATCAAAGTATATTTCTCGTATATAATAAAAATATATATTTTTATGTATGAAAAAAATATAGTTTTCGTACATGACAAGAAATATATTTTCATATATGATAAAAATATATTTTTTGTATATGATTGACATATATATTTTATATATACTAAACATATACGGACTCGTGTATGATGAATATTATATTTTTTAATATCAAAAAAAATATATCAGAAAATATAGTTAAATTGGCCACATATATTTTCTGATATTTATCATATATTTTTACATATATTTTGACCATATATGTTATTTTCATACGGGATATTAAAAAGTGATTGGTCAAATTAACAATTGCTATCTTAGATACTGATTTTTACAGCCGGAAAATCTCAAAAAATACAAACTTTTATTTCATAAATTCGATATCACTGATGAATTATTAGATTAAAATATCATTTATTCATCATTATAAATTAATTTACAATATACATAAATCGAATAAGTAGTAAATAATAAAATAAAAAATTAGAGTACTAGATACTGATCCTTTACTCATAAAAATACTGAAAACTTTTTACTCTTATTTTATAAATTCTATCCTATTGATTAGTTATTAATATGAAATGTTATTTATTCGTTATTACAAATTAATATGAAATGTTATTTATTCGTTATTACAAATTAATATGAAATTTTATTACAAATTAATATGAAATGTTATTTATTCGTTATTACAAATTAATTTATTATATACATAAATCGAATAAGTGGTAAATTTTTTAAATTATTCTATGTTTATTTGAATAGTAATAAATAAATGTAGATACCAATTTATCGATTCTTTTTCATATTAATTTAAATATACAAAATTACATATTTTGCTCTTCTATGCGTATCAAATTTTAATATAAATAATAGCCATTTTATAATATATAATGATCCTGGTTTGATATTAGTATACAAATATACTAATTTTAAGTCAAAAATAAACTACAAATTACAAACTATTCAAATTTTGAGCATCATTTTTTTCCGTGTATAATCATTTTTTATACTTAATCATCGATGTGAGATCGTCCAACTGCATAATTATACCAAATATTCAATGGATTATTTTTTTTAATAAAAAAAAATTGTTTTTTATTGATAGAAATGTGTACAATGAAGTAACTGCAGTAATAAGAGCTATTACTAAACCTAGTTAAAAACTATAGTTAACTTAGTACATATAAAATATAATAGCATACCCGAATATCTTGGATAAAAGCCATAGTAATAGTACACCTGGCTTAGCTCCAAATGTTAAACACGATATTTCTTTTTCTTATCTACACTCCTTATGTGCCAAAATCTCGTATAATATCTCTTGTATCCGAGTGATGTGAAATTGCCAAGATAAATTTTGAAAAGCAACTGATGATCGATTATAATCTTTACTTACTATCTATGTATACACAAGTTCTCCATTTAAATAAATTTAAAAATATTATACATTATATAATATTAAAAATAAAATAGGTCACTGTGCTTAACCATTAACTTATACAAGCACGATTGTAGACGATAATGACTGTCCTTTAGATTTTAAAGAGCCAAGGAAAAAAAGAGGAAAGTGTCGCGCATCCCTTTAGTTTGTGACTCGAGGGTTGCTTGCTTGTATATGTATTTTGCCAACAGGGATGCTCACTTATATTTTTTTTTACTTTTACCCTCTCTATTCTACTCTACTCTACTCTTTATTCTTATACCTCATTTCTCATCCAAACTATTCTTTTATAATTTAAAAAAAAAAAACCCACAAATTTTCACACTTGCGTGTTCACTTTAAACAACCCATTAGTTTATGTCTCACTTTCATTAAATATTTACTCAACTAAATGCGACCTCTTCCATAAAAATAATTTACCAACTTGCTCTACAGTTATTTTGCTTTTTATTAATTTTTATTTCAGTTAAAAAAATAAATAAACAGTAATAAATAAAGTAAAAGGTAAATAAAAAAATATTATGAAATAAATACATATTTATTTGAAATCTTTTCCTCTCGCTGTCTCTTAGCTCTCTAGAGTTTATTCTCTCGTACAGATATTTTCAGATTGGATGAGTCACAGTCGAGGTGCTAACTTTGGACTGGATTTTTTTTTCTCAATACTATACCATACCATACTATACTACATTCCCATCTCATCTTGTTATTTCGTAAATAGGGTTTAGCTGCATGATGTTGACTCGGATCCCTATATACCTAACGTCTCTAGCTTGTCTCAAGAGACTCATTTCATCGAGTCTTTTCCAACAAGTAAACACATATGATCGCTACTTCTCTTCACACTCCAATAAATCATCTAATCCTCGTTATTTTATTTTCACGTGAAAAAGTCATTTATAAAAAAATATTATTAAAAATAATATACATTCCCATATATAGTCTAGAAGCTCATCATTCATTTTGTTATTTTCGTTCCTCAATATTTATGAGATTTTAATCAAAAATATATATTTTTATTTTTACATAAAAATAAATATTGCATAACTTTATTGCGAAGTAATGAGATATGTTTTGCTAACAATTACTCGGTACCAGCTGATTCACTCATGTAGAAATTATATTTACACTTATTCAAATATTCTCAACTAGAACATTCATATCATTTGAAAGATAATTCATTAAGAGGGCCACTAGTATGAAATTTTTAAAAATCGATTTCTTTTTTGCATATTTCGATAGTCTATAACTTAAAAAATGATGTAATAAAATTTTGAGTGCATATCTCATATAGTTTTTTGAGTTACAGCCATCGGAAGAGCAAAATTGCTGCAGTTATCTCGAAGACAAATCATTTGATCGATTTGATTCCAACTGCAGCTTCTTTTATATATGTTTCTACGTACCATGAACCTTCAGTTTTCCGATCGAATTAAAATGTAATTTTGGCAGGCCAAAAATTATATCATTTTTGTGTAAAATTTGAAATTTTTTTTAAAACTCCGCCATTTTATTAGATTTAAATTTTTTTCTTAGCCTGAGGGTCATGGTACGGAAAATACCTTCTAGCTTAATATACTTTTTAGTTTTTTTGAATTCAGGTATTGTGAAGGTTGCTATCACTGCAGCAGTGTGGGGACTTTTTTGGAGCATTGGGAGATTGTGAATAACTCGCTGAGTTTTGAATTTTTTAGTCCAAAAATTTTATCTTGTATTCATTATATATCCACAAAATATATCCTTAAAACATTAAAACCTTCCATGCCGTAGTTTAAAAAAAAAAAAAAATTCCCAAAAGTCATCTTTTTTTCGGTTAGTCACACTAGTGGTCCCCCGTAAGGAATAAAACGAACTCAATTTTAAGTCACTTTTTTTAAAAATTTTTTGAAGGGAATAAAATTTCCTATAAAATTCCCATTAACATTTTTGATGTGCATTCATTGGTTTACGTTCTGCAAGCCAATAAAGGTCAATTTGATACGAAAAATGACTTCCTCAGCGGACATCAGTGAAACAGCTGGAATTACAGCTAAGTTACTATTAGCACTTTTGAAGAACAAATGCCCTACAATTTGCGACCAAAACCGCGTCGATATCATAAAACGCAGCTGAGTATTAGAAAGTTAAAAAAAAAGTAATTTAATTTACGTGTATCTTAAATGGGAAATCTTGGAAATCAAATGGAAAGTACCTAGGATTGGAATTAAGAGCTCAAACTCGGGATGAATTTTTGTTATAGCATAAAAAACAATATTTTGCTTGATTCGCAACAAAAAAAAATACTTTCGCCGGAAACGAAGCACCCTATTTCACCATTATTTTATTTATACTTGAAATTTTTAAAAAATTATAAAAAAATTCAAATAAAAAATTTGTTATTATTTTATCAAAAATGGAATTTAGTTTACAACCCTTTTAATTAAAAAAAAGTTTTATTAAAAATTTTCTAAATGACACAAAAGTTAAATATTTTTATGTTTATTAATTCAATAAAAGTGGATTGGATTAAAGAAATAATTATAGCAGGGGAGAGTAACTACAGCGGAATGTCCCAAAAATTTTGTTAAAAAAAAGAATAATTGAAAATTCTTTTATTACTTTAAGTTTATCATAGAATTCGGATCCAAATTTTCATAAAAAATAATGATAAATATATTAAATATAAATGAAGTGAAAGTATATAACAGTAATTAAAATTGTTACAATGAAACAATGAAATGAAAAATTTTTTAATTTAATTTTTTTTTAATATGTTATTAAATCTTAAAGAATAATTTAATACAAATGATGACAAATTTGACCGAAATAGATGCATATAAATTTGATTCAGTGCTCAAAAGCCACAAGAATTAATTAATCTCTATATCTTGTTGTGCCCTGTCTTCTCTATATTTTAATTAAAATATAATCTAATTAAAGTATTAGAACAATATCTGAAACAATGCAGTATTGCAATCTTGCACAACTGATGAGTTTATAAACGAAAAAAAAAATTAATTTAAAAATCAAAAGTTACCTACTTACAATTTATACAATTTCTCTATTCTCATCTGGGTTTTCTCGCGAAAGCAGATAATTGAATATTCCTATCCCTTGTCTCGTTGCTCGTTTTCATCCCTCCTGAGATTTTCTAGTAAAGGGATGCTCGGGTGCACAAGCGTATATATACAAATACAAAATTCGTAGAGATATAAACCAGACGCACAGCAGACTGAGGAAAATCGCAAGAGTCCACATGGATAAATCATATTCTCATGGTGTATATGTGTATAAAATAGTTGTGTCAGTGAATTTTCAACGACTCTTTGCTTCCATTCTCTAAAATCTCTTCTCTCATCCTTTTGCCAAAGAGTATAGCAAGCTATCTTTATTTCCGGAGTCAGGAAGATGCTTCATGTACCAAACCCCATACCCATCATCCCTCTAAATCGTGCGGCTACCTACCACCATCATTTCCTACCAATTTTAATCTTCTGCACGTGCACGGGAAAAATCTTATAAAGACTTTTCCCGTTAAATAAAAAATAATATTACTCCCTGTTGAAAGTTATTTTTAAATTTATTATAAATGATGAAAACTTTAATAACTTTCATTATTTTTTATTCCATTTACTAACTCAGCTTCTTACTAATACATCACTTAAACTATATTCATTACTAATGTTATGAAAAAAGTTTATACAGGAGGCTATTAAATATCTCTCGTATTGAATGAAATTTAAAATTAAATATTTCAATTTTTTTATTTAAATATTATTTTAAATATTCGACTTTAAATTATTGCTGAATATAAATTTAAATTATTCAAATGATTTTTCTAGAAATATTATATTAAGTGAATATATATTTTTTTCTATTTATTTATTTATATAAATTCTTAAAACATTTTACTGATATTCCGAGACTTTTATATGGAAGGATATCACGTATGCCCGGATATACGAATTCAATTCCCAAATGGGTAATCAAATGGGCGTAAAGTCCGTGCAATGAATGACTGCCGTCGAAGCGTTCGTGCATGCACATGAATATGACAAGAGAAAAAAAAACTATTTACATATATATAAAATAAAGAATGAGAATAAAGTATAATCGAGAATGCGAGAGGATAAAAAATATTATTTAAAAAACAAAAAAATTTGTAATTTAAAATCGAGCTGACAATTGATATGCACGAACAGTCGACGAGACAAGATGACAATTTCCGCTATTCAAATGTGTCGTAAATTAATAAAAAAAAAATTATCTATGATATTGAATTGTATTGACAAAAAAACAAACAAATAATGGATTGACCACAGACTTACAATAAATTAAATTGACCAAACAGGGTGATGATAACCCTTTATTGTTAGGGAGACGTTTGTCAGGTAGCACCAGACACTAACAAGGCTTTGACTTGTCCCCCAATTCTCTCGATGCACCAGCTCGTGTCGTCTGTTACATCATGTATATACATGATGTCACTTTGCACTAACTCTATACGAGGGTGGAGTGTACATTTCCTGGGAGGGTATGTGGTTCCAACGACCACAGAACTGAACCCTTCGTTGGTTATAATGCACCAAGGACTCTACACACTCTCATACACTCCATATTATATGATGCGATACTCTGAAACAGACTTCATATTCGCACATATAATACACACTACTCTTTATGTACGTGCTTATATGTTACTCTCATCAAGGGTATCTGTAAATAATATGGATAAATGGATGAATGTTGTAAATGTATATACATATATATGGTACAATGCCAGAGCGGAATGTGTATAATAACAGAGTAAAACCAGCATTAAATCGCTCTCGTGTATTAATTATATTTAACCGGAAAATACAAATTTTATTGTATATTCAATGTTACAAATAATGTACATATTATGCCTCTTTAATAATATATATCATATATGTACAATATAGTAATTTGTTTTTAATTGTTTAATTTATATATGGCACGTGGGTTGTTTGCTTCGATGTTTTATTTGAAAAATATTAGAATAATAATAAAGATAATTAATTCTGAGGGTGCGTGTCAAAAATATATATCTACATGAATGAACCGATAAATTTATCCCCAAAGCAATAGAGACGCAACAGTTCGAAAATGCGCAGAAAGATAATTAAAAGCATCAAGTCCACGTGAAATATAAATTACTTTTTTTTTTTTTTTTTTTTTCAACATCTGGTTTGTATTCAGGAAATTAATACGCATGATAATTCTCATGTATAGAGAATTTATAAAATTATATTTAATCTCTTATTTGTGAAGCGAGTGCACAATAAAGTATGATTCTTAATTAATTTATAAAATAAATTGTACGCTAATTAACTAAGATATTTAATTGAAAATATTTATTAAATATTTATAGTTTGACCTTTTATAAACTATCAAGTATTAACGAATTTTGTGTAGCTTTAATTTAAACTTAGACTTTTATCTAGTTAGTTATGATTTTATAAAACTCAACTGATTCAAATTAAGTTAAATGGAGTTGTGTTTAAAATTGTCAGTAAAAATTAAATTTATAATTTAATATTTAAAAGTTCATTTAAATTTAATCTATATCACATAATACTGTTTTAATTTTGAATTAATATTTCCTAAACTTAATAATTTTTTTTTCTCTTGAAATTCATTATTATTTTTTTTCCTAAACTTAATAATTTTTTTTTCTCTTGAAATTCATTATTATTTTTTTTCGTGGCTTATACAATTTTGAGCGTATTCTCATAATCGGTAATTTCTGATCAAATATTAAATATTTTTTAATTATAATAATGATATTAATTATTACAATTATAAAAATAGTTAACTTACTATTACATAAAATTTAATGGAGTATAAAGATGTCACTTATCATTACTCAAATAATTAAATATATATATAAATGTGAACCGTTAATAATATCACTTAAATATTGATCCTTTATTAATTCGTACTCTATATAAAAAAAAACCAATTATTTATTTAAACCTATTGAATTAACAAGAAAATTTTTACATGAGTTTCACATTTATTAATATGAAAAAATTTTTCACATAAAAAAATATATACATATATTTTTAGAATGTTATATTTGAAGTAAAGTTTGACTCATGTCAGAAATCGAAAGTACTACGAGTACACCCTCATCTCGATGATCCACGCATTATAACTTCTCAACCCTAGTTCCGTTTGCAGAAAAGTCAGTCGCCCCCACAACTAAATGTTATTATACATATATATATATATATATATTACAAGTTGAACAAGTCGAGAGTAGAGACGGTAAAGTTCCTAATACCTCTGTACGTTCATTGTTGAGAAATTTTACTGAAAGCTTTCTACTAGATTTCAATCTTCTTTAACTTTCCAATTTTTTTTTATTATTTTTTTTTTTTTTTTAACTCAGAGAAAATAAATTATTACATCTTATTTTTATATATTTTATATATTAACAAAATATTTTTTTTTGTTACAGATGGGCGGGAGGAAAAAAGGGAAATTTGGTGGAAAAAAATACGAATCACGTCAAAGATATTATAAAAATTTTTAATATAATTCTATAAAGTAAATTTATATTTTAAAAAATAATATTAATTTAAATATTAAATTAAATTTAATTATTTATAAGTAATAAAATTGAATAAATTTGAATATAAAGACGACAATATAAATCGGCAAAGCTGATAATAATAGTTAGTCGTGGGCGTAATCATGTTCGGTACGAAGTTGCGTACGTGGATGGAGGCGCATATTGTGCGACCAAAGAAAAAAAAAGATAGAAAGAAAGGTGAAAAAGGTTTTGATTCAAATTGCAACTCACCAGGTAGTCATAGTAATAATCGATCGCCAGGACTTCATCAGGTATTTAAATTTTTATATAATAAATAAAATTTTAAATGTTAGCTATAATTAATAATCTTAAATAAACATGACAATTAATTTTAAAAACCATCATCATAAATATATTAATATAAATATTGTTATCTCCTGTGGTGAGACATATTGTTTTCAAATATTTAGTCGCAGGAGGCTCTTTAATATTCAACACTTACCCTCGCCTTTAATAAAACCCTGGTTTACCAGAACGCCATGATATTTATGAGCCATATTTAATCCTCATCCTCTTAACAGTACGCAGAGATCAATAAGAAATTATTTGACAAACTAACGAACAATATACATATATATATTTATAATATATAGTATATAAAAGCAACCGTAATCTATAAAGGTAGACTTTAGATCAATGAAAAAAAAATATACTTTAGATTAAAATAAAAATCAGACGTATTTTTCTATTTGAAGTAACTCTCGTATCTCTTTTTCAAGTCACAAAATCACTCGTTTATTTTTATCGGCTAGCCATCGAATTATAGACTTCTCTCTTTACCATTTTCAGTTTCTTTACACTGATTTTGAAAGACACTTGTTATCTATATCCAACTTTAACTTTTTTATCTATATCAACTCCATTTATTCGTCTATCTCATCTTAAAAAATACATTATTTTTATCTACTAAAAAAACTTCCCAGTAAAATTTTTATTAATTATTTATAATTATAAATTTAATGGAGTAGAATTACCGGTTATATAGACACTTCAAAAATTTTTATAATGTAATTTATACAAGATGCAAAAATATAATGATACTTCTATCATATTTAAAGATATTGTAATTATACTTATTACCGTAAAAATACTTTTTTTTATTCCTCATATGTTAAAATAAAATATTAAGTATCGAAAGCCGGTACTTTTACCTTGTATATAAATTTGTTTTATTTATTATTTTATTGTTCAAAGGTTTACCCACTTAACTCACCAGTAAAAAACGTAGACAATATTATTTTGAAGAACGGTTCAACGACAACGTACGTAGGTGCAACAACAAACTCGTCTGGAACTTCAGGTGGAACCGGAAGTGTTAATTTATCATCACCCGAAAGTGCTTATAGTACCGGGTATTCGACAGACGGAACATCGCCAGGAGCCAGTTATCCACCAGAGTATTATATAAATATCAGGACGGGGACGCATTACTTTCAAAGTAACAAAGGAGGTCGCGTTAACAAGCGACCAGGTGATACTGCCAGTATAATGGTCAACGGTCCGGTAAATGAGACCCAGATTGACGAGTGCGTTGAGAATGTCAGGGTGAATGGTAACATTAACATGACACGAGAGAACAAACTCATCAGAGAATTAAAAACTACTATTCCCTTTAAGGTAATATAATAATTATTCACAAAAAAAAGTATTTCTTGGTGCAAAAAATTTCCCGCATGAAAAAATTTTACATGTAAAAAAATATATGAATATTATAATATGATATATTGTACAATATATATATATATATATATATATATATATATATATATATATATAAATATATATATATATAATAATTTTTACATTTTTGCCGTATTAATATATGATAATATATTGAAAAAAAATATACTGCTACAATATAATAACTATATATTTATCAATATAACTTTTGTGATGTATGTTTAACGTATATCTTTTTTATATTGATATATTGTATTGATAGTAGCATATTAATTAATATATAGTATCATGTATATTTTTCATATATGTTTTCTAGTATATTGCAAAGTATAATTTTTAATATATTGGAAAAATATAATTTTAATATACCGCGAACAATACCCTCACGAAAAAATATATATCCCGACAAGATAGTATATATCCGACTTATATCTAGTATTGTCATATGTATGCTATTTTGCCGGCATGTATTCCCGGATATATCTTTTTCCATGTGGGATAGGTTTAAACATAAATTCTTCTATATATAATCAATTATATAGAGACAATTACTAATTATATGAGTCTAAATGTATGTAAATATATATAGTCTATTACATTATATTTTATAAATTATAAATATACTATCCATATATAAAACATATAAAAATAAATATATTATTATGAGTACATAATCCAATATATGTAAAAAACATATATTTATCAATATAGATATTTTTGCCGCCATATATTTATCACATACTTTTATAATATATTTCTTTATATATTTCTAACAATATATACCTTTTTCATACGGGTTTACTCACCCCAAGAAATTTCGTGCATCATGAATTGAAAAAACAAAAAAATTTCTTGGGACGAGAAAAGATTTTCTTAAGTTAATAAAAAATTATTTTCGGCAAGAAATTTTTTCTACTCCTAAGAAAATTTTTATTTTCAATTCATAATACAAAATTAATTGGGGCAAGAAATGTTTTTTTTCTGTTATTTTTTTAAAAAATTTATTGGAAAATAAATTCTTTGCAAATCCAATAACGTAATAATAATAATGTTTACTCATATCATAATAAATTTTAATATTCTTCTGTAAATTTAGGTCAAGAATGAGCAAAAAAATTTGAATTACGTATTAGTTATAGAATAAACCCGAATACCCAAAGCAATCAATACTTTTACGTGCTAATTAAACACGAGAGCAGTAGCTATTCAAACGGGGTCAAAAGTTTGATTTTTTATCTTATCAGTTGAGAAAGTTTATCATGATTGTTATAGAGCATCTCCGGTCGAATGTATATTATCGTTGAACCTTACCCAAAGAGTTCATGACCTGAGATTAGCTGTTCTTGGTGGTTAGGTTCAAAGACACCTCGGTGAGTTTATTCATATAGAACACCGGTGTTGTCAAAGCTACCATGTGTATTCGCGTATCTCTTCTTCCGCCGTTGTAAATTTTTGCATACATTTTAAAGTAACTTTAGTGTTGGAAAAAAAAAGTAAAAAAAGAACACACACGCCCATACACACATTGAAAGCTTATCTCACGATAAAATGTTTGTCTTTTTTTTTATCTAATGAACGCAGACCCGGAAGTTAGATTCGTTGTTTTTAAATTATGTAACACATTTTTATTTTTATATTTTTTTATGAAAATAAAATCTAATACGAACTTTTGAATAATTAAAAGTTTAAAATAAAATCAAACTTTTATACATTCCCATCAGTAACTTAAAAATATATTTATAAAGTTTGAAATTTTTATCATGACATTTAACTTGATAACAAATTTTGTTTGACAAGACACGCTAATCATCACAACAGATCCTGTGTAAAATAGACGTCAGTTTGAATTAACGGTTTTTCATTCGGCATCAGAGCGTCCAATAAGCGACGGGTGGTTCGTTTAGTATGCAAATCGAATTGAAAGCAACCCGACGTACTGGTAAAAGGACAGGCGACTGTGTTCACATAAAAAGAGGGTTGAATTTGAAATAGACTAACCCACTGACATTAACATTCGTAAAACAATTATACCCAACTTGAAAGAAATATTCCGCAACATAACTACTAAGAAAAAAAAAAAAAAACAAATATATGACTTTCATACATTGAAAGCTTATTTTTTTCCATCATAGACTGCAGAGGCAGTTAACCATCTAGTCAACAAGCAGAGTCAGCTGAATTCGCAGACTCATCAGCGAGACTCCCTTCAACTGCACCAACACCAGCAGCAGTATCATCATCAGCAACCGCAGCACAGAAGGACCGAGTCATATTCAACCGATGTAACGGCTCGTAATAGTTTACCAGTGCCCTCGTCAATTCCTCCGCCCTTAATTTCTTCGCCCGCAGCTCAATCACCCCGACAACGTTCCCGCATTCGAACAAACCCATGGCTTTCGGCCAATTCTTCTGGTTCCAGTACTGCTACAACAACAACAACAGCAACAACTGGAACAATTGCAAATGGTTACAACAAATCACGTTTAACCCTTGACGAGACCAGTAGTAGCTCTGGTCTTAAGCTCACTGAGTCTTCCGGAAGTGCTAGCGATGTGAATGTTAATAACCATAGGAACGGCCACGCCAAGAGGGAGTGCCGACAGGAGAGCCTCAGCGCAGGGCGTAGTCCGTGAGTATATCGATGCCATTGATTTTATGAGGCTTGACAGACGTTTAAACAGTTTGTATCTATAAATCTAACGTATTATACTACTGGTTGTTAATTAATACCACAATTAATTATTTACATCTGTAAAAATTTTTTTTTTTTTAATGGATTGAAAAGTATATTGACAATATTCTGACTCATTGACGGTCCATAATACAAACAGAAAAAAATAAATATTATAAACAAATTAAATAATAAAACTGAAGGATTTTTTTTTTTTAAATACACTGAGAGAAAAAAAATCTTTTTGAATCATTGTAAGGGAAGAGCGGCAAAGGGGGGTAGGGTAGGCAAAACGGGGTAACCCCAAAATTTTATATTTAAAATGGTCTTAAACATTCCAAAATCACTTTTGTAAATATAATTGAGCATTATTTTTAATTTTTTTTGTTAAACTTTTTCAAAAATCAAATGTCAGTTGAAAAATCTTAATGACTTTTGTTTTATAATAAACACTATTAAAAATTTGTTTTTCTTCTTTTGTATCTTATAATCATGCAAAATATAGTTTATCTTCATGTATATTACTTGCAAAAAAAGTTTAACTTAATTAAATTCATTTAAAATCCAGAAATGTTTTTTTTTATCTTTTTTAAGGGATACCCCATTTTGCCCGCGAAAATGAAAAATGTTTTTTTTTAACGGTACCTGACAATTTTTTGTATTTACTTTGAATATCATTAAACAAAATAAGATTTAGGGTATTTGAGTCCTCGAAAACTTGGTATTTCCTTAAGTACCCCGTTTTACTCCTCTCTCCCCTATATTCTTACCACAAGAAATTATGGTATTAAAAATTTTAAATCTAACATATTTTTGGCGCTTAAATTTGAAGATATTCAAAATAATTTTTTTAATCGAAGAAACCCAAGTTTATTTAAAGATATTTTCATTTTCTTTTTGCAGTAGTGTAAATAAATTTTGATTTTTTTCCGTCAAAAAAATAATTCTTCGCGCTAAATATGAAATTAATAATACAATAATTAATATCGATTACTCGAAAAAAAAAATGTTTTTACAAAAGTTATTTTTTTTCTCAGTCTAATATTTACAAGTAAAATATTTATTACATACATTAATTACAAAAATGAATAGAAGTTTCAATGTAATTAAAAACTCACCTTTTTTGTAAAAACTCGACAATGTTGTACCAGCTACTCTCTGGTGATGATTATAACGATTCCCTCATTGCTATTGTCTCTGCTACCGATTGTGTAAGCAGTTATTGTATGACTTATTTTCAAACTGAACTTTTTAAAATCTCCTGAAATTTTATGTCTTTTTTTTAAATTTTACGTCTTATAAAATACAAGTAAATTTTTATGAGTTTTTTTTATCTGGAATAAAATTTTTTAATAAATAAATTATTAAGACAAATTGATATTTTAAAAATAGTTAATTAATTCCAGTAAAAAAAAAATATTTAGTTTTGAGAAATGTATGGCGTCTTTTAACCCAAAATGGATTAACACTTTTCCAATTTATTTTCCCATCATATTTAGATGAATAAACTTTCAAGAGTTTACCAATTAAATGTTTATTTTTTTTTTTCATTTCATCACATACATTTTTTTTCTACTTTATTTCAAACTTTTAATCACAGAGTACAATTGACAATACGTCTAGAGACTTCTTTTTGTGTAGTCTATCCGCAGAGACTTTTATTCGCTGGTTAAAAAAAAAAGAAACAAACTTTTAAAAGTCAAAATGAAATGAATAAGTTTATTATCTACTAATGTACTTTTTTTTGTTTGATAGAATAAATCAAAACTGGAGGATTTCACCAGCGATGGATGTTAGATCAAAGATAACCGGATTATTAAGGAGAGATAGCAGTAGTTCATCAGAAACATCATCAATGACACAGAGTTTTCGGTCTTCTGAAGATGACATTACGCTTAATGAAATGATGGGTAAATTTGACGAGAGTTATATTTATGAAAAAGAGACTGACATTTTGTCAGACAGTGATCCAACTGATTGCGAGGATTATGTCAATCATTCACCGTCGGACATTGACACTGGTCAGGATGGCGGTGATGAAAATGATCCACTTGAAAATGATGAACTTGATTATATTGATAACGGGAGTTTTTTGGATCTTGAGGATTTAGAAGCTCATTTACCCAACACTGGCCACTGTACTTATTTTACATTTACAACTGAACTAACACGTCGCAGTACGCGGCTGAGAGAATCGCTTTTGAAAAGACAATCTAAAGATGAAATTCAGCATAGGTAAGTTTTTAAATAAACATGGCAACCATAAAATTATTTTAAAAAAAAAATAATCTCTTAATTTTTTTTAGATCCGCAAGTATGAGAAATAATTCAAAGCGTCAAAGTCTTCGGCACAAAAAATTCGATGATAAGTCTAGTGAGAAACGTAAAAAACGTCAATCACAACGTAAAAAAACTGGATTAGAAAAATGCGACGACGCAACAGCAAATTTAAACAGGGTACTGGTAGAAAGAATGTTACTAAAAAACTCTGGTTTTAATCAAGGGAGTCGAAGTGTCGGTGGTACGCCGATTTGTTTGAGACGTAGAAAGCATCACGACATAAATGATAATTTGTCGTCCTTGAGGCAGAATGAAGATCACCGCCGTAACTTTATTCATCCAAGTGTGATGGATAATGACGTGGTAAAGCGCCGCTCAAACTCTGTAAGTTATGTCAATGGGAATATATTAAAACAGCAGCGTATGTCTGGAAATTCTTATATGACAACCTTTGCATCAGAACTTGCGCTTATGGAAGCCGATAGAGAAGCGGATAGAAAATATCGCGAGCTTATACTTGAAGCTGAAAATATTCTTGTAAATATGAAAAATACCAGCAGTACAACAACAACAACTACTGCTACAAATACTCGAAATACTTCACCTGTTATAATGCCTTCGCCGTCACGACGTATTCACAACGGGTTAGCTAATAAACGAGTAGAATTAATTAAAAATACCGAACTAAATATTGAATTGGCATTATTAAAAAGCCGTAATTCACAACCGGAACTACAGAGCGGAAATATACGTGATATTGAACACACTAGTCCTAAAAGACAATTTAATCAGCCTTGTTCACCGATCCATCGTTTTATGGAACGTAATTCTGGTAATTTAATAAAAGATAATTATCATTATCGTCACGATAAATGCCCCGATTCACCGGTTGTCTTACGCCAGACACCACAACATTCCCCATGCCGTAATTTGGTACAGAATCGCGTTTTAATGATGGAACAAGAGACAAAAGATAGATCGAGATCGCGTGCCATTGAATTGAATGGCATTAGATCGTTTAGTCAAGACGGTAGATTATCTAAAACTTTTACTAGAGAGCAAGCATTATCTCTTGCTCAAAAAAAGTCTAGTCTTATGATTAAAAATGAAATTCCAAGACAAACTAAAGAAGATACGCTTACGTCAAGTTCTTCAGAGTCAGACGATAGATGTGAATTGAGACGAGCACCTTTGATGACATTCAGGTAAATATTTATCGTCAATAATAATAACGAGCGACCTACAGTTACTACATGACTGTCTGAAAATTACTGCCAAATTTATTAAATATGATTTGAATTCAACTGTTTTTTAAAATCTACTCTAAAATTTACTCCAAAATCTTTTGTTTATTTTTATTATCATTGAAATTTAATAAGACAAATCTCGTCATTAACTCACAAGCTTATTGATTTCGGTGATTGTATAATCATGGGATTTTTAAAAAAATCTACACATGGTCAATTCTTTTCTATTAGTCGTCTAATCTATTTGCTTATTCTCTTTTAATTATATATATAATAGTTGTATATATTCAGTCATATTCAGTGATAAAATAATTAAAATATTAATTTATTTAAAGAAAATAAATACGATCGTCTTTTTTCCCCGCGTAATTTAAATGTAAATCGAATGATATAGATAAATTGATTTATCTCGATACTTGGCAATAAAAAAGAGTTTAAACCATGAAAAGACACAAATGCAAGTCAAGGTCTTTTTAACGATACCAAATTTAATAGCATTAACTAACTCTAATAGATATGGCTGGAATAAAATTTTCCTTATTCTCTTAATAATATAGATTATTATTTATTTATTTTTTTTTTTTTACTCAATAGATCTATTGATATGGGACCGATTAAAGAAAGCACTTACTATTGTCCTCAAAGTGAACCAGTAAAGAGAAAAGTTTACGCTGGTAGTGCAACATATGGAAGAATACAAAAGACTTTAGGCGAGCATGTTATTTTGAGAAATTCAGATGGAGATACTGCGACTGATGACACAGGTATTAATTTATAAATATAATTTGAAACAATAATTAAAATAATAAATTACTATAATTAAATAAAATTACAGATGATTCAAGACGGACATTGAGAGAAAAAATAGCACAATTACGACAAGAACGTTTAGCAGCAGAAGCAAATCTTAGTGCTCAAGACAACCAAAATTTTCAGCATCACCTGACACAGCTGCGAAGACAAATGCTGATGCACACGATCGCAGGCCTAAAGCGTAGCCTCGAGGACCAGTCGGCTACTCTAAAGCAGACGTGCCTTCAGGACACGATCCTCGACGACACGTTGCCTTGAATCGATACGAAAAACTTGTCCCTCAAAGTATTTTCTTTTTTTATTTTAACTTTTAACATAATACCTAATTGTCTGTATAGGTACAGAGGGGATTTTTTTTTAACAGACATCCTGCAGGGGGACTCACATATATTTTTATGTCTGTCTACAACTAAACGTGAGGAAGATTAAAAGAAACGTCAAAGTCATATATGACGTACTATATAAAATATTTTCAGGGTATTTTTCCTGGTCGTTTAAACTTTTTACAAACGCGTGTTATAACAGTCTCAATGTTTATTAATATACTGAATATACAAATTAATGGAATTTAAAATTCATTACTCATCTTCATTATCATCATACATAGACAAATTTTTAAATTTATTTCAAAATCAAACTTCTTCATAATTTTTATTTTATTTTTAATAGAAATGGGCACATTTTTTAGTGTAGATATATTTTTTTTATGGTCATATTCAAATATATATGTGTATTATATATAGTAAATAGATTAAATTTGCTACGTATAAAAAATTAATACATTTAAAATTTTTAAAATGGCGGTAGTAATTATTCTCTAAACAATACATCAGTAATCACTAGTACATATAAAGTAGATATTTAAAAATTATTATCCATCAATCAATAACCAAATAAATTATATTCTTAACACCCTAATGAATATGACCCACTTAGAAGTATTTATATATTATTTAACTCCATTGCTTTTTTCTAAAGTAATAAAAAAAAAAAATAATAAAAAAAAAAGACAATTATTCATTACTTATATTTAGAGACAGACGTTTACTATTTCATAATCGACAATTTTTTACTTCATTAAAAGAAAATGACCGAGATTTTTATTTTTAAAACAGATATTATTGAAATAGAATTTCTATTATATTATTTATTATCTCGGATTGTATTTAACAATAATTTATATAACACAATACATATAAGTTATATATTTATATTACGTTTTACGTCATACTGTCAATACTTTGGATTATATTAAAATAGTCTAGTAATATAGCTTTTTGTTTGTCAGTAGGACTAACTTTCCCACTTTACCAAAGATAATATAGAAAATGAACAAAAAAAAGTAACTTTGCTTCATTAGAAAACGAAGAGAAAAAGAAAATATTCTGACAAGTTTATTATTGTAGATGATTAATTTCGATGCCAAAAATTGTACTTATGTTCGTTATTGTTAAATTAATTCATTTAAATTAATTATAGTTGACGGATTTAAAGTCGAATGTAAATAGTATATTGTGTGACAAGAGACGAAAAATGATTTCAAACCAGGGTAAAGTTGACTGTCCGAGCCGTAGACGAAGGCTGATATTACCCACAGACTGAAATCATGTTTTATCTTGAGTTACACTCTAGATTTTTCATGATCACCTGCATTGGAACTTAGTTTTATTGTCAGCAGTCAGTCAGAAACAAGTTAATTTAAGACCAATGGTGTCATCAACTATTAGCGTAAGCAAAATTGTAATTTGCAATTTATAATTAAGCAGAAACTATAAATACTACCCCCCTGGTTAAAAATACTGATTGAAAAGAATTGAGAAGCTGTCACTCCATGCAAACTATATATCTATATATACAAACAAAAGAATTGAAATTATTGAAAAGAATTCGAATTTCGTCATCTTTAATTCTTTTCAATCAATATTTTTAAACAGGGCCATTATTCAAACTAATTTTTATAAAACTTAATTACAAAGCCAAGACTGTCATTTACGCAAATAAAATTAATACTCGATCTGAAATTACTATTAAACAAATGACAACTACACGGAAAAAATAAACGGTATAAATTCAGAAACGATAAAAAACATAATGATAAAGTGATCAGTAAATACTATCATTCTAAATAGTAATTCATTCATTTATAATTAAAATGTGAATCATTTTAAGGTAAATATTAGAAT
Organism: Microplitis demolitor; assembly: GCF_026212275.2. Taxonomy (NCBI): domain Eukaryota; kingdom Metazoa; phylum Arthropoda; class Insecta; order Hymenoptera; family Braconidae; genus Microplitis; species Microplitis demolitor. The sequence continues at coordinate 18,429,922 of NC_068548.1, forward strand.
TTATTGTCTATGCAGAAAAAATTAATATTTGAACTTTAAAAATCGTAATTTAAACATTCAAAATTTATGGCACGTATTATAAAATTTATTATTTGGAATGTTAAAATTTCTTATAACACCCAGAATCCGGGTTATGATTTCAACCACTAATTTTCAAAGTTTATTTTTTTTTTTTTGTGTATCAGAGTTTAAGTTGCGAATGCTTTCAGTAAGCGGGCAGAAACATTGTTTGTTTGTTTCCAAGGAACGAAACAAGTTTCTGCCTATTGACTGAAGGCATTCACAATTTATACGTTTGCTACTATTCATTCGCGGCATTGCACTGAAATAAGCTTCTTCCGACTGGCCATAGAGACACTGAAATTGAAAGTTTCAATGCTGGTACTTTATGACCTAGATGACACTAAGCTGGTATCATGAAAAATACTTTTTTTTTAGTAATAATTAATTTTATTAAAATGTATTCAGTGACTGAATTAATAGTTTTGCATGATTTTACCCGACCTGAGCTTTACGATTATCTTAAAAGATCATCATTGGATTTGTTTTTTTCCAATTCAAAAATGTTTTCACACTTTGCATGTATAAATCCAATATATTAAACCAGTGTTATTAATTAATAACACGTTCATTGATTTATACTCGTAAAAAATTTTTTTTTTATTGGGTTTGAAAGTACATCGACGATACTTTGATTAACATTCATGATAAAAAAAAAAATTATTGTATTCAGTCACGGTGATATTTTTGTGAGAATAGACTGATAGTGGTATGATTAGATTTAATTAATTAATTAATTAATTAATCAATCAATTATTAGTATTAGTAATTAGAAATTTTCATGTGATTTACGTTGGAATATTTTCGTTAAAAACGAAATCATTATAAATTAATCGTAAAATGCAATATTTATTTAAAATTTAAATACTAGAACATAGTAATTACGTAGTTAATGTTTAGAAAAGTCATAGAATTTAGATATTAACTATTTATTATAGTTATAGTAATCGTATTAGATAAATTATTATTTATTTATTAATGTATTTTTTATCAAGTTTTTATTTTTAAGAAAGTTGAATTTAAAATGAAAATAAATTTAATAACTTTTATTTAACACTCATTTTATTTTAGTCGAAATAATTTTATTTAAAATTTAATTCAATTATTTTAACTGACACTTCTAAAAAAAAAGTTTTAAATTTTTTTTACAGTGATCCCTTTACAAAAAATAGTAGAACTGCAAGGCAGCATTATTTATTATTTAAATTTAATTGCCCAATGTATATAACTATTATTTTTGTTAATTTTCCTTTTTAACAATTATACTTAATAATATAATTAATTAAATGGTACACTGACATATTAATTGAATACCAAATTAAATTAATTTATTGGCTGCTTTAATACATTCCAAGTGACATCAACATTTATCAAAATTCATAAAATTCAACAAAAAAAAAAAAAGTAATTAATATTAAAATTGGTTTACTTTTAAGTGTTCCCCTGCTCGGATTTGTCTCCAGTCATCTGACGGACAGTGCAGGGTAGAAAAAAAAATAATTAACGAAATAACGAGATGAACTAATAAAAGACTATTGTTATGAACAATAATAAATTTAATCTGTCTCGAACAATTTATCATTAAATAATGAATGGTTTTTTTGTATATGATTATGAATAAATTATATTATGTCGTTGTTAATAATAATTATTTTATTATTTAATCCTTATGATCTATTACTTCATGGATCCTGAAGTTAGCAAAAAATAAGACAAAGATAGCAGATATCTGACAATTTTTAAAACTTTTAAATATAAAATTAAAATGTTTATAAATTAAAAATAAAAAAATACACGTTTAGACAATTCAAAAATCAGTACATGAATTTTTTAAAATTTTATTATATTAATTATTTAATTTTTTATATGTAGTTAAAAAATTGACGTGTCTGCTACACTTACACTCATCAGATAACCAACAATTTTCAAATTTTTAACAAATTATTTGCTAAAAAAAAAATACACATGCAGAAAATTAAAAAAATTTAAATGCAATATTTGAAAATATGTTTTTTTTGTAACTTATCGTTTTGAAAAAAATTCAAAAATAGATGTCTGCTAACTTCAATCATTAATCCTTGGTACAAATATATCATATCTTTTATCAATAAAAAAAAAAAAAAAAATTACAATTACTTGACTTTTTCAAATTCATATCTAATATCATCAACACTGACTGGTTTTTTGACTTTATCGCAGTAATCGGCCCAGGGAAGATCACTCAAATCAACATCTTCAAACTCGGTTCCATTCTCAATAGTCTTGACGACCCATCCATCTCCTGGTGAAAATTCCGTAGGTTCTAATCCTCGACAATCAAACACTGCTATTGTTTTAAATTTCTCGGTGTCTTCAGCAGTGTACTTTTTTATTGAATCTTTAATTATTGTTACGGTATTGACACGTGAGCAAAGTTTACATTTGCATACAAGATGATGAATGTCTTTGCCATGAGGTGCTGGAACTTCTTCGTTTAATGATAAATAATGCCACTTGTCAGTTGATTCATTGCAATTGGAACATTTTAGTTTAAGACCCCAACGAAAATTTGGGTCTGTTGGGTTTAACTCTTCTATGTTTTCTAATGTTGCTTGAAATTTTAATCCTATTTTTACCATTTTTATTTCGAGAGATTTTAGTTTTGTTTTTGTTTAGTTAAACTGTAAAAATACATAGAAATTATTAGATACTTATTATTGCGTTTGAGTTTTTTACCTTCCCAGCTTACAATTAAATTGATAACTACGTTTGAATATTATTGTTTAGGTTACACTCGATTTTACTGATAAAAACATGTGTGACTTTATTTACCTAAGAGCAGTTTACATGAGGAATCAAACAATTTATCATGGAACGTACTGGTGCGCTTGTTCGCGCGCAAGCGCAAGGAAATGCGCATAAGCACACGTTGGAATAACATCGAATGTCGTCGAATTCTGTAGAAAACAGTTTTTTTTTATTGACTTTTAAAATAATCAACTTGATAAATGCGTAAAAAATATTATTACGTAAGAAATTTAAAAGATTACAAAAAAATTTTTTATCATTTTTAGCTCCATTTTAATAATTGACATGTAATTTTAATTCTTAAGTTAAGATCTTAAATCTTTATAGAGTGCCATAGAATTCCATAGAAAAAAATTAAGTTTTTTTTTCATAGATTTTTGAGCTAGAAAAAAAAATTTTTAAAAATAGATAAAAATATCTTATTTCTAAGAAAATTTAAAGGGCTAAAAAAATTATCTATTCTAATTTTGTTGCATCCTTCTGTTGAATCCTTCTAAATTAAAATATTAAAAAATTCAATCATTCATTCACTGGTTAAGCGTTCATTTACTGGCTCAGTCACCCTATTATAAATTAATTTCATGATTAGAATAGACTACAAAAATAATTTAACAAATAATATTTCGCTTCGTGCTTATCGAAGTCCAGGATTTATCTGTAGAGCAAGCAGAGTTCAAGAATATCAGCACACTAATACATATCTTCTCAGCGTTTGTCAAACCTGGAGTAAGGGTCTATGATCTGGTCTCCATATATTGAGCAACATATCAATAGTAATAAAAAGGTTCAATGGAAATTTTGTAAATGTTTACGTTACTTTATGCGGTTAGAGAATGCAAACAACATCATCAACATTTACCACCAATTTAAGATCAGTAGTTCAGAGTCGCAGATAAATCTGTACTTCTTTTTTAAAGGGGTCAACAGACAGGTAGATGCGCCTGAAATTCTGTCTGATTTTGGCTTTATTTGCTTAAGGACTGACCTAAAAACAAGAGGACTACTATCGGCTGATAGGTCAAATAAAAATTATGTCTAGAATAGACTTAGAAATAGGATTGCTACTCATGATATCAACTTCTTTGGTGGATCCCTTTCCTCGTTTTTTACAGTTGTAAAAATTTTACTATGTACTATTTGATTCTGCGTAATAATACTCATGTAGGCAATATGGTGCAACATGTTTTTCTTTAAATTTATAGAATTATATTTTTATGAATAATGCCGATTGAAGTAAATTGAATTAAATAAATAAATATTTGTAATGTTTTAATAATGATAACACGACTTCATCTCTCTGGACAAAATCTCTCCAGGATAAAATTTCGAAAATTATTTTTATCAGTCCAATCCCGGATGGCCATACTATCACTTCAGAAATTTGACATTCAATGATTTTGATTAACTTCACAGTAAGTTTACGTCAAGTTCTTGCAATTGACAATGATGTCAAATTTCGGCTGGGAATTTTCCATGATTTCATACATGTATGTGTAACACATTCTATGTATTTATGATGTACATATAAAATGTGAAGAAAACCTGAATACGATTCCAGTTGTAAATGTAGAAATCATTGTAATTGCATAGATTATTATAAGATCTCATTTATAGAGATTGTGTTAAACAGATTTTGTTGTAGGGAAATTTTGTAGGGGAGATTTCGTCTGGGGAGATATCATGGTGGAACATTTAATAATAATAAGACAATAAATTGCATAAATTTCTTTTATTTATAATAATAGTGCAACAGGCTGACGTTAACAAAAAACAAGTCTTATCACACACATAAAACATTTTACAATGTACAGCACCCCCTTTTATTATATTAAACACACAGTAAAATATCAGGTGGGACTATTCAAATAAAAATGTATTTATATATTTATATATGTATATATCTATATTTAAAATTATGATAAAAGTTTATACAATTAAAAATTTATTATTAACAATCAGTTATCGATCATAATAAGGCATATGACTCAATGTCCCGTTCTGCATAACTCTTTTTCTATATTTAAATAATTATTACAAATTATTATGAAAAAAAATAAGCGACGATTTTAAATTTAATTAATAAAATGTTGAAGGTCACTTTGGTAATCCGTCACTCATAAAACAAAACATTAATATTATAATTGATGATTAAAAATTTATCTCAAAGGAATGTATCATTTAAATAAACAAATTATTCATTTTTTTAATATCGTCCAGCGCTTTATCGTCCTAATTACCATCACTAATGTAAATATAATAATTACAATAATGTATTAAATTACTTAAATGAAAATTATTATTATTTCATCTTAAATTCGAAATTATTGACGTACACTTAATCGATTGTATATTTAAAATTAATTAATAATAATAATAATATAAATTAAAATGCAAATGCGCGAATAAAATGCCCGTGTAAAAACCATTTTTTAATAACTATTAACGTTCTAACATAAAACTATTATTATACATTTATAAAATAACAAATAACAAATATAGATTTTATACATCAAATAAAATAATAATAATAATAATAATTCATGACAATAATAACCGTAAAAATGATAATTAATAATAACAATGTAAGAACGCACAAGTATTTTTATTAAATTTAATTATCTCAAATAAATTTAAATTTAAATTTCACATCTAAATCACTCGTGATAGGCAAAGAAAAAAATTTACTCAAATTAATTACCAAAGTGCAAAAATATTTATATATTATCATTGAGACAATTAAATTTAATTGCAGTACTTTTAATGCATAATTACCAAACAAAAAAACAAAACTCAACAAGTTTGATGATAATGATATCGGAATGTTAAGTAGTTAATATGATTACTTTATACATTTAAAAACGGCTGTAAACAAAAAATAACGGCCGCTGTATTATTAAACATCAATATTCTATATAAGAACGATTTTAAATTTTTTATTTCAAAATTAATATTTTGGTTTTCAATCAATGCAGATTTGGTTTCGCAAATATATGACTCCTAAGTACATCAAACAAATATTTTTTTTTTGCTTTTTTTTTTTTTTTAATAATAATTCCATGACTAAAAAGATTATTAACAGTTTACTAAATTTTAATTTCATAATAACGAGCATTTTTTTAGTGATGAAATTAATCTAGATTTTATTAATTTTTTTTAACAATATGTTCGATAAAAAATTTAATTAAAAATAAACAGTGGTAACGTTGATTATTTGTTTGAAAAATTATTTTGTATTGTAGTAATTCGTCTATATTTATTCATTATAAAATAATGGTAATGTTAATTAAAAAAAAAAAATTATTATAAAAGAGATCCATTGAATAAAAACCCTGTCCACATAAAATTTTCAAACTAATTAAAAATTAACCATGTGATTAAATTTCAATCACACTTTTAACTTAATGTATTGAACTGACGTATAAATATATATTTATATTATTATTATTAATAATAATTAATTTTTTTTGTATCATTTACAAATATTTATAAATAACTTCGATTGAAAACACACTTTGTACACTCAAAAAACAATTATTTATATAAATTTATATTAAAATGACAGACAAAAATTAAAAGATAATAACCCGATGAAAAAACTCTGAGCATTGTTAAATAGTCAATATATATTTAATATATCAATTTTTTAAAAATTTTTTAATCGATTTTAATTAATTACTTTCAATAAGACAATAGTTATAGATATTTATATAAATACAATTATATAACAAGAAACAGTGAATATCAACACACGTATTGTGTTTATTTAAATTAAACTTTTTTTTTTTTATCAAATACTGTCTAATGCAAAGAAAAACAAACATTAATTTAATGTATTATAGGTACAAATTTACAGTGACTATTGAACAGCTAACTCGATTATTTAATTGCAAAATAATTTTATGGAGTTCATTAATCGATTTATTTATATTTATTTTAACTTTTGTTTATTTTAATTTTATTGTTATTTTAAATGAATAAATATGTATATGATAAATAATTATGCATATTTGTTCACCTGTTTTTTTTTTTTTTATTATCACAAATGTAACTGCATTATAGTGTTTACGTTTTTATTGTAAATTAATAAGGCAGATACTTTTTTGAAGGTATCTTTTTTTAATTATTTTTTTTCCTTTGTAGGAGTTTTTTTATTTTTTTTTTTTTTTTATTTTTTTTATTTCATTTGTATTCGATGTAATGATAAAAATCTATTACGGCACATTCGAATTACGATTTAATAACAAATCCCACACGGCATTCAATTCAACCGCACATTTAATTTTTTTGTACATGTCTACAAATATAAATATATATATTTTATATATTTATAGTATATATTTATGTCCAATATATTATTAAACATTAATAGATATTTATTACTTTTTTTTTATATCATTTAGGCACAAAGAACACACACTGATTGCAATAATTAACACATCTAATGTTTGATAATAATTATGATTGTTTTTTTTTCTGACGGTATTTTTTTTAAAGAAATAATTTATGGTACCACTCTCAATTGATTATGTTAAATGCTCAAATAATTATTAATTCATTATTATCAGCATAATTAGCCTGTGCAGTTTAAAAATTTGTCTATATTTTTTAATTATAAATATATATGAACTTTTTTTTTATAGGTAAAAATACTTTGCGAATTTGATTGCACATAAATATTAAAAAAAAATATTTTTACCGCATAAAATTTATCTAAAATTTATATTTAATGCAAAATATTTATCTAGCGTAGCAATAAAATATTTCATAAGGTCACAATGGTATTGAATTTTTTGTTTGATTTAAAAAAAAAATTTAAGCGTAACGTGTGCTAATATTTTGTTTTTTTTATGAATAAATTTTTACCAGTAGTCATAAATAATTTAACATGATTATCAAATTCGAATATAAAAGACAAAAAAACGTGCATAAAATTTCTATAAAATTCATTTAAAACTAGTGCCCTTTTAGGCCTTCACTTAAAAGAGATTCATTTATTTGTATAATAATAGTATACTTATTAGTTTAATTAAAATCTTTGTTTTTTTTTTAAATTCAATGTATAATAATTAAGGCACACGTGCATTATTTTAATAGAAAAAAATTAAACATAGGCTAAAAATTATTTATAAGAGCAAGAGAGTGGATAAAAAGGCCAAACATATTAAAAAATTTTTTAAAATATAATTTATATAATTATATTTATATTAATACCCTTGTCCATTATTAAATATATACTAAAATCACCAATTCACAAATAAAGATAAAAAAATCTTTGTCTACTTAAAAAATTAATTCCCACAATTATTAAGTGATTTATTTTAAAATATATATTACTCGTGTAACCCGAACATACTTACGTGTATGTAATATCCATGCAATTTCATACTCGAAATCACATAAATAAATATCAATATATTATTTCAAAATAAGATTTATATCTATAAATATATTATGTTTAATATTTATGTTTTTTTTTTGTTTTTTGACTTATGAGATAAGATTTTTTTTCCGTGAATTAAACAACCACGAGTATAACGTACTCGTAACATTTATTTGTACAATTGTTTGAAATACCTCGAAAATCTCTTGGCAAATTCAAATTATTTAAATATACACTAAATCAACTAACTGATTTTTTTTTATTTATATATCTATATATGTATAACTATGTATATATATTTTTTTTTCTTTCAAGCTTTTTTTTCTTACTTTTTTTTTTATTTCACTAATATCTTTGGCTAACCAACTTATTAATTATTTACTCACGATTTGTCGTCTTCATTGATAGTTTTATTCTTATTACTGGCGCCTTTTTCCAAACTTATCGCTACATCCTGAAAAAATAAATTAATTATCATTAATAATAATTTTTTTTAATTGACTAATTAAATTATTAATATCCCGTCCATTAAATTTATCGAGTTTAATTACGCTATCAAAAATTTTTTATCACCGTATTTTTCGTTTTTTAATTATAACTTAATTTAAAAAAAATATGGTATCATTAATAATTTGGGTTTACCCCAATCGATTATAAACTATTTTTATAGAAATCTATTGATAAAAAATATTAAAATTTATTAACAGTTAAAATATAATTAGTAATAAATTGTGTAAAAAAAATTTGTTTCAACAATTTTAATCACAAAAAACTTAAAAATTTTAGACAATTTAAAACATTGAGTTAAACTTTTATGATCCTGAAGTTATCAGACAATTAATAATTTTCAAATTTTTTTTTTCAATAATTTAATTTAAAAAAAAAATGCACATGTAGAAAATTGAAAAAACTATAAGTGTAATTTTTTAAATATATTTTTTTTTTAATTTATCGTTTTTAAAAAAAAATCAAAAAATTATTAGACGTCAGCTAATTTTAGTATTATTAAACTTCTTTAGAACGAATTTTTTTTTTACACGGAAATTAAAAAATAAATAAATTACTTGAACAGCTATTTGAAGTGGAGTTGGTTCACCAGGTACGCAGTCTGTCCTAACGATACTGGCAGGTAATAATCGAGGACATGGTTTACCAGTGAACAGCATGAATAAAGCATGGACGGTTCTGCGTTGGGTAAGTTCAGTATGCCGATGCTGATATCCAGTTAAATGTCTTCTATGCCTTTCTGTTGTTGGGAACCATCTCTCACACAATATGCAGTAACGTTTGTGCTTAATAGTCGCCTGTAAACGTAACAATTCATTAAATAATATAATATAATATATCTCATTAATCATCAAATAAATGAACAACAATAATGTTCAAAACAAACCTTTTCATGATAAGCCATTTGCGCAACGATATCAGCAAATGTAACAGCTTCAGAATCTTGATGTATAATAGAATCATCCTTTTCACATTTTTTCTCATCAACTTTTTTCGGACTATCAGGATTCAATTCCGTGCTGTCTTGCTTTGTTATTTCCGGCGGAGATCTCGAAGTATCTCTTTCATTGAGATCAAAATTAACTTGATCAGCTGGTTCTAAAGTAGGCATTATCTCTGTTCTATTTTTCGTAACTTCAGTCGTGGTTGTTTTTAATTCTTGTTGGTGCTGATGATGATGCTGCTGCTGATGATGTTGTTTAGGTATTTTAGGTACTTTATAATTACATACCTTACTTGAACTATCAGTACTTGGTGACGGACATGGCTGCCGATTTTCTGAGTCTTTAGAACGTCCAGAATCATAATTATGTTTTCTTGATGATGATGATGATGATGATAACGTTGACGATGATGATGACAATGAAGAACTTGATGCTTTTGATCTTGAACTAGAGCTTTCAGCAGAATGTGAAGATGATGAAGATTTTATTTTCTTCGTGACAGAATTACTAGATTCACTCAAATCATTCGATTCTCTTGAACGTTTAAGACTTTTTATCGTATCATTAACCAAAAGAGTGCTGTCACGTGCAACTGTTACACTGACAGATGTTTCTTCATGTTTTTTACTACCGCTACTACAACTCTCTGACTCAATTTTCGAACGTTTTTCTCTTCTATCAGAACTACTAGTTCTCTTCGACTTTGAATATTTTCTATCGGAACTTTCATGTTTTCTATCAGATCTTTCTTCATGTTTTCTATTACTTCCTTCATGTTTTTTATCAATTTCCTCATGATGTGATTTTGTTGAATCCTTACGTGAAACATCATACGAAACTCCACTCTCTTGGAAGACATGATTTTTATCCATTTTTATTTCATCTTTTCTGCTTGAAGAACTTTTTGTCACATCAAATCCAGCGCCTTGTTTCTTTTCCGCCGCAGTCTTTGGTCTTGATGATAATAATTTAACTTTACTACTACTTCTATTACTATTATTATTATTATTATTATTACTATTATCATTATTATTATTATTATTATTATTATTATTAGTACTACTACTACCATTATTTTTATATTCACTTGCAGTTTTAGCAAGACAACGTTTAAGAGTTTCTTTAGCCGCCAAAACTTCTTTAACCAACGAATCAGAACAGCAGATATTTATTTCACTCGGCACATCACATTTATGGTGATGATTAATTGCCATTGATGTTGAACCACCATCATCCGTATTATCAACAATATTATCGCTGCGACTCTTCCATCTGTCTTTATTATTATCACCATCACCAACTGCAGTACTAACAGATTCCGCATAACTAGGCGAACAATAATCATCAACAATAGAACTCGTTATCTCTGGTACAGGAACTTCCAATGATTCAGAGCTATTATCAACTATTTCTAGTTCAAGCTCAAACTGAGTTGGTATCGCATCCTCTGAATACAATTGTGCCATATCACCATTAGCTATCCTACGTTTACCTTCAAGTGGCATTGGTACTTCGGATTCTGGTTGTGATAATTCTGGTGATGCTGGAAGAATTTCAATAGTTGTTTGACTCTCGTCTGACGATTCAAGTTTTATCACCGACTCAGGTACTTCATAATTTTCACCAACATCAACATCATCAATATTTTTATTTACAACATCTACTGTCACATCACGTTCACTGGCAAGTGTCGTGGCAGTTTGTTCTGTTATTAAATCATTTATTTTTTTATTGCAAGATGTTGCACTAAATTCAAATTCACTCATAGTTTCTGCACTTGTTGTTGCTATCGTTGGTGTTGTTAGTTCAACTACGGCTGTTTTCTCTTTTTGATTTTGATCTTGATGTTGTTGCTGCTGGTGGTGGTGATTTTTAGATGAATCAGTGAAGGCTGTTAGTTTAGTATCAAGACTTTCATCTTGACTCGACTCATCATTCAGACGTTTTGGTCCATCGCGTCGGATAATTCGCGGGAAATCTTCAGCATCTGAATCATCATTTAAACTTCTCGTTGAATTTCTTCTTACATTAGATTTTTTCTCATGACCATGACCGTGAGTATGACTATAACTATGACTATGGCTATGATAACTAGAACTTGAAGATCCTTTTCCTGATCTCCCGGAATCCGAATGTCTGCGTTTGCCTTTACTGATTGATCTATCCGAACTTAAATGAATTTTATCACTTGGATCAGACGATGTGCGTGTCCAACGATCTCTCTTTGAACATGTGGACACATGAGATATATCAGTCATTGTGAGGACTTGAAGCATATTAACTGGAATTTTAACATGCGATGATTCTTTAGCCATGGTATCCAGTACTTTAAAACGTTCGAGTTTAACTTCTGGTTGCCATTTAGAATCTAATTTAATTGCATCCCCACCATCTTTACTTAGTTCACACTTGAACTCAGCACTTGATGATGCACGTTTTATTATCACTTTCGGTATTTTCTCTGACATACTTGTATGAGAGTTTGTATTTCCCTCTTTGTCTACTGACGGTGAACGTTCACTTTGCTGTTTAGTTTCACTTCGATGTCGACTTGATGATTTTTTCTGATGACTTTTTTGTGACGAGCTAGAAGTATCTGTTGGACTTTTTGATCTTTTCTTTTTCGAATCATGAGATGATTGAGAAACACGAGATTCTGATTTTTTAATTTTTAATTTTGGAATTTTTTCATGTCTCTCCTCGGTATTTACATCACGCCTTGAGTCACCAACTCGACGTTTTTCACTGGATTTATCAGGCCTACTGCCACTAATACGCTCTGATTTTTCAGATCTTTCTGAATGCTCACTTTTCTTAGTAGTTTTACTGGATGACGACTTTCCTTCTCGTGAAGTTGATCTTTTTATCTTGCGAATTTTAACTTTCGGTACATTTTTCGTAGACTCTGAATCATTATCATATAATTCCATACTCGCATTTTCAAAAATCATTTTCGGTTGACAATCATCAAGTTTTATCTTCATTTTGGGTACTTTGCACTCAATAATTCCAATTGATTTTTTAATTGAATCCTTACGCGATTCATGGTGTTTTTTATCATCCAATTTTATTTTAACTTGAAATATTTTTTGATCCTCGTGAGCTTTAGGAAACGATAACTCAACAGCATTTTCTTCAACTGTCGGTGTACCAGGACGTGATTTTAAATTTCGTATTATCATCTTTGGTATTTTAGGATGTGAAGAAATTTTATGACTTGATGATGCTTTGGTGTCTATACTTTTTAGTGACGATATATCTGATGGAGGTAATATTTGTGATATAGTTGATGATTTTGATGAATAATCAGTCTTTTTAATTATAAATTTTGGTATTTTATCTGACACAATTGTCGTTGATGGTTTCTTACTATCCAACAGTTTCCCACTTACATCACTCGTTATTTTACCCAAAAATGTTAAATTTTTATCCGTATTTTCATTGACATTTGATGATGTATTCAAATCTTCCGTTAGCTCATGGGATTGGTGAATTGAAAATGTATCAAAATGATATTTTGGACTTGGTATACGTCCAGAAAAATTTAAAACTTTTAAATTATTATCTTTATTATTTTTATCTTCTAATTTATCATCAAAAAAAATAACCGGTGAATTTTGTTTTATATCTATATGATTTTCTGGACTGTCTATGCGTCCAGTAAAACTTAAAATTTTTTCTTTTTCTTTTTCATTAACATTCAAATTTTCAACTTTATCACTTTGTAATGGTGATGCATCTTGAGCATTAGAATCATCTTCACTTTCACTCGATATTCTACCAGAAAATGATAATAATTTATCATTAATATCACATTTATTATTTTTATTATCATCTTCTGTTTCATTATCAACGACATTAACTTCAACATCATCATCATCATTATCCTCATCATTATTGTCGTCATCAACTTTTGATAAATCATTCAATTTATCAAATGTTTCCTGCTGTTCTCGAGTTTCACAGTTATCATTTTTTAGTCCATTTAATACTAAACTTTTTCTCACGTCATTAAGATCAGTCGCATCGATGGCTTCTTGACTAGACGTTGACAAAAAATTAATACCACCGTTATTACTAAAGTCATCGCTTCCTTGTTTGGATTCAGCGCAATCACTTCCAAATTGTGTTGAACTTCGCGTGTCAATATAATTCGAAACTTCTGACTCTATTGAAATTTCACTAACGTCAGGCTCGTGGGTTTTAATCAAATTTGGATTATTCAAAGGTCCAAAAACAACTGGTGGTACTGATGGTTTTTCAAATACATCATCGTCTTCATCATTATCCTTATGCCTATTGTCATTAACCGATAACTCTTTCAAGGATAAACAAATGGCTGTATCATTTGGTAGCATATCATCACACGTATCAGCTTCTCTGCTTGTTTGTACATCGACTAATTTATCACTCGGCATTTTAACGTTAAATTTCCTGTAACCAATAATATTCCTATCAGCAATCGCATCAGTTGCCGTTGATAATGAAGTTCCTGCACCAGTATAACTACTTATATCTTCATAATAAATACTCATATTATTTTCTCTTTTGCGTGATTCAACTTCATCACTAGATATCCGTCTTAATATCGTTCCATCGTTTAATTTTTTAAATTCAATAAAATTTGACATTTGCTTTGTACATACAGATGACGATAATGACGCTGGTAACTCTTTTAATTTATCATTTTTATTATTTGGTTCATCTTTATCGTTATCGTTGACAGCAGTCTCGTTATTTATTTTAACTTGACAATTTAATTTACGAGTTACTTTATGACTAGGAAATGCTAAATCAAGACCTTTTAGCATTGAACTGTCATAATTTTTATTATTTTTTATTAACAACATAAAATTCGTTAATTTTTCTATATTTGTAATATTTGGTATTGTTTTATTTATATTTTCCTGTATTTTAATTTCTTCTTCTATTCTTATTTCATGATTTTTATCTTCTATTTCTTCTTCCTCTTCTCTCATTTCTTCACCTTCACCTTCATTTTCAACAAACAATTTGGCATTATCTTTATTTATATCATCAACTTTATCAACATTATTATTAACATTATTATCAGAATTAGTAACTGGTAAAACAACATCATTGTTAACATTTAACTCAACTATTGATTCAAAAATATTATTATCATTTTTAGACTCTCTAATATTATCAACTTTTTCCACATGATGTAACAAATTTTTTGGCCATCTTTGGCATCTCTTTGGCTCTTTGCTACTTTTACTACCTTCTGTGTAAGTAGTAGAAGATTCAAGTCCACTGTCAGTAAGCATTGCTTGAGAATCCTGCTCAGTATCAACGCTAGCTGGTGGCTTCATCATCATTATTGAATTACCCCCGATATCTTTAAAATCATCATCGTCGTCATTCGACGCTTCAGGATCTAAAGAATCAGGAGTCATTTTATTTTTTTCTCTCGCTGTTTTCTCACGTCTTTCTTCAACGCTACGGATGTCCTTTGAAGGTATGACATTTGATTTCACAATAGTAGACATTGAAGTATCCGTAACATCTTGATCATGACAATCATGATGAACTTGTGTTAAATTTTTAGAAAATAATTCCAATTCTTCTCCATTTGATATTTTCGACTCTACACCTCTATTACCTTCAAAATTATCATTACTTATTATTTTATTGTCATAATTAATATGATTAATCGAAGAACCACTTGGTAAATCAATTGCACGATCCCATTCTAAATTACCATCATGTCTTCTCTTAAAATTCGACGTATCCTCGTGATAAAAATCTTCACTCCTACGGCCGGTGTACATCATAGACTGGGAATGACGATGGTGATCATAACTAAATGTCGAATCACTCGGTGAATAATTCAACGGAGTTGAAATTTCCGTATAAATAGTACTTTGATCACCAATAAAATCATCATAATCATCAACCCTATCTCTAGATCTGCACTCATATTTATTATTGATCACTCTATTATTAATCTTAAACTGTCTTTCATGATGACTATCACCCCACCTTCCACTCCCAGGCTTACAAGTCATTGACTTAGTTCTTTTACCCGTATCTAAATATTTGTCTCTGTCAGTTGGCTCGTATTTACGTTTATTCCATCTCTTTTCTTGGTAATCTTTTGGTTGTGTTCTTGGCTGATATAGGTCTTTAATCATCGGATAACCTTCGCGTTGTCTCGCTTCCATAAGTAGAACACGATAAGTGTATCGTGGGTTGGGACTGTACGTTATCTTGCCATCTTTAGTTGTGTAAACCGGAACTGTATTAAGATTAATCTCCAAGCTATCTGGACTAGATTGTCTAACATTTGAGTACGGATTACGATATCTTTCGCTATCTTCCAATCTCCTATTACGCACCTCTGCGTCCATTCGCGATGATATACCATCCTCGTCGTCTATCAGTGAATATCCTGTTTGACTGTTGTTATCATTGTCATTATTATTATTAGTATTATTGTTATTATTGTTGTTGTTGTTATTATTATTATTGCTACTATAATTTGGTGCAACGTCAAAATTATCAAAATCAAATGATGATGTATTGTCGATTAAAAAATTTGATTTATTCCAAATGTTGTTTATTAAAGTTGTATCAGATGGGCCAGGTGTCATGTCACACGATGATCTAGAAGCAATATTATCTAGATCATCAATACGGCAAGTATTTAATGTTGTGTCTACTGATAATCTACGTGGTGCGTCTTTACTTTTATTTAAATCACTCGCCGATTCACTATTTTCATTTTCTTTGGTATCTTCTGGTATAATATCCAAAATATTATTCGTATTATTTTTTAGTGTTTCTTGTAAATCATCGTGTGATTGACGAGACATTTGACTTAAATTAACATAATTATAACTATCATCATTATCTTTATCAATTATTTTACGGTCTTGCATTAAAGTGGGTTCAAAATTTCTATTATTATTATTACTATTATTTGAATTTATATTCTCATGATTTACTTTTTTGTTATTATCAGTAAAATGTTTATCTTCATTAGACTTACGTCGATATGATTTAAAACTGTGGCCCCCACTGTGTCGACGATAAAATTTCTCACTGTGAAACTTAGACTTCCGAGTGTCGAATTCATCGGGCACTGATTTACGACGACGATAATTAAAAATTGATTTAGGTGAATAATTTACTGTTTCACGTTCGGGAAATGAAAAGAAGCCACGTTTTTTATTATTGCGACAAATTTCATTAACACTATCAGTTAATTTATCGTTCAATTGTTTATTACCACGATTTTTATCACTACGTGACACATTTATCTTTATTTCAATCGCGTCAATGGCTTCACTTGCTTCATCATCACTTTTTTCTTTAACATTAATATTAGCAACGTGTATTTGTACATCAGTATCTTTATGCCCACCACGAAAGCATTTGGTAACTGTGTGCGTTTCCAAGGATCTGAATGCATTAGATATTGTCTCAAATGATTTATCACTCTGTACACTCGACATTTCATCCATTTGTTGTCTAGTATTATTATTGTTATAATTATTAAATTTTTTATTTCTTTCATTATTATCAGCATTTTCGTTATTATCATTATTTGATAAAATGATACCACGAACTTGAATCGTTTTGGTTGTTATTGTCGACTCATCAGATAATGAATTATCTTGACTACAATCATAATCATTCAAATCATTTTTACCTAATGATAATTTTTCAACAGATTTATCCCGACGATATTCTCGTAATGACTTCAAACGATCTTTATTATTTTTTTCCTGTCTCCGACGTTCAAATTTATCAAAATCCGTGCTCTGAGATTCACCGGAAATATCAAAAATAGATGGAATATAATTTTTTTTATCTTCACCCCGCGATTTGTCATTATTTAAATAATTATCACACTTTAAATTGTACTCGGCTGAGGTATTTGCCGTATCAATAGTAGCAGGAAAAGTTTTGTTATATTTTTTAATTTGTATAACATCATCATAATTACCATGAGTTTTTTTATCTGACTCATTGGAATGTATTTGTAAATTACTTAGCAAGTTCTCAGTACTATTTTTATCACTATTTACCATTTCATTAGTGGATAAGTTTACAGTTAAATTTTCTTGACCGTCTAAAGACTTAACTTCTATCCAGTCATCGTCCTCTTTATCTAACTGTTCATCATCATTGTCGTCATTATCGTCATCTGACGATTCAAGTACATTTATATCACTAATGGGTAATATATTTGTCATTACTTTGGTTAATGATCGATCTTCAATAGACGTCATAGGTATTCTTGCTAACCTTGAACTATCGTCGCTTATTAATGGCATCATGCAAGAGTCGTCTAATGACATATTACATAGTTTATCAAGTTCGTCAGACTGTTGAAAATCTTCAGTATTTATAATTGATGGACATTTACCTGTGTCTATTTCATCAGACGACAATATACGACTTACTGAGTTACCAAGAATAGTATTGGCTCCTAATGATTCGCCAGAACAATCGCCAGATTGTATCATGTCATTTGAAATGTCACCAATATTATCAGACGTTTCTAAATTATTTTTTGATATTGAGTCTGAAGACTGCGTCATTCCAACCAAAGGATCCGATGATGGGTAAAATTCTTTATCTTTTTCTGGAGATTTATTTTTATCCATCGATATTAAATTTAAAGGCACTTGTTCATGATGATCTTCAAGTTCAAGTTTATTTGCTGAATGTGGATTATTATCACTACTGACACTGATGATAGCAGAGACATTTGTATTACTTGCTGATGTACAAGATCTTCTTGCAATTTCAAAATCTTCAACAGCCGTTTTTTTATTACCATCATTATCGTTATTATTTTTATTATTACCGCTAGTATTGCTGTCGTTAAATTTATTTTTTAAATTGTCTTCTTCACTAAAATCAAAATCCAATGAATCTTCAGGACGTTTTTCATTTAATCTTCCATTTTCTAAATTACCATAAGGATCAATTTTAATCGGCGAATGTGAAAAACTTATGATAGGACTATTTTGTATAACTTCTATTGGATTTGTTGATATTGATAAATCCGTAACGTGCTCTGGTGATTCTTCACTGTCAGAATGAATAGGCGTATTCAATGTCGTTGAAATAGGCGTACATTCAGACATTGGTAGATCAGGTAAACTAATATCATCTGGATTGTGCGATTCTTCACTAGCAAAAGAATGTTGTTTTTTGAGATTTAATGAATTATTACTATCATTATTAGATGGATTAATTTTACTCGACTCAATAATTTTTATTTGACTATCATTATTATTATCATTGCTGTTATTATTATCATTATTTTTATTATTGTTATCATTATTATTTTTATTATTTTTATCCGTGTTATCAGTTTGTGATGATGATTTTTCATAATTAACTTGCAATGTTTTATCTCGACTATTATTATCATTTGCGGTTTCAGTTGTTACCTCAGCAATTTCTACAGACGCATCAATTATTGATGCAACAACTTGATCAACGACAATTACACCTCCTGTTTCTTTCGTAGTATCATTACATTCCGTTATTTTAGTACAAACATCAGAGTCTGGTTCGTACAGTGTTATTGTTTCAGTACCCTCAGGTGTTTCATTAATAATCTCAATTGGTGCCTTAGCAATTTGTTCCATTGTCAATGAGGATACATCGCTATATACCGTTTGAATTGTCGTCAATTCGGATTCATTTGGCAAATGATCAACAATATGAATTGTTGGTATATCATCACTATCACTCTGTATACACTGGACAATAGTACCAGAATTAGCTAATTCTTCAATTGTTTTTAATCCAGTAACATTTATATTTTCTACATTATTTTGTACAATTAAATTAGCATCTATTATTGTTGTCTGTTCGCTAATTTTATCAACGTTATTTATTTTATTTTGTTGTGATTCACGATTATCTTCAGTTATAATTTGTTTTGGTGGTGAAACAGAAGCCCGTCTGGCTGCAACAACTGATGCAATATTATTCATTCCAGCTTGCGAAAGATTTGCAGCTGTGGCTTCTTCTTCCTCAGTTTCATCCCAATTAGCTAAAAATTGTCGGACATCAAGTGCCGGTTTGTCTGTAAATTCTTTTGAATTTTGATTATCAATCGTAGGCATTGAAGTTGTTGTTCCCAGAGTATCTCCCACTGATGTTCTTATAGGCGGAGACATATCAAGGTCATCAACATTAACTATTAAATTATCAAAATCCGTGGCATCATTCTTTCGCATCATATAATTATCTTGGTTATGTAAATTATCACGATTCCTTGATAAATTTAATGATTGCTCTGTTATTTTATTGTAATTATTTTGCTGTTGATCCATTGGATTTCTAATAACATTAGTTTGATTATTATTATCCGTATTGTCAGTATTTTCTGATGTACCAATTGGATTAACAGGATTAAGAATCCCCGGAAAATGCCCAGGGTTGTAATTAGTATTGATAAGAACACCGTTCTGATCAAACTGTAAATTAATCGGTGGTATTTGAGGTGGACCATTAGAAGGACTTGGTAATTTAGATGTTTCTTGTAACATTCCTTGATAGTCAGCATTCTGTTGTAATCTCAATATTTCACGATATCTCATCAGATATTCTTGATATTTAGGATGAGATTGATAACCCGGCACTCTTGTCATTGCACGTAAATGACTTTCAATTGAAAACCGTTGCATAGATAATTTTTGTTGATACGCGTGGTATTTTTGATAAGGTCCGTGTAATGCTGAAGGTGACGTTGGTAACCTAGTACCAACGGCATTGGGATCTGGAAATTCGCGTGGAAAATCTCTGGCCATATCCCGAGGTAGTTGAGGATTAAAATATGAATTTTGTATTGATGATGGAAGATTATTTGCGCTTGATGTTGGCATACTATTTGTTCCTAAAGCACCATTTTGATAAGGCATCTGTTTATTATTGTACTTTTGCTGTACAATGACATTTTGTTGCTCTGGATACTTAATAATTCCTTGATTTTGTGAATTAATAGCCTGTGAATTAGGGCCGCTGCGTCTTAAATAATCTTTCACCGAGTGAGGACACTTTTGGCATTCCGATGTAAAATTATAATTTTGCATTGAATTATAATTTTGAATTAAACTAGAGCTAGGATAATTTCGTGATAATTCTTTACGATATTTGTACTCGGGATAATTACGACGGTTGTCCACGGGAAATGCCGCTGGTGGTAATTCTTTATTCTCGATACAATCTTTTCTGAGGTTCATGTCAGGTACAAAGCGTCGATTTTCCATATGATAACCAGCAGATCGCATGTTATCTCTGTAGGCAGCGTTCGCTGGATAGTGACCATATTTTTCCCAGTGCTGGTAAGCAATACTCGTGTCGGGATTACAGCAGGGACCTTTGCAAGTCCCGAATGGTGGAGCTTGACGTCCTCCTGGTGACATGGGCCCTACTGGTGAGGTCTGTGGAGCCATACTGGAATGAATGTTACTTATATTTGATCCACTTGAATGATTATTAGGTGGGTTGAATGGCATTTGATTGTTCCGATGCGGTAATTCGGGTTCATTGAGTGGACCCACAGGCGCTAGACGTGGATCCATTGAACCCGGCATGCCCTCCATCATCGGATTTCTTGACGGCGATGTACCGTAGTGACCCACACAACCCGAAAGTCCCATGTGGACACCCGTGTTTGAGTTTGTCGTACAACTCGGTCCGGCCATCGCCGTCGACGCGTAATTTCGTGAATAATTGACGTCATTGCGGTGGTGCTTGCTTTGACGTTCGTTTGTCGATAAATTTATTGAATCTAGAGCCGGTGGATTAATACTAGAGTGAAATATATGATTGGGATTAGCATTTTGTGAGCTGGACGATCCTGTACGTCCATGCTGCGGTGGGTTATACTGATGCCAATCTGGCAGGTTCCCGCTGTAGCTCATTGTACATTGTCTTGCTGATCAAAACTTTTATTTTCAATGCCCAATGTTATTTGCTTTCTCATTTACTAGCGGTCATGTTGACACGGCAGGACACTCGGAACCTGAAATTAGTTTTTTTTAATGTACTGTAAAGTGAAATAGTAAATATGTCGAGTCAATTTTTTTTTTTACTGTAGCAAATATGCTGCAAGTTTTTTTTACTTTTTCGTTAAATAACTTAAAGCAGACAACCGAGAGATTACATATTTATAATATTAATAATATTATAACATAAAAGTAATAATATTATCTGGTATGAAAATATATACAAATATATATTATATATAGTGCAAATATCAAAGTCATTAATATGGAAGTTTAATGATAATTTAAATGAAATTAATGTGTATGTATATATATTTATATTAATTGCGAAATAAAATCTAGCACAAAGAATTAATAATTTTAATTGTTTGCATATAAATATATATATTTTTAATAACAAATATAATAATTATTTCGATTAATCCGTGATAAATAAATTTTTAATTATTATAGCGACAAATTTTAAACACAGTCATACTCATTTAGGTCAATAACATTTTATCAAATGTATTTTATTACTTTTTTTTTTTAATAAAAATTATTTTTAAACATTATTGATCATAAATTAATTGTTTATTCTTATTTTTCATTCTTATTTGTTCAATTGATATAGTTTATTTAAAAAATAAAAAACAAACTTGGAAAAAACAATTGGTTTATAACGACGTGTAAGTGCTCAGAATAAATGTGGTAGAGTTTATCAAGCTGATAAGGTAGCCTTAGCTATTTCACTAGCTTGTGATAAGAGATTTGATGACAAAACAATCAATTAACTATAGACTCCAATAAGCACAATAGTCCTTCAATTCGATGTACAAAAAAACTAGTATTCTTTTAAATTATCAATATAACTACAGTTTAAAAAAAATTTTTGATAATTCAAATTTGAAAAGTGCAAAATCATTTAAAATTTATGAGTGTGAATGTCGCAGGCATACAATTTTTTAATTACATATAAAAAATTAAATACTTAAAATAAAATATTAAAAAATGCATGTACTGAACTTTGAATTGTCTAAACATGTATTTTTTTATTTTTATTTTAAAAACATTTAAATTTATTACTTAAAAGTTTTTAAAATTGTCAGATGTCCGCTAGCTTTACTATCATCAAATTTTTGAATGTGAATGTAGCAGACATTAGACAAATTTAAAATTATTATTGAATAGAATAAAATTTTAAAAATAATAAGTGCATTTTTTATGAATATTATTTTTTAAATTATTTACTCTATTTATTTAGTTTTACATTTATCTGATGTCTGCTCCATTCATATATAAAAATTTAAGTGTCAAATAATTAAAAATAGATATGCGCCAGTAAAAAATTGCCATATTTATTGAATTAAGTATTTAAAAAATAAATAATTCCGTGGTTAATTGCGATGTTTCCAGTTCAAGAACGTAAAGAAAAAAAAAACATATTGATAAACACGTGTATGTGTGAATGTGTGAGTTATTATTATGATTACTTTTTTTTTCTAGAAAGACAAGTTAAATACACATTATCTACATTATTTATTGGAAAATCGTGTATGTAAATAATCGTACAGTTAAAAAGAAAAAAAAAATAAATAACGATAATTTAAACAATAACAAGACAATATCCGTCACGGCATATCAGTATAATTTTTCGAAGCAAAACGTGTGAGACAAGTGACTTATTATAATAAAAAATTTCATACGGTAATAATCTATTACCGCGAAAAAAAAATAAAATGAAATAAAGTAATATACATACGTATTATAAAAATAAAGTTAATTTCACTAGCACTTATAAAATGGTAATAAAAATAATGAATGATGTAAGAATAATATTTGAGTGATGTTGTTTTATAAAGGACGTAAAAAAAAAGGTAAGAATAAAATAGTTTATCACGTTTGATATGCTATGACATATTTAACAGTAAAACCAACATGGTAACGCCTTGACACGATACAAAATATAATAATTATTGTCCACATTACTACGCTATCCACGTGTCACACTCCAATTACACAATTAATTCAACTTAAAATGTATACACATATATATACCTACAATGAACAAAATAAATAATATTAGCAGTGGTATTTAAAAAAATAATTGTCTCTCACCTGCGTTTCAATATACATTCACAACACACTCGCCATTTTGGACTTGAATTATTGAGAAAAAAAAATCACGCGCCCCCTGCTGTCTTTAAATTACACACACGTATGGATATATCAAAACATCGTTAATACAGGTGTTCCGGAAGTATGTTAGAGCAATATAATTCCCCAATGCGAGGGTGCTCTGTTGTACAATCGGTTTTCATATCACAACTGCTGCTCTCACTGTTCTTACAAACACACATTTTTATCAAGTCCCGTTTTCAATTTACCGCTTTTTATTCATCCGCATGCGCGGGTATTTAAAAATGGCGCACTCTCTTTTCATGCCCTTCATGTTCTATACTTCGTATCCGTAATCACTATATCCGTATTTACCCTTCACACATGTGGCTTGTTTGTTATTATGGTTAAAAAAACACAACCTAATTATTTATTTATTTCAACTCTAACTCTGTATACTTATAAATAATTAATTTTATGAGCTATATTAATAATTTATTTTTAAGATGGAAGCCAGTGACTATTATAATTTATCAATACACGAACTTGTTATATCTCCTTTTGCTGTTGATTGGTCACAAGATAATCAAATTTCGGTTTTAACCGAAAAAGGCGTTCATATATTTGTAATTATTTATTTGTTTTATTATTTACTAACATTACTTATTTATAATATGATAAAAAAGTTCGCGGACATTTGACAATTTTTAAAATTTAAAAATCATAAAATCAAATTTTTTTCAAAATAAATTAAAAAGCTGACTTTTAAAAAATCCTAAAATTAGTCCATGTTTTTTTTAATTTTATCAATTTAATTGATTAATTTTTTTATATGTAATTTAAAAATTGTCCTATGTCTGCTACATTTATACTCATTATAATATGACAGAAACGTTCGCGGACATATGACAATTTAAAAATCATAAAATCAAATTTTTATATTTTTTCTACAAATGACAAATTTAAAAAAAAAATATTTCAAAATGTTGCCCTTACAGTTTTTTGATTTTCTACATGTGTATAATTTTAGTTTTTTTTTTTTTTTAAATTAAATTGTTGAAAAAAGAATTCAATCATTTTTAATTGCCTGCCAACTTCAAAATTATATTTATTTATTTAAAAAATTAAAATAACTAGACATTTAAAATAACTTTTTATCAACCATATACTTGCCTGATTAAAGAAAATGATGTACTCAGTGTTAAATGTATATCTATATAGTTTTTATTATTATTTAAGCCTTCGTAAGATTATATGAACCTCTTGGCAAAGGACTTTCATAAAACTGTTTTCGAGATCACGTATAGTAAATACATTTATAAAATAATAAAACATGGCTCTAATTTGTTCCTTGTTCTGAAATCTAAAATACGTCACAAATCTGGAGTATAATTTTCTATCCATGGGCTTAGAAATTTTCCACTGTGGGGATTGTAAGTCGAGCATTCAAGAACTATATTACTAAAATCCTCCCTGACATTCAAATTATCGACAGTAATCCTACGAAGGCTTAAATAAATAATAGTATTGAAATTGGATTGTTTTGACTCATTTTTTTAACAGGGTTGTTAATATACTTTATTATCATTTATATTAATATAATAATTATATTTATTACAGGAGTTACAACCGAATCCATTGTGTGCATATCCTACAGCTAAATTCAAACGATCATTTATTTATGCATCGAGTTATTTACCAATCGGAAAATTTTTACCCCACATGAGTTTAATAATAAATGAGTTCACTCGAAACGACATGTACTCATTTTTATTAGATGTAACGTTAACACCAAAAATACAAGATAAAATAGATCATACACCAAGAATTGTTGGAGTAGCTTGGTCACCAATTAAATTATTGTCACCATCAAAATGTTTATTGGCTGTTGTTACATCAACTGGTGCTATAGATGTAACTACTAAAATAAGAAATAGTTGGTATTCTATAAGTAATTTATCAGCGTTATGGTGGGAAACAGTCAAAGATGAATTGGAATATGATCCAGAAAATATTCAAGCAGATCTTGTCAATGCTGATAAATTTAGAAGTAATTTACAGAGATTACTTGGAACAGCTATAACATGGAGTCCACTCTATGAAGATAAATCATTGTCTTATAGCTATTTGGTGACGGGGTATCGTAGCGGTGATCTAGTCATCTGGAAAGTTATGAAAGTGTTTGAAATAAAAATAAAAGTACAGCCTACGATTGTCTATCGCACGTGTTTTGATATAAATGTTAAAATTTCAAAACTTGTTTGGGTAAATCTTGATACCAATAAATATTTAATTATCGTTGGATTTATTGATGGACGTGTTTATGGTCTTCAAATAAATAAAACGAATAATAAAATCATTAAAGAATCACTTTATAAATATGAATCTACTCCTGATCGTATGGCTGTGAGTTTTATACAAGAATTTACACGCACTACTGAAGTAATAAATATTATTATTGTTAAAAGTTATTTTTTAATAATGTTAACAATTGATAAGAAAGGACAATTTTTGGGACAACAACACATTCAATTACCAGGATTTTTAATATCTGGTAATTTTTATATATTTTTCAGAGTATTCTCAGACCCCCCACTTTTTAAAAATATACGATGACTTTCAACTGTCAAAAGCGTATTAAAATTTAATTAATTAATTAATTGAAAAAAAATTGGAAATTTAATTGAAAAACGGACAACGTCGTAGTAATTTTGCCGCGACATAGAATTTAAAAAAAAATTACTTATAGTTAATATCAACTAGGAGTTAAACAAAATTTAGTGAATAAATTTTAGTTTACAAAATTTGAAAATTCGAATTTTTAAATTGACATGAAAAATCACTGAAATTTATTTAACAAATTTCGTTTACGGTGGAAACGCGTCTGAGATACAAAAAAAAAAGCATATTTTTGTGATTTTTTTTTTTCAAAGTACCTTCGCTATTAAAATTATTAAAATTTGTGACATTATTAAGCATCATTCCAAGAATATTCTGCTAAATTTTCATAAAATTTGAAAAATAAGCCAGTGGTAATGGGGAGAGCCGAGTCACCTCAAAAAAAAGTTTCCATATTTTTCAATATTTTTTTATGAAAATTTAGTAGAGCATTCTTAGAATGATGCTAAATAATGGTACAAATTTTGAGAATTTTAATAACGTAGGTACTCTGAAAAAAAAAATCACAAAAATATGCTTTTTTTTTGTATCTCAGACCCATGTTCACCCCTTGATTCCCAATTCATATCAACTGAATTAAATTTATTTTTAATTCATTGATCAAATTTTGATACTCTTTTGACAATTGAAAATCATTGTATATTTTTAAAAAGCGGGAGTACTGTCTGAAAATGGTCTTAATTACTATTTAATATTTATTTATTATTAATTATTTCAGGGTTAACTTCGATTGGAAATAATCGATTAGTAGTAACAACACAAAACAGCAAAATGTATTTAATAACAATGAAAAAATGTAAATTAACTAGCGAGAGTATTAGTCATGATATGAAACCGTCAAAAGTTCATTTTTTGGGATTAGCATGTGCACCAAGTGGTGTTACATTAGTAAATGTCACAAGTCCAAATGTATTGTACGATCATCTAGTGAACCGAGAACCAAGCACAATGTATTTATTCAACTTCAAAGATGATGAATTTGACCATTGGAAAGTTTTAAATAAAGACGACGTAACGCTCGGTGATCATTGGGACTGTTTGGAATCAATAAGAATACGGGCGTCACGTGATGCTAATCCAGAACGAATTTTCCCAGTTATTTCTGAGGATTTAGAATCATTGAGTACTCACAGACTTCGTGTTATCATGTGGCTAACATTGATTACAGAAGTTATGAAGAATAAAAAGCTTGTTAAGAAGATTGATAACTTTGTTGGTGAAGTATCAGAAGCTCAGCCATTGATATTCGTTCATTCGGCAGCCGATTTTATGATTAAAATATCTAAGAAAAAATTATTATCTGATGATTTGAGGCTTTCTATTCATTTTTTACGTCTTTATATGGAAGTTTTTTTGGCTGGTGAAGATGAAAGTACGGAAAAAAGTATTTCAGTTAAACGGGCAAAAAATGCGTTGTCTGCAACAGCTAAATTAAATTTAATTGAAGCAGAATATTGTAATTTGTGCGGTGAAATGGTAACTGATTTACCTTGGAATAAACCAACATGTCCAGTAGGTCATCGGTTACCACGATGTTCCATTACACTATTGCAAGTAACATGCCTTAAGTATCGGAACTGTCCTAATTGTGGTAGAATATTTCATCCACTGTTGGATGATGAATTCGATGATGTTAAGTGTTTTTATTGTGATATACCGGCTATACATGACAATAGAATTGTCGCTATTAGCAATGAAATTGAAGAAAACTGTCAAAATCTTTCTCTACGACCACTCAGTGATCAACAGAACAGTAAAGTACAAGAAAGTGAGAATTTAGTTAGTGAAAAACGATCGAAAAAACGTAAAACCAATAGCGGTGATACTTTCACTTTGATCGTTAATAAAAACGATGAAACTATTACGGAAACTTGGCAAGAATTTTAATTTTTTTTTGTTTTTAATTTACCGACAGTTATTATTGACTTTAATTATGACCATTCAATTGTATATATCAATTTTCTTTTACAGGATAAATCAATAAACCATTTTTTTTTTTTTAATCATCATTATTATCGTCGTAAACGTAAATATGAGGATGGCGTTCTATCATATCTATATCCTTCTCCAGTTGCTTTAAATCCTGCTCCATTTTTGCTTTTCTTTTGGCCTTGGGCGGCGTGTCAGTAAGAAATGGAAGGCTTTGAAACTGTTTCATCATTTCTTCCCATCTTTTTTTCATACCCTGTAAAAAAAAAATTACAATTTCTATTTTTAATAAAAAAAAAAAAAAAAAAAAAAAAAAAAAAAAAAAAAAAAAAAAAAAAACAATCAAAATTGTTCTTATTTCAATGATGAAAAATAATTTAATACTTTTTAATGGATACTAAATTTATAAAAAAATTAAAAGCAAAGATACTCTATTATTAGCTTACCGAAAGTAGCTGAGCACGTTCCTCATCACTAACGTAACGGCAATTCAGTTCTTTACTATGTTTTTTAAACGATTTTTTTTTATTTTCTTTACTTTCTAATCTGTCATACTCTGATGACTTTTCACTCTTTGCAGATGATTGATCTGAAGTTTTTCTAGCGTTTATAAATTTATTTAAAAATTTTTTTCTTGCTTTTTCACTCATACGATTTTTTTCTAAATAAAATTGAGGATTTTCATTTTCCTAAAGTTAATAATTACACAAAATATTTTATTAGAAAATTTATAAATTTGATTTTTTAATGATAAGAAGTCTACGGTTTCCGTGGCGCCGCTAAATGACTACGAATTCTTGTAAAACTCGACGAAATAAGACTTTTTTAAACAGCCATAACTTTTTCCAAAATGGACTAATTCAGAAATTTTTTTTTCATAATTTTTGTCTTTTTGGCACATGGCCCAATTGGGACGATAGCCAAAAGAAGAAAAAAAAATTTTTTTTGTCTTAACACTGTACAAAATTTTCGGACTGAACGTGGATTAAATCCGGAGTGAATGCGGAGCGGATGACTATTTATTTAATTTCCTTGGAGTAAATTTCACTCCAAAGGGGAGTTTATTATAATTTTGAAACTCCGCTTGAAAAACAAACTCCCTAATTACTCTATATGCGGGGTGATTTTTTTTTAAAACTTCGAAACTCCTAGTGAGAAAGTGAATTCGGATTAAAATAAAATCCATAATCACTTTGAATTTACACCTAATTTGCTACAATGTAAATGTACTTTCCGAAAAAAATTGAAGATATTAAAATTTACGAAATTTTTCACTTTTTTGAAAAAATCGCATTTTTCTCGAAAACAAAGTGAGATATCGAAAAATTTTATTCTTAAAAAGTTTCATTTCGTTGAGTTCCACACGAATTCCCAGTCATTTGACGGTGTCACGAAAACCGTAGAATCCGTTTAATAATAATAAAAAAAAAAAAAAAATTACCACACTTTGACAAACAGAAAAACTAGCAGGTTTTCGTGGAAACGAATTTCCACGGCGGTCATCAACGTAATAGAGTATCGGCTTTTTTGCTTGCGTATTTTTAATTTTAATAATATTATCACGTTTAAAATTTTTTTCAGAATTTGTTGAATTTCTTGGTATTTTATCTGAAGTATTTGATAATTTACGTGACTTCCATTCCGGTAATTTGTGTTGATAATCTGGTATATGATAATGTTTATGTTTTATATCAGGACGTTGTATTTCATTGCGCGAATGTTTTCTTAAAAATTCTTGCGGTGGATTTAATGATACCCGAGGTACACCGAAAGTTTTATGCGCACTTTTGCCACGAGTAGAAGCTCTTTTAACAGAATTACGAAATTTAGATACGTACATTGGCGGTTCTTCTATTTCAATCGGTGGCTTTGCTATTAATTCCATTATATTTTCATCAAGATCATTTTCATAAACCATTTTTATAATTTATAAATAATTCCACTTGTTAAATAAATATCGCGTTTAGTATATTAGTATAAATTTTATAATTAAAAGTTTATGGTAATTATTTATCACAGATATTATCTACCGCATGACATGTATGTACATATATTTAATATTTTATCAATAATAAATATATTACCTTAGCAACCACATGTTTTTATTTTTAAATGTTCCGCTTTTACTATCGACCGCCAGCCATTTTGTTTTAGCGCCATCTAAAAGTTTTTTTAAAAATAAAAATTCAAAATCATAACCTTGTAATTTGTTGTATTTATTTACCAATCATTTGTTTTCTTTTGTAACAACAATCACAAGTTAATTTGTAAAAATAAAAATAAGTTATATTTTAGTATTATAAATATGAAAAATAAGAGAGTAATTTGTAGAAGTTAAATAAATTTATTGTATTAATTATTTAGGTTTTTAATTAGAAGGTTTGTTTTAAAAACTTTTTTTTTTTTCTATTGTAAACAGGTTGCATGATTTATTCAAGTAAATATTCAAAAAATTAATTGTTTTCAGAGTGACTTTTAATTGATCTGACAAAATAATTACTTTAATTATAAATTAAAATTTTTTTTTAAGTCCAGAAAGTTGAAGTAAAACAAAATGTTCCATCCGGTAAATATTTTTAAGTTATATTACTTTATTAATTATTATACGTAAGAGTGAATGAGTGTAACTGACAAGTGGCAATTTTTTAATTTTTGAATAAATAAATAAAATGTAGGTAGAAGGAAAATTAATAATAGAAAATGCGTATTTAGATCATCGAAAAATCAGTACGCACATTTCCAAGTAGCATTTGACTTCATGACATCTATAATATATCAGGTTTTAGGCTGTTATTTGACGTTTCGATAAAGCGCCAAAATGTTGACAAAACGATCAGAAATTTATGTCACTAAAAAAATATCTGCTTAAAAGACTTCTTTGAGACGGAAAAAAGAACGGAAACTTTTTCTAACTTCTAGGGCTAACATCTGTATGTCTTATTTATATAAAAAAAACTTGGTTTTGACGAAAAAAAATTTGTCTTTTCCTTTTAAAAGATATCTTGATGACATCTTAAAGTTGTCTTTGTGCTACTTGGGTTTAATGAATTAATTTATTTATTTGAAATTTATAAATTGTCTCATGTCTGCTACATTGGCACTCATTATTATATTCATTATTATAATAAACTAATATTTTCTATGAATAATTAAACAGGAATTAAATTCACTCATAACGAAAAAAAGTGGACTGTATTTGGCATCTTCATTATATGATGGGCTAGAAGATAATAATATAAACCAAGTAAAAGCATTGCTAAAAGATAAAGAAGCTGATCCAAATATTTTAATTCCATCTTATGGTATCTCGCCATTTCATCTGGTGATTGGTAATGAGTCTGAAGCATTCGCTGAAGAAGTTACCAAACTGTTTTTACGTCACGGAGGTGATCCGAATGTTAAATCAACTGATGGAATGACACCAGTCCACGTAGCCGCTGCTTGGGGACGTGTGCAAGTACTCGAATTACTGCTTGCCAACGGTGGAGATCCATTGTCTACTGACGATGACGGTCATACTCCATTTCACTATGCGTTTGAAGGCTCGTATTTCGAAGCTATCATTGTCTTGGCAAAATATTCAAGTAAAACTCAAGATGACAATTATGATGATGACGATGATGATGACAGTAATAGTGATAATGAGAAGCCTAAAGTTCAAATAACTCTTGAAAAAATTTTTATCAATCGTGGGAACGTAATAGCTGAGTATGTACCGTCAGAAATTGATTTAACGAGTAACACTATTGATGAGAGTAAACAAAATATAAAAAGATTGAATGATTTATATAAATCAGACAGTTCTTTTAGTTGTAATTTACCGCCTGATAATTTTTCGATGCAAACAAAATATTCAAATACGACTGATGAAGATTATTTTAATTTTTTTCCTAATAATAATATAACACTTCGTCGACGGCAACGAACTTATGATAATAATAATAATAATAATAGTAATAGTACCAATACAAATGCTATATCACCAATACTGCATGATGAAATTGTATCAGAGTTGAAGTCCGGATTTATTAGAGACGAAAAAAAACTGGTTAAAAAAATAATAAGGAGACTTTCTAATTCATTTGAAAAAACTTGTGGTTCATTGAACAATAAAAAATTGAGTGATGAAATTAAAAATTGCAAGCATACTAAAAAATATGTAAGTTTACTTCCTCAACCAAAAATATTTAAAAATAATTTAGAGTGTATGAAAAACAAAACATATGAGGCATTACTTGATACATCGATCGTCAGTAAGTCACCAAATTTTCATATTAATGTTAATGTAAATAAAAATAATATAATAAATAGATCGAAATCATTGGAAAACGATAATTCATCAAACGAAACCTCGTTAACTCAACCATCGGATAATAATTTATGTGTTAAAAGTGCCAGTTCAACGTCGAGAAGAAAGTTTAAACGTAAACAATATAAATCTAAAGAAAAAGAATATTTTAATAGTAATATTGATAAGAATTCATCGAATTCGACTTACAGCGATAATGGTTGTGATACATCGTCTTCTTCGCAAAATAATGAGAGTAAATCAGATGTCGATGATGGATCTTTACTGAAAAATGTCGCTAGAAATTTAAATGATTCTTATGACGACGATTATGATAAAAAATACTCGGAATTAATAAGCAATGACAATTCAATAAGAAATAAAGCTCATAAATTAGATGTAGACGGTAAAAAAATTTTGGGAATTAATAAAATAAAACCCAGCTCATGTTCCAAAGGATCTCATCTACTTCTTCCATCTGGTAGACTAAAAAATAAAGTGAGAGATAAAATTGTTGATGAAAAAAATAATGAAGAAACTAAATTAGATGTTTCTTTTAATGAAAAAATAAAATCTATTCTTGATAGTCCAGGATCTTCTACACCGACGTCAAATTATTTATCAATAAAATCAGAACTTAGCCAAGAAGAAGAACTTGAGCTGCTCTATGAAATAAATAATATTTACCAAGGTAATAGAACACCACCTGCTTCAATCTCAAAGAGATCCGACGAGTCTTGGTCCAGTGAGGAGCCAACAGCATTATCAGAAAATTTTATGGATTCGTTTTTAATTTACAAACCATCTATTGACACGACTAATGAGTGCGATGATTTTTATCCAAACAAAGAAAATAATGACATTAATAGTAAAATAAAAGTTGAAGACAAAATGGAAAGTAGTGATACTGGCACTTACGAAACTCCTTTTAGATCATTTAGGTTTGTAGTCTATTTAAACTCTTAAATTTGTATTAATTATTAATAATTAATTAATAAAATTATTTATTTGCAGTTCTTCATCATGCGATGATTCATTTGTTACTGTCGAAGAGCAATATCATTACATTGATCCTGAAAAAAAGAAAGCTTTCTTGGAACGTCGGTTATGTGTTTTACCGTAAGTAATTTTATTAAATTACTATTTAATTATATGCAATAAAAATTTATTTAAATAAATTATTGTTGATAAATATTTTATAAAAATCTCTATAATAAATTTAACTTTGCTAATATTATTAACTTATCATTACGTTAATTAGTAATTTAAATGATAATGCTAATTGCAGTAATAATAAGAACGATATTGATAATATTAATTAAATTTCGCTCGCAAATACACAGTCACAGTTATACTTATAAGCAGAGTAAAAAATTTTAATGAATATAGATCTATAATAAATTAAATTAATATGGAAAATAATATTAACATTTATTTTAAATATTTTTACTCATTGCTTGTATCTGACGGTATACTTTCAGTCTTTATGCAACTACAGTGATATCTATTTAAAGTACTTGGTTTAAATTATTGCGTAATTGATAACAATTGTTAGTCATAGCCATTTTACAATATTCTTTGTGTTGCAGAAAACTCGACGTGTCAGATAAATATATAAGTGGATCCAGTTTATTAGATGAAATGCGTAAGAATTTTTTATAAAAATATAAATTTTAATTATTTAATATAATAATTATTTAATTATAATATTTATTTAATTATAATATTTATTTTAGCTGAAAATAATGATAATTATCCATCAAAAGTTGTGTATAAACCAATGCAAGGTAAAAAAATTCTCACAAATTATGACCTTCGCAATCGTTTAATTTTGCTGGGAGAGCAACCTGGACCAATAACATCAACAACTTACCATGTATATTTAAAAAGACTGACAAAATTAGAAAAAGATGTTGATTTAAACGTCGGCATGCAAAAGTTGTCACTCCAACATGAGCGTACACTTTCTCCTTTAATTGAAACCGCATTACCAGATCCTTGGGCATGTAATCTTCAACCTTTTCAAGATCTGGAGGATCGAATATTCAAAGAATTCGAGTCACCAAAACCTAATAGAAGATACCGCGGAGGTATATCTAAATCATATTTCAATTATATTCTCCTGGATCCGCGGATTACAAATAATCTACCGCGAAATGGTCGTAGTTTATCATCTGGACAACGCTGGAATATATTTCTCAAAGCTATTTTTTATATCGGCAAGGGCAAAGCAACGCGACCAGCAGCTCACCTGTATGACGCATTCGATTTTTGGTTTAAAAATAAGTCTGGTGAACCTTCTACCAAAATTCGTAAAATATTAGACATTTGGCGGGATTCAAAAGGTGTTATTTGTCTACATGTTTATATGAATCGCATGCAAGAAGAAGCTTTTACTCGCGAGGCAGCAATGATTGACGCTATAGGTCTTGATAAATTGACTAATTGCGTTCGTGGCAATTACTATGGTATTATTACGACAATGGGTAATTTGGATAAAATTGGTGTCGGTAATTATTTACTCTATAAAGCCATGGAAATATTTATGTACGAAGGCGAACGACAATTATTTCCACAAAGTATTACATAGATTTTTTTAAAAATATTATTGTAAGTAAAAGATAAAGTTTATATAAAATTTTTATATTTTTATAGAATATGAGTTTATAATATTTGCAATTAAAGTTATAGAGAAGAATAATATATTAATTTAAAGTTATAAATATGAGAATAAATATAAAAATGAAAGATACTAATTTAAAAAATATGAAGGTAAAGTTAGCGGTCATCTGACAATTTTAAAAATTTTGAAATAATAAATTTAAATGTTTATAAAATAAAAAATAAAAAAATGCATGTTCAGAAAATTCAAAGTTCAGTACATGCATTTTTTTAAATTTTATTATTTTAATTATTTAACTTTTTTATATGAAATTAAAAAACTGTCGTATGTCTGCCACATTTACACTCGTTTAAAAAATATAAATAACTAATAGAATATAAATAAAAATATAATTTTAAAAATATAAAAGACTGTGCAATAAAAAATAATTTGATATTTTTGTAAAATTTTTATATATAATTTGAGTTACGATGATTAATATTTGTATATAAATAACGATATCGTTTGATGAAAAATAAAAAGCAATAATATTTAAATAAATAACATCAATGAAAGAGTTTAAATGGTTTTTAATAAAAGTATTATTTATAATCTATATGAAAATCTTACAGGAGTTTAATTTACAAGTAAGGTCTGTCTGGTTCAGTTTTCTTGGCCTTCTTGTCTCTGGCACGAGGAAACCAAATGTGTTTTGTCGTGTAAGTCATTTTAGCTAGTTCATCTGCCATAACTTCTGGTGGTTTTTCTGGACGAGTGAACATCTTGAAAGCTTCTTCTTCAGATGTCTTCAAAATTGACTTTGGTGGTGTTATTACTTTTGGAAGCGGCTTAGAACATTCGTAAGGAAATTTAGGCTCTGGGTGCCAACAAATAGCCATATCATTTTTAAATATAATTAATTCGTCGGGTTTGTCACTGTAATTTCGTCTGTGGCAATAGTTTCTCAATGATCGAAATAGAGATTGTCGGAATGACATCTGGAAAAATATATATATTATTTTATTATCATTTCATTAATTGTAAAAATTAAATTATCGTACCTTTGAATTATTAAATTTTAATTTTGTTATTTTATGAACACCGGAATTATTTTTCTTCTAGGTTATGAAATTTATTTCGAGTAGTGATGTTGGTAATATATGAAATGGTTGAAGAAAATGATATTATCAAGAATAGGATTTGTATTTTATCATCGGTAGAAATATTTTTAACCGACACATGTTTTTTAAAAGTCGATGTCCATTTAATTATAAGTGTAAATGTAGCAGACAGATTAATTTAAAATTATAAATAGAATAAATAATTAATAAAATAAAATTTTTAAAAAATGCGCATTTAAAAAATTTTGAAATTAATAAGTGCATTTTTTACAAATATTATAGTTTAGTAGTTATTTTCTCTCTTTATTTATAATTTTAGACTTGCTTTATGTCTGCTACATTTACTCTCGTTATTTAATTCACCAACAAAAACTGGAAATCTCAATCGGAGAGTTTTTAGCGTTTTCCAGAACTACAATTCTAGATTAAAAATTGAGTATTTTCAACAATTCTAATTTTTCATGATCTTAAAATTAGCAGATAATTAAAAATTTTCCAACTTTTTTTTTCAACAAATTAATTACAGAAATAGAAATACTAAAAATATGCGCATGCAGAAATTAAAAAAATTATAGGTTCAATTTTTTAAATATATATTTTTTTTTATATAATTTATCGTTTTTTAAAAAATTCAAAAATGGTTCAGTATCATAATTTTTCAAGAATAATTGGTTTGAAATCAACATTTACTCTAGAGGCGCAATAAAATAATTTCATTTATTCTATTAGATGTGAAAAAGAGCTTATGTACCATTTTACCCGACACAAGATAGAATTCATGAAAACTTTTTGTATATGTAATATTTTTGATAAACAATTGTTACAAAAACTGTAAAAGTTTGAGGTGAATAAGCCATAGAGCTTATTCCCTCCTTATCCTTGATCATTTTATTAATATAAAAAAAAGATAGAATTTGATGGCCTATAGAACTCTTTGAATTAACAAATCTACAATTAATAAATGAATGAAAATTTTCTAGATAATAAAATTTCCATAGACTGAAATTGGAATTTGATACTGAAACTTCGAGTTTTCGAAAAATATACATAATTTCAATACAAAATTTGTTAACGTTAAGAAAAAAAATTATATACCATAGACAATAAATATCAAACTTTTACCTGCACGCTTTAAATAAAGAATTTCAACAAACTTTCGTTGACAAAAGTACAGCAATTTTTTTTCATTATTAACTTTTTATGTTTTTTGTAACATGAATTTAATTCTATCAACCATTCGTCATATTTAATAAAGTATTTATGATAATAAAAAAATATAACGACCGGTGACTTTTACGAAGTATATTAATATACTTTATTATTCAAAACACCAGACAATGAAGTTTTTTTTATCAATCTAAAGTACAAAAGTTTCAAACTGTATGATTCGAAGAAATAATGCGAAAAAATTGTCTCATACGAACGTTAATAATAAAGCGGATAAAGAACTTACTGCATTATTAAGTTTGAATAAATTATGTATGAGCACGTGCACAGTCTTCCCGGAGTTTCTGCAAAAAAAAATTAAGGTAGTTATACTAAGTTGCTAACTGTCAGTTGTAATTCAACTATCGTAATGGTACCTTCTCTTAAGTCCAGAATTAATAATAATAATTCACTTGATAATATCCATAGTACTGCTTCTAAAGATTTGAAATGGGCAGTGGGATTAAATCGGACAGTTTTGAAAATTCTTGGTTTATGGTATTATAATAATCAAACACGATGGCAAACATTAACATTTAATGTTCAAACATTTATTTTTGTAATTGGAATATTTACTTTTGTAACATTTCCTCAAACGTTAGCATTGATTAAAATCTGGGGAGATTTAACACTAATTGTTGATAATCTTATTGTTAATTTACCGATTACAACATGCGAATTAAAAATATTTATTTTATGGTGGCATAAGAAAGGTATGGTAACATTTAAAAAAAATTTGTTTTATTATTTTCATTTTTTTTAATCAGTAATAAATATTATAATATATTAAATAATTACACATAGAAAAATAGATTTCTTGGCACCAAGAAAAATTTGGATTAAAAAATGAAAACAAAAATTTTTACGTGTGAATGTGGCAGACATCAGGCAAATTTAAAATTAATAAATAGAGTAAATAATTAATAAAATAAAATTTTTTAAAAATGCGCATTTAAAAAATTTTGAAATTAATATTTTATAAATATTATTTTTTAAATTATTTATTCTATTTATTTATAATTTTAAATTTGTCTGATGTTCTGCTACATTCACACTCGTGTTTTCAATTCATAATGTGAAAAATTTCTCATGGCGAGTAAAAATTTTCTTGAAGCGAGAAAGAAATTTTTGCGCCAAGAAATTCTTTTTTAATGTGTAATATAGAATTATTGTTAAGTTTTGGTAGCGTTATTCGACGAGATTGAAAAAGATTGGCATGGTATTAAAAATGAGAATGAAAGAAATATAATGATAAAATACGCAACAATATCAAGGATAATGACAATATGTGGATTATGCGGTGCTTTCTTCAGTCTTATATTGTATCAAGGCCCATTAACATTTGGCATTGTTTTACGTACAATAACAAATCTGACTGATGATCCTGATAATTTATTTTCTCTTCAAGCTGTTTATCTTTATGATACTTCAACAGTTTACAGTTACTATTTGACGAGAATAAGCCAAATTGTTGGATGCGGGCTTTCTGCTGTTGCTTATACTA
This sequence comes from Microplitis demolitor, assembly GCF_026212275.2. Taxonomy (NCBI): domain Eukaryota; kingdom Metazoa; phylum Arthropoda; class Insecta; order Hymenoptera; family Braconidae; genus Microplitis; species Microplitis demolitor. Next base: position 18,469,028 of record NC_068548.1, read on the forward strand.
ACGCAGATGTATTATTTGGTATGATTGTTCTTCATGTATGTGGTCAATTGGAAATACTTGCTAGTCGAATTAAAATAATTGCTGACAAACCACAATATTTTTCACGGCTACTGCGAGAACATGTAAAGAATCACGTTCGACTAATTCGGTATTTGTTGTTTATTATTCTTTTTTATTCCGCACGAAAAAATACCATAAGATTGTCTTGTATAAGTCATATTGGATAAGTCTGTGTAGTATCTATCAAAAGATTCTTGTGATCAGTGCTTTGATCAGCAACTTGTAATGGAAATTGTTACATGGGTAGTACTTGATCACTCAATGTACTTGTATATCTATATTTAATCAAATTTAGTAAATATAAATATACAAATGCATGAGTGATCGGATACTAGTTCCCTGATCAAGTATCGAGTCTTACCTTACATATATGTTAGATATAAATGATTTTTTTCCATGATAAAATATAATAAAAATAGTTTACTTACATACATATTCTGTAGGTTTGTGCAAGATATTGAAAAAATGTTTAGCTTGATGTTACTTGCATTGTTTGGTTCTGTCGCTATTACATTTTGCATTCAAGGATTTCAATTCATAAATGTAAAGTAATAAGATTATGTATGTTTTGTAAATTTAAGTATAGAGAAACCAGCTTTAAACATTTTTTTGTACGTTCCTATAGGTTTTTACAGATACAACAATTGATTTACCGATTACACAAATAGTTTTTTATATGCAATTTTTAAGCTATTGCTTATTTCTAACATTTGTTTATTCGTGGGTTGGTGAAACGCTTCTTACTCAGGTGAATGTTTATTTTGTTTAATTTCAGAGAATTTAGAACGGATAATAATGATGGCATATAATACAAATACTATTTTATTAAATAATGTGTAGATCAAAATCAGAATATTTCTCGAGTTGGTCTTACATTGAATTCTCTTCCTTTTCAATTTATGACAGAAAAAATTTCGAACTTAAAAAAAGAGCTTAACAATTTATAATAGAAATTATAAATGTTTTTTTTTTTTTATTCAAAATGGTCACTTAATTTTTTTGACAAGAATAAATAGATCAAATGATTTTTTTAATTTTAATAAATGCTATTTATTAATTTGTAAAAAAAAATTTTTAGAGCAGTTCAATTTATATGGCTGCTTGTGATTGCAACTGGATATCTTGTGATCATAATGAATCGAAAGATATTATACTTATGATTTTTCGTTCTCAATATCCACTTCAAATTACTGCAGGAAATATGATACCCTTATCGATGAATACATTTCTTCAAGTAAGAATTCCTATTACTATGAATCACGTTTTCAATTTTTGCATAGAACACGACAATTTTAGACGATACTGAATTTGACCGGCATCAAATCCAAAATCGTGAATTATCCCATACCACACACAAAACTTAATATTTAATTCAAATTAATTATAATTTTTTAGTATAGTTTACATAAATGAATTTTATATAATTTATCATCATTTTACTTTTCCAGTTGCTGAAAACTTCGGGTGGTTATATTTCTTTTTTACTTGCTGTAAAAGAATAATGTCAATTCCATTTATTATATGATTATTTAATTCAGTATACTTAGTATTTTCATTGTACAAGAACGAATATGAGGCATTCTATGCCAAATCATCTAGATCTAGAGCCTGATCCTCTCTGATTAAGAAAAATGATTTAATCCATGCTAAGTGTATATTCAAATTTAGTTTTAAATTATTTCAAATTGTTTTGAATCATTTTAAATAATTTTTGATAATGATCAGGGCTCTTATAGGCGATTCTGCATGGAATGTTTTGTAAATTATTCATTTAATCCGCTCAAAAAATTATTTGAAAAGTCATTTGTAAATAAAATAGATTGTATAGACCCTATATGACTATATGATCCAATTTGAAAACTTTATATTGTTCTCAAACTCACAAATTATTATAAATGGTTTGATGGCTTGAATTTCTGAAGCAGCAAGTCATACATAATAGACATAAACTTTTGAAACTGCCCGAAATACAGTTTCAAATATTTTTAATTGTCTACTGACTTCTAAGGGACTCCTGTAATGCCACAATGTCGCACAGGATCTTGTACCTGACAGTTTCGGTGATTAATACTGACGATATTTCAGCTCCTGTATGATCAGTGAGGTGAAAAAGATCTTAAAATGTCCCACCAGTTACAGTTTAAGGGTCGGTAGTACACTATCCGAATTTTCGGATCTTAGTGTTCTTATGCTTTAAATATTTTTGGTACTCGAACGATGAAAATCTTCCAAGGAAATTCCTGTCATGCATTTTTCCGGAAGCTGAAAAAATCCCTGTAATGATAGCCAATTAATTACTCAATAGATATTCAAAATTAGAGAATTTGTTGATTAGTAATTTTAACTTACCAGGAAGTTTTTATAAAAACAGGTCCTCCTCTGATTATAGGCAGCATTTCTGTACAGAAAAAAATGTTGCAGCAACTGGACTTTTATGTGGCTGCAACAAGATTATCAATTTGTAAAAACAAAATCGTCGTGAATGGTCTATGATATGATTGCAAATTATATAGAGTAAAATGGGGCTATTAGGGCCAAAAATTCGATTTTCATTGCCATTCAAATCAATGATTGTTATGAGGTAAAATTTAATGAATCTGTGTGTAGCAGACATCAGACAATTTTAAAATTATAAATAAATAGAGTAAATAATTTAAAAAATAATATTTACAACAAATGCACTTATTAATTTCAAAATTTTTTAAAGGCGCATTTTTAAAAATTTTATTTTATTAATTATTTGCTCTATTAATAATTTAAAATTGTTCTGATGTCTGCTACATTCACACATCGATTTTAGTATTTCTTGTTAATCGAAATCTTCACGAATAGCGAAAATTTTTTAACCAATTACTTTCTATTACTTTTGTTGTCAATTATAACTTTTCCCACATTTTTATAACAAGATTTACATTCGATAAAAATTAAAATTATTTTTTCATACAAATTGATTTTATACTGGAGTTTTTTTGCTTTGAAATGATTAGAAACTCCTGCAGAAAAGTTCTGTTGCAGCACCACTTATTTTTCGTGTGTTATAATTTTTCTGAAGCAAAATAATTAATTATAAAAATTTTTTTCTGTCTTGTTTTACACTGTCCTAGTTTATCATTTCAAAACCTGTTATTAACTCACGACAAAAAAAATTTTGTTCCTTTCATCAAATCTCTAAGGTGCCACATTGTGCTAATTCACTATAATTTTTTTCCGATTCTAATTTTCATAATAACAGTCTGTCTTAATTTGATGCGCACTTTAAATTAATGACATGTATTATTTTAAAAATAATTAAAATTAAAATTTTCGTATTTTTTATAAAGTGACAGTTTAAATAATTATATTTTTACCAACAATTTATTATTTTGAATTGCTGTAACTGGTTTTCTCAAAATAAAATTTGAAAAAAAAATATTTCGCGGGTTTTTTAATTCGCAGCCATGTTCAAGATATACTAATCGAGATATCGATAGATAAATCGAATATTGTGTATAATTGAATGAATAAATAAACAGAATTTATTCAACAATACAAATATTTAAATCATTTTTAAAAAATTTAAATATTTTCATTGTCAACATTGAGATGATAATTATTTTGACAGCAAAACAATTCTCTTTGTAATAAATAACTTTTGATATTAAAAAAAAATACATCAGCACAGCGCCACAGTGAGTAAAAATAAATTCATAGACGACCCGCGGACGACTGTTTCCCATCTGTGGTTTTCGTGGTGAACACGAGGCTCTCTAATAGTCGCGTCGAGAAAATATCAATCTGGATTATTTAAAGAATAGTTTATAAAATTATTAACTAACAAATATCTGGTTTTTAAAACTTAGTTCATCAGCCTCGTAAATATTGATTTTTCAAAGTTAAAATTATGGAGAACGCATGGGGTAAGTACTTGAATTTTCCATCTGCATTTCACATGGGCTGTAAAAAAAAATTATACGATTTTGTAGCATAAGGTATAAAATAATTAATGTCTTATAGATGCGGATGATATCAGCTCAAAACTTGAGTTGACCTTGCGATCGAATAAATGGGAGGGTGAAGATGAAGAGGAAGAAGTCAAGGTAAAAATAATTTATTAATGGTACTTGTGAATGTCCATTTTTACAGCAACTTCATACGTACACTCTACGTTTAACCCTTTCTTCAATATGTTATCATATCTACTGAAATAATATTATCAGAAATACCTACACTGACAATTGTCCAGATAGTTAAGTTAGCGGGCATCGGAAAATTTTTAAAACTTTGAATTAATAAATTAAGATATTCTTAAAATAAAAATAAAAAAATTCATATTTCGTCAATTCAAAATTTTTAAATTTTATTATTTCAATTTTTGTATTTGTAATTAAAAAATTGTATGCCTACCACATTTACACTTATACAATTGTCACAGTAACATTTAAAAAAACCGATAAATGGGGTTGTTTATAAATGATTTATTTAAAAAATCCAAACTAATTAATTTTTAATTTATGAGAATATTTAAATATTAATACTTAAAATATTTCATAAAAATAGGACAGTTGGGAAGATGTAGATGATGAAGAAGAGAAAAAAGATGTTGAGAAACCCGCTGATGCACCAAAACCTAAGCCTAAACCGAAAAAGAAAGTAGCTGAGAAAATCGAAGAACGAGAGGTAAATTTAAATATTAGTTATTAATTTTTAGATGACTGTGAATGTAGCAGACATCAAACAAATTTAAAATTATTAATAATAGAGTAAATAATTAATAAAATAATATTTTAAATTTTGAAATTAATAAGTACATTTTTTAAATTATTTACTCTATTTATAATTTTAAATTTGTCTGATGTCTGCTACATTCTCATATTTTTAGTTGTTATCAATTGATATTTTTTTTTTGATAATTATTTTAATTGGAAGTATTGATAATAATTGACATTATGTTCTAAATAATTAGAGGAAAGCTCGTGAAGAAGCCGAAAAGAAGGCAAAGGAAAAAGAAGAAGCGATGACACCTGAGGAAAGGAGAGCTGAGCAGTTAAGGCGACAAAAAATGGCTGAGGAAGCAGATCTACGACTGGCGATGGAAACTTTTGGTTTGTCAAACCTTGTAGACTTTAGTCCCCGCAAACCCCCTAAAACTACTAAGAAATAGCCCAAGTTATTGTGCCATTATCTAATGAGTTTTATAAATCATAAAATAAAATTAAATAACCACGTGATCTTAAATTTAAAATGGTATAAATTCGGGTGCGCGCAAATATTAATTTTTTTATTTTTTACAACATTAATACTCTTTCGTACATGAAAAATATTTGTATTAAATTTATATTTATATATTAAGAGATGATTAAGATTCATCGGTAAACTAAAGAGGCATTACAAAGTCATTAAATGAAAAAGATATTGAAATAAAATATAATATCTGTAAAAAATCAATTCAATTTGCGCATAAGTTGGTAATGATTTTTTTTTTTTACAATATGAGTAATAGTATAAAATGCGCTAAAATTTGTTGATAAATCAACAAATTATTAATAAATGATTGCAGTATTACGCATGAACAAAGTCAAATCGATTTTTCTGTGCAAATAGACTGAATTGATGGCAATGAAGCTCAAGATCATAAGCGATAATTAAAGAATGATATTAAAAATTTGAAATAAATCAATTGTTGATAGACAATTGATCATTTAAAAAGTGAATTTCTTTATATTTCTAAATTGATGTCATAAGGTATTGAAACAAGTAATGGTTTAAATTGTCAGGAACCGTAATAGAGATAGATGATAATGCTCAGGAAGTAATATAACTAAACCAGTGAAATTGAGTAATAAAAATAAGTCTTAATTGTCAATTAAACATTTAAAGAAGAAGATAAAAAAGTAATTAATTATTTAAAATTAACATAACATATATAATGTTATTGTATTGTAATAAAAATCGCAATTTCATGCAAAAAAGAACTACAGTGTAAATTAATTTTTTTTCTAGACGTACTTTTTTAACCTATTCGCCATTGCGTTTCATTATCAATCTATCCTGTATTGTTCCTGGTCAATGTAAAACATTTATTTAATTATTTAAAAAAAAAATAATAATTGATACCAATTAAATTTAAGTCACTAAATTTAAGTCACTAAATAAATTAATTTAATAATGTTTTTAAAGGCGTCACAGCTATTGATGCAATGCTCCCTGATACTAAAGAAGAATTCGATCAGTTTGGTGATGCATTGGTACAGAAGATCAATCAATTTAAGTCGCACATCGAGTATCCCGCATTTGCGGAAGAACTTATTAATCGTATATCTGTTAATTGTAAGTTATATAAATTTATTATGTTTATTAGGGTGGTCGCTAAAAATTAAATTTTTTCAGACGCTCCATAAAAAGCTTCTTTTTAGTAAAAAAAATACATGAGGAATTGGGTTTTTTCTTTTTAAGTAAAAAAAAAAACGTGTTTCAGGACAATCAAAGTTCATTTTTCGATACAATCTCGGTTTTTTTCAAATATCTCGTGAAATACGCAGATTAAAGAAAAAAATCATAGCAACAATTTTATAGGAAATTAAATTCTTGACAAAAAAGGACATATTCATCTTTTTTATAGAATGTGTATTTAAGAAGATATTTTAAAAAAAGTATTTTAGATCTTTAGAATTGAGCGTTTTAAGGATTACAAATATTGATAATAATATTTTTCTAAGTATATACAAACTATAAGCATTCATTAATGCTTGATAATAATTGATATGTTACGAGTTACGAAGTTGTCTATATTTAAGGAAAAACGTTATTTTATTATTTCTAATCCTTAGAATGCTCAATTCGTAAAATCTAAAAAAGTTTTTTTAAAATATCTTCATAAATATACATTCTACAAAAAAAATGAACATGACCTTTTTTGTCAAGAATTTAATTTCCTACAAAATTGTTCCTATGATTTTTTCCTTTAATCTATATATTTCATGAGATATTTAAAAAAAACGCGATCGTATCGAAACAAACTTTGATAGTTTGATGCGCGGGTTCTTTTTACTTGAAAAAAAAAAACAAAACTCCCCAGGTATTTTTTCACTAAAAAGTAGCTTTTGTGGTGCGTCTGAGAAAATTTAGTTTTTAACGACCACCATATGTTTATATTATTATTAACTTATTGGTTTTTTATTAAAAATTTTTATTTTTCAGTACCATCAGTTTCTCTAAAGAAACTCAGTACAACAATCAACAATCTAGCTATTGAAAAACAAAAAATAGAAAAAGGCGACAAGGGTAAAAAAAGTAAAGGTAAAGGAAAAGCAAAATTAAAATTGGAAGGAGACAACACCCATTTGAACGAATACGACAGTTATTCGTATGATGATAATTATGATGAATTTATGTAGCGGCCGTTATTCATTCTGACAATTATATTGAATTATTCTATAAATACAAATGATTTTTAAATAATAAATTTAATAACATTTAATATTAATAATAATTCGTTGACAATTTTATTGAAAAAATTGATATGTTATTTGAATAAGAATTATATATATGAGAAGAACAATTACGTGTGTATAAATGCCGGCAATTATTATTAAGAAACATTTTTAAGTACTTGTTTCCTCAGAATGTTTGCTCGTTCATTCTTATTATTCATTTTAATAATAATAATAATAGTAATGATAATAACTATTACAATGAGGTGTGCATTTGTGCTACTGATATAGCCTTACTTGTTAAGATGCTAAAATATCCGTTAATCATTGATATTGGATGCGCATATTTCTAAATAAAGATTGATCATAAACATAACAAGTATCTTATTAATATATATTTATTAATTACAAATTAGCTCTTAATGATATATTGTATAGAAAGAGATGAAACAAGACGATTTCAGACGAGAAAAAGATGACTTTCTCCATATCGAGTTTAAAAATATTTTTTATTCCGCAACAGTACATTTTTTATAATTATCTACATTATTTATTTATTATTTATTTGGTGATAAAACCGAAGCTTTTTGCGGTCATACAATATAGATTTTTAACAAACAACTTATATATATATGTCGGAGATGAAAGAATAAAATGGAGTTTTCCAATGGGACGAGAAATTCCCAACAATTGAGACTAGTTTTTATAGTAACAATTAAATAATAAAATTTAAGTTCTAGTTGTTTACAACTTAAGCAGATTATGTTTAATGTGGGAGGCTTAGGCTCGCTGTGACATCTGTTCACCAAACTTAGCCATGGTCTCAGGATGGGTATAGTAAGACACAGGATTTATGTATAAATCTCATAGTATTGACAATTTTACACACAGAAAAAAAGGATTTCTCGGTACAAAAATTTTTACTTGCCTTAAGAACGGTTTTCAGATAATTTTGTCCCAGCTATTCTCTGAAATAAAAGCTCTAAACGCAAAATAAAGACACAGACCCGATGCTTTACTCTATGAACTAGCGAAGTGCACTTGAATTTTTTGATAACTTCCATTTGTTTACGAGAAAAGCTTGGACAAAGTTCCTATTCAATGTACAAGTGCAACAGAGATAGTACCGTTTATCCAGTTGAGTGCGAATAGAGAAACAAATGAAAACGCGTCTTAAGAAATTGTTTGCAGTATGAATTGAAAAATAAAAATTTTCATGGGAAGAGAAAAAATTTCTTGTGCCAAGAAATCGTTTTTTTTTAATGCAGTTATAGTATAATATAACATTATCATTCACCCATCAACCAATATAAGTCCTGCTTTTAAAGTGATACCAAGAATTATGATACTCTTTAAAAGTACGTCGGCTTGTAGAATCTATAGGCAATTTATTTAACAGCGCTTAAAATGAAAGATTTATCGTATTTTGTACTGAGAGTTAAGAAGTACCAAAAAATCCTGCCTAATATCACCTCTACAAAGTCAGGTCTCAAGAAGAATAATTTAATTACGGAAAAGAGGCATTTGACTCATATTAATTGCCTTATATACTAAATAACAGAAAAAAGTCTCGCTTCAGTCTTAACGTAAGCCAGCCTAGGTCCTGGTAATATCAGGTGACATGCTCATGTCGAATTTTAAAAATAAACTACGCAGGCATTTAATTTTTTTTTGTGATTACAGCGTTGAAATATAGAGTTTCAATGACTCAATACCAACAACGCATGTGGGAATAAAACTCAATTTTATTTAAATTAAGTCAGAAATTAACCGCTTGTTCTAAGGAAGAAACTGATGATATTCAAATCGAGTTGGTCTGAAATCGTCTTCTTTTGACTGATAAAGGAAAAAACGGGTCTGAGATACAAAAAAAAAGAGCATATTTTTGTGATTTTTTTTTTTTTTTCAGAGTACCTTCATTATTAAAATTCTGAAAATTTGTGACATTATTAAGCATCATTTCAAGAATATTCTGCTAAATTTTCATAAAATAATATTGAAAAATAAGCCAGTGGTAATCGGGAGAGCCGAGTCACCTCAAAAAAAAGTCTCCATGTCGTAGGCAGGACAACTTTTGACTGTTTCATCTGAAATCAAAGAACCAAAAAGATTTCTTCAGTACATAAGTTTATCTTGGATTTGAACGAAGGAATAAACAAAATATTCATTTTTGAATTTTTGGTAAAGGTGCAATCAAAAAACTCTGGTTTAATCCTTCATTCAGATCTAAGATAAACTTATGTTTAAGAAATCTTTTTGGTTTTTTCATTTCAGATGAAGTAGTCATGAGTTATCCTGTCTACCCCATGGAGACTTTTTTTTCGAGGTGACTTGTCTCTCCCCACTACCACTGGCTTATTTTTCAATATTTTTTTATGAAAATTTAGCAGAACATTCTTCGAATGATGCTTAATAATGACACAAATTTTTAAGAATTTTAATAACGAAGGTACTCTGAAAAAAAAATCACAATTATCCTCTTTTTTTTGTATCTCATAGCCGTTTCCCCCTTAAACAGATGTTGCAACTTCTAATTTCAATGCAAGTGATATAAAAATTAATATATTATTTTTAAACAGCAGTGTCCTTTATTTAGACACATATATTAATATAATATGAACATTGGTGATGCGATTGCGCAACCCCATTGACACCAACCACGTCAAAGCCTCAATTCCTTTGGGGGTTGAAACTACTACCCCCGATGATAAGACCTAGACTCGTAGATGGATTAATGCAATGGACGCGTGCGCGTATAATATAATCATACTGGAATAGCACTTAGACTATTTAACATTAACCAAGACCACGAAATTGACATTAAATACAACAAGCTAATCAGGAAGATCTGTTCAGCAGACATAAGGCTATGAATGAAGACCAAATCTTGTTATTTCGAGGTAATCAAAGTGCAATAAATTTTATTATAATTTTTAACAAAACTAAATTACTTATTTAGTGGATAAATAATTAAATAAACTTAAAGTTTACGATAATTGTTCAACATTATTGATTATTATGTATCAACATTCTATTTATATTATGAAATATAGATTGTGGTGGTGTTGCTGCTATCTGTGATTCCGTGGCCAGGACCATCTGTCTTTAAAATATCATGCCCCCGTGATCGTGCGTCTATGGTGCGACGAATCGTACATAAAGTAAACCAAATTTATTTTTTATTTAAATGGATATTTATATTGGTATTGATTGAACATATTTATTATTTAGAGATGGATACCTATTTTAAAAAAATATCAAGTGGAATTGCCTTTGGAATGCCCATTCCACGAAAGTCGAGATATATTTTACCCTCAGCAAGTGGCCAAGATACAGCACAGGACATCACAGTGGACATGTGGACTGTGCGGGAAATCATTTTATGCAGAAAAACATCTCGATGCACATTTCGATAGCAGACATAAGAGTAATGTCAATACGGTACGTATGTTAGGTAATTATTTTTATGATGCATTTGTGAAAATGAGAGCAATAAATGTAAAATTACAAATAGTGGCTTAAATTTTGTTTTCTCATAATTTAAAAATCGTGATGATAAACTGTTGTGTTATCAATTTCACTTAACAAATCATTTAATTTTAAAAATAATATAATTATTGCTGTAAGGTGGACGATGGCATGCAGTGTGTCTAGTTTGAAAATTAAATTTAAAATTTTGAAAAACCCAAGTAGCATACTCGGCTCTGTGACATTTAAGGTAAAAGACCTAGTACTCGATCGCTCCATGAATTTGTATTCTATATTTAGTAAAATTTTATAAATATAGATCTACAACTATCTCTGTTTAAAAAATCTAATTTAAAATGATTTGAAAAATCTAAATTATTTGATATTGGATCATATCATAAAATTATAATTAAAATAATTAAAAATTCTCAATTTCGAATTATTTTAAATCATAAAATTATAAACTAGAAATTGCGATATTATTTTCTAATTTGACTTAATTTGAAATGATTCGAGAGTTAAAATCATTTTAAATAATCTCAAATCAGAAAATAATATTTCGTTACTTTTGAGTTCAATCTAACTTAAAATCATTCATTCCAAAATTTATACTCGAAAGCAAAATAGTTCAGACAATTTGGAATGATTCAAAATGATTTAGTTACGTAATCTCAACTCATTCCAAATTAGATTTCTTTTTGACTCATCGATAAGGCACCAATATGTTGACAAAATAATTAGAAATTTATATATTTTGTCACCGAAAAAATATCTGCTTAAAAAACTTTGAACAAGTGACGACAAAAAGTTGATTACAAACAAGTCATTATCTAATTGATTTCTTAATTTAAATTACTTTTTTAAGTTCAATATCTCCTAACACCAACATCTGTATGTCTTATTTATATAAAGAAACTTGGCTTGAAACAAAAAAAATTTGTCTTGCATTGCTCTTTTAAAAAACATTTTTATAGCATCTTAAAGTTGTCTCATGCTACTTGGGAATTTAAATTGACATACTTCAGTTATTCGATGACTATGAAATATAATGTAGCTTCGAATCACGTAAATAGATGCGTAAAGAGGACATACTATCCGCCACTAGTTACTGTCGGTTTAACTCATTAAGTTCGCTAGTGTTTTGGCTTCACTCGTACTAATAGAAATGTACTCTGAGGCAAATATCAACATCAGCTTTATCAATAATTCTCTTAGCGTACCAGGGACAAATTCACTTTTGATGCACTTTACACATGACAAGTCTTAATAGTTGACTTCATCATCCTGAATTGATATTCTATATCATATTACGCATGTTGACAATTTAAAATTTTTGAATTGAGTAACAACTAAAAAAAATCTAGATAAAATGATGATAGAAACTCATGGTTTAGAGACTAAATAATAATCTTTACTTCATACACAATGCAATTATTATTATTGTCATATATTTTTTAGGCTGAAGATGCTGTTTGTTTAGCAAATTATTGTGACATCATGCGTTGTGATGTCTTGGGTATGATGGAACTTGACGGTTCTCTAGTTGATGATTCAACAGGTTCAGTAAATACAGATATACAAGTTTGGCGAGAGAATACAGACAGTAGGGTAACACCTTATGTGCCCTGTGAATGTCGTGAATTAGCGAGGGTGTACAGCAGTAATGTTGGTAATAGCGATAAATCGGAAATTATTTCTACAAGCTCGTCTTATCATCGTGCACATACAAAACATTGCCAGACAGGTGAACGTGGTACTTCACAGACAGCTTCATCAACATCAACAACAACTGCATCGTCATCCGGCTATCATCGTGATATCCCTCATGATACTGACAACAAAAGCAGTGCTTGTGATAATGATGATAACGAGGGTGAAAATGACACAAGCAATTTAGTGGAAGCAGCTCTCCCTTCTGCTGGTGATAGACGAGAAAAAAATCGTGAGTCAGAAATTAGGAATTTTAAATCAAATTGTAATCCAGAGGAATTACAAAAGCTCAAAATACAATGTGAGGTAAGTTTCATTAAATTTATTTAATGTATTCATTATTTATTCATTTATTATTATTGTTATTTTTTGGTGTAGATATTGGTAAGAGATTGTATTGCTGGTCTTCTTGCTAATCTTTCACTAAAAGATTTTCAAGAAATCGAGGGAGAATTAAATCGTGCAATTTGTTGGTACTTGAGTTGTGACAGATATTGGGAAGATACAAAACGTCATCAACGTCATACACCTTGGTACCTGCTCGTAACATTTTTGTTTTTACTTTCTTCTGGCATATCTGCGTGTTATTATGTCGTCTCTCTTCTCCTTAGGTATTTTAAATATATATACATTTTTTTTTATCGGTCTCATACGAAAATTTTGTGTAGAAAAAAAAAATTAGCCACCCTATAAAGTCCTCTAACTCAATTACAAAGCTAGCGCTCGCCTAAATAAGATTTCCTATTTAGATAACATGGGAAAAATTTTTTTTTGGTTTAGAATTTTATAACTCATCAACTGATCAAAGAATTGACACAATCAACACATATTCTTGTAGAAAAGTAAATGTTCTATAAAAAAGTCCCCATAATTTTTTTAAAAATCTAACTGTTCAGAAGTTATTGAAGCTTAAATTCAAATTTATGGTAAATTTGACTATTTTTTTTTACTTTTCCAGCGAAACTATCAATCTAATCGCAAAATGTCAAGACTGTTCTTGTAGATAATTTTTTTTTTAACCAAAATCTGTTATTTAATAATTTTTTAATCTCACAGTTAAAAAGTTACAGGTTTTACAAATTAATTGTTTGAGAAAAAAATTTAATTACGTAAAAATGTAACTTTTGAACTGTGAAGTTTATCAAAAAATTATGAGACTTTTTTTGTAGTGTTCAATTTTCTACGAAAGTATATTTTGGTAGTGTTAGTCCTTTGATCAGTTAATGAATTATAAAATTCCAAACTTGAGAAAAAATATCAGTTTTATTGGACACAGTCGAATATCAATTAGACATACAATTATTAAAAATAAAATATGACTAGTTCGGGGGACGACGATTGCATGGATGGTAGCGAGGACAATCCAGAGTTTCATGATGGGCCGGACCGACCATCTAGTTCTCTTCATGATCCCGGAGGTGACGGTCAGTCAGGGGAAAGAAGAAAATATGAAGACGAAGATAGACTGATTGCTGCCGGAGCAATGCCGGACCATTATATTTACGTCGCTTATCCACCAGAACTTAAGCGTCGTCTTCTAGAAAGGTCATTATTATTTACTTAAATATACCTAGTTTGTTTTTTTTTTTATTAAATATATATCATATTTCGACATCTCTATCATTAAATTATATTTTTTACAGTTGCTACAATCGAACCACGAGGTTATAACTCGACGGAAGATGATTAAATAAAATAAAATTTTTTGATTAACGCACGCACATAATCATGCGCAACACATTTTCTCATTCTTCAGTATCAACGTATATCAGATATCAATACTTAATTAATTAATTAAGAAAAAAGAAAAAAAAACAAGAAAGTATTTCCAAAATTAAAAGAAAACATAAAATTTCCATTTCTCGTGAATGTTTATTTTTTGGCTTATCAACATTAAAACCAGTATGTCATTTTAATAGAACCGTCAGAGTCTCTCTGGGTGTCCATTACACTAGACTGACGCATCAGTCGACGAGTCGACGTACTGGGTCCTCTAGTTAATTGTACTTGTTGATCTAATTCAACTGCAGATGTATCTGTCACTGGTTGCATTTCAACTGTCTCACCAACTGAGAGATCTTCGTATGACGTCGTCGCTGAGGAAGGTCTAAAATAAATATCATTAATTAAATTTAAATAAATAATTTAAAAAAAAGAAAAATTAATTAATTAATAAATAAATTGTCACTGTAATACTAGTCTTTAAGATTGTTATAAATTATTTGACTTACTTGATGGGCACACAGTGAAGACAGTCAGCACATTTCCAATCCTTTCCGAAGAGCTCTCCTTCCTCTACAGTCTGTGGCAGTCGATGATGTAGCGTTTCTGGTAATCGTAATCCAGACAATCCTCCAATTACGGAAACTACCCCAAGTATTACAAGAGGTAATACCAAATTATCTCTACCCTAAAATACAATAAATAAATCTAAACTTTCATACTTATTAATAATAGTAATTAATATGCAGTGTTGGTCCATTTTCTCATTCTATTTAATTTTTTATATTTTTTCTTTAAAATAATTATATCTCATGTACTTGAATAAATCCATTGATGCTCATGATAAAATATAAACTATTGATTTTAATTAATTAAATTACGTCTTACCAAGTATGTAATAAATGGGATTATAATTAATCCCAATCCACTGATGTACGCTGAAAATCCTATAGCAACACCTCGCAATTGTGTTGGATATAATTCGCCAGCGAATGGATATATTATTAAGAAAGATGCAGATATTGCTGATTTTGATAGTAGGAATAAAACTAATGTAGTAATTACAGCATCTGTAAATTATTTAAATAAATTTATTGTTGATATTTAATAGTGATATGCGAATAATTTTGGAATTATTGAATTATTTGAATATTTACTAATAATTCAAAAATTTCTTTTGAAACGACTTAAAATTGTAATAGTTTTTTGAATAATTCAAATTTTCATCAGAGATAAATAGTTTAGGCAAGAATCTACAAAAAAATATTTTTTTGTTACTTTAGAAACTAAGCTCTCCATTAAATGAAAATTGAATGTTTTAAAGCTGACCAAAATTTTGTCGATTCAAATCGAGCAATTTGAAAAGTTACAAATAAGGCAAAAAACTCAGAACTCGATCAGGGAACTAGTACCCAATCACTCATGTATTTGTATGCATGAAAAAAATAAACTTTGAAAATTAGTGTCTGAATTATAACTCGGGACCTGGATGTTAATACAGGGAACTTCAACATTCCAAATTTTTTAAGTTTCAGTTATGATTTTTGCAGTTTAAATATTCATTTTTCTTGCATAGACAATAAACTTTAATACTTGTTTAATAATTCTTCACGTTTTAATCATTAATGAAAGAATTACTACTTAGAATGATAGTAAGTACGGATGACTTCATCATAATATATTATTAGTCGTCGTTTTTCAATTTATATAAAATAAGAGACCCAGTACCCGATCAAAGAACTAGTACCCGATTACTTATGTATTCGTATATCTATATTTACTAAATATACCTATACAAATACGTGGAGTGATCGAGTACTAGTTTCTTGATCGGGTACTAGGTATTTTACCTTAATTCAAAAACGTTCGGATAGTTATAAAACTGATGAATAATTTAAAAAGTTACGACTACTTCAAAAAGATTTGAATAATACGAGAAAATTCGAATTATTCGATTCAAATCAAATTTTCACATCGCTCATATTTATTAATAAGAATAATAAAATATAAAAATATTTTACCAGATGGTAAAAGTACAGTTGCAACACAAGACAATCCAGCAGTGACCATGCAAAGACACAAAGGCCACCTTCGACCCCATCGATCCATCGCAACCCAACACGCGAGATAACTTGGTATCTCTGCTAATGATGAAAAGAAAAAACTCAAATGCTCTTCATTACCAAGAGCTGGACCATAATAAGACAATCCTACATAGACCATATTATTAGCAAACCTACAAAAAAAAAGATATTAATAATTACTCATTAACTTTTTACTCAAATTTTCATGAAATAAATTTTTACCAATTAAGAGTAATTAAACAAGTTTTCAAACGCATATTTGGTGTTTTAAATAACGATAAAACACCAGGTCCACTTCGTAATCTTTCTTCTTCACTTTTACTTCTCGACATTGTCATTCGTTGTTTCAATTTTTGGGTGAATGATTCTGGTAACTCTTTACCGTTAACTTTTGCTAGAGTCTGCAGAATATCACTCGCTTCACTCAATCGTCCTTTGGCTAAAAGCCATCGGGGTGATTCAGGTAAAAACCACCAGTAAAAAAAGTAAGCGAGAAAAGGTGTACTGGTAATAAGTGCTAATAGTCTCCATTGTGGTATCAAATAAGTTACACCAGCTAACATACACAGTCCCATTGTGTAAAATGAACAGGTCATTACTGTGACGAATGATCGGTAGTTAGGGCCGACAAGTTCTAAAGCTATTAACAAAAAAAAAAACAATGTTTTCTTAATTAATATTTACAATCCGTATAATGTACTGTCACTGTCATTATAAAATAAATTAATTACAGATAATAAAAGGTATTTGATATATTGCTGGTATCGTAAGTCCCACGACAACTCGACACGCAGCCCATGTCCAAAAACTATTGGATACTGATGTAAGAATACCTCCAGTAATAAGTGTAGCCAAACATGAAAAAAATGATAGTCTTCTTCCAATTCTAATAAAACAGAAATAAAAACAATAATTATAATGTTTATTTGCTGTTACACTGAAAAAAATTTACAGTAACCACAGATTAAATCCGGAGTAAATGCGGAGCGGATGACTGTGTATTTATTTAATGCTCTTGAAGTAAAATTCACTCCGAAGGGCAGTTGATTATAATTTTGAAATTTCGTTTCGAAAGTGAAATTAACTCCGAAAGGAAATTTATTTTAAGGAGGACGCATAGTGTGAAATTTTGAAAAAATCAATGTTTTTTTGGCATACTTCGATACTCTATACCTTCAAAAATTACATACTAAAATTGTTAGTGTATATCTCGAATAGTTTTTTTTGAGTTACAGCCATCTGAAAGGCAGCCGCTTATCGGTTCTCAAAAATGGATTTTTCAAAATTGCTGCAGTTATAACTTAAAGAGAAATCATCCGATCGATTTGATTCAAATTACAGCTTCTTTTATATATGATTCTACGTACCATGAACCTCCAGTTTTTCGATCGAATCAAAAATGTAATTTTGCCAGGCCAAAAATCATCAAATTTTGAAATTTTTTTTTTAAACTCCGCCATTTTGTTAAGTTTCAATTTTTTTCTTTGCCCAAGGGGCATGGTACGGGAAATAACGTCTAGTTTAATAAACTTTTTGGTTTTTTTTTATTTCATGCACTGCGGTCGCTCAGTGCAGCAGTGGGAGAATTTTTTTTTTATTGTTAGGAGATTGTGAATAATTCACTGAATTTTTAATTTTTTGGTCCAAAACTTATATTTTGTACTCATTATATATCCTCCTAACATTAAAACATTTCATACAGTAGTTTTCTTTAAAAAATCTCAAAAAATCATCTTTTTTAATATTAAAATTTCCATTTGGATTGAATTCGGATTCTAATAAAATCTAGATCACTCTACTGGAAAAACAAACTCCTTGTCCGAAGTAATTTTTTTAAAAGTCCGAGTGATGGAGTGAGTTCGGATTCAAATAAAATCCATAATCACTCTGAATTAACTCCCAATTTTTTACAATGTAATAATTATTGTCATAGATTTTTTTTTGTTACCTGTCATTTAAAGTACCAAAGAGATAAACTCCAATAGGACCACCCGTATTAAGAGCCACCAGTCCAAGTGTTGGATAAATATCTTTGTCACAGACCAAGTCAAACTGAAAGACAAGTAAATTAGGTAAGATGACAAATAAAATTTAAAATGTAATACTAGATGCTAAACATACATCAATGACAATAGATGATACTATTTCAGACATATCGTACTCCCATCCATGATCGCAAGGTACAATTGGCCAGGAAGTGTTGGTCATGTTGCCATCGATATACATAAAGTCGACGATAGGATCTGACCAATTGACATCATACCTCGTGCACTGACTGTACACTGTCTCATTGGCGTCCTACTAAGACATAAATCAGCTTCATCATTTAAATGAGTGTTTACACACCTCCAATCATCAAAACAACCTGTGACTTAATGTCACTAAATTAAACTAATAGATATTTACTTTATAAAAATATATATCACAGACAGCAGAGCGTTCATTCTAGACAAGCCTTAGTGCATACTCTCAATGCCACAAATTTTTTTAATTTTATAAATCAACTGTATAATGATAATATAATTAATTTATAATAATGAGTATCAATTAATAATATACGATGGTTTTCCAATAGAGATTTATTTATACCTACAGGAATAAATATATTAATCTACACAGAAAAAAGGATTTCTCGGCGCAAGAAATATTTTGTATTATGAATTGAAGACAAAAATTTTCTTACACTGTAAAAAATTTTTGGAGTGAATACGGATTAAATCTAAAAATTTGCGGAGTGAATGCGGAGCGGATGACTATTTATTTATTTAATCCCCTTAGAGTGAAATTTATTCCAAAGGGAAGTTTATTTTAATACTAAAACTCCAAATCACTCTGTTGAAATGACAAACTCCCTATTACTTCGTATGTCGAGTGATTTTTTTTAAAAACTCCGAAACTTCAAGTGACGGAGTGAATCCGGATTTAAATAAAATCTGTAATCACTCGGAATTCACTCCCAATTTTTTAGTGTAGGACTAAAAAAAATTTTTTGGCTTAAATTTTTTTTCGCTTAAAAAAATTTTTTGTTTTCAATTAAAAATTCAAAAATTTTCTTGGGAGTAAAAATTTTTTACGTGAGTAAAATATTTTTTTTCTGTGATGACGTTCAAAGGGGTTGGGTTACACAAGCGCCTGGATAACTATAAAAAAATCTACAATCATTGTCTTTGAGTACTCTGCACCTGATGAGTAGCCGGTATCGCGAGTCTTTGTCGACGTGAAGGGTCCAGAGCATCAAGACCCGGGACACGGCACCAGTGAGGGGGTGTTGATGCCATAAAGAGCTGATTAAAAGCACAAAAACCGCATGGCAAACATGCGGGTAAACAAACCAACCAAAGTAATTTCTTCTGGTAGTGACCGAATTCTCCGACAATTGGTAATAAATCATCGAGATCAAATGCATCCTATTTAAACAATCTCTTTAGATCTAAATTCTTACGTAAAGTAACACAGCACACACCAATCATCTATACCATTAATGGTACCATCACTTACATCATCATCACTTTTTTTCTTGGACTGATTATCAGGACCCGTCGAAGATGGATTATCATCAGATCCATACATACTCGATCGTTTATCTTAACGCGCTTTGATTCAAGTGGCTACGAAAATAGAGATACCGTACAAACGTGTCACGTGAGTTGTTGCATCGTTAAATCTCTGTCTTTTTGTTACCAATGATGCACTATATACAACACGATACTCTCAAGGACACTGATAATTTATATTTATTTAAATAAGATGTAATATATAAACATAGATATATACTAGTATTATTGATACTGATAATAATATTCGATACCACTTGAATCTAAGTATCACTTGGAAGATCCAACACAAAAAGTAACGGGTTTCCGATGTGAGCGGTGTTGGGGGATGAATGATGACGATGTATGATTACCCAAGTTGTCGGGGGTAATTCAATTGGGTTAAGGGTACTTAGAAGAGGATTGAGGACACCGGTGACACAGAGTATGTCACTAGTTACATGGGACTTCACGTAGATGAGGATAAATCGGGCATTTAAATTCATTAAATGCACTATCATCATTTTCACCTGTAAACTATTTAAGCTCTATACATAATTATATATTATTACTTAATTATTATTATCATTATACCGAAATTGTTTTTTTTTTTTTTTATCAGACTTTTCATTATTTGGATTCATAGATATAGAGACTAAAATATCGTTCTTAGACAGCACCCTCATTTATTCCAATTATTTTCTTTTCTTAATTTTACCACACGTTTGTTTTCATTTTTCGATCATATTCATTATTTTTTGACACACATTTTTTGACTCCACAGGTACATCATTTAATGAATCGAACGATACGCAGGCATTCGTAATTTATCGTAAATTACGCAAATACAAACTGATATATATTTATTTAAATATCATTATTATCATTTATCACACTTATTATCACTCTTGTTCTCTTTATTTTTCTCTCACGCTCCATCACTCTGTTTGTTACTTGTCTTTACTTCATCATAAATTTCGTTCATTCAAAAATTACTTTCACCTTTTTTCATATTATTACTCATTATCATCTGGCACAAAAAAATATATAGTAAAATGTACAAACGCCGCAATAATTAAATTGACGACGATTTTTATTTTTTTTTATTTCATCATAGATTCTCTTAAAAAATTTTTGTTTTGTTAGTTATCCATGATTGATTATCGTATTTTATTTATTTTATAAATTGAGTGTACAAAATTCAATTTTATGTTAAGAAAAATCCAAAGAGAATCTTTTTATTTAGTTTGTATTTTTTATCTTTTTACTCCACTATGCGTTTTAGTTGCCAGTTG
Source organism: Microplitis demolitor (assembly GCF_026212275.2). Lineage (NCBI taxonomy): Eukaryota > Metazoa > Arthropoda > Insecta > Hymenoptera > Braconidae > Microplitis > Microplitis demolitor. The sequence continues at coordinate 18,490,309 of NC_068548.1, forward strand.
ATACTAGCACGCACAGACATCCAGTCTCTTTCTCTCTATCAAGTTTACATTTATATCATTAGTTAACTAATCATAATTCATAAATATCACTAGCCCATTTATTCAATAAAGGTACTTTCGTTGAGTCCACGCGCGATTGTCACGAAATATTCATACCATTATTAGAATCAAAAATTTTTAATTATTTTACTGATGTTCTTGTTGATACACTTGAGACTTAAGTATAAATATGTTTATTAATAAAACTTTAAGATATAATACTGTTAATTAAAATCATTTTTTAAATTATGATATATGTTTTTTTGAAATTTTAATTAAATAATTTTTTAAATTTAGAGAAACTTATCAAAATTTTAATCGATTCGTGCGAAAAAAAGTTTTGCGGCAAGAACTTGCAAATTCGAGATGATTCAAAATTTTTAAAGATTCAAAACGAGAAAAACTGATCGGTTTAAAATTTTTTGCAAACGTTTTTTGAAAATTTATTTGAAATGTTTTTAAAACATTTACTTTTAAATTTTATGATACTGAAATTAACTGACGTCTAATAATTTTTTAATTTTTTTAAAAATAATACGTTAAAAAAAAAATTTTTTTTTTTAAAATTGCATTTGTAGTTTTTTTTATTTTCTACATGTGCATATTTTAGTTTTTTTTTTAATGAAATTGTTCAAAAAAAAATTGTTGTTGTCGGAAATTGTTAATTGTCTGCTAACTTCAGAATCATAAAATTTTTTGTTTCTAAAAAAAAAAAAAAAAACTAAAATTAACTTTTTGAAAGAAAGTTTGAACTGTTTAAAAATAATTTTAAACTCAATTTTTTACAAAGTAAAAGAAAACTTGAAATAAATTTGTGGATATTTAAAAAAAAATATTTAAAAATTGTCTACAAAAACCCAACTGGTATTTTTTGTTTTGAATTTTCAAATTTCAACTTTATTTCGAACTCGAAAATCAAGCGAAATTCTTTGTGTCGAGCAATTTTAATGTAACTGAAAATCGGAACGTTTTTCGCGCAACTAAAGTTGAAAAAGTTTATGCAATTCGACTATTTAATGAGTAATTGAGAGTGCCTGCAATTTTCGGTTGACACACCAGCACCCATGCGAAACATTTCAAAAATCTAGATCAAGTAGATTTTTTATTTTCGCTCCGCGAAAAACGTTCTCATTTTCAGGTACATCATTTTTAAAACTTTTTTTTACACGAATATATATTAATTAAAAAAAACATAAACAATCTTCCAATTATTAATATTTCTGATAGTTAAAAATATTTTTATTGCGCCATTTAAAGTATCATAAGCATCAACCCAACATCAACTTTTGTTCTCAATAACATTTATTGAACATTTAAAAATAATAAAAGTTCAATATTAAAAAAAAATAAAAATTAACTACTCGTACGGAAAATATAACTTCTCGTATATCATGAGCGACATGATATGATAAAAATATTGATTGGTTACAGTTTTTTTCGAGTTATAAAAAAATAAAATGAGGAAGTAAAGGGATTTGTGGAAGTTAGTAAAAAAAAAAAAAAGAAAAAAATAAACAAAACATTAAAAAAAAAAGAAAACTGAATATTGACACGATTAGTTTTGTTTCTTTTTTTTTTTTTTTTTTTTTTTGTTATGTAAAATTCAATAAATTATTCCAGCAAAAAAGATTATTAATTTTAATGAATCAACAGTTGAACAGACATTCAAGATACGAAAAAATCATAACGTACCATATGCACAAAAAAAAACATTTACAACTACATTCAATAACTCATACTTACACACGCACGTGTTCCATTCAGTCATCCATAACTTTTTTTTATTATTTTCTTTTTTTTTTTTTTTATTACTAGTACTTTATTTTCTCATATATTCATTCATACAACTTATATTCATAGTACATACATAAAATAATCATTCTTAGTTCTTCACTTATTATAGATTAACTCATTCGTTACTAGCGCACTCAATGCGATTGTTGTAAAAATTTTTTTTTTCTCTTTTTTTTTTCTTTTATATAAATTCATAAACAAAAAAAAATACATTTGAAATAAGAGCAGTTGTTTTATGGAAAATTAACAATATTTTCCACGTAAGCCTATTATTAATGATTAAAAAAAATATATCTATTTATGTATATTTATATAATAACTACTGACATCGTTAATAATTATTAGTTTACTCTTATTATTTAATAGTAAAAGTAGTAATAATAATAGTAATAATCATAATAATAGTAATAATAATAATAATAATAATAATAATAATAATCATAATAATAATAATAATAGTAATAATGTATTCAAAAGTATCGCATTGTAAAACAATCTTACATCATAGTCATTCATAAATGGATCTATCCAATGCAATTATCACACGCAAAAATTTATTCATATCTATCACACGCTACAATCAAACTACATGGCACCGTGACACCAAGCAGTGTGATTAGTCCTGTACTCTATTTAAATCCATTTTTTCAAATATTATTTCTCTCATTTCATTTATTTAAATAGTTTAATATCAGGCACACTCTTATCACCAGACATTATAAACAGACGTGTCTCTTGTTTTCACATTCATTATTTGGCAACATATCCACTTGCACTCTTCCTTCATCCTTCGTCGGCCATCCAAATTCTGACGGACGCAGCTTACCCGGCAATTACATCATTTTTATATTATATTTTAATCATTAATTCCAGTCGATTAATTATGGATTGATCTTGACCGGGGGATAGTAGCGTCAACGCCAGGAAGAACACGTGCAGACATTATCATCCTATATCTTTCATCATTTTGTCATTGACATCCTCATTAATTTTTTTTTTTTTAATTTTTTTTTCTATTTTTAAAATTTTTTTTTTTTTCTATTTTTTTTTTTTTTTTAATTTTAAACATTGGAACTCACGCACATCCATCTACTCGCATCCGCACCATCCAATCTTGTTGTCTTTGTATTGTGTTCGATAGCTTTCTAGTCAAATCAATTCGCACGAGAGTACAATCATGGGGCGATCTGCAAATAACAAAAGCGGGCCAAATATAATTAACGATTATTTAGAAATTTTTTTTTTTCGTTTTTTTACCGATAATAATTTTGTCTATTATCACAATGTAATAAATTTTTTTTATTATTTATTTTTACGTTGTAAGGCACGAATTTGTCGACATTGAGAGCAAAGAAAATTCACGTGTAGAATTAAAAATTAAAACTAATTAAATAATAATAATAAACAAAAATAATTAATGGATGACAAATGATTAGAGGGATATTCAACAACGTTCACTCTTTTTCACATCATAGTCTGCATCATCATAATCATCAGCATCATTATAATAAAAAAAAAAAAAAAAAAAAAAATTAAAGAGTTAAAATAATACATGATCATAAATAAATTACTCACCAACTTGACGTAGAATTAACAGCGTTTTTGCGCTTGCGAATTTCCTTAGTGACCCAAATAGCAAGAGCTCGTGCTTTACTATTACGTGCTCGTCTACCTTTGATAAGTAGCTCAGTGAGTGGTTCAGTTTCAACAAGGGGTAAAAGTTTAGCTCCAAATACCATTATGAGATCACCAAGTAGACCAATTGCTGCTGACATACTTTCATCCAAATGTTCACGATCTTGAGCAATTGTGGTGATGAACTGAATGATGAACGGGACCTGAGGTTCTATTAAAAGGACATCAGGATTCGGTACATCCGGATTAGTGCCTTCAGCATCACCGCGGAAACCTTGGATTATTCCGGTGTAAGCTTCAAGAACACCAACACGTAACTCATTTAGGTAATCAATCATGTCGTAGTCATTACGATCGACATCTGTTTGCGAAGCTTCAACAAGCGTTTGTAAAACAACTTCGAGGTATTTTTTAAACTCTGGGCCGATACTCAGAGCAATATCTCCAAAGACCGAAAGAATTTGCGGCTTCACTGACCGATGGACTGTATTATTCCTGAGATTTTCTAATAACAATGTAATAATATCATCGCAATACGGTAATACTTTGCTCTTAAGAGCACGACAAATGTCACCGGTAAGTCCAACAGCAGCTCCACACACTTGATACTCAGCATGATTCTTCAAACCCATGCAAAGGAATGGTTTGAATGCCTCCATGTACTTCAAAAAACCTTCACCAAGTTGTTCAACTAAAGTTGATACTGCCATCAATGCGTCTTCTTGGACTCCACCAACTTTACCAGAGTTCGAACTGAACATCGATAAAAGTGCGGTCATTATCGCATCTGAAATTCGCGGCGCATCTTCTGGTGTTACTCTTCTCAAGACAGATTGTAGAGTAGCACAGAGAAGCGATTGCAAATCATGATACTGAGCACGGTCTGAATGATTTTGAATGTGTGTCTCCATTTGTAATACCTGCTGTAGTCGTTCTAAAATTACCATTGTTGTTTTTTGTACGGTTACATAGCAATCTCTTGGTGAATTTTTAACCATCTCCATAAGAGCTTCGTATGCAGCAGATCGTAGGTTCGCCTGCGCACCATCTGGACGATCTGTTGTTTCTAAAAGTTTTTGGACAATGTAATCAAAGAATGCAGACATACAGTAAGTTTCAGGTTGTTGTCCATCTTCAGTTTCAGCGGCTTCGTAACTCGCTTCAGCCAATCCTGTGAATGCCCAGCAAACATTGGCGGCAACTCTTGGCTCAGCATGTAGACCATTTGCTAAAGATTCTAACAATGGTTTCAAATAAGTTTCATTTATGGCTGCCTCGGGTATTATTTCACAAATTCTACCAAATGTCCAAGCAGCTGTATCTCTTACAACAACACTGACGTCGTACATCAATTCAATTAATGTTGGCATTGCTTGTTCAACAAGAGGCTTCAATGTTGATGGTTCCAGTCCACCAAGAATTGAACCAAATGCCATCAATGCTGCGTCCCTGAATCTCCAGTCTGGGTTTTTAATATTTTCAGTAACAAATGGAAGGACGTGCGGCACAATATTTTCTTCACAGCATGATGCCAAGAGCATCAGACAGACACCAGCAGATTTTGATGGATTCCAATCATCTTCATCATCAAACTCTTCTTGTTTCGTGAGCTTTTGAATCAACACTGGCACGAGGAACATTAGAGCACCTTTGGCATAATGTCGAGACACTTTTGATGGCGGTCTACCTCCTTCAGAAGCTTCACCCTCTTCCATTGATAAATCTACCTCTTCTTCAGCAACATTTGACCAGAATTCAATTCCCTGAAGTGCCACCTCATCGGTATCTGACTTCATCGCTTCAAGTGTTATCTATATTACAAATATTCATTAGTTTGTCTTTCCATTAACAACAATTGCGTTTTTTTTTTTTATTAAATACTTACAGGGAAAAGTGCAGGACCCATATAAGGCTCCATAAATTGATAATACAGTGACATGATCTTGACAAGGCACTGGAGAGCTGCTACTCGTATTTGCGTATGAGTTGATTGTGTTGTTTCACATACAACTTCCATAATGAAATTTCTTTCAGTCTAAAAAAAAAAAAAATAAAATAAATAACACTCATTCTTGTCAGTGCTATGAATGTTTAATATTTATGAGTGTGAATGTAATTATACTGAAGTTAATTGACGTCTAATAATTTTAAAATTTTTTTGAAAACGACAAATTACAAAAATATAAATATTACTCTATTTATTTATAATTTAAAATTTGTCTGATGTCTGCTACATTCACACTCATTAATATTTAAATAAATAATAAATTTACCTCAATCTCAAAATTACCCTTGGTAAATTCAAGTGAATTATAAAGAGCACGTGTAGCTGCTAGTTTAACATGATTTGATGTACTGGAACCTCTCATACCATGAATAATTGCGGTAAGAATTTGATTTGACTGAGATACCAAAACTTCACTGTCTATTTCTTGACAAATGTAACCAATAGCTTCTAGTGTCGCTTCTTTCATCATTTCTGTACCATTTTGATCGGCAATATTGTTTACCAACAGTGCTATTAATTCGGTCCATTGACCAACTGGTAATTCTGCTACTGCTACGTATGCTACACACTGTGCTGCTGAACTTGGTCGATTATTTTCTGTTCCTAATGCTCCTAAGATCTAAAATACAATTTAAAATAAATAAATACATCGGTATAAATTATTACCCCTAATCCGGTGTTGCTATTTTCAGCATTCGAAAAAGTTTAACATGGGTTATTAGTGGCCGCCGCTTATTTAATTATTTTATTCTGTAAGGAAAAATCTTAATAAATTCATAGGTTTTCTTTGGACTTCTAACTATGCGATAGATTTGTTGCCAGTCCTGTAAATCCTTTTTCATAGTGACCACAGATTTTTGAAACCGAAATTCTCTTACTTTCCCAGGTATTTCAGTCAAATAATTAAAAAATTCCCTGAGCACAGGTAGTAATGAACGTTTTATACAATATCAATAAAATATTATTCAAGTACGCGGATAATAAATATAGTGAAACAAATCAGTTCAATATTTATGTATACTCCAAGTGTTTTTTATTTTTTCACTTGTTAATATGCATTTTAGAAGCTGAAGATCCTGACGATTTCTATGAAGATTTTTTTTTTCTTACAGCTTTTATTAATTTTAACTACTTCATTTTTTCACTAATGGAATAAATTTCTACTAATTTTTTTTCAAGGCGAAATTACAGTTTGCTTTTTGCAGTTTGGACGGAAAATAGAATTTTACAGATTTTTGCAATAAAAAAAAAAAAAAATTAATTAAAAATCTTTCCAGGTTTGTAACGAAATTCCCTGATTTTTTCATATTTTCCAGAAATGTGGCCACTATAAATATCCAATAAACATTTTCATTAAAATTCAGAGGCATGTAGGCTGTTTACAGTAGAATATTTGGACACAAACGACCCATGTTCAACCGAGAAGGGTTAATTACATGATTTTAAAAATAAGTAGTTATATATATTACATTTTTCTTAATAAATTCTCGTGTCTCAGCAGGAATAGCGAGCCACCTTTGTTGGTATTGTGCTTTTAAAGTTGGATCTTTGGATGTGAGCTGGTTTTTTAGTTGAAGACCAGCAGCCATACGTGCTACGGTACTGGCAGCCGGAGTACCCAGTACTCCACTGAGTCTTTGTACGAACTCATGCTAAAAAAAAACATTTGATAAATAAATACCAAATAATTAAAGTCAGCAATAAAAAAATTAAAATAAATATATAAATATTTACAATGTTTGTAAGAGCAGCTTGTTCCAAAAAATGTTGCGCCGCTTCCAGCTCATTTTTATCTGAAACCCAATAAAAAAAAATTAATATTAAGATAACGCTTAAATATATACGTAAATAATTTATCGAATTATTTTTCATGCCCCTAGCAACAGGCACGCGAGATAATTTTTTTTTGGCATCTTTCAAACTAAAAAAATTAACCTATATTTCAATCCGTCTACAATTATTGATAATAATAAATAAATATCAATAGAGTTTGTATTTAAATATAATTATTGTAGCACGTTATCATGATGTCAAAGAATGCAATCGTTTGTATTGAGGAGTGACGCATGATTGAAAAGAAAAAAAATATGAAAGCTAACTCTTGATTTAAAAGCACATGTCCTTGACGATAATACATTTATTTGAGAACAATTAAATTGTATATAATAAATAGCTTTAAAAAAAATATATCAAGTGAATAAAATGAAGCCGGTGAGTAATTTTCAAAAGATAAAGCATATAAATATTTCTGGCAATTTCTCGCGCGTGGAGAATAATTAGGTTGGGTATTATGGATATATAAAAAATGAAAATGATGCCTCACCTTGTGATACGGTCTTCTCTAGGACCTGTATCAGCTGCACCGTCATCTGATCCATTTGCATCTTTCAACACCCGTTTTAATATAAATATTATTAAATAATATATTTATAAACCTTTATTGTACTAAAAAATTGTAATTTAATAGTATATAGTGTAGATAATAATAACAATATAACGTAGCGAAATAAAAGTGGATGTAGTAATTCTTTAACGTATAGAAACGGATAAAAGCGACCAACGACCGGCGGATATCCACATGTAGTCACTGTACTAAAGTCTCCTCTCAAGATGCACGACAACCAAATCCCCACCATTGACTTCCTGATCGTTATGAGAAATTTTTGAGCTTGTCAGCTATCCAACGGACAAAAATATCTTTATTTATATCCGCGTTTTAAAATGTCGCGACAATCGAACTATACTTATCTCTATTTAACGTGAGGAATTATTTATGCGTCGAACTTTGTTGGTTTGCAATTTCACTGGCGCTAGTGGTGGCTTGATAAAAAATGGACGCGGGATTTTATCATCGAACGAGTTTCTAATGAGTAATCGAACATCAGTTTATTTTATCGTTACTTTAAATAATTATTTCATCACTTGATGGATAAATAAATAAATTAAAAATTTTTAAATATTATTTTGAATATAATTTATATATTTACTGGGTAATTATGATATTATTTTTGAAAATATATTACTTTTAATTATATTTTGAGGGACTATTTTTTTACGCGGCGCGCATGCGTAAAATAAAACCGCGAAATGGCGGACGCTTTAAATGCGCATGCGCGCTGGCGCGCATAATTTAAAGTGAGAAACGAGTGTGGATGATGATCTTGAAGTTAGCGGACAATTAAAAATTTTCGAATTTTTTTTTAAACAAATCAATCGCAAAGAAAACAAAATACAGATGTAGAAAATTTAAAAATCTATAGGTACAATTTTTTTTAATATATTTTTTTTATAATTTATCGTTTTGACAAAAAAAAAACCAAAAACTATTAGACGTCAGCTAACTTTGTAATCATATATGATACTGAAGTTAGCCGCCGTCGAATAATTTTCAAAATTTTCTTAAAACAACAATTATTAAAAAAAAATATTTAAAAAAATTGCACGTACAGTTTTTTAAATTTTCTACAAGTGCATTTTTGAAATTATTTTTTCATAATTGATTTGTTAAAAAAAATCCAAAAATTGTAAATCGTGTGTTGACTTCGGAATCATTAATCATATGTGAATGTAGCAAACATCAGACAAATTTAAAATTTTAAATAAATATAGTAAATAATTAATCAAATAAAATTTTTAAAAAATGTGCGCTTAAAAAACTTTGTAATTACTAAGTGCATTTTTTATAAATATTATTTTTTTAATTACTACAAACTTTTTATTAACGAATTTAATTTTTAATGTATTCTTTATACGGGTACTTAATAAAAGGAAGCCATTTTTTTTTTCATTAATTTAATGAAACAATGTATGAGAATACATTTTATTTTTGATAAGCATTATAACGAGCATTTATTATATCTTATTATTTATATATCACATTATTTTATTTATTTTTTTTTTTCTATAAAATATATTTATAGCGATTGCCGTATGGATTTTTGGAAAAAATTAAGTAAATAATTGGGACACTTTTATTTATTTAGTTTTTTTTAATAATTCATATAAGATTATATATAAGTATATATATATATATTTTTTCTCGAAAATAGGGACCGTGCATTGGTTTTGTATAAATACATTTTATAGGCATTACATTAAAAAAAAAAAAAAGTTGTTTCATATGAATGTGAGTGGTATTACAATTTATTTATATATAATTATTTGAAAAAAAGAAACAAAGAATTTTCAACATGTTTTTTGTTCCTTTTTTTTCTTATATTACAAAGCTCATGGACCAGTATCTACACAAATTTTTTTTTTTTTTTTTTTTCATAAACCTATTTAATTTATATTAATATAATAATAATAATGATTGTAGTAATATATTATTCAAATTAATTATTTTTCTTATATCTATCATATCTTTTACAGTAATTCTGTTTTTTTTTATGATCACAACATAATTTATTGAACAATCACAACAAATGATAGTATATATACTTAAAAACTATTATTACTATAAATTAATAGTAAGTTGAAAAGAGAAATAAAATTAATAATTTAAAAAATGTGCATTGACAGCATTTTGTAAAAAAGTTATAACAATGGACGTGCTTTCGGCGAAAAATTTAATTAATAGAAAAAAATTTATTTATTATTAATTTATGTATTTATATTTATAGATTTTTTTTTTATTATCAAATACATTCTCTTGCTCTCAATAAATTCGTAAAAATTATTGCACACCTCATTCATTACTGGCCAATTATAATAAGCATATAATAATGATTATGCGTATATTAATAATAATAATGTATATTTTTATATAAATAAATTATTTTTTGAGGCCATTAGTGTATATTTTAATGCAAGAAACAAATTAGTGTGAATGTAGCAGACATAAGACAAACTTAAAATTATAAATGAATAGAGTAAATTAATGAAAAAAATAATATTTATATAAAATGCACTTATTAATTTTAAAATTTTTTGCGCATTTTTAAAAAATTTTATTTTATTAATTATTTACTACATTTATTTATAATTTTGAATTAGTCTGATGTCTGCTGCATTCACACTTGTAGAAAAAAATTTATCAACCAATATAAGAGAATAAAAATTTTTTATTTCTTTATTTTTTAAACACCCTCAATAAAAAAAGATTTAAATTTTATTATCTACTTGTAGACTCTAAAAATTTTAATTGAAATAAAAATAATAAATTTCCGCGGTAAAATATTTAGACCTTTTTAAATTTTAAAATTTTAATAATTTTTTAAACTTCCCGCTAAGAAAATTGGAAATTAAAAAAAAAAGGCAGTTATTTAATTGTTAAAAAATTTTTTCTATCGATTTATAACTGCGATTGATATTTTTTAAATGGGTCAATAATGCAGAAAAAAATTGATATAAAATAAAAAATAAAGATTTGAAAATTTTATTGCAGACACAAAATAATTTTTTAAAGATAATGAAAAATACTATTTTTTAAATTAATAACATTTAAATATTTATTTATTTATCTATTTTATTTATCATTAACTGATTTATAACTAGTAGATATATTTATTTATTTATTTTTTTTTTAATGTATAATTTCATTTCTTTAACAAAACTTAAAATCAGTACACGAACAATTCTACAAGAGGGTGCTTAGAACATCACGAGCTAAAGAACGTGATTTTTAAAAATATAATTAAAACTTGATATCTAAGCTGTCTTTTGTACTTTAATCACAGCGGAAAATGTAATAAAAGATATCTTTTTTTTTTTTTTTTTTTTTTTTTTTTCAAAGTTATTATTACAAATTATTTATTGTAATTGCCGTAGAGCAATCACTAGTAAGTATATCTAATAGACAATAGGAAAATTTTCTAAGAGGCACGATTAATTAATTTCATTACACATCGCAGACATTTTTTTTTCTTTTTTTAAATTTAATTATATATTAATCAATACAAATAATCATAATTATTGCAATTATCAGTAATGATTATAGGATTTTTTGTTGATGACAAATTTAAATCTGTTGCAAATTAATCTAAAAATAAAATATAATGTATATATATGTATTTAATAATGAATTAATTAACATAAATGAATAATAACAATCATATAAACAATTATAAACAATAGCGTAAAACATGTATAAAGACAATTATTCATTTTTTTTATTTTCACTCGACTTTTTATATATTAGTTTCTTTATTAAAATTAATATTATAAAATAATGGGTAACTTTACTCTAGTGCCGTCTTGATTTTTTTTTATTAATTTTATTTTTTTTTTATAAATTTATCACCACGGTCTTTATTACAACTAACATATACATTTTTTATTTTTCTATTTATAAAATTTGATAAATTATAAAACAAGACGACACCATGATTATTTTAATAAGTCTTAAATTACTAAAATCACATAGACATAAATGTATAAGGACTGATCGAAGGGTCGATTTGTATATTTAATTCTTTATTAATATATATTTATATCAATAATTATTAATTGATAATTGATTTATTTATTTATTTTATCTTTTTACCTTAAAATCTCACTCAACGATTATCATGTGGTATTTGTCATACGTGCCTCGTTGTGAATATATTTATATATATATATTTATATTTAATATAAAACATTAAGGGGATTTATTAAATATATTAAATCGTGAGAAAGATGAAAAAAATATCCATCGCAAAATAGATTATTTGTCGTAACGACTGATCATCTCGATATCCTGATATGTTTATATAAACAATTCTCATACTTCTCACGTTAATAATTATTTATTAATATAATAATTATCCATTTGGGTCCGTGAGAGGAGCTTATTGTTAAAGTAAGGCGTGTATTCTCTTTTTTTTTGTTTTATATATATGCATATTATGATAATATTTTTCAAGATTAATATTTCTTGGAAATATCCTTTAAATTTTAATTTTTAAATATTTTAAATATGAAAAAAAATTATAAACATTTTTTTATTATAAAACTTTTGAATTATTTTATTAGAATAAAATTTTATTTATCGATTAGGAACTTTTTTTTAATTATTTCAAAATTTAAATTTTTTATAAAATTATACACTGTAAAAAATTGTGAGTGAAAATGGATTTTATTTAAATCTGAGTTCACTCCGTCACTCGGAGTTCCGGAATTTTTTAAAAATCACCCGCATACGGAGTAAATAGGGAGATTTTTTTTTAGCGGAGTGATTTCGAAATGATCTGGATTTTATTTAAATCCACATTGTCTCCGATTCGGAGTTTTAGTATTTAAATTAACTCTTGGGAATGAATTTCACTCCAGAAGAATCAAATAAATAAACGGGCATCCATTCTGGATTTACTCCGTTAATTTTTTACCGTGTATTATATGAAAATATTTATAACTTAAAAGTTTAAAGATTATTTTTAATGAAATATTAATCGAGTTTATGATAACTATAGTTAATGAGTATGTCATGTTTTCTTTTTTTTTTTTTTCATTATTTTTTTTTTGTTCTTTTAATAGGGAATGCTATTAACAAATAAAGATTCAATAAGAGGTGGCATCGGTGCAAGATTTTCCACCTTGAGGTAAAAAATTCGCTGAAGACCTTGTGCAGCAAGACTCCTTAAGTCGGGGAGTTTACTTAATAAATGTGACAGGTACTGAGTTTTTCTCTGGGCTTCTGAATTGTAAGTAACGTGATCACGTAGTGATGCTACTATTCTCATTTGTAAATCTTCTACTCGTTGTGGTTCTTTCAAACCATATCGATCTATAATTCAATTAGTAATTATATTATTATACACTGAAAGTAACACACGTAAGATATTGTAACATTAATATTTTTATTGTGAAAGAAAAAAAAAAAAGATGAGAAGTGAAGGCGAATGAACTTGGATCGATCAGTAATCGCGTGATAACATGAACGATTTCAAAGTCGAGAAACAGGTGCATGCATCAACGTCAATACGTAATTTCCCAAAGAATATGTGAATTATTAATTGTAAAAAATAGTAAAAAAAAATATAAATCAACGCACGAGAAAACGTAATGCAAGTAATTGAAGAAACAATACAATTATAAATAAAAAATTGACTACTCAACGAATCTTTGATGTTATAAAATAATTGATGGTTACTATTGATTAATGGTTGTATCATTATTACAATTATTATATTATTAGTTTACCTGTAACGAGTGTAAGCGCACAAAGACATGCGAATGCACTGACATCAATTTCTACACTATGAAGAACATGACAGAATTTGAGGATATTGAATAGCCATTCGTCGAAACATCGGTAACATTGTGTTCGTGATAGTACAACACCGTTGCAAAATGTTAAAGTATTATCACTGACTCTCGTGCGATAAGCCAACCTAAGAATAAAAAGTTCCAAGCTTGCTGATTGGAAGAGTAACTCCTGAAATAACATATTAATTAATTTTATTATTATTTATAGTCAGCAAATTAAACTATTCAGATTATCCGAGTCAAAAAACAAACTCTAGTTTGGTCCTCAAAAACCTCAATTTCTTTGATATTTTATTTGCCGCCCAAAAAGTAGCTCTACTTTAATACTCAAAATCCTCAATGAGAACTATGAGGTCTAAATGCAAATAATTTATCGATTTTGAATTATACATAAGATCTCAAAATCCTCAACGAATGAAAAGTTATCTTTCGAATTTTGAAAATTTTAGTTAGAAAAAGAGAGGGAAGAGAATACTTCGAATGAGACTTTTGAAATTAAAATGCGGATGAAATTATTCCTTTACGTTTTGAGTATTCTGAGGCTCTAATTCAGATTATGTTATATTCCAGTTTAGTCCTCAAAGGGGTAAAATTGGTCGTAGCTACTACTTTGAGGACTAAACTAGGATAACTTTCTATACTGTCGTCAATCTTGAAATTCTAAATTGATCTTCAAAAAGCTCATTGAGAACTTTGAGACTTAAATCCAAATTTGTTTTTTGGCTCGGGATAGATTTAATGAAAAATAATAATTTACTTGATCTTCTTTTAAGAGATCCGTAAATCCAGGAATTTTTTCGGCAAAATTATGAATAACATCAATGGACGTCGCAAGGAGACTGTAAAATTGCTGGACTTTTTCAGCGTCTGTTACCAAAGGTGCTGGTACGCCTGGCTCATGATATTGAGAGTAATCTAAATTAGCAACATCAGGAGTAGTATCAACGTGCGCTCGTACTAATGCAGTGATCAGTGTAACGGGCGGACTGGGCGGAGATTCTTGAGGAGATTTTGGCTTGGAGGGAAGTCGACCTCGTCGACCTTTCAAAGAATCTGTTCTGACGACCTGAAGAAAAAAAAATGATTATCAATCTAATAAATTCTCCACATATATTTATTTTTACATAAAAATAATACAAACCTCTTTGACCATACCAACCATCAGGCACTTTTGAAACCGACAAAATTGACATCGATTGCGACGTCGTTTGTCAACAGGACATGATTTTTCAGCTAAACAAACATATTTAGATCCTTTTTGAACAGTCCTCTTGAAAAATCCTTTACAACCTTCACAAGTACGTACTCCGTAATGCTGGCAAGCAGCAGTGTCACCACAAACAGCACACAGTTGACTTGGACTCTGTGGTGCTCTCTCATTACTAGCACTAGGTGACGGAGTTGAATTAACATTACTGGATGTGCTGGGACATGATTTTGGTGATTCTTGATTACTACCACTGCTCGTAGAGTCTGACCTCTGTAACATTGGTGCCCGAGAACGTGTTGACCCAATGTGGACATTTGATCCAGTGACGTTGGATGTCATTGAAACCGGTGATACACTCATTAGATTCCCTTGACCATAAGCCGGTATAGGTACGTTTGTAAACCCACTAGACATGTCTCTCTGGTGTAAATTACCAGCTGACTGCATTGGGGCACCGTGATTTGACGTAATCGCGGAAAAATAACCCGGTGGAGGTGGTGGTGGTGGAGGAGGTGGCGGAGTTGGTTGTGAAGGTGATGGTGGAGATGGTGAAATAGCCATCGCTGTTACTGATTGAATTGGCACTGCTACTGGAGGTGGTGTCAACGTTGGCGGAATCTATTTTAATATTACTTTGATTACTAATACCGTCAATAATAATCAATAAATAATTCGTGCTAACTTACATTTTGGTGGTGATGATTGTCTTGACGATGATGGTGATGATGATGATGAGAAAGTTGCTGTTGGTGATGATGCATCATTTGATGTTGCTGATGATGTTGGGATTGCTGATGATGGTGATGGTGGTGCTGCTGCTGCTGTTGTTGTTGAGGATGATAGGGAATAGCAGCATTGAATTCAGCAGTGTAAGGAGTGTCTGCACAAGCATACTGAAGAGCATCGAAACACTCGTCATCCATCTTGATATCCAGACTCTGGAGTTCTTGGCGTGTGTAGCGCTGATGAACGGTGTACGTCTCTTGGAAACTGGGTAGTGGAGTTGGGCTGTTATTTATTAAATATCCGTAATAATACGTAAGTATACTAAGTTAATGTACGTTAAACATCTTTCAAAGTAACGAAAAAAAAAGTTTAAGAAAAAAAACTGTAGACCAAGATGTTATGAAATTCACCTCAATGAATCTGTTTGTAGATCTCCAGGTAGTGATCGAGATTGAATTTGATGATGTAGATTTGATTGGGTGATATCGTCTTGTGTTGCTGTTACAGACTGAGAATTGCCTAACTGTAACTCTGGAAAGGGTTCTAATTCTTCAGTAAGACTTCCTGTATCCGTAGGATCAGTGTAAGGTGCACTGAGTAAATCAGCAAAACTGCCGCAGCCAAATGGGCTCTGCAATGTTCAAAAGGAAAGCCTCATTTATTATAGACGGCTATCGATGTGTTACTTTCTATTTGTTGTGTATACTCAGAATGATACATTGCTATTATGACAGCTAGACGACAGGATAAACGAGCAATAAATGGTATAGATGGTAAAAAGCATGTAAAAGAAGAGAGAAAAAAAAGAAGGGTAGGTATTCTATTCGATGGTTTGACATTTAACTCATTGCTCCTTAGGGACCTCATTCTTGACAATAACTGGGTTTCATAGTTAATGTCTATTGCTGGTCTATATATTTTATATTTTATTTTAAAACAATTGATATATTTATATATATAAGGGTGACCCAAAAAAAACAATTTTTTTTACTTTCGAGTCATATATGAAAATTTTATTTTCAAAACCCTCTAAAGTCAGGGCGCTAAAACATTTTTAAGAAGCTCAAATTTTGTAAATTCCAAAAATTATAGAAATTCGGATTTTTTTTTTTGGTAAATTTTCTCTTTCTCTTGACAGAAATATTTTCTTTCTGAAGAATCAATGCCATGCTGAAAATTTTTGCCCAAAATTTAAATAATCAAACGTCGCTCAAAAATTTCGAATGTTTCTGAGTGCTGTTTTTTAGACGTTTTGGAGCGTCCCTTGGATATTAATATTAAATAATCTTAATTTTTTCACCATCAATTTATATCATAACGAATAAAAACAGAACCCGAGGCTTAGAAAAAATAATTATTTACATACTTTTATTTTTGGTTTAAAATTTAAATTTTTTGATTAAATATTAACATTGCTAGAGTATATTTAACTCTATTATTGAGTAATTTTTTAAAAGTCTTATATTTATTCAATTATTTTGAATATCTCATCTTAATCTATTAACTTTTACTCCATGCGATTAATTTTTACTTTTCAATATACCATTCTTTTAAACCCATTAATTTTTTGATGAAAAACTGCTTCTAACTCGAATAAATTTTCTAATCTATGAAAGTAATTTTTACTCTAAACTGCAGAGTAATATTTCAGTAGTCTCCGTTAATCTTCGCTTAATATCGGCTTCGATTAAATGTCTTTTATTTTGCTCGCAACTAACATGTTACGCACACAAACGTAGGCTTGGAAAAAAAGACGATCTCTGTATCTCTCTATAACTTAATATTTATTTTAAAATTAAAAAAAAAATTTGTATCTTTTCTTTTTCAACACAATACGAGTAATTTTTTTTTTTTATTCTTTTTCAAAATATTTATATTAATTCATATTCTAAGGCAATTAGATGGTTTTTTTTATTTCTTATAGAAATTTCAGCCTATTCATTGTAGTTTTTATTTTAATTCAATATAAATTTTATTAATTGAATCATCAATTTTTTTATCATAACTGACGAGTAAAAATTGAACGAGAGAATTTATTTAGACAGTCGCTAGGTGTAATTTTTACTCGTAAGTATGAGTAAAAATTAATCTGATTGATTTTTACTCACTGAAAGAGTAAAATTTCGTAATTCAAAAGTAAAAAGTCGTAATGGCCCGAGATTACTCGATTTAGAGTAATTTTTAGAATAAATAACATGGCAATATTCATACGAAAATTATTTCCGTGTCGTAATATGATAATTAAGTTTTAAAAAAATACAAAAATTATTCAAAGTATTAGCTGCCTATTATGAGTTAATATTCAAAATTCTTGAACGAGGTTTAAAAATCTATATTTTGAGCCAAAATTTTCAGCATGGCATTGATTTTACAGATAGAAAATATTTCCTCCACAAGAAAGTAAAAAATAAAAAAAAAAAACGAATTTCAATCATTTTTGGAATTTTCAAATTTTTTGAGCGACCCCTTAAAAATTGTTTATTAAACTGATTTTTGGAGGTTCTTAAAACATTCTAAACCAACAAATTTTCATATAAGACTCGAAAACAAAAAAGCCGGTTGTTTGGGTCACCCTAATATATATTTTAAAAATATAATATATATTATAAATAAATATGAAATAATAAATTTACTGATGTGTATAATTTGTTAAAAATATTTATGATAATAATATTTATTAATAGCTAAAAAAATAAAATCACCTGTGTCTGTAGCAGAAGCATACTTGATGCAACTGTGAATGCAGTGCCAGTGGTCGTTGTGGAAGCCGTTGTGATTGCAGTGGTAACAGAGCCACGATCTGTGCAAATTAATTCAGTGGATGATGATAATGATGATGTACGTTGATGATGTTGATTTTGTTCACTACTAGATATATCAACCGGTAATTGATGACCGGTAAATTCTTTTTCACAATCGTCTTCGCCACTGGGCGTATGAAGCTGCCCTGTTGATCATACACGAATAAATTTTAAATATAAATATTTTTTTTAATTATAATTTTATCAATAAATTATTTATTTAGTCAGTCATGTGATCGAGTAAATAAATATTTAAATAAGTAACTGAGTCAAGGTAAGTAACTTTACAATACATTCATCAACAAAATAAGCAATTTTATAAGAAATTTAAGTGCATTTTGTTACAGGTGCATGGCAAAAATCAAAGAGATAATTATGATTATGTTATCAGTGATTAGGAAGAAAGAGAGGGCAACTGAGCAATCGACGAAACGCTTTTTTTTAACAATGCATACGTACACTGATCGATACAGTATTTATCGTACTGCGTACGGTCCATGTCGATCATAACTTCGAATAAAGTCCCGGTCTTGGTTGTCGTCGACAACTGGATCGTTTATTAGACAATTTTATTGATTATCTCTTCTGATATGTATAACATACATACGATAAATAGTTCACCCAAAGTACAATTGGATACAGATTTTAAAATTTAATTTAATGATTAATATCCCAAGAGTCTAGTTTTTTGATAATTAATCTTGTTAAATAGACTCAAACTATTAATTTAATTATAATGGGAATATTTTTATATTAAAATGTATGATATGTTAATAAGTTTAAATATGAAATTTTGAGTATCTATCAAGTATGCAAAATATTATTTTTTAAAATAATTTTAATGGTAAAAAATGTGCGGTCACTGCGTGGTAAAACTCAAGTCCAATTTAAAGTTTTTTTTCACTTTTTTTTTCATACAATTATTTAATTTTTAAGTTTTTTTTTTATTATTTAAATAGAAGTTGCTATGAGTAGACGTCGATATGAACTGAAGTCCTCGGTGTCCTGGTCATATCTATATAGAAGCTATCCCACTTGGCAACCCTTGCATGTGTATATTATCTCAAGGGAGACATGAAATCATTGGCATTTGAAATATATCATATTTTTAAACTGCGGCGTTGATGTCCTTGCAGACAAGTGGTAAAACCACCCTAAATCTTTAGTATCCTCATTCTTATACGTAAGTACGGATACTTTTCTTGACATGTATAATAATCGCAACTTTTCGAATGATGATTTCAGTAGCAAAGAATCGATGAACTACAGCCTGGAGTTAATCTGAAAAAACGAAACGAATCTGCGTCGATCTTCGTGTGATGATGTACGTCTTTAAATGGGACATAATTATTTTATTTTAATTCAATGTTTACCCACCTGCGGGGTAAGTTTGATGACAAGATGATAACGCAGTGATTTATAAATTAAAAAATAAATAAATAAGGGAAGAAGTGAAATATATATTAATAAAGTATCATAGGGGTAAAAAAATGAAATTTAATCTACTTCCTTACCCAAGTAAAGAAAAAAAATACTAAACAAACCCTTCGACAATAATGATGCTGGTAAACTTATACAAATCAGATAGTCACGGATTATAAAAGCCGTCAATTTAATTTCCCTACTGTATCATTTTTTTATTTTGCAGCACTTGATTTACAAGGCGTGACGAATATTTATGGACTGAAGAGTATAAATAGCAATAATATATGTGACATATTGTGTATAGATCGTAAAGTACATATCAGTAGAAAGACCATGAGTGTAAGACTTGATTAAGTAGATAAGTCTGGTGCGGATATAAGGGATAAGTAGATTGCTACCAGAAATCATCATACCAAGATCTCGTCACTGGACTCGGTTTTATTCCCTTCCACAAGTATTATATACATCTGAAGCCACGCCTCTCCACGTGCCTGCGCACGTGTAGCCAGCCTTCGGCCGATGGTTGGTTCGCTATTCCGTTCCGTTGAATTGCGACGACATGACAAAGCTGGGTTTAATGATAAGAAGTAACAGATAAGATACAGCCCGCGTATCAAGGTACCAAATTAAGAAAGCTCTCATCATTACTTTTTTTTGCTTGCTAGACAACCACGTTCGCAAATACATTTCTATTTTTACCACCCAGTTCTTCTTTTAAATTTATACTCTAACACTCTAACAATCAAATGAATATTTTTATCTCTTTAAATTCATTATATATGTAATATATTTTCATTACCCTCAATCCAACTGCTCAACAAAATAATAATTTATCCCGAGTTAAAAAACAAATTCTAGTTTAGTCCTCAAATCACTCAATTTTTTTGATATTTTATTTGCTGCCCAAAAAGTAACTCTACTTAAGTACTCAAAATCCTCAATGAGAACTATGAAGTCTAAATGCAAATAATTTATTGATTTTGAATTATACATAAGATCTCAAAATCCTCAACGAATGAAAAGTTATCTTTCGAATTTTGAAAATTTTAGTTAGAAAAAGAGAGGGAAGAGAATACTTCGAATGAGACTTTTGAAATTAAAATGCGGATGAAATTATTCCTTTACGTTTTGAGTATTCTGAGGCTCTAATTCAGATTATGTTATATTCCAGTTTAGTCCTCAAAGGGGTAAAATTGGTCGTAGCTACTACTTTGAGGACTAAACTAGGATAACTTTCTATACTGTCGTCAATCTTAAAATTCTAAATTGATCTTCAAAAAGCTCATTGAGAACTTTGAGACTTAAATCCAAATTTGTTTTTTGACTCAAGCATATACCTGAGATAAATTTTTACAGATTTCACTTTATCAAAAAATAAACCAGGACTCTTTAAAAAGTATACATGTGTACATACATATAAATACATAGACCAGACCTGTGTAGAGTGATTTTAAATTCGATTTCGAAGAAGTAACAGAAATAAATATAAAAGATAGGCACGAATGAGAAGCGACCGTTCAATGCGACGCGGATATGTAGGTCCGTGCCCTTTAACCTCAGCGTAAGTTACTTACGATATTGTACTACCGTGAGACCGAGTCTCTTATAGCTGTACCCGGTGTAAGAGTGAGCGCACTCTCTTTACGTGCGCTCTATAGGTTACGTATCAGCGTATTTGAGAGCGCACACGTTTGTCTTGTATATATATTTATGCCTATAGATTTAATACTATCAGCAGCACCTGGTCGAGCATGCAGTGAATCTAGTGTAGTCAACGGCTCTCCACTCTCAAGATTTATTTGTACCAGTGTCTAGCCATGTAATTGATCCTAGACTAAAGTTAATCCAAACTAAGTCCTAGTTTTATTTAATTTTAATCTTTAATGAGGAAAATATTTTAATTTTATCATAATAATCACAGTGATTTAAATTTATTACAAGTATATTATCTCAAACTTTCTTCCTCTTTCTTTCTATTGATCTATTAAATTATTTTCTCTTAATCTTTTTCGTTATATGCTTCCAGACTTAATGGTATCGATTGGTATCGGAAGAGGCCACCAATGACCAGGCCAATCGGAGGTCATCTATTATAGTAATTTAAAGATAGAACGCCCGGCCTCTTCTCTTTTTCTGTCTGGATCTGTGTGTGTATACATATATAAGTGTGTCCATGTGTCACCGCACACATTTTTAACATACGACGAACACATATATATTATATATATATTTATAAAAGTAGTCGGGGTAATACACGAGCATCGAACTCTCCCAGCCGCTGCTGTCTACTGTATTCAATAGTCCTACTTAAACTGCTATCCAATAATTTTCTTTGCAATCATCTTCTTAACATTCATTCAACGTCAATTGAATATTCCTCATTTATTCAGACACCGTACTAAACTTTTTCTTATATACTTTTTCATCTTGAACATTTTTTTTTATTTATTATTTTATTTTTTAGATTTATTTATACAAAAGTGAACGGAGAATTGATTATGTCCGATTTAGGTAATCGTTAGTAGTCACATCTTGATGAGCTACATAGTGCCCTTTTACTACTTGAAGAAAAAAAAAACCTTTCTCCTCAAATCAACCAAGTGAAATTCGTATAATAAAAATTAATAGGACGATTAATCATTTATATTTTAACATAAAATACCTCAGTGACACTTGATTTCATGTTAAATATTTTTTTTTAATTTTTATCTTCAATTATTTATTTATACCGTTATAATCGATTCAACGCTCGACGGATAAGCCGCCTCTACTACTCTGATGCATTGATCCAAAGGGGTATATTACCCTCCGCAAATAAAGCAGTAATTATTTTCATGACACTGTTTTTACCTTTTGGAAATAAAAAAAAAAATTCGTCAGCAAAATTTGTAAAAAAAAAAAATTTTGTTCCATGCATGGAGAAATTATTCTTGCCTGAAAATTATGGTGTCATAGTAAAGCCGGACCATGTTGGCCACCTGACGAAAATCGTAAGAAAATGCAAAAGTTACTGCAGTTGGACCTCGTTATAAGACTTTAATTCTGTCTTTTTTTATAAACCAGGTATCGCGATAGTTTGAGAGAGAAACTAATAGTCTTATAACGAGGTCCTACTGTATGACCATTTAGTAAAATTTCTAATGTTTACACTAATTTGTAATACGACCATTGGAAATTTTAATATGGTCATAGTAATTTTTGCATGTGTTTATTTCAATTTTCGTCAGGTAAAAATTCAAAAATTTCGGGCGAATTCGGATTGCAATAAAACTCCGAATAAATACTCCGAATTCACTCCCGAGTTTTTACATTGCAATTAATGCTCTTGGAGTAAAATTCACTCCAAAGGTGAGCTTATTATAATTTTGAAACTCCGGTTCGAAGAGAAATTAACTTCTAAAGGGAATTTATTTAAATATTCAAACTCCGAATCGGATTGAATGCAGATTTAAATAAAATCCGTAATCACTCCGAATTCACTCCCGATTTTTTACAGTGCATAGTTAGGCTTTACAATGACACCATAGAATTTCAAACGCGAATAATTTCTCCGTGTAACACAATTGCTTAAGGAAAAATTTTCGATGTTTACCAAAAAAAGAGTTTTATAAATAGACAAACGAAAGCATCTGGATTAGCTTACATTAGCCACGAAGGCGGACAAGAGAGACTGCAAGACAGAGATCACGTGATAACCACCCGCTGCTGTTTGCAGGACTATTACACTGATCATATGTATTTATATACATGTATAAATACATATTTATATTTATATATGTGTAATAATGAGAATAAACGTATGTATAGTGTGACCGAGGAAAGTGGGTACCGGTTTCCCGGTGTCCGCCAACCTGTTCCTCTATCAACTAACCGCGTGGGTAAACGCTAGCCATCGTTACATATATACAATCACACCTTGTTAATACACTGTAACAGTACACAAGTGTATGGATAAAATCACTAGGATATAATAATACAAGCTGGAGAGAACAGGTTCTTTATACAGGACACGAATACTTTTTGTTCGACCTTTTTATTCTTTGATTTTGATTCGCATTCACTACAACTATAACCACACACTAAAATTAGACCTTGTTTCGAATATTTATTATCCTCATTAATACGGATTTTTATTTTTTTAAATTCATTATTATAATTATTGTTGTTTATATGACATATTATGTCTGATAATTTGATAAATCGACGCGTTTATTCGATTTAGAGATTTTTTTTTTAAATAGTAAACGGATCGTTAATCAATTGATGTCTACCGTTGTACATAAATGATTAAACTTTAAGAAATAACTTTTTTATTGATCTAACAAGATTTGTTTATATTTACATGAAACTGTTTGATTACCGATAATTCAATGATAATTAACGTTTTTTTAAATATTTCAATTAAAATAAGTAAAAGTTTGTGAAAACTTTTTGTAATAATTTCGGCAGTGCAGGAGGTATCATATATTTATTTTTGCAAAAAGGAATAAATTAGACACACATCCTATTACCATTTTACTGTAAATTTATTCTAAATCCTGTCTAAATTTCTATCAGAGAAATTTCTAAGAGGATCTTTTAAAAATTCAAAATAACTCGCTATTAAGGTCAAAGGATTTTAAAAAATGTTTTTTATTTAGTGAGCACTAAATCAATGTGGATTGATGTATAAAACAAACTTGTAAACTGTTTACCTACTAAATACTTCACACCAAACTTTTTTTTACGATATTGAGACATTGTCAATAATATAAAAATAATATTTTTTATTTTTTTAAAAATTGAATCAAATGATAGAGTAAATAATTCGTATCATCAGTTTCATGTTATGGCAATAATTTAAAACTTACAACAAAAAATGAAAGAAAAACAATAGGATTTTGAATGTCACTAACAAGGACGTTGTTATTTCAGGGTGATTAACAACTCAAACAAGTGTAAAGTGTAGGTCATACTCACGAACGTGAATAAACCGAAAATAAAAAAATCGTGCATGCGAGGAAAAATAAAAATATTAATCAGTAAATCGTTGATATGCCAACAATAAGTTTAGTATCAACATAAACATATTTGGTTTATATTTTAATATAAATATATACTGCTTCAATATATTGAACGCTCCCCTTTAACACCAGAGCAATGAGTTAAATACGGCCTTGGCGGTGTTTCATCGTCGATGTCGACGTCCACATACTTCTCTTATACACCGACATGCAAGTTGACCCAGTACAGCTTCTGCTTTACATTACCACCACCACTATTACCACCCTAGTATCTCACCACCACCCTCACTCTGTTATTCTGCAACCACCTCGTCGGTTGTGACGTAGTAACGGCAGTTTATGACGTCATCGTTGTGCCGCAGTTCCGTTCATCGATTATCCCATCCCATCCTCACATTCTATTATATGCATATCCATATATATTTATATATTTACTTATCACTCTTTTTCACATACTGCTAACTGACTACTGGATTTAAATGTTACACGCATTTTATTATTTTTCTATTATTTAATGTTGTGTTGTTTACAAACATAAATAAATGAAAATATCTCGAAAAGTTTTGAAAAAATGGACATACTTTTTCTTTCCTCTTTTTTATTGTATTAATTCATATTCATTTTTATCAGCTTATTTTACACCTTACCCACCTACTCTAAATCAACTCAAGCATTTTCACTTCCTGCTTTATGTATATATATATGTTTGTATCTATCACACTTGTATACACTCCTATGAATATTAGCCCAGGCGTGAGAAATGTGATCATCGATTATCATTACGCTCAAGATAAGCATAAATATATTATTTACCTACACACTTGGCCTTTTTAAATTCATTATTTATGACATAACTTCAGTACTTTGGTATGCTACAATAAAATAAAATATAAATCAGTGCTTAAGTCTTAAAAAATTTATATAAATTTTATTTGTTTAAATTTAAAAAAAAAAATTTAATTATATTTTTATTTAAATAATTTAATTAAATCATCAGAAAAAAAAATCATAAAATAAATTTATAAGACTTTCATCGTAGTATAGTATAAAATATGAAAGTTAATCAAATCAATTATTATTATTAATAAAATATAAATTAATTGATTGTTTAGTCTGAGGACTCAAAAAAACTATATAATTAACACTAAATCTTAAAACCTGTTTTTAATATTTTTTTTACAGTTAAATTTTTAAAATATTTAAATTACGACACACTGGTTATCAAACACATCGATCGATATTAATTTATAAAAGTTATACAATTTAGCTATACCTATAAAATAATATATTTATAGCCAACATAAAATAATAATGGATTTTTTTTTTTACTGTGCATATATAATACATCATAACATCTAAGACCTTTAATTTACTCTTCTGCCAAAGCACTTTCCATCCAGATGAATCCACCCCTTCAATGAACGCACGCCCACGATCACGATACATTCCCTCAACCACACTCTCGATCTCAATATACATTAAAGATTACTGGGTAAAGTCTCTCCTCTCACTCTCAAATTATTTATACAGCTCGACTTTCCTATAATGCATTGCAACTATCTCGCTCATAGTACAGTAACAAAGGAAAGTCTACATATATATATATATATATACATAGTTGTTGATCACATCATGTTCAATCGTGTGGATCAGTACTAGAAGAGAATAGAGTAGTTTCCCGCGACGAGAGTATAGATCACGTTTTTCTTTATTTCTACTCAGCTCAACTCAACTTAACTAATATTAAACATCGTGTTCAGAACATTATTATGTTACATATATATCTCATCGTTAGGTGCAAGTAATGCTACTCTTTGCTGTTATATACTATCACAAACTTTTCTTTGTTCTCTTTGGTATGATAGTCTTTAACGTCTCCGCATGATACACTAACTCTTTATGAACAGAATCCATTAGATTTAGCTACTCATATTCTGCAATAGTGTCGTTGATTGTTCACGTTCACTTGCATCTATGAGAAATAGCCAATGAATAATAGTATGCAGTATTGAGCATAAGATAAATACATAAGAAGTTAAATAAAATAGAGAAATAACGGATTTATTTCAACGATGTTCAGATTAATTATACTCATATTTATCATATTTCATACTAATTAATCTTTACTTAATTATATCATTTAATGTAAATGTGCATCTGCTACACTGATGTACATTAACACTAATTAAACTTTTTCATTTACTATTTTTAAAATACGTTTGAGTTCACATCAATCGAAAATGCCAACGTCAATATTAATTTGTCAGTTTGCGAGATATAAATTAACTCTACTGTGTAACAAACATTTACAAAAAAAAAAATAAATAAAATTCAATAGCAAGAGAGGATTAGATAAAAGTGCCGGTAAAGTTTTTTTGCACGAAATGATGGAAGTTAGGAAGTAAAAGAACGAGGTCGAGTAAAGATTTATATATAAACATATACAGAGTTGTTGAGGGTAATAGAGATAAATTTAAGTGGGAGTAAGCAAGAGAACAAGTTAAATTTTGTATATATATTTATATATAATACACCTGTATATGAAACTAAGCAAAATATCCCGAGTCGGGCGGCCCCGAAATAGCGGCATACGTCCTTGAAGTATGACGTCCTCGTAAGTCGCTCGATAACGGGCGGGGTGGAATTGTGACGTCAGCGTTGGACGTTGCCACCGAACCACCAGGCGTCTGGCTCGTCCGTTTCCCTTCACCTACCCCGACATGCTCAGCTGGTCGCCTACACGACTTTCTCTCTCTTTCTTTATCTTTTTCTATCATACTTTGATATTTTTCTTTGTATACTTCACTTGCATACTTGTGTATATATATTCACATATATATGTACTCATATGATATATATATATATATACTCATATATAGACGGTATATAGTAATGATATGATGCAGTAAGTATATTTTCTATCCGTATGTACATTGTCTCGTGGAGATTAAAATTAATGCGGTAATCATCTCCATACTAGCTTTCTTATTTTTCACTCTCTTGCAGTAAGATATGGAAAGGAGTGGCTTCATCAACTTGATTCCCGCGACAGCATATAGCATAGCTAAGTAATGATGGATTAATAGATTTAACGATTCAAAACTTGATGAACTGGCTGGACCCAAGATATTACTGGGTCTCGTGACCCAGAAGTACCAATTTTAAAAGTGGTCAACACTGGAGCTGTGATCCGACCGCCGTTAAGCCTCCAAGAAATACCGATACCAAGTATTCAAATATAATTATTTATGGCTTTAAATGCGACCTCAATATTTTTTATATTATAAGTATATATATATGATAATGCTTAAATATCTGTTGAAATAATTATGAATTAAATATTTTCAGATACTGATTCAAACTAATAAAATTAATGTACGTCCGTACTGTCTGTGTATAAAAAGAAAATCACCATTAACTTATTTATAAAAAAAAGTTATGGAAAAAAAAAATAAGTGTTGTAAGATTATTATCAATTAATAGACGTATTGTGCACGATATAAATCAATGGACTCGATACATCGTATATTTATTTCTATTTATCTATTTGGTTGTTCTAGACACGTGATCGGTTTTGATACGCTGATGAGGCGAGGGTAGTTTGTGTCTGCATGTTTTATTAAGTGGCTAGTTTCGATTTCTCAAGTACTTTGTTTTTATACAATTCAATTGATTTTTTTTTTGTTTGTTATTTTTTTTTTTTTTTTTAGCAAATAAAACATGAAAGCAATTTCGTCAATTGGAATAGTTTTTAATTTTTCATTATTCTTACACCTGTCATTATACTCACGGATATGATACTTTGTCTTAAAGGATTTGTATATGTTGACTTATTTGGAACGAGGTTGTTAACCCTTCAAATGAAATGTTCTACGACCTACTTTGTGATAGGTACTTTGTTTTAAGGACACAGTTAAGTACTGATATATTATCTGTATTATATAGAGTTGATGAATTGACGATTAATGTCTTTTATTTTTTTAAATAAATATATATATTTGCATAATTTACTAATATTTATTACACTTTGATGCATGTTTTTTTTTTTGCTTATATATTTGTATTTGTGTGTACGTTTAAATAAATTTATAAATATGTTCGATCGTTTGCGCACGCAAACAAATACGTCAAACGTATGCATTAGTTGGTTAGAAGATATTTCCGGTGGTCTCGTGGGACCGCGTGATCAAATAATTTTAATCACCAAGAGAAATAAACTCAAGAAAGTTACGTATATTTATATTTATATTTATATTTATATTTATAATTTAAATAGTGTACTGTGTACATTTTTAAATTAGGACTCATATTTTTAAATATTTTTTTTTTATTGTCGTCTTTCATAGAAGAAATGAAATAGAAGATGATGATATGATTGATAAAGAGATATATGTTTAATTTAAAAAATATGTAAAAAGTATAGTGGCACGTGACTCGGGTCTTTGTACTCTAGCCAAGCAGTTGGATCATGCGTGTATATTTAGTCGAGCAGCAAAACAATGCAGTTGGCTTCTAAGAAGAAGAAGATACGCTGCGGAAGTGTATGATCAAAAAAGCTTCACTGCTTCATTTTTTAAATTTTATAAACACATATATATATATATATATATATATATATATATATATATATATATATAAACTTGTTTACTGAACAATTATAAAAATCTACTTATGATCATTTAAATTTTAATTATTGACACGAGTTGCTCTGTATACTTATAATTATGATTATCATCATAATTAGTGTGAAATATCGGTGTATAAATTTAATAACAACTGTATATTAATATGTTGTAAGCGTTAAATAAATAAATGTCTGATTCATGTGTAAAGTTAGCGTGTCATACATCGTGTACATGCAGTAAACTTATATTACGTGAGAAAAGCACGTGGCGATTCGTGATATGGAAAGGGAAAGCCGCGGACGTAAATTATCATACAAAAAACAACGGTCATTGATATAAAAGATGTTTGATGCTGGCCAAATTTCTCAACAGCAAAATATATTTAAGTATATACGTAAGCTAACAAATGTCTCGAGATGATGAATATTCACCGACAAGTTCATTAATAGATTGATCGATATTAGTTGTAATTATAATTATATAAATTTAAATAGAGATGAAATATGTAAGTTAAAATTTATTTTGGGTAATTGTATGCAGAAAATCGATTTGATTAAGTGGGTTTTAAAAAGTTGTTGATTGACTTTAAATAAAAGTGATGATGATGATGATGATAATGATGATGAAGGGTAATTTTTATACGTTAGTCAGACAGACGCGTGCCAGTGATAAAAACGCGGGTGCGTGACCACCGAGACGAATGGCATGAACGACAAAGTGGCTATATCCGCGTGTATCTTGTTGTAACCGAGGCTAAGAAATAACGCCTAGTAGTTAGTGTCGGGCGTGTTGCCAGACTATATTTATCAACCAACGAACCGGTTACACCTGTAAAGACTCAGTAGAGAGTAACTATGTTTCCCGAAGAGTTTAACTGTCGATCGGGGACACATCAGCTCAACACTTACTTTCAGATGCTCAAAGTTTGTTAAACACTAATAGCTAAGCTGTTGTGAATTACTGTTTTTGTCATTTATTAATCATCACTCATCAGTTATAACTTCTTTGTAATTTATTCCTCAAGTTGTCAATTAGTGGCAAATTATTATTTATTTATTTATTTATGGTTTGCTATTTTCTCTATCTATTTTATATTTTTTTTATTGATAGTTATGATTGAAACAATTAATGTATTATCGGGTATGACTTCATTAGATACTTATCAGACACAATATTGTAATTTAATGCAACTATTCAATGACAAGAGGAAAATAGTGAGAGAGAAATATTTTTCTTTCAATACCACTTATCTCTCGACTTTCGATTCTTTTACTAGATACAACAACAGCAATAATTATAATAATAACAACACTATGGCATCATATACGTGTGAGTGTTTTTATGATAATTCAATCCAATGACTCGACAACGATCGTCTCTCGATCACCAACGCCGCCTCCACAATCACCACCATCACCATGACCACCTCACGCGGACAATAATTTATGTAGGTATGTGCGAATGCATGTATCCATATAGTCTATCTTTTATATATATATATACATATAATATAACGGTAAAACCTCTCACCGTCGTCGTCGACATCCTGGCCCGAGGAACGTCGAGGGCGCGATAGCAAAAAAAAATTCACCCAGACTTTCTTCATTCCTTCTCTTTTTTTTGTTAAATATTGAAGGAAAAAAAAATAACTAATCAGAATAAAGAAGTAAATGGTTAATTAATCAGCAATATATTCCAGCAGCACAGGTCAAGGTGAGACAAGTTTGTTAGTAATTCATCCGATTAAAAAACCATAGCCCAAAAATTTTAATAATTTTGAATTTAAAGTTAAAACAGCGACAAGTGAGTCAAGGCACAATAGTAGAGTGAGTCGAAGGACTTACACTTGTTCCATGAGTGATGATCACTATGATGATTGAGATGCTCAGTGGCCTCAAGGTTTCTGTGATGATCATTATTATTGTTATTATCTGGTGGTGGGAACCCAGGTCTACCAGGATAAACAGCTGCACCAATTGTCCTGGATCCAACGTGGGCCGCAACGCTGCACTCCTCCACAACAACACAGTCCTCGACAATGCTACCGCGCATTGTCGTGCCACCAGATACCGCAGGTTCAACTGTATTCGTTTTAGTTCCAATCACGTTTTCAACAGTACGCATATCTACGCACTCTCTTATGTTTATTTTTTTTTCTTTCTTTACTTTTGTTTTATTAATTGCTCCCGTAATTAATAATCCAATTATTTATCGTATCGCATAAATATTTATATTAATGATAGTAATAGTCATAGTAATAATAAGACATTGTTCATAAACCTACTGATAGTATTACTAAATTTTCCAGGTTGGCGGTGATGAAATTTAAAAAATTTAAAAAGTCCACTAACTTATCTGAATTTGTAATTCTGCGCGATGAGTTTTGATTGCAGTGATAATAAAAATACTAACAGCAATATTAACAATAACAACAATAGTGCAGTAATAATATATATTAGAGTGCTTAGGTATGATTTGTTGGTGTGAGATGGACAACTAACACCCAAGGACTCGTTGATTGCAAGTAACAGAGAGTGGTGGTGTATAAAAAAGGATGTGACGCGTAATAATAACAATAGTATAGGGTGAAAAATTAAAATAACAAGACGTTGTCTTTGTGTATTAAGAACACACAACCGACCTGCCACAGTCGCCGATGATGGTGTTCCAGATTCCCTCCAAATGGCATTGAAGACTCTCTCGTTGACTGCGAGCTCCAGACACTCAGGCGGCACCAATCGCTCGTTCCACAATTCCGACCTGGGAACTCGCATACGGCCACCAAATATTTACTTTAGGGTGTTTTTAACTCTATACTTCTGTCTCTCCCTCTCTCTATCTCTTGGATATTTATTGTTCGGTCTTTATTCCACGATGTAAATATCCACCAGAGGATTATTGTTATGACGATGACAATCGAACTGATAAGCACTTGGTTGATTCAGCATCTATGGTCTTTATTCTAGATAGTTGTTCACTTCGATTGCCTTGATGTTATCAATGAGGAGATGATTCTTCTCCCTGTATTCCACGACGTACAGTTTTGTTAACTCATATGTCCTACGTATTTAATTTTACGTGCAGGATTTAGGAGTATCTTATATATATATATGAGGAACAGCTATGCGCTTTTTTAAAACTCTGTAAAACACGCGCCTAGTGGCTCGTGAATTTGCGTCAAGTGAGCAAGTGGTTGAAGAATTAAATATAACGATAATGAATAAAAAAAAGGAATATTATTTCACGAATTCGTTGGAGAACAATAGGAAGTGGGCTAAAAGTTATTACACTTGAATTTATAAATAAAATTCCACGCATGGGCTGTGTGATTAAAAATGTGCAAGGTAAAGTTTTAAAATATTGGTTAATTTTTTACAACTATAACTTTTTAATTCAGTTCCTTTTTTTTTACTTACAGGTGATTTAATGTGGATTTAAATCTTGTTAATTAGTTGAGAAATCATTGATGGAAATAAATATGAAAATAAAGTCTGAAGAATACACTTGTGTAAACAAATAGCAATAAAGTTAATTATATATTTTAGACATTTATAGATAATAAGTCACGTTATTAATTGCAAATAAAGTAATAACTGTCTCACTGTTGATTATCGGAGCACGCGGATTAAGAGAAGCTGATACAGCTCTCGTGGTGGTGCACGTAAGGCCGGTCACCGCGTAACTGAGTCCGGAGCGCGCGCGGTTCTCCACTATATTAAAACCGTACTGTGTGTAGCGGCGAACGGCGCCACGATGACGTCATTGTGAACGTCATACACCGGGATAGACCGGGGCAACGGTGGATCGATGGACTTGCGCAGCAGTATAGTGATATGACCCTTAACAGTAAAGCTCCAGCTACTACTGCTATTGGGGGTGCCGGGTAGTGACAAGGGGGTGGTTACCTCACTTTACTCTGTCTCCGCTAACAATGACGTCATTGTTATGAGTGACGTCATATCGTCAGTCTGCGCCTCGAGCAGTCGTCGTAATCGAGGGCGCGAAAAAATAGAATACTCTGGACAAGGAATTGAAGAATGAATTTCACCAACCGGAAAATACTTATCAGCCAGTTTATTACTATAGCATTGATAATGATTATCATAGTATTTATAACAATGGTGACGAAATCCATTCAAGCAATATTCCACAAAAGAGTTAATGAAGGGTGAATTCTACGACGTAACATATCTATATCATCATCAGTTTCCTCATCTTATTTTCTTTCTTCTTCTTCATCCTCTTGTTCTCTTATATATTCATTCATAATAAATTCTCTATCAGTACTATCTTATTTTTTATTTTCCTTCATAGAGTTTATTACCTGGCACGATGCCATGTGCAAACAGACTATTACGTATGGGTCAACTCTCACAGTCTCTTTTAGTTAACACATTATACAAGATAAAAGCTACCGTGGATGGAGTATACGCGTGGCATAATACGTAGGCGGGATGAACGAGAGCACGTGTAGTGTAGCAGGCCACCCTTACCATAATCTCGCCCACGTCTGCGTCACTTTTCCTTCCGTTTCGTCACTGTGCCACCCACCGCCTACTCAAAGTTTACCCGTTCAATTCACATCACAGGCTGCAAGTGAAACGTAACTATTTTTTCATATTTATTTTTTCTTCCCCTTCATAACTTAAGGTGCCTAATCTATATGAACATATATATTTATACATAAGTTATATTTATTTTTGTGACTAAGCGTTAATCATTTTTTCTGATTACTCTTCTACTATTCGTATTTGTTATTGACGGAACTGACGATCGAACGCCCCAGTGGAGATTTAATGGCTTAGGTCATGGTGACGGTTAAAGCTTAAAGCTACTTCATTAAACAACCGGCAATCACCTTTTAACCTTGCATCGTGTCATTATGAAACCATTTTTTTTATCAGCCCTTTATATTTTTTATTATTTATTAACCTTCATGCTCTAGTGGCATTTTCGCCTCCAATATCTTGCACTTCCTCGTTCACTCATTTTTCGCATAAAAAACATTCGATGATGATGATAATGATTATTATTATCATTATAATTATTTAATCGATCCTGAGATGATGCGGGGAAGTATGAAAAAAAATGTGTACGATACATGAACCATTGGATCCAACGAACCAAGAGTCTGATGTATTTTTTTTTTGCTTCACCAGTATGTACATAATATGATACATAAGCTTTTATGCAATACTTGGAAATTACGATAGTTAATGCACGTGAAACTCTTGTCTCGTTTATCGTTATTTCTCATGTATCACTTATACTGAATAAAATATTATTTAAAAAAAAAAAGTGAATTAAATTTATCTCAATTTTTCTAGGTGATGAAGTAACAGACAGCATCAAAAACAACTATATTAAGTCACAATGTAATATTCAAGTTTTATATATTTATTTATTTATTTGTTGTTAAATTAATCGTGCATAAAAAGAGGAATCATCATCGGTATCTTAAACCAGCAAGAACGATGCAAAAGTAAGATAGCGAAAGGAGGAGCAGCTGCCCGCGAGGCAATTTCGAAGGTCTTCGGAATTCTTTAGAAAGTGGCAAAGCGAAGGTGCGTATGATGGATATGTGGTAGTAGTTGATGCACATTGGGCAATTGGGAAAAAGAAGAAATCAAGAGTCTGAGGAAACGAAAGAGGAAGAAATTATCGAGGTGATCCAGAGACAACACCAAACAACAAATATGATAAATAAATATATCCAGATGTGTTTTATTTAATTATGATGCTGCCCTTGATCTCACTATGCTTAGCAAAATTACACGCCACTAAAATTTGCATGCTATTAATTTTTTTTTAATTTATTTTTTTTTAATATACTAAAAACATTTTTATAGTTATTTATACTTTATATATTTTATATAAAAAAAAAATACGAATAATTATTAGGTGATAAATTTATAGGGTGAGGCATAACGAAATGACAGCAAGTGTAATTAAAAAAAAAAAAGTTTAGAAACATTAAAAATTTTTTATAATGGAGAAGGTGGACGAGTGTACAGAAATCACGGCCAACAACCGGCCAGTGCCCTGTCATGTCTGTGACTGTTAATACTGAAAGCGTAGGGTGGACCACACCAGGAATAATAACAGCACCAGCACTTCTAACCAGCACCGGCAACGGCAACAGGTTGCGTAATCGGCGAATATCGACAGAGTACGAAAACGAAAGTTACGGGGCAAGGCCCTCAAGTGTGTGGGCATGTGTGTGAATATTATATGTATGTGTCTTTGTTTATCTCACGGTGCTTTTGCATATATAGATTTATAAATATATATATAAAAGCGTCTATTAAAATCCACTATTGGCAATGTTGTAGGTAGTAAGATGACAGTCTAGACGAATCCATATGTTATTTATTGCTGTTGTTACTGTTGATGATGGCGATAATAATAATAATTATTATTATGATAATGGTTATATTAATGATTATTACATTGCTGGTGGTGACGCGGAAAGAAGAAATGGGTGAGAAGAGAAGAGAGTGTGTCCGTGCATCTTCGGTTCGGGTGGAGGCCGTTAAAATATAATAAAACATGAGAAGAAAGCCTTGAATTCCACGAGTGGACCAGACGACCGCGGTACTGCTATGTATATTACCTAGTGACATGCATATACACAAAGCATGATAAATTTATTTATTTTTTTTATTAAATTATAGTCGAACACATCATTGAAAGGAGTGAATAAATGGATAGATGAATAATGACGATGATGATGATAATGAAGAAGAAAGGAGTTAACCATGATGATGTCGACACTGAGAAATCGAGTTTAATCGTTTGATCTGTCTTTCCCTAATCACTTTTCTCAGTTACTCATGATTTACCTAGTTGATGATCTCTTTCTTTCTTCCTTGTATTCCAAGTGTACATGGAGAAAGTCACATCGTCACGATGTCATGTGTTAGGTTTATGTATCTATATATATATATTTATTTATTGGAGAAAGAGTAATATAATAATAAGATAATACGGTAGTAGAGCTTAATGTACGTACACACATCATCAGCCATAAACGACCGCCAAAAGCGAAGGGCATTAGTTGTTTTTTAGATTAATTATTAATGTTATCTAATCGAGCCAAGGTCCCGGAAGAAAAGCGTACTGTTGTTTTAAGATCCGGAGAGACGCATATATGTGATAGTTGTTTTAGGACGGGGACTTATGATGCTTCAGTAGGCCTCGCTGTTACTATCGAGACAGTTAGTTGTGTATGGGTATAAGTATACATCAACTCGTTTTATTGATTGATGTACACAGATATATAACGGGTTGAGAACAAGTAACATGACCTCCCTTTTTATATTGATATACTCTCAATTAAGGAATGATGAAGTTGATGAATCAAGTATATATTTAGGAAAGTGTGTAACTCTGTACAAAATAGATTACTTGTTTTTTTTAGCTATCATTGGAATCAAATTTACTTAATCAATTGATTTAGTGATTGAAGAACTCATATTTAACTTTAAGTGAATTGAAATTCGATACGATAAAAATAAATACGTAATGCTAATTTAAATATTTTAAATATTTTCGGCTGTTTTTTTTGGTTTGAACAAAATCCCTGAGTACAAACTACGGACTGCGCACTGAAAAAAAGAAATATTTGTCCCAGATAAATCAATTTATTTGTAGCTTTTTTTTAAATATTTCTTAATGACAAATACATATGTTTGGTACGACTAAATATGACAGTTGATTCAAATAATTTTATAATTTGATTGAAATATATAATTTATTTGTGGTAAGTAATTTATATATTTATGGTAAAGATATTGAATTTTTGACGAATGACGGAAAATTTTACGATATTTCACATGGCTCAGCTAACTATTATATGCAGCAATTGGATAATTTCTTTACCTCAAATAAATCACTTATTTCGTGCAATGAATTTGCTCAATTACATTATATTTTTCTCACAATTAAATATTTATTTGGCCATATCCAAATATACGATATCTTTGGCTCAAATAAATTTTTTTTTCAGTGGACAGAAAAAAAGTATTTCTTGGCGCAAGAAAAATTTTGTACTATGAAATGGAAACAAAAATTTTCTTGACAGAAGAAATTTTTTTCTCTCCCCGAGTTAAAAAACTAATTCTAGTTTAGTCCTCAAAAGCCTCAATTCCTTTGATGTTTTATTTGCCGCCCAGAAAGTATCTCTACTTTAGTACTCAAAATCCTCAATGACAACTATGAGGTCTAAATGCGAATAATTTATTGATTTTGAATTATAATCAAGACCTCAAAATCTTCAACGAATGAAAAGTTATCTTTCGAATTTTGAAAATTTTAGATAGAAAAAGAGAGGGGAGAGAATACTTTGAATGATACTTTTGAGATTCAAATGCGGATAAAATTATTCCTTTATATTTTGAGAACTTTAA
This sequence comes from Microplitis demolitor, assembly GCF_026212275.2. NCBI lineage: Eukaryota > Metazoa > Arthropoda > Insecta > Hymenoptera > Braconidae > Microplitis > Microplitis demolitor. The sequence continues at coordinate 18,528,170 of NC_068548.1, forward strand.
GACTTAAATCCGAATTTGTTTTTTGACTCGGGTCTCCAAGAAAATTTTCGTTTTCAATTCATAATGCAAAAATTTCTTGAGATGGATAAAATTTTCCCTGGAGCGAGTAAAAATATTTAGCGCCAAATCCTTTCTTTCTGTGTACACATTGATGCGCTATACTGTCTAATCTAGCGAAGTGACCTTTAATTTTCAAATTTAGATAATATTCGTTTGTTTAAGAGAAAAAGAAAAACTCGGCCAAAGTTCCTGATTACTACATTAGTGCAACAAAGATAATAATGTGAGAAGAAAAAAAGTAAAAACGCCTGTTAATAAAATTTTAAAAATTCAAAAGAATGATCAATGTGACCTGTTATAGGTCGTAATGAAATAAGATTTAGGTGAAGTCAAAAAAGTAGATGGACATGTGTGTCAAATAAAATTTATTCAATTTGACTTAATATAAAATTTATATTTCTCTTATAATTTTATCTGGATTTACTCGGGAGTAAGTAAGTATATTTACATGTATAAAAGTACATCTCTGCATTGCTATTAACTTCTATCTCTCTTATAATTTTTTATATTTTTCTCTCGCTTCTCGATTCTCCGATAGATCGGGAAACGATGGGCTATTAGCGCCGCGTGTGAAAGGGAAAGCTAGCGGTCGGCAACATGACGACGGAGATGAGGAGAATGAGGAGGAGGAGAAGGAGGAGGACGACTACGATCGACCTGGTCTCCCAAGAGACTCTCTCCGCAGCACGTAACGTCACGACGAATCCTTCGTTGTCTTTTTACCACCTTCTGGGTTCGTCCACGTGTCTTCTACCTTTGCCATCGTGCATTCGCTATGCAAACAAATCTTTTGCATCGTTCATCATTATCTTAATGCTTGCATCCAATTATATATTAAGTATATGTAAACATATAAATAAATAGACATAAAAACAGGGTAAGAAAATATTGCACAGAACCAGGACAGTAAAAAAAGATTCATGGTCTTAATTATTTTTTCAGAATAACAATAATGTCAACTGGTATCCATTCAAGACGACGATAAATCAAAAATAAATTTTAAAACAATTTATTAATGTGATTTGATGACGTATCAGGTCAAATATATATCGGGTTAAATTGCGCGAGCGCGACCGACTTACAGTCGAACCCGTGAACCAGAAATTATTCAGGATGAAAATGGATAGCAAAGAGGATAACGGCCTAGGATATCAAATACCGACTTTCTCCAGCAATACTCAGTTTCGTTATTAAAATCATGGCTTTTTAAAATTCCTGCGTTAATAAACTCAGAACGAACATTAAATCAAATACAAAAATAAAAAAAGGGAAAGACACATACGCTTTGTGCGACCTTTCATTACCCAGTAAAAATCTCATTCAACTATCAATCCTTACTACTATACAACCAATTACTTGATTAGGTAAGTAACTTCATTACACCCCTGTCAAGATACGATGCCTTCATGTGTCATCTGTCACGCATATTGCAAGCTATAATCGCACCTGCGTCTCAGTATGATCATCGGTAGACTTACTAAACAGTCAGTATAGAGACGGAAGTTACAACGATTGCCATCTCAAAGTATCCAAGAATCCACAATTGTGTGTATATCTATGGATAAGGATAATTAAAGACCGCCAAAGCTAAACATTGTATATATATATATATATATATTATAATACTATGTAAGTGAATGGCTTTTTCTCATTGGTTGCATGAGTAGTCCACAAGGAATCGATTAATTATTTGTAATTTCGCTAATCTCCGTGGGACACATAAATACTCAATTATTTTATTGGATTCTACATATATTGTAGCGGTACTAATTTTTTTTTTTTTTTTTCATTCAAATTAATTTTTTTTCTTTTTCATTTCCGAAACAGTATCGAAAAAATATCGCCTTCGATTTACACGGGTTAAGATCTATCGAGGTGACTGTTGCGCTGTCTCTGAACACGCTCGCACCTCTTAGCTACGCTTGCAGCAGCAGCAGGAGGTGAAGGGCCAGGTAGAGAGGGAGTGGGTGAGCCGACCCCTGACCCCGTGGGTGCGGGGACCTTGCCGTGGAGTAGTATGCCTGCTACAGCATAACATAGCGGATACAAATGCACGAGATTGGAGACGGTGAATAGCGGCGCACGACGACTACGACCATACGACTACGACGACGAAGACTAAGAGGATTTAGACGGTGTGTATAGCGGTATAAACTACTAGCTTAGCGCACAAGCCGCAATGACGCGACTCGCCCGCCGCCTTTCACTTTGAGAAGACGCGAGTTGAGAAAACAACTGAGGGAGAATAAGAGTTTTAGTTAAATAAAAAAAAAAAAATAAAAAAAAAATAAATAAAAAGAGAAAGAGAGGTAAAGACAGTCTCGTGTGGTCTATGGGGAGTGCCTTTTGCCTACCTGCAGCTATTATCATATTATAGTAAATCTCGCGTTGTGCGCGCAGCCGCCGCGGGGCCAATTTCATTCCCACACCGTACTAAGTTTCTTGTGTATTTACTACTCTCACGCGACGTATTCTCTCAAGATGATCATCATCATGCTGGTGATGATGATGATGACGAAGCCGTCATTTTTAATATAGATAAAAGGAAGAGAAAAAGAAAGAAAAGATGACTACATAAAGTTATGAGTACTCAAATGCGTTAATTGCAATCCCGGCTGACGATGATGTTAATGACAATAATGATAATGATAATGATACCTGCCAGATAAGTGGACAAAAGTGAAAATCCTATCACTGTAATCAAGACTTTTTTTAAAAATCGAACATGTAATGAGCACACTAAGGAGTGTCAAAAGTTTATTCATTTAAATAGACCTAATTATTTTATTTACTTTTTTATTATTTATCATAATTTTTATACCGATGTATAATTATTTTGATATATAATTTAGTTTTATAAAATTTAAAAATATCTTTGATTTAAAAAAAATAAAAAGTACCATCGCTTTTATTCCAGCGTTAAAGAAGACGATTACGTGTGTTTTGAGATGAGAGCGACGCATTCGAGGTGAGAGGTAACAGTCAAGTCGTGGTTCATCGGCTGGTAGTTCTTCGATCGTATATATCGTACAGATGCTGTTAAATATGCAGATTGCAGGTACGAATAGTCACAGCCGAGTCAAGACGACAACTACTAACACGACCTGAATGCTTTACCTCCACTCGTTTTCTGTTTCTTCTTATTCTTTTATCTATATATATACATATATAGATATATATTATCTGTAACCCTCTAAACCTGTACGGAAATCTCAACAAGTCATGCTATACATCATAGTAACCTCGTGGTTTGCTCTCTGGCTTCTGCAAACGATCCAACGATCGTAAATGTTTGAATCTACAAAAGAATCAAAGACACCTATCTAATAAGATAAGCTTGCGAAGCATGCAAACGCCGCAAGTCGTGCTACTAACACTACTACTATTAGTTACTTACAGACACTGTTGCAAATGCGAATGCCCAGAGCTGCTGGTTGATGCAGTAACGCCAGTGCGACGTATAATTATCATCTCCCAAGGGCCTATCCCACGCTATTCCATTCCAGTCAAGTGGGACACCGACGATTGCTGCGCGTGAACGATTAGACTTGGATCTAACTCTTTCTCTGTCTCATTCTTTTTTATCACTTATACTCCAGTGCAAGAAGAGACCACACATACAATTTGATCTTAATCTTACACGGAAGATGCGAGTGTCTGATGGACATTTGATACTGATGTAATTAAAAATTATAATTTACTTAAATTACATTATTCATGTGCTAAATTATTTTATAGTAAAGTTGGTTCAAATAATTAGAATACAATTAATTACTCACATCAATGAAAATTATAATTTCCAGCTGCCTAGACAGTTAATTAAAATAGTTCTAAATATCAACGGATAATCTTTTTTATTAATCTGTGATTAGAATATGTCCTGTAATAAGCAAGTTAATTTTATTCATTTTCTGGTGATAATTAATAAAAAATGAATCAACAATTACGTCACTAAACGTATACATGTATATAATACATAGACTTGATCGATTAATTTTTTAACATAAATAAAAAGACTTCCTGGTGTATTAGAGATGAACTCGGTTTACTATGCACATTGAGCGTATCAAGCATTACTTGATACTCTGCCGATTTGTCGGCACTCACTACAATAACAACAATAACAATACACCGTAGAGCATTATACTATATAGTGCAGCTGAAAGGAACGGGTTAAAAAAATGAAGAAAGAGAAACAATAGAAGCGTGGGCGCAGCATCCCGCGAACCCTAACCCGAGGTGATCCCATATTCCGTTCTCTCTGTTAGAGTATATATATATGTATATATTTACCTCAAGGCACCAGCATCTTATTCGGTTCTTGAATTCCCGTCTCTCCTCCGCCTCCCGGAACACATTCGTGCAGCATCAAACAGTGTGTCGGGGAATACACATCTAGGTATAAGCCATAGCACAAGTCGCGTATAAATGTATATATATTCATGTTTATACTATGTAATATAGAGAGTACAGAGAGTACAGAGTAGTACCTATACAGACTCCTCGAGGGCTTGTAGCCTATTGCCATGGCCTCACCTCTCGTCGTCGTCTCTAACCTGCACCTTTCAGATATTTCTCTCGCTCCGGCGGAGCTTAGTGGAGTGCCAGGTTGTTGTGAAATTTCACGAAGAGTCTTATTTTATACCGTCACTGCATAGCTAACATCAAATACTCTATTAAGTATTAAAGTATATATGATAAATAAAAAGAGAAAGAGATGTGTATGTACACATTTAGCCCCCGCGGTTGTAGCCCTGCTCGACCCCGTTGTTGCCGTTGCTCTTGCGATTTTTATTGCTAATAGTCGAGCTGGTGTTATTGTTGTTATACTTGCCACAGATTTACACAGGGTTATCAGCGACGACGTTCACCGTGATGTTCACGGCGATCTTCATAAATTATTGTCACTCAGACTTGCTGACGATGAAGGCCGTCCGTTCAGACATTCTCTGATGTCTAGTAACTTAATTTCAAAAATAAATAAAATAAATTTATAAATAAAAGAGGACATAATAAGCTTAGTAGATGTGTGCTCAGAGATTCGTACCGCTGATTACATCCCTACTTAACTAGTAGAAGAGGAGAATATGTTAAAAAAAAATAAAAATTAATACACGTATACATTTATTCATGTACGAGGTATAAATCCATGCGTCGATTGAATCCCGGTTCGACGGGTTTTCGATTAATATATATCCCATGCATATATATAAATAAATCTATGTAATTTATGGTGTGGCTTTCGCCTGCAGGGAAAGTAATTCGGCTAGCCTACCTCGCGCGCGCTTTTTATATCTAGTCATCCTAGTCGATGGGTTTACCAGAGAGTTTAATACTGCCTACAATTCACAATGATACATTGAAAAATCATATTGTCGAGATGCTGATTTTATTATTATTGTTATCATTATTATTATTATTATTATTATATGATGCAAAGTATCAAATACACTATACGGAATTGTAGAGCATTGATGTTACTGTTGTTGTTGTTTTGATGTGTTCTGATGAAGAGGAGGCGTTATCGCCGTCGGCACAGAGGAATGAGCTATGTCTAGGCGCACCTCATATCCATTCGTAGAAGCTCTTTTACTATTTTACTCTCGTCTTACAAGGCTGAGAGAGTATAAAAGAGTGAGAGAGAGAAAGAGAGAGGGAAAGGAAAAGAATGAAATATAAAACACCGGGTGAGAGCGGTAGATTGACCCGTCGGCGAAGGAGCGAGGATGATCGCGATAACGAAACAATCGAACGAGCCCTCTTGCAAGCCAACGAACCAACCCGCACCGCCCTGAATGTTTTAACGCTCGGTGATGTCGTATTGCGACATCACCACTAAGCACTTAGCTACGTGAGATAACGCGCTCTCTTCTTGTACATGACGTTCATTCTCCCGTACCCAGGAGAATTTTCTCCTCCTAGCAAAAGACCCACAAGATATTTTACTTTTATTTCTTTTTCTCTCTCCCTCTTTTACTGTAGACAAAGTAATAATATCTATCGTTCATAGACACGGGGTGCGTGCCACACGGAATAATGATTTCGTCATCACGATGTCGTGGTGAATATCCTCGTTTACCTCGGGTTTAGTCTCTAATGCGTTGCCGTGTTGGTACTGGATGGTATATACCATAAAGAATGGGTATGAAAACGTTACTTGATGGTTGGATGGCTGGATACTTGGTGCACGGTGCCAGAGTGCAACTCAGTTGATAGTAAAATCCGAGAACTATGAGCGCACGCTCTCAAGTCATAGGTACAGAGCGAGTACCGAGCGCAAAGGTCGTTTCTGCACCTCAACACAGATATACATTTATATATAAAATAAAAAGAGTATACATAGAAGAAGATGATGTTAAAGAAGCATCTTCCGTGCGATACAACGCCAAGAGGTCACGACGATGCCGACGGCAGTCAGAGAGTCACTTCTTGCCACTCTCCTCCTAGGTCACCTCGTGTGTGCCTCGTCGTCTTAATCTTCCTTTCCTTTTTTTCCTCTTCGTCTTATTAGTTTTTTTATTCATCTCGACTTTAACTTGCAATATTACATCCCTCTTTGTAACTTGTGATGTGGAAACACTTTTTATCCGATTATTAATATATTTACATTTACTCGTAACAACTCCGGCAATTCACATTTTTAAGTAAATGAGCTTCGGTTAGATGAGTTAACGCCACTGACAGTTCATTTTCGTAATTAATGGTCATTTATAACCATTTTAATCATCTCTGCTACGTGCTAAAGATGTTGCTGATACTTTTTTATACATTTGTTGATATCTCTTATAGATTTAAAAGATTTAAATATTAAATTCTTATTTTAAACGTGTTTTAATAATAATTAATATCTTTCTTTTTTTTTATCTTAAACCATAATAATTAATCTAATAATAATAATAATATTAGTAATGATAAAAATTTATTTTTTAACTATTATTATATAATTTATAATTACTCTTAATTTTCTAAGAAAGAAACAAATTGCGTAAGTTTGTGCAACTGATTTTCAGCAAGGGAAGCTTGAATTGTCGTTTCCTCTTTATCTACTTTACAAGGTCTCACTGTGGTATCATCTAAAATCCATCCACGTTCAAGTGCTGACAATTTAGCTTGTTCTAATGACAAACCCGTCATTGCGGCGAGTACTGTCAGGTTTACGGACGAATAGGCCTCAGAAATAAGTGACATTGCTCTTTCACGGACATTTTCTATTCGTAAAAAAGAATATAATAGCAATAATTATTAATATTAATTATAAGGTGAAAGACCTAGTACCCGATCAGGGAACTAGTACTCGATCACTCTATGTATTTGTATATTTATATTTACTAAAAATTTATGAGATTGTTAACTGACGTCTAATCATTTTTGGATTTTTTTTTTAAATGATAAATAATAAAAAAAAGTATTTGAAAAAAATGCACTTTTATTTTTTTAAATTTTCTCCATGTGCATATTTTCAATTTTTATTTTTTTGTAAATTATTTGTTGGAAAATAAGCTCGAAAATTATTAATTATCTTGTAACTTCAGGATCATTAAAATTTAGTAAGTATAGATATATATTTTATGTTAAGATGTTTCAAAATATTTTTATATATTTTTTTAGGATATATAAATTATTTGTTTGATCAGTGATTTTATTTTATGATGAATAATGACGTTGTTTTAATCTGAAATTTAAGGCAACCTGATATAACATTTAATAGTATATTGTGTGACAAGGTATGAAACAAGACGATTTCAGACTAGGGTGAGGTTGGCTGCCCGAGCCGCAGGCGGCTGACATCACCCGCAGTCTGAAATCGTGTTTTATCCTGATTCACACACTATATTTTTCATGATTACCTGTATTGGAACTTGAAGATTCAGTGTCAGCAGCCAGTAAGAAACAAGTTAATTTCAAGCCGATGATGCGGAGAACTGTTAGAGAATGAGAAATATGTGATTCGCAGTCACTTATTAAATAGTAAATAATACAAAAATATTATTTGCACTTATTTTTAGTAATTTTATTTGTTTAATTAAATCTGTCACTTAAAAAATGAAATGAGTAAACTGAAGTGACAAGTAGACAAATGAGAGTAATAAGGCTGCAAATGAGCATTAAATATATCTAGCACAGGGCAGAAACAATTTTGTTTCTTCCCAAGGGAAGAAACACGTATGTTTCTGCCTGTTGTAAAGGGATTTGTGAATTACGAATTCGCTAGCAGTTGTTTGCAGCATCGGCTTGAAATTAGCTTGTTTCGACAGGCTGTAGAGACACTGAAACTTCAAATTTAGATGCTGGTATCATGAAAAATAGTATATTACACACCTAGGGAAGTAAAGTAAGAAATGTCTCAGATCACATGTAATTGTTGGCCGAGGCGGAGCCGAGGTCATTTCTTACTTTATTTCCCATGATGTGTAATATACTAATAAATAATAGTATTTTTAAAAAAACAATTGTCTCATTAAAATTTAAAAATTTTAAGCAAAAAAATTTCATAAATAATTATTTGTAAATGTTATGAATAATTGTTTAATACTAATCTATATTATTGCTTGGTCTAATTTTATATCATTGAAAAGGTCTTGACTTAAATTTGTGCCTTTTCATGGTTTGAGCTCTTTTTTATTGCCAAGTTTCGACACAAATAAATTTATCTAAATTCTTCTAATTCCATTTAAATTACGCGGGAAAAAAGACGATCGTATTTTCTTCAAATAAACTAATATTTTAATTATTCTGTCACTGAATATGACTGAAAATATATTACATATATAATTAAGAAAAGAAAAAAAATTTTTAGTCAATGACATGTCTTTCATGATAATAAAAATTTAATTTGGTGTCAGTGAAAAAAATATATATAAGATGATTAATAAAAAAAAATTTAACCGTGTAAATTTTTTTCCAAGTATTCTATAATTGTACAATCATCGAAATCAATAAGTTTGCGAGTTAATGATGACATGATAAGATTTGTCTTATCAAATTTCAATGATAATAAAAATAAACAAAAAGTTCTAGAGTTAATTTAAAAGTAAATATTTTAGTATAAAGTTAAATTCAAATAATATTTAGTAAATTTCGTAGTAATATTCGAGCAGTCAAGTAGTGACTGTAGGTTGCTCTCATTATAAAATATATCTATACAAATACATGAGTGATTGGGTATTTGTTTCCTGATCGAATACTAGGTCTCTTACTTGTATTTTACTTGTACTTTTATAAGTTTAAATATAAAAATGTGAATACAAATTACCTTTAAGAGCAAGCATTATTCCACTGACTTCATCAGTCCACTCGATGTCCAAAGCTGTATGAACTGCTGGCCAATCTCTCTGCCACATACGTTGCCCGACAATCCATATTTGCTGTAGCTCAGTCTTATTATTCTTTATACTCGATGGTATTCTTTTCCATAAATACTTAGCATTACATAAATCATTTTGATAAAGATATACAGCCAATAATTGAGCATAAGTTTGCGGTGATGCACAACCATTAGGAGCCTAAAAAAAAATATTAATTAATTAATTAATTATTCAAACTTTTAAAATGTTCATCACTTTCAGATTTATTGTTAATAAATAATAAATTACTTAACATGTCATTAAGCTCGTAATAAATAATATAATGTTGGGTATTTTAGAAAGTAATATATAAAATAACCGGTCAAATATAACCTATAATGTTACGAAATACAATACTTACTTCTAGCTCAGATTTTTCAAGCTCGTAAACCAAAGTTTCGACTTCATTTAATACCATGGTTTTAAGTTTATTTATTTTTTTTTTTCTTATAATTTAAGTATTTGAGTATTGAGGTCAATTGTGATTTGTGACAACTTGTATATATAGGAATTGTTATTAAATAACACGCACGAAAGTGGACAAAACATTGGACGGAAAACTGAAATACATGGAAATGAATTTTTACATTAAGGCTAGTTTTTATCTAGACATGATGATTTATTCTATGAATTAATTGTGAATTAGTTTTTTAAAATTTATTATTGGTTGTTAAAATTTACGCGCTCGTATATAAATTAACTTTTACTTTTTTTATATTAATTTTAAAAATAAAAATTTTTGAGTGTAAATGCAACAAACAAGTGGGGAAAAAAAAATATTTTCTTTCTATGAGTATGGAAATTTTTATGAGTGTGAGTGAAGCAAATTTCAAATAAATAAATAATGGAATTTAAAAAAAATGCGCGTACTGATTTTTTATTGATATAAATTTGCATTTTTCAATATTTATTCTACTTACATTTTATTTATTTATTCAGAAATTAAAAAAATTCCCTCTTTTATGTTACACTCACACTAAAAATTTTTTATTTTATCAAACTTTGTCACTAGAAAATTTTAATAAAACTGGATCTTTTTTTTTATATATTTAAATATATCATTGGTAATTAAATAAATGGAATCAATAATTAACCCAATAATTTTTAATTATATCGATATTATAAGAGTAAATTTCGTAGACATGACACTATTTATAGATTTCAAATAAATTAATTAATTTAAATAATGAAATTTTAAAAATGCGCGTACTGATTTTTCATTTTTTAATTATTTAAAAGCGTACTTTTTATTTTTTATTTTACTAATATTTTTTTTGTTTATTTCAAAATTTAAAAAACTGCTAATTGTCAGGACATTTATACTCATTCAATATTACATTACATTTTCTTGTTATAAATAATCATTTATATTTTTTTATAACTACGTTAAAATTCGAATAGACATACATGATTTATAAATAATAACTTTAAAATATTTATAAGATAAATTATTGAAAGATTCTGAAGGCGTTCAAGAATAACATATATCGAATGCTCTGGATAAAAATTATTATAGTTTAAAATATATTTAAAAAATTATCACTGAGTAAAGAAATCTTTTATTTGGAAAATCGTTGGAAACGATCGATAGAGTCAAACTAATTTTTCGTGACTTAATATTTATTGTGATTGTCGAACATTAGACAGTTAGCTCTTATAGCTGCGTAGTATTTGAATCGTCGACAAAATACCCGCGATTCATAAAATCCTAAAAAATAATCCTGCAAAAAGTATAATTGCGAAAAAGATAAGGCCTTAAAAGTTAAATGATAAAATAGAATACCTAAAAAAATCTCTTTGTTCTTTCTTTATTTTTTCAGAGAATATGTGTATTACAAGTAGAATAATGTAAATGAATATGTATAAATATGTAAATTAATCTACTAATTATTCGATTTAAAATATATTGTATGATAAAACACATTTAGTGCGATCATAAATAAAAAATTTCATTTTTTACAAATAAATTTACATCTTATGTCTTGGTAATAAATAAATTTTAATGTCTTAATCATATTGATCGGGATTCGGGGTTATTTTGTAGTATATAATTATACTTTTTACCATAATTGCACCGAAAGTTTAAATTCCTGTCCCGTTAAGAGGGTAGAAAGTCGTTCTTTCCTTTCATGAAAAAACAAACGATTAAAATTAGTACATGTGTCATTCTTCCCGCAAACTTTTAGAGGTAAAATTTTAAACTTTCAGGTACAGATCTGGTGAAAAATTGTATGCGCAATTGATAAACTGCATGATGATAAATATCAAAGGTAAACGATTTAATTGATTACTTTTTTATTCAAGACATTATTTAAACTTTGTTTTATTGACTAATATTTATTTTGATCACACATAATACATTGATATTAATAACACTATAATATTTTTTTATATATTATATCCTAAATAATAAATAGTGCGAATGAAATGGAAAAATGTGTAATAATAAATGCAGATATATATATATATAATAAAATTAATAAAAATGAATTATAAATATAGATGAAGAATAGAGATAGTAAAAGATGATTTAAAAATAATATTTATTGCACATGTTGACGTCTATTGCGAGCAGCTCGCTGTTTATCAAATCTCAATTCCATTTCTTCTAAAACTCGTGGAGTATAACGAACTACTAGCTTAACCGAATTTTGAGCTTGTTTTAGTAATTCAACAGCTTTTTCGTGATTTTCACCTTCAACACACTGAAAAAATAATTTATATTATTTATTATTAATTAAATTATTAAAGAATCAAAAGCGAACAGCAGTCAACCAAAAATTTTTTATTTACAAAAAAAAAAAAAAAAAAACTTTTAAAATTCTATAAGTTTATATTTTCAAATATTTTGCACACCTCAAGTGCGAAAGCGTGATATTCAATTTTTTAATAAAAACAACAAAAGTGTTGGTCGTGTGCCATTACAGTATCACATATATTTAAAAAATTAAATTTTAAATAACTTACAACGCCATTGACAGAAAGTAATTGATCTCCACGTTTTAATCCACCATGCCTGTCAGCAACACCACCAGGAATAATTCTTGATATATAAATTGGTGAATTTTGTTCTTTACCGCCCATAACATTGAAACCAAGACCTTCTTCAGTCTTTGGTAATTCTACAACACGTGGGTGAGCATGTCCTTCACTTGCTGCAAATGCTGCTACCGTCGCTTTTGCTGTTGCTGATGCTCTCACATCTTGCGATCCCTTCAATAGATATTTTTAAAATAATTTAAATAAATTAAGTATAGAATGAATGTTTATTTTTAAATTATTTGATTCGAATTGAAAAAGTTTTTATCAGCTTTCAAATATTCAATTTTTATTTAATGGAGAGCTTAATTTCTAAAATAACAAAGATCATTTTTTCGTAGATTCGTGTCTGAACTCTTTTTAGCTCTGACTAAAATTTGAATTATTAGAAAAAATATTACAATTTCCAGTCGTTCAAAAGACAATTTTTAAATTATTCAAGAATTTACAAATAATTCGAAATTCAAATTGAATAGTATGATTCGATTCGATACAAATAATTCGTCAGTTCAAACTATTCGCACAGCCCAATAAACCATTTATTTAAAAAGTATTTAAAAATAACTATGATTATTTTTAATTCATTTTTACCTGAATATCAACAGTTTCATAAACATGCTCATAAACCTCTCTCACAGCATTTAGAAAATCGCTCTGTAGTACTTTTTGTAAAGCTGCTAATTTTGTGCTTGGCACTTCACCACCTACATTAATAATAATCATACTAGTTAATATATTACTCGAATAAATTATTAATAAACAAATAACAATTACAATAATACTAAATCAATAAATAAATTTACAATAATATAAATACATACTTTTTTGAAGTTTATCCAATAATTCTATTGCACGATCTACATCTAAAATTAAACATCAAAAACTATAATTATCAATAGAATTAAATTTCTAAAATATTACATCTAAAGGTCAAAAAGTAAATAATAAAAATAAAAAAAAAAAAACAGTAATTGGAGCGAGTAATTTTTTAATAAAAGTTTTCTTACCATTTTTTAACGTAAGAGTTTCCGTCACTGATGCCATTGTATTTAAAAATCTGACTAATTATTATATTTATTTATAAAACAACAATAAAACACCAAATTGTCAAGGTGTGGCGCGTTAATAGAGCAAAAAGTGGTTTCAGGTGACAGTTTTTTTCCCATCAGTACCAATAAGAAAAAATATCGCCATTTTTTATCTCACGAACTGTCACTAGAGTTCACTACTTGTTTATTCTGGTTGAGAATCCAACAGGTAAATTAGTTGCACAGGTATTCAACATTGATTAGTAGCTATTGCTTACTCTCTCACTCGCTATTGCTTCCTATTTTACTTGATATCGCTTACTCGCTTTTACTCATTTGAAATTGTGAAAGATTTCTTTGAATATTTATAACTCTTTTACTAATCGGTAGTATGATCGTTTTTCTACATTTTTAAATTTGAAATGTTTCTTTCTATAATTTATTAGTTTTTGGAAAGATTCTTAAGCAGAATAATTTGAAAAATACGTGAAAATATAATTTTTTTTAAGTTAGTCCGAGATACTACATGTCAATTGTGTGCACTTTGATTATCAATACCTCGCTTTGCAAACGGTCAAAAATTATGATTTTTTAAAATTACATACAGGAAATCTTCATTGATATCATATTTCAATTACATGAAATTCTTATGAAAAGTCGGTTTGCGAGTCAACTACTTTAAGATATTTATAATTTATGAAGTTTATTGATTTAAAATTAAATAAGTCTACGTAATTGATAACATATTTTTATAGTTTTATAGTTTCATCCTTGTTACTATAAATAAAAAATAATTAAATACTACTATATATTTAAAAATAATTGAAGAAATAATTACATACTTATGAATTTACCGACACTTACAATAAAACAATTTACATTAATAAATTTACTTTGTCTTAAGATCAATTTGTTTTTCTTGTATAAAAATAATGGATATTTAATTTTTTTATCAACTAATTAAATTTTAAAAGGAAGTTAAGACGCAACTTCTTCAGTGGCACCCTCGAATTCTAATTTAACTTGACACTCTTCAGGAAGTCCTTCAACGTCAACTTCAGATTCGGTTGCATTCAACATATTTAATGTTACTTCCGCTGACGTATTCATTAATCCTTGATTAGTATTAACAGTAGGTTGTTTTTTAATTTGAACGTTCTGCTGTACTGGGTGTCTTATAGGTACACCAGCTTCTTCAAATACTTTTTTCTTCAAGCCTGTTTTTATTTGTGATCTAAAGTAAATGTGAAAAAAAATTAAGTTAAATAATAATTAATAAGTGACGTAGAAAATTGAATGATGCTACACGTGACATTGTTTTGTTCAGCTGTCCGTTGGGAAATTTAAAATTATTGAGAGGAAAATTAATAATTTAAGTTTAATTTTAAAAAATCGTTTGAGTTTATAACGAGCGTCTGATTTATTGTAACGGAACAACTTGAAAATAGGAAAAAGTTTAAATACAAGTCTGAAAATTTTTCAGAGTTTATTTTCTTATTAATTTTTCCAACTTACACCGTTCGCCCTTTGATGTGATCACTTATTTTGTGTAAATCTTCGCTGAATGTCTTAACCGAGTGACGGAGCATCTCAATTTCCTCGTCAGTCCATTTACTGTATTAAAATAATAAAAATTTTAATAAATAAAAATAAACAAATCATTTTTTTAACTCAAAATTAATAATATTAAATAAATATATTTTTCTTTTTAAATATAATATAATTATTAATGATACTGATCTTAACCGACCTGTAGTAATTTTTGAATTTTTTTCAAAACAATAAAGTATAACAAAAAAATATTTTTTAAAATTGTACCTGTTGTTTTCTTTGGTAATTGAATTGTTAAAAAAATCTGAAAATTTTTAACTGTCTTCTAACTTCAGGATCATAATTATTAATTACCCTGAAGTTAGCCAACATCTAATAATTTTTAGATTTTTTTTTTTTTTCAAAAAATCAAATGCAAAAAAAAAAAAATATGCACATGTAGAAAATTTTAAAAACTATAGGTGCAATTTTTTCAATATTTTTTTTTTTAAATTTATCATTTTTAAAAAAATCCAAAAATTATTAGACGCCGGCTAATTTATGATCCTGAAGTTAGCAAACAATTAACAATTTTTAGATTATTTTCAAACAAATCAATCACAAAAAAAAATATGCACATGTAGAAAATTAAAAAAACTATAAGTGCAATTTTTTAAAATACTTTTTTCTTTGTAATTTATCCTTCTGAAAATATTCCAAAAATTATTAATATCGGCTAACTTCAATCCCATATTTATTATTATTTATATCAATTACAATTTATAAATTTTCAAATATCGCGCCAAAATATAAGCGCGAAGCGTCCAACATGGCGCTAAGTTACGCTCGAAAAAAATACTAACCAAACAAAATATACCTATCAATGTAAATAACACGATATTTTTTACCCACAAATTAAAATTATCAAGATAAATAATGAAAGCATACCCAGCTGGTGAATCTGTTGTTGGATGTAGCTGCATCGTCAGCTCACCAAGTTTATTGAAAGCTGCACCGGCAGCCGTAAATATTTCTCCAACCTAAACAAATAAAATACATATTAGCTATTACTTGCAATAAATACATAAAATAGTAAAATTCAAGTTATTTAATAAACAAATAAAGTATCAGGGCGATTATTTAAACTAAAAAAAATTAAGTAAAATAATAATTTTGAGTGAATATAAAAAAATAAGAACGTAAATATAACCTGACCTTTCTACCACTATCGACATCCATTTTTATTTAGCACAATATACAAAATAGTGCAAGCAACAAATTTAGGCGGGCTTTGGATGTATGACACGTGACTAACAATGGTGTGTGACAAAATGGTGGTGGTTAACAGTAGGATATTTAGAGAGTGGGAATTAGGTCCGGAAGTAGACCCGAATTCCAGGTAATTTGTGTGCTCTTATCCTTATTTTCTTACCTTACTCGCTGAATTCATGACTATTTCCTGTAGTTAAACTTTACCACTACGAGCATTGATGACGGAGCATCATCCACTTCCACATATCACACAAGTTATTCATACAGTACGCGTCTGCCCTCTCGTGTCGTCTTTACAATCTTATTATTTTTTTTTTTTATTTTTCAATTTATTCTCTGTCTCTATTCTTTCATGATTTAAAAAAAATATTTTTATTAATGAACGTGTAATATATAAATACATAGATATATATGTGTAAACTCACATATATATGTAGTATAGTATTAATACAGTAAATTGTTCATTGATTTCTTGTTGTAGTATAAGTATTTTAATGACTATTATTTGTAAATTGATCATTAATAAATTCTATTTTTAAAACAACTAGTTATTTTAAAAACTAGCACGAAAATTAAGAAAGAGAATGATAATGAATAAAAAAAATTATAATTAAGTATCTATAACTTACTATCGAGGTCAATTATTGAGGACAATATTGATTGAATAAAAAAAAAAAAGTGATATTTAAACTTCATAAGGAAACTTTGAGGAAAGTTTTAAAATGATTGAGCTATAGGTGTCAAAACAAATAAATAAATAAATAAATAAAATTAATCGGCTGCCGCATTTCAAAACATAGTAACTGAAAAAAATAAAATTTTTGAAGTATAAATTGAATCATGTTCGGTGCCGCATGAAAATATCCACGGGATAAAATATCTGTAGACAAAATATCAGTGGAAGAAATATTCATATTTATTAAATGAACTGAAGAAAAAATACTCATATTTTAATATAATGTTGAAATTTAATTTCGTCAATTACTGGATTATTTTCAGCGTACTTGAGTGGGTGTGTTACGAAGTAGCCGTAAAAGTCGACTACAACTTTTGATTGTTGAAATATAATGAGTGAATGTTGCAGATATCAGACAAATTTAAAATTATAAATAAATAAAATAAATAATTTAACAAACAATAATTTTAAAAAATTCATTCATTAATTTCAAAATTTTTTATATGCTCATTTTTTAAAAATTTTATGTTAATAATTATTTACTTGATTTATTAATAATTTTAAATTTGTCTGATGTCTGCTACATTCACACTCATTGAAATATAACATATGTATTTTTTAGTAGATAATTGATCCCTACTTTATATACAGATTATTATTTCGGTTGGTAACTTCGTCTGCAGACATTTCGTAGTTTTTAAATTTTGTGCATTGATATTTTGTCCGAGATATTGACGTTTTTGAATATTTTGTTACGGAACCATCATGTTCACTGGAACTAAAAATACTAAAATATCGATTTTTAAAAATTTGCCCTTTACTGTGTTTTGAAATTGGGCAGCTGAAATAATTATTTGAAAATTAATTTTTATTAAAAATCAAAAGTTTTCTACCCCAGCTATTGTTTTCGCTCGTAGAAACTTTTTGAAATCCACATTTTTTAGTACAAATATCAATAATGTGTTTCTCCATATCACCGTTAAATTTTAAAAAATTAATTAACGTGAAATCTTGTTCACCAGAACGTCTCAGTCTTCTTGAGGCATTTCTGTAACACTTCCATGGCTGCGGTTCAATAACAAGCATTTGGGTATACGAGCAAATGTCTTCCAAGAATTTAACAAGACCCTCGTCGCCGTGATTTAAATGAATCCACATTGTGATAGAAAAACAAAATATAACATCAAATTTATTTCTATCAAATTTTGTCAAATAATTTTTAATAATATCATTTCTATTTTGAGATAACACAAAATCTAGGCATTCAAAAGTAATCGATTGATTAAAATTATTTTCACGTGCCCGCTGTATTAAAATGGGATCGAGGTCAATACCCAGTAAATTTATATCTGTGTTTACTGTCAGATTATCTTGAAGAAATTTACGCAGTTCGATAGTGAGTTCCTGTAAACAAAATAGAAATGGATTTTTAAAAAATATATTTATCATTACGTTTATTTCAGATACAAAATAAATAAAAAAAAAGAGCGAGACACTGGAGGACCTTGAAGATAAATCAGTGGCTGCAAAAAGAGGGTTCTTTATTTATAGACAAGATTGATCCACAGACGGCATGTTTCAAAAAATTTATAAAAAGGGACCGTCGTCGTCATCATCCTTGTCGTTGTCTCGTAAACTGGGTCTCTGCGGCGAAGTAAAACACCCAAGCTGAAAGAAAGAAAGAAAGAACGAAAGAAGGGTTCCAATATCCAGTGAAATAGTCCAGGTCCAGGCTCTATTTTTAATACACGACCACAACGAGCCGCCTCTGGAAGTGGTAACAGACACATTACATACCAGTCAGTCAGTCAGTCATTTAGTTTAGGATGTGGTGCTGGGTATGGCGCGTGCGTATGCTATATTGAGTAAAGAAAGAAAGGAAAAAAGGAAATAAGTAAAGCGGGAATGAGCAAATGACTAATTCATGTCTAATCTAAATTTAGTAAAAAGAGTAGTACTCTGTTTTAATGGTAGTATATATGGAATCAGGATGCTGCGTACTTCATGCTACCCAGCCTCTTCCGTCCGGCTGCAGCTGCTAGCTCTAGTATACACATATATTTATAAAAATCAACTAACAAGCCTGTTGATGATGAGACTAATTCTTTACTTTACTTTATCCTCCATAATACTCTGTATCCTCAACTCACCCCGGCGTTGCAGCCGACATCCAGCGCGATATATTTCCGGTCCGGATGTTGAGAGAACCACACGCCTTGCGGAAGTTGACAGATACGTTCGTTTGCCGGGTGAAATTTGTAATAATTGATAAAATTTCCGTGCCGACTAGCACCCGGATCTCCATCACCACCAGCTTCATTATTTCCTTTCATCTTTTATTAGTATAAATTATTAATAAAATAATAATATTTAAATAAACATGACCTGTAATAAATATGTATAAATGCATAATTTACAATGTAATGATATACAATGGTGATAAACAATTAAATTGCAACAAATACCAGATGGCTAAATGTGTTGGGACATAGACGGGAACGGCGAGGCAGCCATACAACGCAGAGGCAAGTGAATGAGTCTAAAGAAATCCAATAAGCATGTGAGTTGGCAACTGGTGCTGCCGACTGCCGAGAAACGCGGTAAATTTAAGCTTGCAACATACCTACGTCGACCCTCAAAGCAGTTGTGACGGACGCGTGTAATCTAGAGTCTAGAGTTCTCAACTTATTGCTTTAACTGATCAGACTAAGACCTCCAACTATGCCCAGTGGAACACTGAACCGCAACTCTGGTGATGCAGAGTATGGTTACATGTTGGGTGGGAGAAGGATTTGCCAACAGCGGAAGGATCGCGGGATAATTCGCGAGTGTCCACGACCTAGATTGCCGGCATACACTGGCCTTCTAAATGGTCCTTGGGGTCATGGTGGGCTTTAGAAATCACCACCAATGTACCTCAGAGTCACATTACGTAAACCATAGACAATGACCTGATGATGCTTGAAAAAAAGGATCTATATCTTATTTCACTTGATATATTTTAACGGTCTCTACCCGCATCCACGTCCAAATCTACCGTCATATCGAATTCTTTATGTTTCTCTCCCAACTCAGTTCTTCAGTTTCTTAAAAATAAAAAAGATAAAACGAAGAGAAGAAAAAAACTCAAGTAAAAGGTTTTGTATCTACAAAACTAAAATGTAAAATTTAGAAATTCTTAAGCACGAACTGGACACTTATTATGTATCCTTATATATATTTTTTCAGGTATATCAGAAAGCACGCGTGTCTACACGTGAGTCTATCGAACAGAGTGTAGTAATCAGAGAGATGAAGAAGCAAACCAAAGGCAGGTGTTGGACACACCGGTCCTTTCTTTCTCTCCCATATTTTATAATAAAATGCATCAACTAAAAACCCGGGGATACTTTGATCTGATGCGCGTGTGCCGCACCCTGATGCTTTCTTTGGCTCAACAACTTTACAGTATACCCTTATGCCATTACATTTAATTCCTCTACTTCTTCGGATCTCTCTTTTTAACTGACAGATGGGCAGCAATGTGATATGCCACGCAGCTTCAAACATTACAAAGATAATGAGTGAGGCTTCTTGTAAGAACGCGTGTACACCAGACTGTCAATAACTTTCAAAAGACAGATAAATATTGAATTTCCTCATTCCTGTCTTAACGAAGAGTTTAACTGCTGCTTTACTTATATTACTAAATGTCTACGTTTATTTAAGCACGTACATATCTGCTAAAATTATACAAAAATATTCAACGATAATTTAATCTAAATATTTTATCGTATGATAATACATATAAGACATTTTTAATTATTTTTTTAAAATTACACACTGAATAAATTAAGCAAAAAAATTTTAAAACCAAGTTATATATAAACCAAATAATTTAAACGGGATGTATTTACCATTGAAGCTAAAACGGAAGGGTAAATATTTTTAGATAGTACAGCTGTTGAGTTTTCCTCGTCTTGTTAATAGTTTACTTAAATTACCAGTTTCCAGGTACAATGAGTAAGAAGAAGAAGAAGAAAACGGACAAGAGGAAGATAAAAAAATTTTAATATCTAAGTTTAGTTCTGTCTGTAATAAACTTCCGGGAGCCAGCATAAGGTGACCAACATCCTGGGCTTTGATGATTTGTTTTTTACTCTGAGTAAATCCAACCTTTCCGGATTTTAGTCTGGCTTTAACTTTGATACTTTATTATAATGGCAATCGGATTGAGCGTAGAAGATTCGGTTGTTAGAGGCAGGTACATGCGGGTAAAAACCTTAACTATTGTCTGTTAGTCCTTTTAAATCTTATGATCTCTTTGTCCTCGAGATTTAGATGTTTTTATAGTTCTTGCGTGTATTTTTACAAATAAATTCAATTGTTAGTTTACTCAACTGCAACGACAGCCTTCTTTTATGAGTCCATGGTCAATATCTATATTCTACTCGGTAATAAGTAACACGTATAGTAGTAAAATCAACGTCATATTTACCGTTAATGTTTATGCTGTATATAAAAATATATATTTATTTATTTCTAAATATACCTTCATTGACATATGCGTCATTTGACTTTTTTTTTTAGCAGATAGTCAGTATTTTTGTGAATAAAATATTCTTATTATCCTGCAGGTGGTCCGGATGCTTTGGTTGTCGTTGAAATACATTGAAATAGTCGTTTAGACTTAACGGCGCTTGGTGGTGGTGATGGAGACAATTCATTGGGTTTCCTCTTTTTGACATATCGAACAGAGACTTAAACGACAGCGGATGCAGTGACAATAGAAACTTTTGCTTACCAAAGTGAACAGTCAGTACAGTACCCAGTAGCGGATACGACACGTGACTTCCGGATATAATCCGGATATATATTTACATATGTATATATATATATACTAGGGTATTGGAAAAAAATTTTAATTATTAAAATTTTTCTTTTTATTATTCGAAAAGTTGGTATACAGTAAAAAAAAAAAAAAATCCTCATCGAAATTGAGCTCAAAACTTAAGTTTAAGGTAACATCAACTGATTTTCAATTCAATTTAATTAACGGACAAACACTGGAAACCTAAAATAGAGTCTTTAGCGTTTTTTAAAACCTTAAGGGGGAAGCTGGTCTGAGATACAAAAAAAAGAGAATATTTTTGTCATTTTTTTTTTTTTTTAGTACCTTCTTTATTAAAATTTTCAAAATTTGTAACATTATTAAGTATCATTCCAAGAATATTCTGCTAAATTTTCATAAAATAATATTGAAAAATAAGCCAGTGGTAATGGGGAGAGCCGAGTCATCTCCAAAAAAAAGTCTCCATGTCGTAGGCAGGATAACTCATTACTGCTTCATCTGAAATGAAAAAACCAAAAAGATTTCTTTAGTACATAAGTTCATCTTAGATTTCAACAAAGGATTTTTTTTTCAATAACTACTTATTTTTTAATCAAACAAAAGGAGAATCTTTTAGCGAAACTCTGAGTTTTTTGATTGCATCTTTACCAAAAATTCAAAAATGAATATTTTTAACTTCTCGCTAAGAAAATTGTAAATTTTTAAAAATTCTGAAAGTTATTGGTTTCACCCCGGTTTTCGAAAACCGAGTTTTCAAAAACTAAAAATCTTAGATCATTTGATCAAGTAGACTCGAAAATATTTGCGAATTACGAAAAAAATAATTTTTTTTTTTTAGTTTTTTAGTGATTTCTCAGAAACGACTTGAACAATCGACTTCAAAATCTAATCAGCTCTAGAATTTGATAAAACGGGTCGATTGCCACCTTAGCCATCTCAATCGGTTATCGAGAGATATCGCGGGAGAAAGAAATGGTAAATAAAAGTTATTTGCGCATATATTTGAAATTACTTAACTAAACAATTCCAAAATCTGATCAGCTTTAGAATATTAAAATACGTCAATTGCCGCCTTAACCATCAAAATCGGTTCATTCGTTCGTGAAGTATGGTTGGAGAAAGAAATGGTGAAAAACGGTTTTTTCCAAATATTTTCGAAGCGACTGACTCGATCGATTTCAAATTTTAATCAGCTCTAGAATTTAATAAAACGCGCCGATTGCCACCTCAAACGTCAAAATCGATTAATTCGTTAGGAAGATATCGGCGTTGAAAACTTAAAAAATAACATTTTATGTTATTTTTTCCGGATAAATCATAATATAATGTACTAAAATGTGTCTTAAATCATACCAACTCTTCCTTTTTATGATTTCTTTTGATCATATCATATAATGTCATCAAACATGTTTTTTAGTTTAAATCATAATATCAACAAAAAAATCGAAAAAACGTAGTTTTTAATATTTTTATCGGATATTTCATATTTTATTGTATCTTACATGAGTCAAAACTTATTTGAATCTTGATTTTGATCTCTGACATTGATTTCTGCCTCAATACACTTATTTTATTGAACATAATCAGGAATTAAATTTAAAAAACCGCTTTGTCACTAATGATTTTCGATTCTTAAATTTTCAAACTTCAGCATAAAACGTAACTTGTTACAGCCTGAAAAGATCATAAAAAAAACAATTGCATGTGATAGCATTTTCGAGCTCGAAAATATATCCACACTAATGTTTTCGAGATCTTTGAGGTCGAAAACAGCGGGAAGTTTTGGGACTGGCCCGCGGGGCCAACCGACGCCCAGATTTTATTTATTCCTTCGTTCAAAAAAATAAAATCCCAAAAATATACTTTCTTTGTCTCTCAGACCAGCTTCCCCCCTTAATAGAGGGCTAAAAATTTCGTATTTTCAAAAATTCTAATTTCTTTCCGAGAAAAATTATTTTCAAATTCTCATTTACTCTACAAGTGCAACAAAAATAGTCCCGTTTATTTTTCTGAGTGTAGAAAGAGGTGCGGTGACGTGTTCCCTTAAGTTAAGAGATTAAAAATAATCGATACTTTTTCAAATTTTTCTTTTCCTACGGCGAATGTTATTTTTTAGCAAGTAAATGATCCGAAAATTTCACCTCAAATCATTAACATTAAAATTGTTTTTAAATTTCTACCACTGACTCTGTGTCCCCTTTGATACCTTATCAAAACGTGGGAATGTTGATATAGACGAATACATACATATGAATTTATATGTACGTATTCTTAGTTGTACAAAACATCAGTATTATGAAGATATTGTTCACGTGAACGTGAATAACTGAGTGAATATTACACATATTGTAATTTAGCAGTGGGGGAGCTTATCTCTTGACTTGACGATAAATTTGCTCGATTGCGACGCCGTATAATAATTAGTCACGTGGCCTCGATGACGCCTTATTTCTATGTCGAAAAAAATCATCAGGTAATTAATTATAAATATGATTCAGTTAAATATAAAAAAATACAAATTTATTTATTCAAGATTTATGACTAAAAAATTTTAATTTCAGGACCCAAAACTAACCGTTGTTAAATTTTATGAGGTTTTTTTTTAATTTTTAGCTCCTACATAATTTTATATCTTTAAGCCAACGGGGTTTCGTCAGTGACTTCCTTAATCTGTCTGTCTTATTTAACCATAAGCCATAAACTAGACAAAAAAAAGATTTGTATCAATAGACATAATAACGACAGAGGATTATATATAAACATATATTTGCGAAATTAAAAAAAAAACTGTCTCTGACCTCGAGGGCCCTCTTAATTCTCAGGCAATTCATCTTATTTGCCAGAGGGCCTTCGTTTTTGTGGATGATCAAATCGATTGTAGACCTTGGATACACTCTGGGTAAAATGACGCAATTTTTAACTCACTACCTTTTGCTCTTTTGCGTGTATTTATACACATGCTAAAGATATTATTCATGTGTCGTATACATTTATATTCGTACAGACATACATAAATACATTAGTACAAGTATATACACGTATATATTTATGGAAGTATATGTATATGTAGTTAATGTATCTTGATCTACAGCGAACGTGTGAGCACATCCGGTCGTAATCCACCTAAAATCTGCCGAGCCACATTCTTCAATGATTTTACAATCGCCAGGTTACAAAATTGACTAAAAAAAAAATTTTAACAAAAACATATAAAGAGAAGAAAAGAAGAAATACAATAAATAAAATACGAAATCAAATATAATTATAAATATTCATTATTATGTATTTTTTTATTGGTTTATGATTGGTTTTTTTTTTTATTATAAATTTAATGAATGAAATATTAAATCAATAAAATTAATGGCCTATTAAATTATTATTATCAAATCGATATATTATAAATTTATTGGAAGGGGGTTGCAAAGTCTCCTCGTTAATCGCCGGTACGTGTAATGTTGTTTTTAAAAACTCGTTGAGACGGTTAACGAGTGTAACTGGGTCGTGCGACAAGACAAGAGTATATACGTGAATTATTGCGCTTCAGTGGAATCGTAAATGAATTATTCTTATTCGTGGTATCTAAATAGAGATGTAGCAATGAAAAAATAAGGTAGAAAAATTTATAAAGACCTTGGCTGCTATATATTATTCTCAGTGGTTTACAATTTTTGTAATATTATATAAAAATCTTCCATTAGTTCTAAAATATAAAAAACATAATAGTAATAAAAAAGTAAAAAAAAACTAATAGAATTATAAAAGTATATAAATAAGATAGGAAGATGGAAAAAATAAAAAACGAATGAGTTAATTCTTTAAGCTTTACTATTTGCTAATTCATTATTACGAAATAATGAATATATATCTCTGTTAAGAACATCACACAAGACGATTTAAAATGTGGTCATATATTCGTTTATATGTGTGTATATATTAGTGAAACATACTGAAATAATATTTTTCTTCAACCTTCCTCAATTCTATTTCGATCAATCATAATCATTTTGCGTCACATATGAATATATTTACACTTTAGTTTAATATTTATAAAAATAAGTAAATAATAAAAATATATGTAAAATTTAATATAATAAAATAATTAAAATAAATATGATGATGAAAAAGAAATATGTAGGGATAAAAATAATATTAAAATAAATTCTCTTCAGATCTTATTGCGAAATCAATTTTTTTTTCCACTTTATTATTTTTATATAACTAATAAAAAATATAATCTTCTTAAATACAATATCATACAGTATATTTATCATCTTATCATGTCATTTATTTATTTTTTACTCTTTAAGATAGTGATAAATGATACAGTATTAATGTTATAATGTTTATTTCTTAGACTAAATTAAATAAATGATGAATGCAATGTCAGGAAATGGCGACAGTGAAACAGCAGCAATTGCAGGAGAGTTTTTTTTTAAAGGCAACGATGATGATGAAGACTACGAAGACGGCGAAACATTAACTGTATATTGCGAGTTGATGATGGGGATGAAGAGTAAGAGGCAGAAAGTTGCGCCAGGTCCGCCCAGTACAAGTTAAAGCTATTGCAGATATTGCAAGTGTCGAGAAGACAGACACAAAGAGTAAAATAAAAATAAAAAAAAAAACAAGAGTTTAAATAATGAGACAGAAAACGAATATAGCTTTGAATTTCTCGGTGTAAATCTTGGTGGTAAAAATTTACTCAGACTCAAAGAGAATATTTTTACTCAGGGACAGAAAAGAGGGCAGAAAACCTGTCGAATTGACGGTTATGGTGACGATAATAATGGAGTAGTCATAGACGCAGATAAGTAAGGGGTTAATATAAAATAAGATAAAAGTATTAAGGATAAAAGAATATAAATAATAAAACAGTAGGAGGGAAAATACAACACGGGCACCTGATCCGTGGCCTTCCTTTATGACCGTCACTCCCAGTTGCGTGTATATATTACATATATTGCTAAGAAATGTTGCTTATATACTCTACTACTACTTTTTCTCTTTATATATATATATATATATACATATTAATGTATATGTAAGTATATACTATACATATATGTATAAAACCACACACAATGTCCTCCAAAGTCTTGGAGACCTCTCGATCAAAAAAGGTCTCGGTATCTTGCCCCGGATTGTATGGCTGTGCAACTCGGTCGGACTGGCGCAATAGTCCCCTGGTATCTTGCTGGTTACTACTGACACGATCATGTCATCAGCCAGCTGTAACTGACATTAATGATGTCGTGTTAAAACATTATATGCGTCGATTTGTCTTTTAAATATACATATACGCATACTCTTAAAATTACACATACATTCAATTTTACTCATCTAAAACAAACACTTATGTCATTCACTGATCCTCTTATATTTGCTGTTATAAAAATCAACCAGACAATAATAAAACAAAATTATCTTTACGCAAATATATTAAGGAATGTTTGATTAATTTTAAACTGCGTATATATATGTAATATATCACGCACTCGGAGGAAATGTTAATTAGCACATGTATATAAAATATATATAATATGGATTCATAAGTTAATTTAAATCAAAAAGCTTTTAAATGTTACGGAAGATAAAAAAAAAATTATCAGTATCCATGTATGGATATTAAATATTCTCAACTTTTAATCAGTCATCAAAATCCATGGACGCGGCCTCTATATTAATGCTTTTACCTCATCGATAGACGCTTATTATAGTCACCAAAGTGAGTCATTTTTATTACTATCAGATGATGCTAAACCACACGTCAGTATTCTAGGACACTTATCAATTTATATCATATATATATGCATACATGATTTACATTTAATTTTTATAATAAAAATAAAAAAAGACATTTAATAAAGTTAAACCCACATCAGTCGTCCAGTTTTATTTAACTTCCTGTTGTCCTCTATGTCGTGTCCTGTATGTCAAACAGGCTTGCCAGACAAACATCAGTTGTCTAAATGTTGACCGGACGTATTCAAAAGGTGCATACTTATTTGAACGAAGGAAGCCTCCAATGGAGATTAAAGAAAAAAGAAGAGGACGTGTGTGGGAGGTCAAACTACCTCGGGATGACCTCAACTGATGCAGGATACGATTCATGCCTTTTTACCCTCCTCTTCTATATTCTTCTCCATAAAATCTTTTCTTCTCGAGGCAAGCTGCAACGAATACAATATATGTATATAATGAATATACAACACATCGCACAACAACAGTAAATGCGAATAAAGAACGATGAATTGAATGTGTATGCATAAATATATACATATATATTTATGTGTGTGTTTTAAATGTATAAAAGCAAGCAAGAAAACGAGCGCGTGGCAGCGTAATTACATATCCGTTTCTTTGCAGACTGCCCTGAGGGTTCTCTTTTTACTTCGATTTATGGTGTACCGCCTGGTTAGCTTGAACCTTGTGTTGCTCTCTATCGTGGGTGTGGACCGATACGTATTTATACTGATGACTAATTGTCTCATCTTTGGAACCGAAAAAACACTAGTTTCATAAGTCATTTTCTTTTTATATATTTTGATATTTTTTAGTGACTATTCAGCCGAGAAATAAACAGGATATGATACTTTTATTTTTTTAGCTGATGATAGCGACAGTATCTGCTGTTAATTAAATTCTAATGTTGTTTTTTTCTCACTAGTAGTAGTAATCACTTGTAATCTTTAGTATTGCAACATCTTCTTATTCTGGGATGTTATAACTATTATAAGTTAGTGTGATTTTATAATATGTTATGACATTTCATCAGTTTGTAATAAAAAAATAAATATTTTAAAATAAAATTTCAAAAAAACTTTTTTTTATATCATATAATTTAATATATATTATATATATATATGTGTGATAGAAACATTGCGTATGATAATTCATTAATAGTCATAAAAAAAAATTATGTTATCTAGAAAATTTTATTTTATCAGTGAACCAATGAAAATTTATCTATTGTAAATGTATGTATATATAAAAGCAATCAGATAAATGATACATTTTTATACAATTTATAAACCGGCTGAATAATTTTAAACAGTTCACTGACTGACCAGAGGCGCGGTAGCTGGACATGTACTGAGGCAATAAACGCACACTTTTAAATAAAATTTCTTTATATATGTGCATATACATTTTATATTGACATACAAACATGTATATTAGTATGTCTATATTATCCACCAAGTATATGCTAATGTTTAAACAAAGTCATTGGTGAATTAGTTTCGAATACATCAGACAGCCACTGTCATGTGACATTTAAATCCACGTATTTTCCAAGGATTCACATCCTCAGAATAATTAAATTAGCAAAGTATTTTTTATTTATCAGCTTAAACATTAAATGTTTTTGAGAACTATGGCTGTGAATATTAAACCTGGCTTACATCCGCATAAAACATTACCACATATACTTTTTGTATTAAATATATAAATCCTTGAGGATGAGAGCATTTAGCGCCGATGACACCTAATGAACTGTGTGGTTGTTTTCTAATGCCCGGATGTATTTGTCAGTATGTGAATCCCCTAGGTTTATGTCTAGGCGGCAATCCATGAAAGTGTCATTTAGTAAACATTAAAAACCAACGGACGTCACGGTGAACGGACGCTTGCTGTAACCTCGTACGAGGTCATACTCTATACTATAAGTATATATGTGTACACATAAGAAATATCATCCTGTCTTTTGCGACTTCTAGTTTTCAATTGTATATAATTATTATAAGTTTACTATACAAATAACTTTTTTCACAAATAATTTAATTATAAAAAGTATATGGCTCGTCAATATAATCAACAAAGTTAAAACATTATGTATTTTATTGAAAGTAATAATATATAATTTATTAAATGACAAGATATATTAACAATTAATTGTTTAGTTGATATACAATATTATTATATTACTTGTGGAAACTGCAGTAATTCTCTCTACTATTACACCATCATACAGGAATGCGACCGACTTATCGACAAACGCCTTCGCTCATTCGCGATCGCCTGAGGATTATCGTCTTGTAATGATAGAATCAGTAATATTGGCTATCGCTAAATTTCCCAATAATTTCTGTATAAGAGTATAATAGTCGCAATAGAAAATAAACAACACGTGGGTAATGCCAGTCTACATTTTTCTCGCGCTCTTCAAATAATTTATAATAAGTAATGACTAAGGGGTTTTATTAATTTAACTGATTAAAAATAATTTTTTAATTCAAAACTCAATGAAGGTAGAAGGATTTTTTAGAATTTAGAAAGAGTTATTAATTCAAGATATCATTTTTTTTATATTTAACAAATACTTCTTAAATTCATACTGTAAACAATTTGTGGGGTGAACGCGGATTAAATCCAGGGTGAATTCGGAGCGGATGACTGTTTATTTATTTAATCTCCTTGGAGTAAGATTTACTCCAAAGAGGAGTTTATTTTAATATTTAAATTCCGAATTGGAGTGAATGCGGATTTAAATAAAATCTAAATCACTCCGATGAAAAGACAAACTCCTTATTCACTTCGTATGCGGGGTAATTTTTTTTTAAAACTCTGAGTGACGAAGTGAATTCGGATTTAAATAAAATCTGTAATCAATCCCGATTTTTTACAGTGTAATAAAAAAAATTTGTTTAATATAAAAAAATGATTTCTTAAATATTGAGAAATCTTTTGAAATGTTAAAAAATCCTTCTATCAGTGTGCTATGAATAATTTGTAAATGTCTTAATAATCTGACGTGTACTTTTCCCTAAATTCCATAAAATTGAGAAGAAATTGCAACTTGTTATAATTTTTACACAGAAAAAAAGGATGTCTTGGCGTAAAAAATTTTTACCTCAAGAAAATTTTTGCATTACAAATAGAAAACAAAAATTTCCTATGACGGAAAATAAATTCTTGCACCAGGAGATTTTTTCTAGCTCTACGAAAATTTTTGTCTTTTTTCCAGTGTAGTAAAAAATATTTGTTTAATACAAAAAAATGATTTCTCAAATATTAAAAAATCTTTTTAAATGTTAAAAAATCCTTCTACATAAGTGTGCTATGGATAATTTTTAAATGTCGTAATAATTTGAATTGTATACTTTTTTAAAAATTCCATAAAATTAAGAAAACTGCAACTTGTTATAATTTTTATTCAGAAGAAATGGATTTTTTGGCGCAAAAAATTTTTACTGCCTTAAGAATATTTTTGCACTATAGATTGAAAACAAAAATTTTTTTAGGGTGACAAAAAATTTTTGTGCCAAGACATTTTTTCCGGTCCCAGGAGAATTTTTGTCGTCAATTCATAATGCAAAATATTTATTGTGCCAAGAAATCTTTTATTTCTGTACAAAGTTTTGTGTTAGGAGTATTTTTAAAAAATGTGAATTTTATTTTAGTTTTTTTTAATCATGAAAAAAAATCGAGTTCTCTGATAAAAATAGGACATACTTTGTCCATAAATCTACATAAATGTAATTTATTAAAATATTGTGAAATAAATGGAAGGAAAAGTGATAAGCAATCTAAAGATTTCACGATGTTGATAACAATGATTATGATGATACGATTATATACATATTGACGTGTCCTTGTCGTCACGCGAAACTTTAACATTACTTGTCATTGCTCTTATGACTTATACGAGCACCTGGACATACATATGTTATCCATGGTAGTTATTATTATATGAAAAGTCAATGAGTCCCACGACTAAGAGGATGAGACATAAAGGCTGTGAGAATAAGCTTTGTAAATACGTTA
The DNA here is from genome assembly GCF_026212275.2 of Microplitis demolitor. NCBI lineage: Eukaryota > Metazoa > Arthropoda > Insecta > Hymenoptera > Braconidae > Microplitis > Microplitis demolitor. Next base: position 18,559,715 of record NC_068548.1, read on the forward strand.
CCGGAAGTGTTACCGTGGGCTTCTATTTCCCGCTACTCGATGTCTTACTGTACATTTTTTTGTTTAATTAAATACTTTTCTTTATCATGGTTTTAACTGTGTGTTGCTATTCTTATCCATTCAAATAAATTAAGTTTTAAATTAATAATGACGGAGGATGTTTTTACCGTAAGTATAAATCATACCGTTTAACTACTGATATATTTTTATATACGTATATACATATATATATATATATATATATATATATATATATATATATATATATATATATATATATTTGATAAGCTGTATATATATTTACGGATTTTATTTACCTTTAGGTTTTTTTTTAAACTATTAAAGCTTACTTAGCAAATGGAAAATAAAACAATTATATGTTTGTAAAAACCATCAGATAAATTTTTTTTGTAGTTAAAATAAAATAAAAAAAAAATATGTGATAAATATTAAAATTGTATTTTGCAAGACAATAAATAATTTAGGACACATAATAAAACTTTGATAACAATTCGATAAAAAAAAAATAATAATAATAGTAAATTAATGATTATACATAAAAATTTGTAACATAAACTGTAAATTTTTATTAATCACTTCATTATATATTCATATATATTTTTAACATTGATAATACAAATGAATGTTATCTAATTTTATCTATTCGTCAAAAAATAAAAGATGATCTATTGTGAAGTGCTAAAAAAATTCATTTCAAACACAATTTGACTAAATATTTGATAGTTAAAGTAAAAAAAATTGATAGTATAAATATATATAAAAAATGTTAATCTATATAAATATGTAATTTAGTATAAAAATACATACATATGTTTTACTTTTAAATAATAGATTTGGTGAGACAAAATTAAAAGCAAAAAAAAAAAATTTATTACATACACACAAAAAATATATATCTCAATGTCATTGAACTGATTGCGATGTTATAAAGCCTTCAGGGCCTCTGGCTCAATTTTTGCCAGGGCAGTTTTACGCAATGTGAAATTAATGTTGTGATTTGGAAACTGGCCGGCTTGAAAACAAGTTTACTCTTTACTCATTTAGCCACACTAAAAGTAAAGGTGGAAACCATTGCCGAAGCAACCATCTGAAATTATATAGTAATATAACATAATATATATAGTGCTCGAGTAGACTTTATGGGGGTTTGCAAAATATCTTTTCTCTTCCTTTCTCTCACTTACGTATCATTTCTTATCTAATCATCATTTTTTCACTTTTTAAAATTACAAACTTCTCATTACTCGCGTATATAAACGACCAAATAATCCCTGATGGTGACATACGCAGCCCTGTGATGAAACTTTAATAAATACACACAAGTACTCTCTTTTTCTCCGTCTCTCTTTTTTGCTTTTTTTATTCATAAGCCAATATTACGCCAACATGATTAACTTTACATTCATTTAAAAGACTTTCTTTAATTTCTTTTTATTTTTAACTGTCATTGCAGCATATCTACATCCACCATTAATTTCTCTTATATATATTCTTTGTATTAAAAAAAAAAATTATAATCAATTGTTAGAACAATATATTCAAATATTGTTATCATTAAAAAAGTAATATATATATAATTAGAAATTAAAAAAGCGATAACACTCATTACATTTCTCATTATTAGTTAAATGTAATGACAAATTATAATAGGACACATTTTATAAATAAACGAAAATTATCAAGGCAATAATTCGGATCCAATAGAATATATGTATATATATTTTAAGTAACCATAGTAACAAAGTTGATTATATCAAAGCTGGTGCTCCGGTAATCTCGACCTTGGTGCCGTCGAACCTAGAGTACACAGAGCATGCTCAAGAGCATGTACAACATACGATTGTCTACACATATGTGCATATATATAGATATACACCTATATACATATGAAAGTAAAGCTTAAAGAGTATAAGATGTATATTTATGTATTGTACTTACATACTACATATACTGTAATTTATCTTAATACACAGTATGAAATAATTAAAATTTCGTCATCCAAATGTGTGTGCGACGTCTCTGTACGTCACAAAAACCCGTCGACGATATAATTGCAATTGGCCGCGCCTACGCAACATCAAAATAAACTCAAGATATATGAAATTGGCGTCTAATATAAAACGTTGACTAATATGTCAGGGGTTTGGAAATATTTACTCGCACCACGATCCAACTATGTACTATGCAATCGTGCACAGCGTATATATACATGTATATCTATTTAATGCAAGTTTACTTGCATTGTCTATTATAAATATGTAGTCCATTTTTAAAATATTATTTCATATATTTTAAATTTGATTTTTAATCTAAAATTTTATAATTTTTGTTTTGTCAATTGTTAAAGATATATCTTTTACATTCTATATATATATATATATATATATATATATATAAATTATTGTTTCCTTTTTATTAATGAACGATGACGGCGGATATGACGATCGGTGTTAAATTCCATTTTCATATTATCAACTGCGTCATCGACGGTGCACATCCGGTTGACTATACTTTTGTTGACATTCCGTAGCCAAATAATATGTTTTTCCTCAACGGTTTTGTGTGTTTTACGCTTTTGTTTGTTGATATACAATGATACGATATTGCGAGGCTTAAATATAATATATGAATATACAAATTCATAAATATACATCAGGTTGTGTCATATCAGGTATAGATATGATGATGCATGCTGAGGAAAAAACGGTTGCGCTGTGTTAAGACAATTTGTGCAATATATATGTCTACATTGTGATATATGTACATATATTGCAATCTACTGTAGCTATATTGTCACTTACAGTTACTCTGTCTTCTCCGACCAATCATATTTCATTCACGATATTTTTCCTATAAGCAAATATATAAACATATTTAGTCTTTAATCATTTATTTTCAATCACAATTAAAATATCAACATCTACAGGTAACCTTTTAATCTACTTATATATAATTAATATTTAAAATATTACCTTTGATTATTTGAAGGCAATTGAGGTATGATAACATTTTTTACGTACCAATAACGTGTAATTTTTTTTTTAAACTTGACTAATTACTTAATCAATCTCTTGGAATTTAAAAATAAATTTTTGACTTAATCTTTAAAAACGATTAGTAATTAATTATCAAATTGATTCTTAACTGTAAATAGAACTGTTGAAAGTATGACAATATTTGACCTGAATTACCTTCTATTCGATTAAGATATAAGATCGAATTTTAATTAGTACCATAATACATATCAAGAATTAATAGTACAGCACATTCTTAAATAATATGTGTTAATTAATGACGTCCTAGTGAGAAAAGAATTTATAAAAATAATCAGTTTATAAAAACCAAATTACAAACTTTTTATTCATCGATTTAAATTAAGATCTCCTAAAAAACCCTAAAAAAAAAATTAAGTTGACCTGAAATAAAATAAAATAAAAGTCATTCAAAGACATTTTTAAAATTCAAAAATTTAATTAAACAATCCCAGGTTAAAAATACTGATTGAAAAGAATTGAGAAGCGGTCACTGCATGCAAACTGTACATCTATATATACAAACAAAAATTTAAATTATTGAAAAGAATTCGAATTTCATAATTTTCAACTCTTTTCAATGAATATTTTTAAACAGGGATTAGATCTCAAAGTTAAATGATTAAATAAACAAACAAATGTAATCATGGTCACTATAAATTTAACATAAAACAACTACCATTTGATCTGAAAGCACCACGTAAATCAGCATAATATAGAATATCATAACGTGTCCATGAAGAGCATCGTATCATCAGTAAATCGTCTACGTGGTGTCACTCGCGTTAACCCACGTATGCCAGATAATTGTATATCCTCGCAATATGTTCAGTAACCTATACCGTACCCTAGAACCAATACATAAAAATTATATACATACATTTAACACATTCATAAATTAACATACACGTACCTCCGTATTGTCATTTTTGCTCTACACGCATGCGCGTTAGACTCATATGTGCACACATGTCACATATATGTATTATGTATATATATTTCAACCACCAGTTAATCTAGTGATACAAACTACAACCCCACATTGATGTTAATGTGAAGAAATTCTCTGTATATATATTTCTTATACTTAATATGTATGACGTATATATGTTCTGTTATACTGATGTTGGTGATGGTGATGTGAAATGAATGAGTATGGGTGTGAGTATACAGACACTTGTAGTTGTACCTGTACATGTACGTGTATTGTATGTGTGGGTAAAATGGTTGGCTGAGAGGCTTTGAGTCTTTACTCAGTTGAGTTTAAACTCAGTCGAAGCAACTTGCGTCTCAGTGAGTGCCCAGTCGTCAGTTAGTAGTTACACAATGGCGCGTACGGTTGGTGCTGCTTACACGTCATTATTAATTTCGTATTGTCTGTGTCGTCGTTGTTTCTAAGCGGAGATCGGCTTAAGTCCTCTTTTGGACTTTAACTGTTCCCCGATTTACGAATAATTCGTACAATATAATATAATATAATTAAATATATTATATTAAATCGTTGATATTCAACCGCATTTTATTACGGTTTAAATATACATATATATATAAATTCAATAATATAAAAAATTATTAGTAATCAATATCCGCTGAAGAAATTACGACTAGTTTTTTCATCATCGCCGGATTAATCCGGTCTGACATTGACAATTACGAAAAACGTTGTTATCAAAAGTATTATTGTTACATTGTTGTGACAATAATTATATGCATATATTTACATATATATGTTTATGGTAAATTAAGGTGTACAACGACGACAATAAATAAACTAAGGTAATTTTCTATGGATTTATTTATAATAATTTATGTAAAGATAAAAAATAGTGTCAAAGATTGAAGTGCAAAGTGCGGTGGTTGATGTTGTTATATATCTACCAACATATTTATATATATTTTTTTATTTAATAAATTATCTTATTTAATTTATTTATAAGTGACTGTGTTTACAAAATATATATTTGTATTTATAATAACATTTGTCGGATTTCATCCGAAAGCGCTTTCACAATTATAACAACATTAACTACTTGTTCTTCTTCATTACAACTGGGTGTTCTCTGTGTGCTTTCTCTGATCTGATTTACAACTTCATTATTTTTCCTAACTCTTTTTTTTGCTATCGATTTCCATTGGTTTTATTTTTTTATAATTTTAAACTGTGTCGTGAATTTAATTACGAAAATTTAAACATTAAAACAATTAATACAAAATCTGTTTTTTAAATTTGATAGATTAATGATGACTACACAGAAAAAATCTTGAGTCAAGAAATATTTTAGAAGACAAATGTTTTTGGAAATCCTGTAAAGATTTTCTTGAGTCAAGTGAATTTTTCATGAATGTAAAATGCAGCTGACAATTTTAAATTTTCAAAATTTTGAAATAAGTAAATTAAATAAGAATGGAATAAAATTTGAAAAATACACATTTGTAGAATTTGAAAATGAGTATGTGCATTTTTTTTTATTTTTAATTATTTAATTCATTTATTTGTAATTTTAAATTTGTCTGATATCTGCTACATTCACTCATTAATTTTTCTATGATTCTGAAGTTAGCCGATATCTAATAATTTTTTATAAATTGTAAAAAATTGCACTTAAAGTTTTTTTAATTCTCTATAAGTGCATATTTTTAGTTTTTTTTTTTTGTCACTGTTTCATTAAAAAAAAATCCTGTTAACTTCAGGATAATAATTCATCTTGGTCATAAATTTCTACTTTATCCAAGAAAATAAGTTTTCAAAAAAATTTTTTTGAATCAAGAATATTTACATTTAGTCGAGAATATTTTTTTTTGTGTGTAGTATCAGTATTCTCTGAAGCAATTTGAATTTATTCGCTGGACTTCGGCCATTTTGACCTTAACGAAGGATATCTGGCCAGCTATCCGGTCTCAACAACTAAGCATAATTTATCATACATATATATCTATATATATTTACGCTAAAGTCTTATAAAATTTACTCCGAATTTTGTCATAATTTCTATCCGACTGACTTAATTTGTCTCTTTATTAATATTTAAAAAATACTTTACCGCCAATTTTTAAATTTTCTATCTACGTGATTTTATTCATTAAATTTCGACACTCGTTAGTCGCCTGTTAAATAAACACATTAATACATGTGTTGTAATTTAATATGTATGAGTATGAATGTGGACCGTATGACATGTATCATGGATGTTAATGTATATAGTGTTCTTTGATCATACTCCGATCAATATCATTGTGTCTTGCTGCACTCAAGGTTGTTGATGAAATGCAATCTACAAGCAACGTAAACACACACACACATACATAAATATACCCATTTTTTAAAATCATTTATTAACTAATAAAACAATTCCTCTTTTGATTTCTTCATCTACATATTTATTATTATTCAAATTTATATTATTGTTTAAAATATTTATACTCAATTAAATACAAAGCCATTTTCCGCAATCGTATTGATCACGCGTAACTCTAAAATCATGCGCGAAAATGAGCGCGAAACTTAAAAAATTTAAATATTTCAAATACTGTTTATTTATAAACGTATGTATATAAATTAAAATATTCAGTAATAATTGTTATTGAATGAGTTTGATAATACTGATAGCTAAAATGGTTGGTAGAAACACTGAAGCACCTTCCAGGTACCCCTGACCTTAAAGGTCTCCCACCACCAGCTTGTCCGGTTTGTAATTACACAACTGTATTATAGACGGATGTCGAAAGCGAGTCATTATTGTGCTGAAATCACGTTGTCTGAATCACAACTGCTTTAAACAAATGTACATTTTAATTATTTTTAATATTTCATATATTTACAACAGTATGTACAGTATTAAATATATACGTATAATGTTCGCTGTATTATGTGATATAGATACGTATATAATTGACATTATAACTCGTGTATTTTTTATCTTTTTCATCAGTTATTATATTCCACTATTTTTTTTTCAATGTCGCAATGCTGGGATTCCTTTCTTTGTTTCATTGATATGTCCCAATTATCATTACTCATAGATTATTATAATTTTTAAATTTATCTTCTTTTTTTATATTTTGCATATATTTTAATTTACTAATGGATTTTTTTTATTTTTCAGAATAAATCAGGGTAATTTAGTGAATCATCAAGTTCATAAAGTCAAAATTTAAACACTCCGTCCATGGTTATGAACAATTACTACTGAAATAAACCCCACCTATCTTATATAATAATTAAACAAAAAAAGTGATATAATTAATAATAATAATAGTAACAATAATAATTTAATACTACAGTTACCTGAAGATTTAAAAAAAAATGAAAGCAATGCTTCGGTAAATAATTATATATGACCACACAATCGATAATGAACACGTGGTTGTTAAGTTTTATGTAAAGTGTACAAATAAAAATAATTAACATTCATAAATACATAGGTATAATAAGTGAATATTGATACACAACTGCTTAGTCGGTTAATAATAAAAAGATAGATAAAAACGTAGTTGTAATAACGAATCAACAATTAAGAGAGAATAAAAAAAATAAACACCAGCAAAGTGTTCCAATTTAACGAAGGTCATCGTTGTTGTAAGCCATTGCAACTGACTACTTGTCTGAGTGGTGTTTGAGTAAATAGTAATTGCGGTGGGACATACACAAGAAATAATTGTTTGTTACTTTATAATACAACAGAGTATAATATAGTGTACGCTAAGTAGATTCGTTTGTTTCTATTGCTGTTGTTTATTGTTGGTTGTTGTGTGTGCCAGTGTGCCTAAAAAAAGGTAAGGATAAAAATCCGTGTGCTCGTGCAATATGAGATTGGCCAATCGTCAGCATCCGCTGAATTTAACAGTGACGCGTATCAACAATGGCAAGTTCCTGGTTAATCCAAATGGCCATCAAGACGTCAGTCAACCGAATTGTAATGATCAGGAGACAACACCACCAGTATCACCAGTTGTATTTCCCAGCTGTGAATCTGTACCGACAACTCAGCATGGTCCCACGATACTTGGTGATAGATTTTTACTTGTTGGACCGGCTGAGGGCAGTGCTCTCTACCGATGTGTTGATGTCCATACTGGTCAGCAACTTGTTGCCAAGGTAAGGATCAATTTCATTTTAATATTTTATAAGTATTAATGATTTTTAATTATGGAGATGATGATGATGACCAAGATGATAATAATACTGATTAAATTTATATCGCAAGTGTATTCTCATGTTCATGGTACTTCTTTTACACAGTTTAACGTCGTCATTAACGTTTTACAATCAACGCGCGTTATACAATGAAAGTTACATCAGCATCCCGCGCGAACAAATACAAGGACTGGGTATTATAACACGTCTTTTAATATATATATATATATATATATATATATATATTTTTATGTATGTATATATTCATTTTATTCATAATCGTACACTCGCAACCAGGGGCGTTGAATTCAATTGACGATTACGTCCTCTCTGGGTGCTTTCGTAAGCCCCAGATCCGTTCCCTGACAACATCATAATCGTCATCATCATTATTATTATTATTATCATCATTATCATCATCATTGACAATTGAATTTCAAAGTCAAAGTCTAATTATCTATTTAATTACATTACAAACCGGTTACTCATAATCTTGTATATATTTAAGTATATTTATATATTTATTTATTATATATTTTTTTTTTAACGCAAAAAAGGACAGTTTCAATAATTTTTTTACCTTGGCACAATAATCTTCAGTAATTGCAGGTTCATTAATAATATATTAATGGATTTTTTTTTTTATTTAAATTTTTAGCAACTCACAGCAAGCGATAAAGGGGGCGAGGCACTTTTACAGGCTCACATGAGACTAGAAGGAACAGGAGCTGCTAGTGGTGTTGCTGGAATAGTCGATGCATCTCGTGATAAAAAATATTTACTACTGGAGGGTCACCATGGTGATCTTCATGCGTATGTGAGGGCAAGACGGCGACTACGAGAGCCTGAGGCGAGACGGCTTTTTAGGCAAGCCGCCAAGGCTGTTGCTACGTGCCACGATAATGGTGTCGTGCTCAGGGATCTCAAACTCAGGAAATTCGTCTTTGCGGATGAAGCGAGGTAATTTTAATATCAGCATAACATATTTTTCTCTAACAATGAGAGTAGATGAGGAAAAAAAAAATAAGAAAGGAAATAAAAAATGAGAATAATAATAATTTTGACGTATATATGACGGGAAAAAAATACTCGTCACTACGCCAGTGATTAGTTTGTCTTGGTCATGGGAAATTCCGTGACAAGGTTGAAGAGCAAGGCAGGCGCTGTTGGGTGTGTAATTGAACTCTAAAGTCTAGGTGGATTGAAGCAGGCAGGCATAACTTAAAGCCTACACTGACGTACATACATACATACTTACATACATTTATATATATAACGTTCTTCCACGTTAGTTGTCATCGTAGATGTACAAAGCCGCTGGCACAGGCCAAGCCCGGGAACCGGCTTGCATGCATTTGTGTTGGCCAATCGCGCCGCTCGCATTCCTGCGGTTCAAGTATATAATACACGGAGCCCGGGCGCGTCGCATATGCTGCTGGTGATGCCGGGTCTTGCACATGAACGAACAGAACATGAATAGAAGGAATGAGAGGAAGAGAACAAGTATGAAAGATAAAAATAATTATACGTTAAATAGAGATGGTGATATTGAGTGAGAGATGAGTGGGAGAAAAAGAGCGAAAATATATAAAATGTAATAACGTAAGAGAAGAGAAGAAGGAAGGGGCACGTGTTGCAAGTCAGAAAAGCATATTGGTTCATCGACTGGAGGGTTTTGAAACCACCTTCGTATATATAATTAACAAACGTGTGGTTGTTTTACTGGCCGTGCCCTGGTAGCCCGAGGGTTCCTTTCCCTCTTCTCTTTCTCTCTCTCTTTTATTTTTACTACAATCTATTTTATCGCCGTTTACCAACTTCTTATCATGTGTATTAATTTAAATGTTACTAATAACTTTAAAAAGTTTGTTTATCAATTTATTTACTCAATTCTTACTCAACTAAGCATCTTCGAGTATGCTTACGGCTTTACACACATACCTCGTACTTTCAAAGCGCCACGCGGATACATCGGGCATCGAACTCAGATGCTCGGATTTAGCACAGTGTCCAACAACGTTCGGTATTCGGCTCTCCCACTCAAAATTAACTTTCTTCAGTTTCTTTTAATTTTAAACGAGTTATTCGCTTTTTTATTTTTTTTCTCCCTTCATTTTTTTATTAAAATAATTTAAAAAATTTTAATAATTATTGGAAAAATATTAATTAAATGTTTGTAATTCAAATGTGGCCTTGTTGATGTCCTCTTTTATATATACACACATATACTCTTTCTATTCCTAATCCTCTCGACATTCTCGTCGTTCGTTCGTTCATTCGTTGAGTTCCCAATCGACAGCGATTGGTCATCACGCGGGTATTTCACAAGAGCCGTTGATCTCAACAAGACTTGCGCTTGAATTTTTATTAGAGGTTCTTGAACCCGTTAAAACAACCGGGAGTGAAAGTTTGCGAAGAAAGCAGATGTCAACGACCCACCTCTCTCCCTATCTCTTTTTCTCTCTTATGTTCTCTCGCTCTCATTTTCTTTTTTATATTTCACTTCGGATAACTGGATGCGATTTTCTTTTTTTTTTTTTTTTTTTTTTCACCTACATGCGTGAATAAAGGCGTATGTTATGTGCCACGACCTGGAATATCAATTGGTTTTGTGAATAACAAGACATTTAAGTTTACATAAATACATATATATCCACAATATATTTATATGCATGTGTACCAATGGAGTCACGGCATAAAAGTCGTGAGGACCAAATCAAAAACGTGTGGTAATCGGCGATGGGCCAAGCTCTTGTTATTACCCAATCATACATGTACTCGAGGCTGTATTACGCGTACTCTCACATTACTTTTATACATACTCAACTCTTATATACTTCCGTATTACTAATATCTATCTATACATACATACATAAATTTATATACGAATAAGCCAACTGACATTAGGTACAAATCTCAATATAAGTTAAGTGAGACAGTATCATTATAAGCAAAGACTTAATATAAATTTAAATGGTATATCTGGTGCCTTGAGGTATAAAAACCCTCTAGCATTGGGGCTTTCGCTACGATTACTTCTATTATACATTAACCAACTTACTTACACTCTACTAACAACACACTATATTAGCCATTAGACCTCGTTGTTAGTTGTTACTGTCTTTCGTCTACAACTCTTATCCACCAACGGTTTACCAATGCTACGTTTATGCCGATGTCTCAATCGTCAAAGACTCTTGCTAAATTGAATGTCTTACAGTCACGCGGCTAACGTAAACTATGTATAGAGACTTACTTACTTGTTTAGCTGTCGTGTTGAGTAAACGCTACGCGTATCTCTCTTTTGTGCTTTGCAATACTCTGTCTTGGAGTCACGGAGATAACCCACGGGCTTACAATCATTCTCATTTCATTTGCTTTATTATTTTATTTCATCTATGGATAATAAATATATACGTACAGAAAATGATGTATTGAAAGAAAAAAAATTATCAAATGATACTTAATAGATTATATATATTTATATTTATATTTATTTTATTGCAGGACCCGTTTACGGTTGGAAAGTCTCGAGGATGCAGTAATAGTTGATGAGGATGATGACAAATTAACAGATCGACGTGGATGTCCTGCTTATGTTGCACCAGAAGTTTTACGTTCGGGACGAGCTTACTCTGGTAAAGCTGCGGATATTTGGTCACTCGGTGTATTACTTTACACAATGCTAGTTGGCCGTTATCCATTTAATGACGCCGAGCATGCATCGCTATTTGCTAAAATATCAAGAGGACAATTCAATGTACCAGATGTACTTAGTGCACGTGCACGGTGTTTAATCAGAGCTTTATTAAGGCGAGATCCTTCAGAAAGACCAGACGCACCGGATTTACTGAGGCATCCGTGGTTATCTAAACCGCTGTTAAGTCCCTCGCATATCACCGGTAAAATGTCTAACCACGATCAGCTCGTTCCTGACAATCAGACCAATCGTTCTCAAGACTGATTTCGTGAATATTTTATTCCAATAATTGCGTACATATTACAATAATTATTAATAATTATTGTGTTTTTATTTCTCCTGTTGGTATATTTGTTGATTATTTTTTCGTTTTCTTTCTTTTATAATTTAATTATTATTATTTTTTTTTTTCGTTAAATCCTGAACAAAATGGTTATTATTTTATCATAGATAAATTATTTGTGTGTATGCTTTTTACTTTTTAAAATAACATTCGTAATTGAAGTCGTGCATTCACACCTGATCGTACTGTCAACCCATTGTTCAGTTATTTATTTATTATTATTATTATTATTATTATTATTATTATTTTTTTTTTTTAATTGTTTGAATTACTGAACGCAAGTCCATTCTTCCGTACCTTCGGGTAAATATGCCAGAGCGTGTTCCAGATCAGCAGAGTCTGTGTAAACACATCGTGATTGCAGAAAAAAAACTGAAAGATTAGATACTTTTAATGAGATAATAAAAATAAATAATTGCTTAAGGGCTCACAAGTGATAAAATCAAATTTTAAATATAATATTAAATAAATATTCATTCATTTCATGCCATAAATTATTTAAAATCAATGTCTATATATTAATTAATATTTGAATGATATATCAATTATTTTGAGAAAGGAGTTTTTAAAAATGGAAAATATTTTTCATAAACTTTAGACATAAATCATATATTTTTTTTTTTTACTCGTAGAACCCTTAAATAATTTTTATTTAAGATATTTAAAAACAAGTGTATGACGTCTTCGTTGAGTTCTATAACTGTAAAAAAACATCCTTTTAATAATTACTGTTATTATAATTAATATTATATTTTTTACTCCTTATTACTGGAGTATACGGCTGAATATTATTATAATAATGCTTTTGTCAATGACGAGATAAATGTGTATGATATAAATATTATAAGTTCATTTAATTAAGTTTTATGTCTTAAAGTTATAGAGCGATAAAACAAGTGATGTAAATAAGTAGATAGTAAAGAAATGGACGTATGTGAAACATTAAAAAAAAACAAATATATGAATATATATAGAATATTTGTCTGTTCATTATTTTTTTGACCAGTTAATCGTTTAATTTTTCTTTATGTTAGAGTTATTGGTACCAAATTATAATTTATTACGATACGTGATAATAGAGTTGGTATTGTTGGGAACTGACACGGAAGCGTGGCTTAAAAAACACGTCGGACAGTAGCTTACACTTTTAAATACGTAACTTATGTGATAGTAGGGTAAATAAATAAAATGTTATTAAATTTCATATACATATTATTTTGGACGAGTAAAAACCCAAAACAAAAAAATAAATATCATGCCGAGCGAATTTTATTTGTCGGTTATTTAATTAAATGTGGAATAAACTGCGAAAAAAGTGATCGTAGTTACCGCGCTTTGTGTACAAACGTCTCATATGAAAAAAAAAAACCCCATGAAATTAATGAAAAGTCGAAAAAATTACAGAATAATAAAACGATTATTATAATTAGTATTTATTTACTTGAAAAAACAAAAATATTTTCAGTTTTTAAGTTTTAGGTGATAAACTTTACAAACGTACCTGGCAATAATATATAATCGGTTTTTTTTAAATGTAAGGAGTAAATTTTCATTTGAGGAGCAACTTTCTTTATTTTTAATAACTTCTTCTAGGTTTTTAAATTATGAATTTTTCCCAAATTATCAAAAAAATTTTTTAATAAGACTGAACGATCACCAGCCTCCGGAAACCGCGTTTACTCCGACAACCTCTTATTGCACAAAATACTCATTTTTTTTACGTTTTACGTTTTGTCAATATTCCAACTTCTATTTTAATCTTTATTTCTTAATAATTTGTTGCATAAAATTTCTTGATGATGTTGACAACATGTATTTACTGTGTATTTTTAATTTATTTGACTGTTGTAAGCTATTATTAGTTTGATTTTTTACCACCAGACTGCGTGACCCGGTTTGTCAGTTCTCAACATTTGAATTGAAGAACTGACAAGCTGTGCCATCTTCTGATGTAAAAGAAACTTAAAACGTCGATCAAAATATGTGGGATTTTTTCAATAAACAAAAGTTATGGTAATTTATAATAATACATTTTATGATTGATAGTAAATTCTATATAAAGTTTTAACTTATTCATTTTTTCTGTTATTAAATAGAAATTTATATTGAAATCATGTTTCGCTGACCGATTGAATCCGGTATTCGTCAGTGAAGATTTTACCGATATTGCATACACTGAGACAACAATTTGTGCAACAATGTGACTTTTTTTGAAACGGACTACCCTATTATCGTAATTAATGACAATTTGCGAGCTAAAAATATACAACCGTATTTCAACCCAAGATATCCGATGTACGTTTTATCGGTTAAATCTGTCAAGAAACTCAAAACAACCCTCCGAGAATTAGCGTCTTTATCCAACTGGAATGTCAACCCAAATTTTTTCATAGTTCGACATAATAATAAAGATTGCGGTAAAGACGGAGAAAAAGTGTTGAAAGTTCTTTGGAAAATGGAGATCTTGATAGATTTAAATTATTTAATTTCTCTAAATCGCAATAAATAAATATTGATTTCAAAAGTTGTGAATCATTATTATGTTAAATTTAAAAATACAGAAATTGTTGTTATACTGAGTTTCCCACACGGAAAAAGATAAATCCGGGAATATATGCCGGCAAAATGGCATATATACGGCAATACTAAAGATATAAGCCGGATGTATACTATTTTGCCGGGATATATATTTTTTCGTGCGGGGTGTTCGAAAGTGTTTAAGGCTCGGCAGTACTAACCGAATTTCCAGATTTTAGATTTCTAATTACGTTTTATTAAATTTTCATTAAACGAATATAGATATTTAGTTAAATAAAATTTTTCTTATCAATTATGAATTAGGGAATTATTTTTGCTGCGCACCTCAATAAATCATCGTTATTCAAATACATTAAAATTTTTCGCACACAATCATAGGGCAAATCAATAAAAATATCCTTCAGCATCTTTTCAGCCTCCTTCAACAGTTGATGACGCTTCTGTCCTCTTTTGAAACTATAAAGCAGCATCTCTGCGTAGATCGGAAATTTTGCCTCGAGTTTACCGAACTCCAGAACCTCGTTAATATCTTTATTATCTGCAAACATTGCCACCTGATCGACCCTCTTAATTAGCAAATCATAATAACAAATAGTACTCTCATTAATTATTTTTTCTTTCATCTTTAGGACTTTTTTTTTACATTTAATGTAAAATACTTTTTTTGCTTTTCCACGGCTGACCCAACTACGAAATTTATGATGGACAAATAATTTCGCAGCTTTTAATTTAAGCAAATGTTGCTCAACTATCTTTGACTTTTCTTCCGACAACCTAGAATTATTAATTTTCGAAAAATTAATGTCAGCTCCTGAATTTAATAATGTCTTGAAAAAATCATCACAGCAGTAATATTTAAGAACGATATCAATTATATATATGCGTTTAGATCCTATCGAAACCAATTCATTTATATCACAACCTTTTTCGATCAGCATTGAAACAATTTCATTTGATCTCCGAATAGCAGCATAAAGTAACGGTGTTATTTCTTTATACTTTTCTATGTTACATTTGCTATTTATATCAACACCGCGATCCAATAGTCTTTCAATAATGTCCTTACTTCCTGAATGAACAGCCAAGTGCAGTATCGTTTTTCCATTCACTGTCTTATTGACATCATCGACTCGAGTACCTCTGTTTAAAATTATATCTACCATCTCAGCATTTCCTTTTTCTACTGCATAATATAATGGGCATCCTCCATGGTGATATCCTTCATATCTATCTTTTAGGGAATACTTAATTTCGGCTCCATAATCCACTAATAATTTGAACATTTCCAATTTATTTTCATTTGCAGCGATGTCTAATGGACTCAAACCAGCTCCTGATTTCGTATTAACGTCAATATTAAAAGTGTCCAAATAATATTTCGCTATCTCCATTAAATTATGTTTAACAGCTCTATGGAAAGATGGTAGTACATGATTAGTCATGTCTTTACCACACGAATCATGCTGTGCGATTTTTTCAACCAGCATTTTTACGATTCTTAAATTATTATTCTGAGTTGCCGTTAGAAGTGGTGTATAGTAATATGCCCTTTTCGTAATGACATGACAATTTTTATTATTTAATAAAAACCGTACTATATTTTCGTCATTGATTTCAACTGCAGTATCTAACGCAGTCCAATCAGAAAAACCGCCAAAATAATTTTTCGAATTTATATCCGCTCCATTGTCCAATAAATACTCAACCATATCGATATTTTTATTTTTAACTGCCAGTGACAGTGGGGTATGATTATCGCTATCAATGACATTTATGTCAAAATATTTTCCAAAAATTGAAGCGATTGAATCTTCACCGTAACCCATTTTTAGCAACGCTTGGGTTGAAAAAGTATTCAATGCTTTTTTCATTAAGGTGTCATTTTCAGTGTTGCCGGTTAAACATTTTATTAGCTTATAATTTTTATGTTGAAATGCGAAATTCAAGACCACATCATAGTTTTTCATTAATTTATTCACGTCTACCTGAGTTGTTAAGAGTAATTTAACAATATCCAGACGGTTTACTTTTACTGCGTAGTGTAATGGAGTTCCCCAGTAATCAGATCGATCACGAGACCGATTTGAAGCTGTTATATTGGCTCCGTATTCTAGCAGACACTCGATAGTTGGTAGATCATTAAAATAAACAGCCAAGTGCAGTGCTGTATGGTTTCGTTCACCAGGTGCATCAATATCGACTCCGGAACTCAGAATTTCTTTAACCAACTCTATGTCTTTCTTGATAATGGCCGTTTGAAGTCTTGTATCTTTACTTTTTTTTTCTTCTGAGTCGGATTCTGATTTTTTGCTTCCTTGAGAATCTCGTGAATTTTTGGTTAAATTTTCTTCACTTTCATCAGTACTAATTAAATTGTAGTCATCCTCACCTAGGGACGATAATGACTGACTGCCATCATTAGATAAATTATCATCATCATTATTATGATCACGGCCATCTAATCGATTTGTGTGAGCCAGTGAAATATCAGCAGATCCCGAACTCGATCTATCTAAACGTATTCGTTTAGCTGAATTTTCACTGTCCGACATTTAGATTTTTTTTTATGAATCCCTAGAATTAAATGATAATCAGATAAAATTTACTTTATTTCATGTATATATATTCTAATTACCTGTGACTAATTTATTCGTAAGAAAATTCTTCTGAAAAAAACTAATGACGATCTGTTTTTTTCTAAACTTTACGTGCGACATGAGTTATTAACACGTATGTACTGATACGAATAATAGATAACTTATCATTTTTTATAATGTCTATTCTTTGTAATTATAAGTAGTGTGTTGCAAATAGCTTGCGGCAAATACCCGAAAATATCCGACAGTAGTCGAATACCTGAAAAATTTAATAAACTATACAATAGTCATGTGTAATGAATTTTCATAAGCTTTGAAAAAAATCTACGACTGAAATTTTCAAACCTGATTAAACTCTTTTGCTTCATCATTTTTTTCATACAGTTATCAAAATACAATCAATACATAGAAGCAATTACTAAACACACTTAAATCGCTGGTTGATTTTATTGAATTATAGAAGAATAAATACGTACACGGAGAGAAAATTATGGTAACTGTTCCGAGTACGTTTATGAAATATCATCCCATACCGTTATGGTAATGATTACTTGGGATTATGGGATATAGACCCATACATTCTGAGAAAAGTTCCCATAAGTATGGGAACAATTCCTATCATTATGGTAACAGTTCCCATATCACATGTGAAAGAATCATGGTAATGATTACCATACTCATAGGAATAGTTACCATAAGCAAATAGTAACCAACCCTATAACCACATTGTAATGGTTCCTAAGTGTATATGGGAATAAGCCCTATATATTATGCCAACTATTCCTATAATATTATGGTAAACATAACCATAATATTATGGTAATGGTTACCATAGTATTATGGTAATCATTCCCATGATGTATGGGAATTATTACCATAATAGTATGGGAATGATTATCATAATATTATGGTAATAATTCCCATAATATTTAGAAATTATAATAATTTTATTTTTTCGTAAGAAGCCTTTTTTTTGTATATTACAAAATATTACAAAATTTTAAGTATACAAAAAAAATGCTTATTACAAAAAAAAAAATTTATTATAATTTCTAAATATTATGGTAACGATTACCATAATGTATAGGAATTATTACCATAATATTATGGTAACCATTATCATAGTTACATAGTAACGATTACCATAATTCCATAGGAACTATTCCGATACCATATGGGAATTATACTCATAATTATAGGAATGATTACCATACTATATATGGGTGCCGTTCCTATAATCAACATTTCAAAAACACCGGTTACCATGCATTATGGGAACTATTCCCATAATATATTGTAACTGTTACCATAATTTTCTCTCCGTGTACTACATTTGAATCAATAAAAATTTTTTTATTTAATTTACAATTTCATCGGTTATTTTTCCTGCGCACCTCAATAAATCATCATTATTCAAATATATTAAAATTTTTCGCACACAATCATCGGGCAAATCAATAAAAATATCCTCAAGTAGCTTTTCAGCCTCCTTCAACAGTTGATGACGCCTCTGTGCTCTTTTGAAATTATAAAACAGCATCTCTGCGTAGAGCGGAAATTTTGTCTCGAGTTTACCGAACTCCAGAGCCTCTTCAAAATCTTTATTGTCTGCAAACATTGCCACCTGATCGACTCTCTTAATCAGCAAATCATAATAACAAATAGTACTCTCATTAATTACTTTTTCTTCCATCTTTTCAACTTCTTTTTTACATTTGTTGTAAAATACTTTTTTCTCCATCCCACGACTGACCCAGCCGTCAAATTTATCGTGTACAAACAATTCAGCAGCTTTTAATTTGAGTAAATGTCGCTCAAGTATCTTTGAAGTTTTCTCCGGCAATCTGCGATCAGCAATGCTCGAAATATTAATATCAGCACCTGAATTTAATAACATCATCACAAAATCGCCACCACAGCGTTTTTTAATAGCGATATCAATGATAGACATGCGTTTAGATTTTATTTTGGCTATATCATTTAAATTGGCACCTCTCTCGATCAGTAATAAAATAATTTCATATAGATTTCGAGAAACGGCGTAAAGTAGCGGTGTTATTTCTTCATAAGTATCGTCGATTTTGCATTTACGATTTACATCGACCCCGCGATCCAACAATCTTTCAACAATGTCCTTATTTTTTGAAAAAACAGCCACATGCAGTATCGTTACTCCATTCTTTGTCTTATTGAAACTGTCGGTTTGAATACCTCTGCTAAAAATTAAATCTAACATCGTAACATTTGCATCTTTTACTGCACTGAACAGCACAGATGTTCCTTTATTCATAACTTCATATCTCTCTTTTAAAGAATAATTAATTTCGGCTCCATAGTCCAATAATAATTTAAACATTTCTAAGCTACGTTCACCCGCAGCAATTTCTAATGGATTCAAACCTACTTCTGATTTGATATTAAAGTCAAGATTAAAAGTAGCCAAATAATATTTCGTTATCTCCATAAAATTTCTATCAATAGCTTCATGAAAAGATGATAACACATGATTATTTATATCTTTACTATACACATCATGCTGTGCAATTTTGTCAGCCAGCATCTTAACGATTGTTAAATTATTAGTGAAAGTTGCAACATCGAGTGGTGTATAGTCATAACATGTTTTAGCAATAAGATCACAATTTTCGTGATTTATTAAACACTCTACCATATTTTCGTCCTTCGTTTTTACTGCAATATGTAGCGCGGTCCAATGATCACAATTTGTAAAACGATTTTTCGAATTTATATCCGCTCCGTTGTCCAATAAATACTCAACCATATCTATACTTTTATTTTGAACTGCCAAAGACAGTGGTGTCCGACCATCACTATCAAGCAAATTTATATCAAAATATTTTCCAAACATTGAAGCAATTAAATCTTCATTGTAATCTGTTTGTAGTAATTCTTGTATTGGGAAAGTATTCAAGGCTCTTTTTATTAAGGTGTCGTTTTCAATGTAATTTGGACAGCCGGTTAGAGATTTTATCAGCTTGTAATTTCTATGATGATATGCAAATTTCAAGACTGCATCATAATTTTTCATCAGTTTGTTTATGTCTATCTGCGTTGTCAAAAGTAATTTAACAATGTCCAGACGATCTTCTCTTACTGCATTATGTAATGGAGTTTCCCGAAGTACAGATCGGTCATTAGATTTATTCAAAGCGAATACACTGGCTCCGTACTCTAGCAGGCACTCGATGATTGGCAAATTCCTATTATAAACAGCCAAGTGGAGGGCTGTCTTCTTTTCCTTATTAGGTGCATCAATATCGATTCCAGTACTCAAAATTTCTTTGACTAACTCTATATTATCATTCATTACGGCCATGTGAAGTCTTGTATTTTCAATTTCTTCTTTTTCTTCTTCTGATTGAGAATCTCTTGAATATTCGGATAAATTTTCGTCACTTTCATCAGAACTAATTAAATTGTGGTCATCGTTACTTAAAGACGATAATGGCTTACTATCATTGTCGGATAAATTATCATCCCTATTATCATGATCACTCTCAGCAGGTCTTGAAACCGATCTGTCTAAACGTATTCGTTTAGCTGCGTTCTCATGGTCTGACATTTCAATTTGTTGCTTTATCGATCCCTAG
This sequence comes from Microplitis demolitor, assembly GCF_026212275.2. Classification (NCBI taxonomy): domain Eukaryota; kingdom Metazoa; phylum Arthropoda; class Insecta; order Hymenoptera; family Braconidae; genus Microplitis; species Microplitis demolitor. Next base: position 18,580,691 of record NC_068548.1, read on the forward strand.
AATAACAAAAAAATAATATTTAGGTAAAATCTTACCTTTGTTTAATGTATATATATTTACCTGTGACTAATTTATCAATATGAAAGTTAATGTAACGAATAACGGCGGTCTATTTGTTCAAAAACTTTAGATATAAAACGTGTCTCATTAACGTATATGTACTGACACGACAAATAGATAACTTATCACTCATTATGATACCTATTCATTGTGTTAATGAGTAATTTGTTCGACATGCTTACGGTAAATCCCCGAAAATGTCCGACCCCAGTCAAATAAATATGTGATGATTAAAAAAGCTACAATTAAACTGTTCTAACCTTATAAAACTCTGCTGCATAGTTATTAATATACAATACATAAGCTAATTATCCAATCAAAAAAATTTAACTGAAAATAAGGAATAAGACTGAAATTAATCATTAAAAAATTCATGAAAATGAAATAAAAGCAATGATTAAAACTAAAATAAGTGATTAAGGTGTGTTCTTTTGGATTTTCCAATATTTTTTATAAATGTGTTTACATTGAGATATGTGTCATATTATAGGATAGGAGTTTTGTTATTCAAAAATTTTTTTTTTTTACTCAATAATTTTTATTTTTATCACTTGATGGCGACATACTTTCATTCTTTAAATATTATTTAAAATAAGTAGTTAATATTTAAAATTAATCATTAAATAAATTATCAAACTATTTATAGAAATTTGAATTTTTTAAATTTTACCGCCAAATTAATTTTTAAAAAATAATTTTTAACTTAAGGTAAATTCATACTATGTGTCATAGACAAAAATAAAATAAAAACAAAAACTTTAATTTAAATTATTTATTGTGTTTATAAATTTTCTATTGTTTTTAATTAATAATCAAGTAGTTATCAATTGTTGATTTATTTATGCATAACTGTTGACTTCTTTAAGCCGTTGGTATTTGGGTAAGAAGTTTTCGCTAACGTCTTGGATCATTGTTTCAACAAGCCTGTGCATGTCATATTTATGAGACCATCCCCAATCATTACGAGCTTCGGTATCATCAAAGACTTGTGGCCACGATTCAGCTGAAAATATTAATTTTATTATAAAAAAAAATTTTCTATAGTTTAAGATGATTTTGCAGTTTAAATTTTCTGATGAAATAAACATACAGATGGCTTAAGTTATGAAAACAAAAAAAAAGTAGGTAATTAAAAATTTTTTGTAGCAATTTCATAATTAAATTCACTAAAGTATCGTAAACAATTTTTTTTTTTAAATTGTTTTGACGTCTATGTCTTATTGAATCGTGTATAGAATAAAAAATTATTATATTAAATAAATACCAATTAACTGTCGTGAATCCGGTTTATATGAAATTTCAAGATCAGGAATATGTTTACGTAGTTCGTTAAATAATTCCTCTGGTGTAAAACTCATAGCGGTTACATTGTATGTACGTTTTTTTAGCATTTCATCAGGAGCATTGAGAAATTGGAACAAAGCATTCAAACAATCTTCAATATACATCATAGGTAATTTTGTATAGGGTTCTAAATAACATTCATATCTTTTTGTCATCAATCCTTCATGAAAAACTGCAACGGCATAATCTAAAACAAGTAAATAAAATAATTAAGTTGTAATTTTAGTCAAAATTAAATTATTGATTGCGACAAATTATAAAAATTCAAGTTTTGTTGTATAAAACTAAAGGTATGTAAAAAAATATATATATTTATATGAGTAAGTTTTTATGTTATTTTTATCCGGAGAATAGTTTACGGATCGTAGAATAAACAAGACAATCTCACGCTTGCAGGCTCTCAAATTTCTTCAAGATCGATTACCTCATTATGCAATTTTATCAACTAAACCGCTATTGCTGTATATTTATGTCCTAGTTATTTGTAAATATATGTACATACATTTATGTATTTATATACAAATTTATTTATTTTATTTTAAAATAACATAAAATTAAAAATAGTAATATAAAACCTGGATAATTACAATCCTTGATTAAAAACTCTAATGGAATTCGATTGGAAAATTCTAATCAGATTTAATCTGAAATTTCTGGTAGACTTTCAATTAGTTTTAATCGGGCTTAATCGGAAAGTTCCGAATAAATCCGATAGAAAGTTGATCAGAAATCGGAAAGCTAATCAGAAAAAAAAAATTTCTATTTTCCGATTAAATCCGATTCAATCTAATTGAAAAATTTAAATCGAATACTTGAAACGCGCCGATTAATTCTGATTGAATGTTTGTTTCCAATTGAATCTGATAGAAATCCAATTGAGTTTCAATTAGATTCAATCGGTTGTAATCAGAGTTTTAAATCAGGGATTTAAATGAAATAATCATATATTTTTTACCTGTAGTACCACCACCTGGAGGGTCACTGCTTATAACACCTGGAAATCTTAAGCAACGAAAATCTAATCCGAATCGATGATGATAATATTCACCAAGTAATTCAGCATGTACTTTACTGACACCATAAATTGTTCTTGGTCGTTGTACAGTTGTATTTGGTGTTGGATTACGCGGAGAATCAGGACCAAAAGCGCCAATCGTTGAAGGTACAAATATTTTCAAATTGTACTGCTTAGCCAATTCCATAACATTGTGCATTCCTAAGTATAATTAAATCAATAACTATTTAATAAATAATTCATTAACTAGTTAGTAAATTAATAAGAATCTTACGGTCTGTATTTAATTTTTTATTAAAAAAAAAAAGACAAGTAAGTATAATAACATGAATTATAATAAAAATTTATGATCAAGTGTCCGTCACAAAATTACACTCCAACGCGCTCGAAATCGTCTTTGTTATTTTACTTTCACTTATACTTTCTAAACAACACATCAAATTATTTTTTAAAAAATAATGACAGTAATAAACAAATAAAAATTTTACTGAAAATTTATCCAAGTGATTTTATTTCTTAGTTATTATTTATTCAGAAATAAATTAAAGATGCAAAGACATATTATATTTTACCTTCAATGTTGACACGCACAGCTAATGGAACATTTTGTTCACCAACAGCACTTAGTAATGCGCTGAAATGTATCAACCAATCGATCTGTTGATTAACAACTATTTTTTGCAGACCCTTGAAGTCTAAAATATCAGCAAAAATAAACGGCCCATTTGACAGAGACTCATTCGATGGTTTTATTATGTCTGATAGAATAACATTTTCATTGCCGTAATTTTTTCGTAACAATTTTGCACATTCTGTTCCCAATTGTCCTAATCCACCTAATCCACAAAAATATTTATATTTAAATACATATGTTTTTTTTTAAATTTAACTAATAAATTGAAAATAAAATCTTACCTGTTATTAAAATTCGTGGAGGTTTGTCGGAACTTTTTCTATTTTCTAAAACTCCACTTGTTTGAATTGTACGTAGATGACAAGTATTGTAAATTTTCGATTTTAATTTAAGAAATTGTCTACTTAACATTTTTAATTTCGAAGAAAGACAAAATTAAAATAAATTATTTTAATCTTTACTTTGACTATTATTGAATTAATTTAAATGTTTTATTGTACGATTGATTGATTAATGGATTTATTAATTTTTTTATGGTTTTTTAAGTTGCGATTAACGGCAGTTGAGATGCCATACGTGAAACGTTGAGATAAAATAGCCCGGAGTATCGATTGTTGATCGATTTACGGTCCAGAAACTACTGCTATCTAAAGGTTCACTTCACTGTAATATATAATAATACTAGAGTAATACTATGAATTCGGAAAACCAGTTCTGATAGAGAGAGGGCAAGATCGAACGGGAGAAGTTTTATACCTGTTCTAGACATGAAAAAAAAGTATCAACACAATTATACAATATGATAATTTAATTAATATAGGTATATTATTCTTCGAGATAAATTATAAATCATAAATGTATATACAATTTTATCCGTGTTTATATAACGGTTAAAAACATAAATACGAATACTTGTAAATATTTATATTTTATCTCAATAATAATACTTTTTATTAATTGCATGTTAACTAATTTAATTATTGTTTAATTTTTTAGTTGATTGATTTGATTATTATGAGTGACCTGGGATTTCTTGATGAATAATTTCAAAATAAAATATCAATTTCTATGCTGAGAAAAAAAAAATAACTTTACAAAAACAATATTTTTTTGAGTAATAAATTATTGTGTTATTAATTTAAAATCTAGCAAGAAGAATAATTTTCTTGAAGGAAGATAATCAAAATTTATTTTCACTTCCGCAAAAAAAATATCAAATTATCTGGAAATAAACTTGGGTTTCTTCGATTAAAAAAATTATTTTGAATGGAATCTTAAAATTTTTGCAGAAAAAATATATAAGATTGAAAAATTTAAATAGTATAATTTTCGAAAAGATCTTTTTTCTTTCAGTGTATAAACTGTTTTGTAAGCTAATTATAAATATATAATAAAATATTGTTTTATTAACGTCATAGTTTAATACACATAAACTTTTTACAATCGATAGCCTTGGTGCTACTTCATGATTTCGTAACTGCGGTACAATGTTTTTTTATTTTTTAACATAACTAAAACAGCCGAGGCTATCAAAATAAAAAGAGGCTCGTCCTAACCGGTTGAAGCCGAGTCGACGACCACTTTCTTTTATAAACTACATCTAAAATCACCTGTAAAATTTCAAAAAACAAACATACATGATCGTCTGAATTATTAAACAAACATTTATTGTTAATATTATTAGTATCATTAATTCTAATTTATTGATCACTAATAATAAAACGTAAGAAGCTCATTATAGAAAAATACATACATTATAAAATAAGTGTATTGTTCACTTTAATAAATATAAAATGTAATAATTGTAATACAGTAAATAAAAATATGAAAATGTTTGTATTTCAAAAAATTTGTAGTTGTGGAATATGCCCAAAATTTTTAATGAATGCCTTATATGTAGATTTAAGAAGTTTGCAAGTTTTTGTATTTTCGTGTGATGTATTATAACTTATTTGTTAATTAATGTATTTTTTAAAGCTATATATTTTCTTTAAATTTATAATACATTCGTTTTAATTTTTAACTTTAATTTTGTTACGGGCACTGAGTCAGAAATTCATTTGGAATGATTCAATCCATGCTAAAGTGTATATTTATATATAGTCAATTTTGCCAACTTTGAAATGTTTCGGATCATGTTTGAATTATTTCAAGTTAGGTTTTTCAATCAGGGGGTTAATAATAATAATAAAATTTATGTAGCGTCTTGCGGTAACACGTGCGCTAAGTAATTAACTTGTCGCGACTACTTAAAATCTACCATATAGTATTTTCGTTTTCTTCCACTGCTAATTGTTCTTCTCCTACATCTTCGTCATCTGCTTTATCATCATCTTCCTCTTTTTGCTCTTCTTCCTTTTCTTCCTCTAGATCTTCATCATCATCGTCTTCACCTTCACTATCACGACCGTCTAAGTCTTCTTTATCTGAACGTGGTTCATCTTCGTCTGGATTGTTTCTTGTGTTTCCCGCCTGGTTTAATCGTTTCGTCCGTTTTTTCATCACCCGAATTTGAAGCTTTAATCAATATTTTTATTAGTTAAAATAATATTTATAATTATTTACAAAACTTAAATAGTAACTATAACTATTGACAATGACAAATATTACAACATCATATAAAAATAATGAACATATAAACATGATAATGATTATCACGTACAATATGATAATCAATCCCATTGGAACATTATAATAGTTATCATTATTATTTAAAATCTGTAGAAAATAAAAAATTTTCAGACTTCTTGTATTATTAATCCTACATTTATTACTTTTTCAAATCAGGAATTACGACGTATATAACATTGTACCTGTATTACACAGTGATATTAATTTGAATATGAAAATTACGAAAAAGGATTAAAATGAGTCATCTAATATTAAATTGCTATGTATTTTAATCATTGTACACAAAAAAAAAATATTTCTTGGCGCAAGAAATATTTCGCATTACGAATTGGAAACAAAAATTTCCTTATGACAAGAAAAATTCATTGGCACAAGAAATTTTTTCTCATTTTAAGAAAATTTTGATTTTTAATTCACAATACGAAAAATTTCTCAGGGCAAATAAAAATTTTTTGCAGCAAAACTTATTACACATAATCTAATGTAGGGCATATATAAGATCAAGTTATTGAGAAATATATATTTTGAATAAATATAACAATAAATCTCAAAATTTTTTATTTTCCATAAATCATTTTCACGATTTATTCGACAAATTAAGCTCCCTGATTGAGAAAAATGATTTGGAATAATTCAAACCAATTTGAAATTATTCAAAAAAATTTGAATCGACTAATATATAGATGTACGCTTAACATGGAGCAAATCATATTTCTTAATTAGGGCTATAGAATACTTGAACTTTAAAAAATTTTTTTTTATATTCAATAAAAAGTATGAATATTTAAATTATTTGTATACACAATAAAAAATTTTTTAGTCATGCCAAAGAGGTATAACTTCTAACACACCAGTACACGCGCCCACTTTTTTTTTTAAATAATATCTTTAATATAATAATATTATACCTTTTTCATTCTTGGAGAGTTCGTTATCTCGAGATCGGGGCATTGTCAAGATTTTTAAAATTTTTTCTACTTATGTATTTGTATATTCTTTGTAAAAATTTAAAACAACTGATACTTTTAACGAATCCATAGCGTCTTTTATACTTAATGAAGACAATATGAAGATAAATAAAATTAATTTCATCGTGTAGCAACATTTCAAACTATCTAATCAATGCGTTATCAATAAAACAATGAAGAAATTTGTCTATAATTTATTTCACCATTTTACCTATGCCTGTTCTTTTCATAGAATTAAAATTTCATTAATTTTCAACAAATTATAAATATTAAACATCCAAGCGATAGCGCCCCTTATTCCTACAAAAAAAAATCAATTTTCAGAGCGGGAAGTAACAAAAAAACAACAACGAACAAGACATGAAGGCATGAAAACTCGTATGGCATCTAGGCTGGAACGTACATACGTTACAACCCAATACTGCCGTACAATTAAAATCGCATTCTTGCAATTTATTTATAAATCAATAAAATAAAAATTCTTTTAATCGCTTAATAGATTGTCAGCTGCCAAGAAATTAACATCATTATCACATCAAAAAGAAAGCAAAAGAAGTCTCGCGAATTTAACGAGTGACAATTTTCGCGCCTGTGATCATGATGATACAGCAGAGAAAGGAAAAAGATTCTATAAGCGTGTTTCACGCTATTTGAACACCAACTCCACAATATTCTCTCTTTTTTTTCTTTTCCCCTCCCTTCTTTTATACACATCTATGTACACTACACCCGTCTGTATGCAAGGATTTGGTAGCTTCAGACTTTGGCGGGATCCACTGGGACTCCCCCAGCCGTGTCGTCTTCTTTCCATTCCCCCATCCATAGATACTTCTGGTACCGCGTGTGCTTTGAACACTTCTTATCCTTGCTCTGTACTTAGTTTAAATCTGTAACGTGCAGAAGAAAAGACAAATTTTTATTTACTACCGCAATTAAATACTTAAGTGTCTTTTTTTTTTTACAATTGTCAATTTTATTTATACGTTTATTTAAACTACTAATTATTTACAGTAAATACTAAATTCAATTTTACAATTAATTTTCTTTGATCAAAGTGTTGTAATTTTTTTTTAATGATTAAAGGTAAATAAAAATTAATTAACAAATATTAAATTTCTTTTTCTGCACTTTTTTTTTTCATTTGATCAATTAATTTTTTTTTATTTTAAATTTATTCATAAAAAATTTTGTGGTGATCCGCCGACTGTGAAGTGATTGTTTTTTTTTTTCGCGTAAGTTAATTGGTATCTTTTAAAACTGACCCCAATTAAGGTGATGAAATTCAGGACTAAACACACAGCACTTGTTTATATATTGTGTATATATCTATCTATCTATTTATCTACATATATGTATACTTACTTGTCCAAACTGATCGTTATTGCAAATTGTCTGTAAGGTGCACGACCTTAATGCAACGTTGCATAACAATAATAGAGACGATTCAAATGAACGTGTATATCCTCGGACTCGTGTTGAGATCTGTAAAAATATGCAGGAAGTCCGAATCACTTTCACTTTATGTGAAACAATTTAAATGGATTTTTATTCATACTTTTCCTTACTCTTCATCTCAAATTCTATCAATCATTAAAAAAAAAATTGAACTATTATTTTAAAATTTGAGATATTACATAATTTACTTTCTTATTTAAATATTAATTATTGCATAACTAATTATTTAAGAGTAAGTCGTTAGTTTAATTATGTACAATTAGTTAGTAATTTAAGGAAAAATACATATGAAGATATATGTTTGAACGTTATTAGTACATGTTAAAAGGTATACATGTATATAAATTTGTGTCCTCAGTAAAGTTAGAAGTAATTATTAACGGCGAACGATTGTCATAGCGGTCTTTGGCTTACTTGCGGTCCGAGGATCAATTTAATCCTTCTGCGACCGTGACGTAAACGTGTTAAGAATGGACTACCATGACTCTGAACATTTGTCTCCTCTTTCATAGCCCACTATTTCCTGCACCTTAAATATATTACATTATAGTACAATACGATATGATGATATCCTTGAAATTATTATTTTGGCATTATCATTAAATTTAAATACCGTGTGTTACCTACTTATGAAACCTACTGTTTAGGTACTTAAATTAAAAACATCAGCTTAGTGAAGAACTATAGCTCCGTTTAAACTATTGCCAAATCTTTGTCACTAACTATTTTGACATCTTTAACGATCCATGCACCTGAATAAGTCTTTTATTTACACGGAGAGAAAATTATGGTAACAGTTACAATATATTATGGAAATGGTTCCCATAATGCATGGTAACTGGTTTTTTTGAAATGTTGATTATAGGAACGGCACTCGTATAATATTATGGTAACCATTCCTATAATTATGGGTATAATTCCCATATGGTATCGGAATAGTTACTATGCAACTATGATAATCATTACCATAATATTATGGTAATAATTCCTATACATTACGGTAATTGTTACCATAATATTATGGTAATGGTAACCATGATATTATAGTAACTATTACCATAATATTATGGTAATCGTTGCAAAAAAAATAAAATTATTATAATTTCTAAATATTATGAGAATTATTACCATAATATTATGATAATCATTCCCATACTATTATGGTAACTATTTCCATAATATTATGGTAATCGTTGCAAAAAAAATAAAATTATTATAATTTATAAATATTATGAGAATTATTACCATAATATTATGATAATCATTCCCATACTATCATGGTAATAATTCTCAAACATTATGGGAATGATTACCATAATACTATGGTAACCATTACCATAATATTATGGTTATGTTTACCATAATATTATAGGAATAGTTGGCATAATATATAGGGCTTATTCCCATATACACTTAGGAACCATTACAATGTGGTTATAGGGTTGGTTACTATTTGCTTATGGGAACTATTCCTATGAGTATGGTAATCATTACTATGATTCTTTCACACGTGATATGGGAACTGTTACCATAATGATAGGAATTGTTCCCATACTTATGGGAACTTTTCCCAGAATGTATGGGTCTATATCCCATAATCCCAAGTAATCATTACCATAACGGTATGGGATGATATTTCATAAACGTACTAGGAACAGTTACCATAATTTTCTCTTCGTGTACTTTTTAATTTAATTATTCGATAGTTTAAGTTGTTTTACTTATTTATTTATTTTTTTTTATATTGTAGAAAAGAGGGAAATGATGAAAAAGTGACGATTAAATTATTATCACAATGGGAACGACATCGGAAGGTCGGCGTCAAGGCTTATGCCTTATATTGTTGTTAGTTTTTATTGTTAAAATTGTTAAAAGTCAAAATGATTATGGGTGTCCATCTCAAGAAAAAATTCTACCATGTAGATGTTCTATGAGGGAAATGGAATATCAAATATGGTAATTTCTTTTTAAATATCTTATATATTTACTAGTATACGGAGAGAATTTTTTGATAAAATTTACCCTGCAATTTAAAGTAAACCTCAACCAAAAACAAAATAAACACAGAAAGAATAAAAACTCATTCTTTTTGTTTTTATTTTTTACTCTTTTTCATTTGAAAATTACTCGAAATTGAGATTTTCTACCCCATAATTGAACACTATTTACAAACAAAAGAGTAATTATTCATCCAAGTCCAGTTATACTCACAATTAACGAGTAAAATTTATTAGATAATTCTTTCCGTGCAGGTTTAATAAAAATTTATTTGTGAAATTTATGGTGTGAAATTTTTTTAGTGTAAAACATCAAGCGGTGTACTTGTAATATAGTATGAGTATTTTCTTTCACACCGTTTGTTGTTATTGCTTCAAATATTGCTCGATTATATAATCTGTAGTCAAAAACTATCAAATAATGTATAGGTTTCAGTATTAGTATATCATTATTATTATTGATGTTGATTATTTTAAAATAAAACTGAATACTTACAGTGTCGAAGTAATAGAGTTTTAAATAAAGCACTGAGACATTTACAGTATTTACACCGTGGGTGGTATGAATCATCTAATTCACATGGTCCAAAATTTAACACCATGTGTCTTATGACTTTTACACCGGCAGTGTTGAAAATTTTAACACCGAATCATTTACACCACTTCGCGTACTCAAAACTTTTTACGGTGCATAGTTAGTTTTATTGAGTACCGGATAAAATTTCTTGTCTATTTCAAAAAATTTTGTAATCATTTTACAATAATTTAAATGATCAAAAACTTTTTCGAAGCACAACGTAATACATCAAAATTTTTTTATTTTAAGATTTTTTTTTGCTTGTTTTTATTACCGTATATGTTGTCATATAATTAATATTCAATGAATCGATAATGACTTCAATATTTTATATAAAAAATTTTTTTCATTTTCTTCCTAATTTTTCAGTTGTCCCATTGTACCCCAGATACTTTGTATCGCTTCAAAATACATCATAATTTTTTTTTCATCAAACTATTAGGAATTCCGACATGTCTCAGTTTCACCTAATTGTTAATTTCTTTTAACGGTTAATTAGTTAAAAAAAAATTTAATTTCTACATTGAAACTGCACACGAATAAAATTATTTTTTTTTTTTTGTTAACCCAAAGGCAAGTAAATATGATTTAAAAAAAATATAATTGTCCGAATAAATTCAGCAAAGTAAACATATTTTATAACAAGAATGAATAAGACCAAGTGTAAATAATTATTTTGTGACTTAAAATATTATTAAAAAATCAGTGATAATTTTTTAAAAATTAAAATTGACTAATTAACAAAAATGTAATTTTTATTTTAGGTGTAGTCACAGCGAATTACCAAAAGTACTAGAAGGTTTAAAAGCCGTAAGTCACTATATAAGTCATCCAGTCGACGAATTAATACTCGAAAACAACAACTTGCCAAGTTTACCCGGCAAAGTATTTACAAACTTACGAGTATTGCGTTTAATGCTAAGAAATAATCATCTAGAACGCGTGTCTTCAGGATGGCTAGATGGTCTTCATGATTCTCTATTAGAATTATTCATTGTCGAGCCGGATTTGCGGTCACTACCCATCGACAGCTTAGACAATCTCCTAGGTCTTGAAGCCATCACAATACAAAGTAAATCAATGAAACGTTTACCAAGATTTTCAAGTTTAACAAAACTTCGTTACCTACAAGTCAATTCCCCAACTCTATTGGAATTATTACCAGTTAATTTTCGCGATTTACCAAATTTAGAACAACTACACATCTTTGGTAGTCCAAAATTGATGCGTTTAGAAGCTGGACTGTTTAAAAATTTACCAAAACTAGCGTTAATAAATATAACAAGCTGTGGAATTATTTGGATCCATCCTCGTGCGTTTGTTGATCTTCCGGAATTACGGGAAATATCATTTGAAGACAACAAGATTCCTGATGCCGCAATAGTCGGCCGTGCAATGATGGAACTACCAGTATTATCAGTTATTCGTTTGAACAGCAATAAAATAACACGACTACAAGAGGAAGCATTTATAAATTTACCATCATTAAGTAGACTATATCTCACAGGAAATTTTATAACAGAAATATTTTCCGGTGCTTTTCAAATGCTACCAGTTCTACGTGTGTTAGATTTAAATTACAATCTTATCAACAGAATACACCCAGACTTTTTTATACAACGTACTGGTAGTACTCTAGAGGAATTATGGATCATGGGTAATCGCTTGAATCACGTAAACGAATTACGTGCAATCCTAGAAGCTTTGCCACGACTGAAATTTCTTGATGCTTCCTACAATCAATTTGATGAAATTCCTTTTGGTGCACTAAGAGGACATCCAACATTAGAACGTCTTCATCTTGATCATAATCGACTTACTTTTTTACAAAGGGAGACTTTTTCAGCGATGCCAGCACTCAGAGAATTGAGACTTAAAAATAATTCGCTTACTAATCTTTTAGAAGCTCCATTCTGGAATTTACCTGGATTAAAGGTTAATTAATTATTTTTAAAATTTTACTGTAAAAAATCGGGAGTGATTACGAATTTTATTTAAATCTGAATTTACTCCGTCACTTTAAGTTTCGGAGTTTTTTCAAAAAACCCCTCCGCATACGGAGTAAATAAGGAGTTTCTCTTTTTAGTGGAGTGATTTCGGACGGGTCTGGATTTTATTCAAATCTGCATTCACTTCGATTCGAAGTTTTAATTTTAAAATAAATTCCCCTTCGGAATAAATTTCACTCCGAGAGAAATAAATAAATAAATAGTCACCCGTTCCACATTTACTTCGAATCCACTCCGGATTTAATGGTGACCAACCTAATGAACTTTGAAAATGGAACCTTAACAATTTGAACTTGACAATTTGAATTTTCGTAAATTTGAACTTTTATGAATAAAACAACCTATTAATATTCTTATAAATATCAATGATGATGATGATGAAGAACTCATAAATAAATCAAAGTTTATTATTATAAAAATAATTATATTAAAAAAAAAAAATTATTTTTTTTGAAAGAAATACTAAATTATTCAAAGTTCAAATTTAAAAAAATTCAAATTGCCAGAGTTTAAATTTCTAATTTCAAAGTGTATAAGTTTAAATTTTCGAAGTTCATTAAGTATGGAACCGTTTTAATCCGCGTTCACTCGAAAAATTTTTTACAGTAACCATTTATGTTTTTTTACAGGGGCTTGATTTATCAGAGAATTATTTCAGACATGTTGAGCCAATACTATTAGAAAATTTACCAAATTTACGTAGACTTGATTTAAGTGGCAATGGTATTGGAATGTTGGAACCAGAGTCATTTTTAAATGTACCAGCACTAGAGCATCTTAATTTATCTCATAATGCTATTTCAATAATTCATCCGATGACAATGAGACACTTAACAAGCTTATATGAACTCGACATCGGTTGGAATAGACTCATAGAATTGGTACCAGGTCTGCCAAAAAATATTGAACATTTACACTTGCCGATGAATCGTATTGTCATGTTACCGTCGATAGAAACTCAAGACCTAGCATTACCAGCACTGAGATCTCTTGATTTAAATGCCAATGGCATTGAAAGAATAATACCTGGTACTTTAAGTGAGTTACCAAGTTTGAGAAAATTGAATTTAGGATACAATGCAATAAGATTAATTGAAGATGGAACATTTGATGGGCTTTCGAGGCTCGAACAGCTGGATCTGAAGTATAATCACATCATGTCTCTTCATGGTAGAAGTTTCAAACCTCTTAGAATGCTAATGGATTTAAGTCTCAGGGGAAATAGATTGGAAGTTATACGACCAGATATATTTGCTGACAATGTTCAACTTCAGCGGCTTGATTTGGCGATAAATAATTTAGCGCAAATTCCTCACGCGACATTTTCTAATACTAGGTAATAAAAATATTAATTTATAAATTATATTTTAATTATTAATAAAATATAAATTTATTTTTCTAATGAAAATACACTTTCGGTTGTGTAATTTAAAAATTATTACTGAGAGTTGAGAAAGTCTAATGAGACAATAATTATCACGGTGTTGTGATTTCGTTGCGTGTTTAGAAATAACTGTCACTTACTTTTAATTAAATACTACAACTGGAAAATTCATCTATTGTTGATTTATTAAAATTTATTTTTATTATTACAGAGATTTAAAAGAACTTCATGTGTCGTATAATACATTAACAGAATTACCCGGGTCACTGCACGGACTCACCTCACTCGAAGTTCTTGATTTAAGTTTTAATAAATTAAATACATTGTCTTCAGACACATTGAGCAGCCTAACATCACTTCTTGAATTAAAACTAGTGAGAAATAAAATAAAAGAATTACGTGAAGGTGCATTCAATCGATTACTACGATTAAGTTTTATTGATCTTGAGAATAATGATTTGAGAGTTATCGAGAGAAATGCAATTAAAAATTTACCTGAGCTTCAGGCAATTCGTCTTGGGAAAAATCGTATTCAGGTAATTATTTATAAATATTTGTATTTTATAATTTTTTAATTATTAAATATTTCAGATGATTCCAACTGGTGCATTTACTGACCTGCCACTTCTACAGAGTGCAGAAATGCAAGACAACCGAATTCAAGAAATCGCAATCAATGCATTCATCAATGTACCAAATCTTTTGCTTCTTAATTTAAGTTACAATCTTTTACCAAGCTTAGAACATGCAGGGATTTCTAACTTACGGTCACTTGAAGTACTTGATCTCAGTCATAATCGTTTGACTCGTGTTTCAAGTGAAAATCTTGCTACCTTAGATTGGTTAGTCGAACTGAAGGTAACTTTACTTATTATTATTACATTTTTTTATAGTAATTTGCATTTGGTCGATAATGTATGCAGATATTGGTTTGATACACTTGCATAGATAAATATGATTCTTATCAAGGACATTCTCAGACAGTGCCCCCGATTTTTTAAAAATTTTAATGACTTTCAAATGCCATAAGCGTATTAAAATTTTATCAATTAAAATATTAATGGAAAAGAGGACAACGTAGTTGCAATTTAGCTGAGATATAGATTTTAAAAAAATTATATATAGTCATCAATTGGGAATTTAACGAAATTCGGAAGATAAATTTCAGTAAAATCATGTCAATTCTATAATTTGAATTTTCGAATTTTGTAGGCTAAAATTTATTTAACAAATTTCGTTCAGCTCTTAATTGATAACAACTGCAAGTAATTTTTTTAAAAAATTCTATATCTCAATGAAAAGTCGAGGGCACTGTCTGAGAACGCCCTTAATCTTAAGAGTCATATTAATCTACACAAGTTTAGCAAACTTTTCCCTACTGACTCAAACTTATACTAGTAGGGAAGTAATCTGCGACAGGTAAAATTGCAATAGTTTGAGTGGAGTTTAATGAGTTTACGGAGACAAAAATACTCAAATACAATGATATATGTATACGAAAACATATACAAATTACAACTAAACTGTCTGAAGTAAACATCTTAAAGTAATTAAATTCCTAAATTTACATGATAGTGAAAGTAACAGACACTCGTGTATTTTGTTATTAAACATTAATAGAAAATTTTTTGTTTAATTTTTGTCAAAACCTTTTCAAAATCTTTATATGCATATTTTCAAATTATTTTTTTTATATTAATTTTTAATTTGTTTACTAAAATTTAAAAATTACCAGATATGCAATTTTCATTATAATAAATTTAATAATGAAATAATAGAAATTAACATAAGAAAATATTATATTAGGAAAACAGATTGTTAATCAAATTATTATTGTTCATAAATATCTATAAAGTGTTAAAATTTTTATTGTTATTATTATATTTTATTAAGATTTACATCAGACGTGTCATCTTTATTTGTGATTAATTAAATTCAAAATATATGTATTCCCGGTTTTTTTAATTTTTTAATAAATTTATTGGTTTATATAGCAGTTTCCGTAAGCTGTGTTTGAAACCATAATTTTGATACCCGGTCATAGGGCTTTTCTCATAATTAATTTATCGTCATTCCAATGCATTTATTTATTTCATTAATTCACATTTGTATTTTCAAACGATAACATTACACCTCTCTGTTACTGTTACCACAACAGTTTCGAGAATCAATCGAGAATCATAGAGCTCTAGTTAAGGGTTGAGTAAATGAATTAAAATAAAAAAGAACAAGAATGAAATAAATAATTTTACTTTCTGTTATCTAAAATTTAATTTGAATACCCCATATAATAAAGTCATTTTGATATGTAATGATATTAATTCAACAAGAAAAAAAAGGGAAAATACTTTTGATAAAAACGTCAATTAAGTCGTAGTAAATTACTGGCTGTAATTTTATAAAACCACTTTATAAATTAATTCATTATTTGTGTTAAAAAAAAAAAAAAAAAAAAAAAACAATGACACTTTCACAAGAAGAGAGAAATTTCCCTATTTCTACGTAACCTTGTAATCTTCTCGTTATGCTAGGGCAAGTAAAGAGCAATTACTTAGACGCGCATTGTTAATTATGGAAATTATCAATTTTTTTTAACAAATTAATTAAACGTCAAAAATATGAAGAGATCATTGTTATATTTAATCCCAGTGCTTATAATTTTATTTATATTAAAATAAATATTTTTTATTTATTTAAAATAGATAGATCACAATCGTATTTGTGGTATCCAAGGATCACCGTTTGACAACATGCCGAGATTAAGAGTATTGAGTATGAGAAGTAACCGGATGTCATCGATATCGGAGAGTGTATTTAAAAGATTGCGATCCAATATAGCAGTCTTGGATATTGATGGGAATCCACTGTCTTGTTCTTGTGGTATGATTTGGCTAAGAGGATGGCTCCAACAATCATCATCAGAAGGTCCACGTTGTGCTGATGGCTCACTCTTTAGAGACATAAGACTCTCAAGACAAGATTGTCTGAAGAAAAAATATACGGAACCTATTCATCCTGGATGTGAAACTGAATTTATTGATCAATCTTTATTACCTGCTTGTAAGTTAATTTTCTAAATATATTTATTAGTGAAAAATTAATACTGCCAAATTATTAAATAATTTTATTAAAAATTTTTTTAGATTACGGAGAAGGTAAACCTCCACCAGCTTGGATGAATACAAATAATCCATCAAAATTAACCCAGAATCCTGATTACTACTATGATGATTACCCTGACAATGAACACAATATTACTAAAAATCCGACAAATAAACTAAGTAATGACAAAACTTATTCAACAATAATGTCACATATTAAAACGGGCCCAATTAAATTTGTCCAAACGACAACAGCAATGTCACCAAAACCTCCAAACGATAATTTGACGAAGAAAAAAAATCCATTACCACCATCACCAAGTAGTTCCGGTTTTACATTTTTTGGTGTACCACTGCCGAATTTAAATTTAAACCTCTGGGGCTCGGGAAAAAAGTCTCAAAGAAAAGACGACCCAAGACCTGGACGAAGTAGATATCGAACTTATCCACCAAGTGAACCGGAATTTCATAAAGGATTTACTCCATTCCCAGAAACTCAAGGAGGTTTCAAACCGATTGTCGATCCACAAATTATTTTTGAACGAAAAAAAAATAATACAATAGGTAACGCTGCTACGATTACTCGTGTCTATCAAGTACCCAGTAAAAAAAATGATGATAATAATAATAATAATAGTAGTAGTAATAATAACACTAGTAATAAAAAACAGAAAAATGATGACGTTTATAAAATAAAAAATGATCCGTCTGCATTACCAAGTGCTACAGATCCACGTCGAGTGTTATCAAGTTCTCTAAAATATGATAGTACTACAACAGAAACTTCTCCATCGCCTACAACTCTTGCAGCAGTAATAAATACATCTACTACAGCATACAGCAATATAGAACTCAATGATGATTCTGATGAGAATGTTTTTCTCGGTGGTAAAATAGCCAGTCGAATAGTTTGGACAACTCCAGCAACAACTACTCGCGCGATAGAAGACAATTCCACAGCATTCACATCTACAGAAAAAAATTATCAAACAGAGCAAGATGTTTTTTGGAATTCCGAAGACCCAGCATCGATTCCAAAACCAACGAGAACGACTCCGATGTCTACTGAAGTGACAAGTGATTTTACATCACCAACATCTCAAGATTCATCAACCGATATGATGGAAACGACTTTAAAAACGCACATATCATCTCAGACTTCGCGTGCACTTGAGCCTTCAGCTTTATCAGCATTTTTGATTCCCGGTGGACAAATTCCTGCATCAAATCCAGTGTTTTCTATAAAACCATCTGGGCGATCTACTATCGTTAAAGTAATGGCTCCGATGGGATCCGAAAGCAGTCGCAGTGGAAAAACGAAGCTAATTAACGACACAAGTGAAACCGATAAATTAACAAACTTAGAAACTGTTAAAAAACCGTCAAGAAATAACTTAAAAATACGTAATGATGATGACGATCCTTTTAATTGGTACTACCAGAATTACAATGAAACCAATTTAGAACCTTATGTGGGCGAAGCTTACAACTGCAGCACGATAGTATATTTATCATATTTTTTAATTGTTTTACAATTATATATATCCTTGGTATGCTATTAATTAATAAATGTAATTAGATAATTAGATAATATTAATCAAATGGATTGACTGTAATACCAAAGTCTGTTTTAAATAATTTAAGAATATTTTATAAACTAATAAAAATTTTTTAATAATTAATTTAGCCAAGTACTTGTTATTTATTTATATTTTATTATTATTATAATTATTATTATTATATTAACAATGCAGTTCATTCTCACTGAGAGTAATTAATATAGAAGTAGAAAATACAACGCCTAGTATTATTAATTTTATTTTTTCATTATTTATTCGATTAAATTATTTTTTTATTTTCAGGATAAATAAAATGCCAATGACGTTGTTATTATTATTATTATTATTAACTTTGTAGCTGACGGTTTGATGTTTGTAGTTAAAAAAAAACATTTGTAAATGTACAAAGAACTAGTACTCAGTTCAATTGAAGATTAATCGTATTTTTCTTTCGTTTTTTAAATTTTTTTCCAAGTGGTCATGGCTTACATTTAAAATATTTACTATGATGCATTTTTAAATTTCAATTTAATTTACATAAATGCAATGGTGACCAACATAGTTACCTTTTTTTACGATAATTAATCACACGAAGAATCTTCACTTGTTTTTTTTTTTTTTTTTTAATTAATCAAGTCTCTGGTTCATCACTTAGCTTTAGATTTATCTTTCTCTTCTTTCTTTTCTTCTTCTTTTTTTTCTTCCTTCTTGGTATCGGATTTTTTATCCGTTTCCTTTTTCTCAGCATCACGATTTGTTAATTTGTTATTTATAAGGTTGTGTAGAGCAATTATAGACCTTACAAGAGCTGCTAAGTACACTACTAACATTTGATCATTAGTTTTTACATATAATGAGTCCACAAAAGTATTTTGAGTCATGTCAGGGAGTAAATTAAATATATCTTGGAGTTGATAGACTATTTGATGGTTTATTGGAAGCTTTCCACTGCCAACCTATAATTTTATTTTATTAAATTTAATAAATTATTTAGAATAATTGTCACATAATACAACAAAAATATTTTCTTTGCCCTTGAGAAAAATAATAATTTTTTTTTATAAGTTTTTCAGTCTCACATATCAGTCTTTAGAAATTTCAATTTCATGTTTAAGGATATTTTTAGACAGCCCCCTACTTTTCTAAAATTTTCAATGACTTTGTTATAAGCGTATTAAAATTTTATCAATTAATTAAAAAAAAACTAAAGTATTAATTGAAAAAATGAAAATTTCGCTGAGATATAGATTTAAAAAGAATTAATTACAGTTGATATTAATTTGGAGTTAAACAAAATTTGAAAAATAAATTTCAATAAAATCTTTAAGCCAATTTTATAATTTGAATTTTCAAATTTTATAGGCTAAAATTTATTTAACAAATTTCGTTCAGCTCCTAATTGATAACAACTGCAAGTAATTTTTAAAAAATTCTATATCTCAATGAAATAGCACCTACGTTGTCCTTTTTTCAATTAAAATTAAAATTTTTTTTTAATTAATTAATAAAATTTTGATACGCTTATAACAGTTGAAAATCATCTGTTTGAGGATACTCTTAATGATCGTTTAAAAGATTGCAATAAACAAGACAATCAATGCGACTTATTGGAAAATTAAAGACTCTAACAACTTAAAATTCATGCAGACGTGTAGAGTCTCGCGATCACTTGACGTCTGTCATTAGCAATCAATAATATCTACTTTAATAACTCAACTAATATATCTAAAAATTTAAATACGAAATTGCATTACTGTAGCTAGCAATTTAAAACTGTCAATATGTTCGATCTTTGAGGCCCAATTTAAGTTGTACTGCTATAAAATAAATAGAAAAAATTATTATATTTACTTGTAGCAAGTAATCCCTAATTTCCCGAAGTTGAGCATGAATTCCCTTGAGCCCAAGTAATTGATTAGTAATTCTCTGACTTAATGTACCAACTGTTGTATCTTTGATATCTCTTAGTAAATGCTCTACACCAACTTCTTCAGCTTCTTCAGCACCTATTTCACTCGGGATATGCTCAAAAGTCTTTGATGTTGGTGACCCATCCTAAGTACGAAAATAAATTATTTATTTTGAAATTGCTATTCAATATTTACAATCATTTTTTTTTAATTAATAATTAATAATTATAAAATAGAACAAGTACATCATGAACTTCTTCAATAGCTTGATATGCCTCAGTAGGAAGACCAAGATCCTTTGGTTTAGCATCAATAATAACAAGAACCGAATTAGGACAATATCTCCTTATCAATTCATTTATTGCTACGTCATTTTGATGAAGTTTGGGACCTGTATGATACCATCCAACGACTTTTTCACGAGCTAAAAAATAATAAATTAAATAATCATAAATTTAAAGAATTTTCTATTACTATTTTTTTTTAAACGTACAAAAATTTGATAATTACCATTAACTTTTTTGAACATTCCAAACATATTCTCAAGGTAGTCATGGTCAAGAAACCATACTGATTTATCCTTGTCATCCTCGTCAAAAGGAACTAAAAATAGAAATTCCAATAAATGTTTTAGTAAAAATTAATCATGTAAAATAATTAAAATTAATGAATCAAGTAATTGATGATTTGAAAGAAAAAGTTGAAAGTTATTATTATTTAAATAAATAAAATGAATAGTGATAAATAATAAAACTAACCTGCAAAACTGTTTGACACGTCTAATACACCCTTAGCTCGCCAAGATCCAAGTAAAACACCAACGACACGTTTTTGATTACCTATTTTTCCCATACGAGTAAAATGGTCCACGACACTTAATAATACCAGTGGATGGACCACAACTTTTGTTGTAAGGACTTCTTGACTCGGCATTTTTGATGATTATTACTCTTTTCTGTACTGCTCTATACTTGGCGTGCTAACTTGCCTCTATCATACAACTTAACACACTCGATATTAATTTATATATTTATCTCTCTTCTTTTATCATTTCTCACCATTCTTCTTCTCTCTTTATGCTTTACTTGTATTGTATTGTATAAGTTTTGGAAGCAATGAAAGATGGCGCTAAGTTCGGATTTAAAATTAGCGGCAATTTTTTACACATTTAAAACATGATCCAATTAGCAGACATTCAACAACTTTTTGATTTTTATTTTAACAATTTAATTTACAAATAAAAAAAATAAACTAAAAATATGCACGGGTAGTCAACTAATTTCAGTATCAATGTATAATTATGAGTATGAATGTAGCAGACATCAGACAAGTTTAAAATAATAAATAGAGTAAATAATTAATAAAATAAAATTAAAAAAAAAATCTCTTAAAAAATTAAAAATTAATAATTGTTTTTTTTTTTTATAAATGTTATTTTTTTAATTATTTACTCTATTTATTTATAATTTTAAATTTGTCTCATGCCTGCTACATTCACACTCGTTTATAATTGTGAGTGTAGCAGATATTTGTCAAAATCGTTATAATTTTGAAATAAATAAACAAAATTTAAATCGAATAAAATGCGCACTTATGAAATTTAGAAAAGGCCATTCGACAGCCGAAATGGAGGTAGATTTTTCATTATTTGATTATTTCATCCTTTCAAATAAACATTAATAACAAAATAAATTTTTTTTTTAACATTCTCGAATATTTTCTAGGTTATACAACAAAAAATTTTAAGTTAAATGCAATAAAATTTAAAAATTGAAAAAATTATCGGAATGATAAGTTGAATCGCGAAAATTGAAGTTAAAGAGAAAAAAATTATCTACGAAAAAGTATTCTATGTTCTTTACTATAGAATTAATAGTTAATACGAAACTAAATAAAATAATTTAGGTTGAAATTTCAATTATGATAGATCTAAGTGTCATACTTGAAATGAGTAATATACACAGTTAAATAAAACCAAATTGAATATAGGCACTTAAATTGAAAAATTAGGATTTGATAAGTGTTACACAGTAATGATATAAATTCAATTAGTTTCATAAATTTACTAAAGAATACAGTAGTTAGATTTCTATAAATTCTATTGAAAGTAGAAGAATAAATGCAATAGCAAAATTTCATTTAATGAGTAGTAAGATAAGAAATTTCATTGGTCTAGGCACATAAATAGGCATGAAAATGAAATCTTATTTGAAGAGCTTTCAGATGAATTTTATAGAAAGTCGATAAATTATAGCATTCAAAAAATATCTGAGAAAGAATAAGTAAAAATATGAATTTTTGACATTTTTTAAATTTTGGAATGCTATAACTTCTAAACTAATTCACCGATCGAGCTCATTTTTTGAACTCGATCAAGGCAATCACCCACAAAATACGTGTACCAAGTTTCAAGGAAATCGTGGCTATAATCAAAGTAAAAATATAAATAAAATTATTTTTTATAATATTTTATAAATGTTCAAAACAATTTATCTATTAGATAAAATGGTTAAATCAATGAGTTGTATAGTGAAAATTGAAGGCAATTGGACGAGCTTTCACATAGAACAAACTAAAATGAGCTATCTCTTTCCGTTTAAAAGTTACATCCAGTTAAATCAGTAAACAAATTTTTTTTTTTGAAAATTTTACAAAATTGAAATTAACCATAACTTCTAAACTTATTGGCCGAATTGGCTCATCTTCGAACTCATCCAAGATAATCGTCCATAGAATAAGTATACTAAATTTCATTGAGATCGGTATAAAATTGTGGACGCTATCGTTGGAGAACGGCGCGTTATATTATATATATATATATACTTTTGAACCAAATATATTTTCTGACTCAGCTTGTGGAGCTGAGTTGAGATGTAGCAAAATTTTTCGAAAATTCCATTATGAGGACAAATACAATAGTTAGATTTCTATGAAATCTGCTAAAATCGATATGTGCATTTTTTTTAATTTTAATTTTTTTTAACTTTAATTTATTTATTTATAATTTGAAATTTGTCATATCTGCTACATTCACGCTCATATCATTTTTGAATGGTAAAAACTAACAATTTATTCAAAATTTCTTAAGTAACACATTTCTCGTGACATCTATAAGATATCAGTTTTGAGGCTGTTATTTGACCTACCGAAAAGGCACCAAAATGTTGACAAAATAATCAGAAATTTATATTACTGCACAAACATCTGCTTAAAAGATTCGACACAAGTGACAATAAAAAGTAATTACCAACAATTGTCAAATAAATCATCTAGACGATTTTTTAATTGAAATTGCTTTCTTAAGACGGGAAAAGAAAGACAAACTTTCTATGACTCTTAGAACCAACATCTGTATGTCTTATTTACATAAAAAAAACTTGACGTTAAAATAAAATAAAGTTTGTCATGTCTTTTTAAAAGACATCTTAAAATTGTCTCTGTGCTACTTGGGTTAATTGGACATAGTTACCGAATATTATAAAATGATTATCAATTAAAATATACAAGTACTCTATTAAAAACTTAAATATAATAATACATCGGATTTTGTTGATTTATTTGTTATTGATAATTAACAGGCGGTTTAAGATCAAATTATATTTAATTTTTTGGTAAGAAAAATTTAAACATATCAGTTAATTCAAACAAAAAAATTATAATGAAAAAATTCATACTTTATTGATGTTAATTGCATTACATTTTTTTTCTGTTTTGTGTAATTTAAATATAATTATGTTTTTGAATTTTATTTTTTATTACGACATTGCTGTTATTTAAACAAGTAAACGTTTATATAAAAAAAGAGTTATTTGTAATATCTTAATAACAATTAAAAGATAATATATTTTTTTTTATACAATTATTCCACGACAGTGTAAGGCCTTTCCCATGTGCTTCATGAAAATGCTTTATATACTTAATTATTTTTATTACTTTTTTTTATTTTAATATAATTTTGTACTAATTTAAATAATATTTATTTTAAACGTTAACTACAATTTTATATCCTACCTTTCCAACTCATTCAAATCAATTGAATTCAAATAATAATAATAATAATTCAAGCACATGAATTTTTCCATTCTATAATTATCCTTTATCGTTTCTAACAATCATCCTAAAAATGAAAATATAAAAGTCTTTGATACAATATAGCATTTACATAATTACTTAAAGAAATTAAAAATTTTTTTCATTTATTTTATTCATATTTACAATGTGATTTTTTCGTCATTTTTATTTATTTATCTATTTTTTTCTTTTTATTTTTTTTTGGTAAAGAATTTATAAATAATTTTTCTATTATTGATAATGAGTGATATTCAGAAAAAAAAAAAAAAAGCAAATGTACTGCAAATACTATTATTATAGTACTATGATGTTTTTGTAATCCTAATAAAAAAAATAAATAAATAAAACCATTAGTGAAAATTATATATTACGTATAAAAGTTATTTATTTCTTTTATTCATTATATAAACTGAAGGAAAGATAAAAATATCACTGAGACCATGGAAAAGTTTCTTTTAAATGTTTAGGGCTTTTTTTCCATTGATATAAATTACTGTCCTCAATAATAAAAAAAAAAAAAAAAAAAAAAACAATGATTAGAAATATTAATAAATAAGTGTTCATTTTTCAAAAATATTTTTTGTTAAAATAACAGTAGTATTTAGTAAGGAAAAAATAGGTTTAAATAGATAAAAAAATATATTTATTTTTACTAATTTAAACAATTTTTTCCATCGATGTTACATAAAAATGATACTGAAATTAGTCAACGTCTAATAATTTTTAGATTTTTTTAAAAACGATAAATTATAAAAAAAAAATTTCAAAAAATTGTTTAGTTTTTATTTTTTTTTTTCAAATTTAATTGTTGAAAAAACAACAGAAAATTGTTAATTGTCTGCTTACTTCAGGATGATTACATAGAGATTTTCATAAGGTACAAAATTTTATACAGAAGCCTAATCAAAAATATTTTTTTACAAAAAATTCCATAAAAAAGTTTCTAATGTTCGATCATAATTTAGCGAATAATTGAATATTCTACAAAAAAAAAAAAGTTGTGAATAAAAATAACAATTTTTCATGAGATTTTTCACAAAATTATCCACCAATATTTATGTATTACAAAAATTTGAACAGTAGTGAATAATTTGAGGAAATAACTTTGTTAATTAAATAATTTTCAAGTATGAGCAGGACGATCAATGAAAAGTTGAATAGACTTAACTTAAGAATATGAAATAGGCAATTTTAAAAAAATCAGTATTTTCACAGATAAAACTCAAAATCATGAGATAAAATGTGTCATATAGCACATTGTTAACACTTATCAAATAAAAATTTATTTTTTTGAAAATTTAAACTTCGGTTATAACTCTCCCTATTAAAAGAAGCGATTTGTAATGTTAAATGTCCATAAGAAGGGCGATTTGAAAGTATTCAAAGTATTCAAAAGCATTAAAAAGTATTTAAAATTTGTTTTTTCTAATCGTTTTAAATCGCTTCTTTTAACAAGGGCTTTTATAAAAAATTTTATACATTTTTCTTTTCATTTAACAAAGGCAATAAATAATAATATAAAAAGATAAAATTTTTTAATGCTTTCAAGTGAAAAAAAATTTTTTTTCTATACATAAATTTTACATTACATAAATTTTCCTTTTTGGAAGACTTATTTTTACCAAACCTACTGTTTTTTTAGCCTATCCCAATAAAAAAATACTGTTTTAAAATAAAGCTATGATGAAAATAAAAAAATAAAAGAAAATTCCCTGGTCATCAGTGATTAGTTGATAAATCGAAATACTAATTTAAAAATGAATATTTGCAAAATAAAAAATAAAATAAGACTACATGTACAATTGACTTGAATGTACAAAAAATCTACTAGGTAAATTTAATTATAAAACTATATAACCACTTATTACTTCTACATCTACCTGTTTTACATTTTATACAAATCACGCAATATAAAGTTCCTAATTCATTGTGATACATAATTTTTAATTTATCATAGTGAATTTAATTCAATTAAAAAAAATGAAATTAATTAATAAAAATTAATTTGCACATGACACTCAACTTGAGCGCCTTCATTCACGTTGTCACACGTCTATTTGAATATCACTATCATCAGCTTCGCTTTCTGTACTAACCATAGCATCTTCACCAACCAGTAAAGCTGCGGGTAAATTTTGCGGTACATTATCAATGTCTAATCTTGGTGTCGAATAAACATTTAGTACTTGAATTGTTGTCGGTGATGTTGATAAGCATTGATGTGAACTCAGTGTATCTGAACTTAAACTATCGCAATCAAGCGAACTTGAAAGCTGTAGTTGTAAATTGTGTAGCTCTGGTATATGTGGCCTTCTCTGAAGAACAAACGATCAAACAAACAATATTAATTAATTATCTATATGTATTAGACTGATTACAAAAAACTGACTATTTTTTCTCTATTAAATAGTTACAGGGTAGTGAAATAAGATGAACTCTTAATATTAATATTTAGAGGTCGCTCATCACAATTTTATATTTTCCATTTAAATAATATGCAAAAAAAAAAAACAATTTTAAGTATGGAATTTTATACCTCGGTAGTAGCTCATTGTACAGATAAGCTCAGGATATAATTTCCTAGGGTATTAACCGCTCTACAGAAAAAGTCGCATCATTTTTTGGTAAATTAATCTGTTTAAGAGTCATTGGAGCGTTTTTATAGTAAATTTCGAGATCTTTTTACTTTTCCATCGAAACTATCAGACTTATCACAAAATACCACGAGAACTTTTTTGTAGACAATTTTATTCCTTACAAATTATTTCCAATAAAGTTTTTTCGAATTCTGCATAGTTTTCTAGTTACTTCTATTTTATTGTCAACCTCTTGAAATCGATCAGATTACTTTTTTTTAAAAGCTTGACATTAAAATGGAAGTAACTAGAAAACAATGTTAAATTTCAAAAAACTATCAAAGATGTTTTGTAGTAAATAAAATTGTCTACAAAAAATATCCTATGAAATTTTGTGATAAGTCTCATAATTTCGCTAGAAAAGTAAGAAGATTTTGAAATTTACTATAAATTTGACTTCAAGCTCCAATAACTTTTAAACAGATGAATTTATCACAAAATGATAAGAGACTTTTTTGTAGAGCGGTTAATTCCCTAGGAAATTATACCCTGAGCTTATCTATTCAATGAGCCATCACTGAGGTATAAAGTCCCAAACTTAAATTTTTGTCCCATGTTATTTAAATGGGATTATATATATATATAAATAAATAGCAATAAAAATTACTTTTAAACCATCAGCAGTATGAGGATTTCTGCACCCTCGACATCTACATTCAATGCACGGTTTACTTTCAACATAACAAGGGCATCTTTGACCACAACACGTTAATTTTCCTGGTATTGCTGTTGCATTTCCACATCTACATCCTTTTCTCTTGCTCCTTGTCGAGCTCGATCTCGGTTTTTTAAAACTCGTCGACGACTAAAATAAGTAATTCACAAAATCATTAATTATTATAAGTTTATCTAAAAATGAATGATAAAGATTAATAGATGATAGTAAGAGATAGTAAGCATTGAGTGTTAATGTTCGGGCAGTTTTAGTTTTTTTTTACAATTGAAATGACAATCATTTACTTAAAAAAATAAATAATCATTTTATGACAACATGATATGGCAAGTCTGTAAAAAAATTACTTTGCTGCCCTTTGACGACTTTTTTGGAGAAGAAGTTCCATATGAAAGTTGTGAAGATGGAATGCATTTTACCCCTCCTACAGTTCCTCTCGTATTATCAGTGTCCTGTTGACTGAGATCAGTATCCTCAGTAGTAGCAGCTTTACGTTTTATCGTTATTTTATTACCCGAGCCTGCATACATCACAGAGTAGATTGATGATCCATTCGACACAGTTCGTATTGCTGGAGATTCTACAATAAATAATAAATGATTAAGACACGTTTTCATTTTTTTATCGGTACTATATTCGTTGCAATTGTACAGTAAATGGGAAATTTGTCCATTTTTCTCGTAAACAAATGGAAGTTATCAAAAAATTTAAGTGCACTTCGCTAGTTCATAGACTAAAGCATCAGATATGTATCTATTTTGCGCTCAAGGCTTTTATTTAAGAGAAAAGTTTGGACAAAATTATCTGATAGCCAGTCTTAATAAAATAAAATTGAAAACAAAAAGACAAAATTTATTTATTATCAAAATTGGACACAACGATGCGCCGTCAACTGATCCCAACAATTTTATACCACGACGATCCCTACAAATTAATCCAATCAACAATTGATTGTCAACTGCTTTTTATCAACAACTAATTTACATAATTCAAATTTTTATATTTACAAAAGTGAATTTCAATTACTCATATCATAGTAATTAATTCTTTTATGAATTTGTCAATGGATCAGTTGTCTGTGGGATCAATTATCGTGTGATTACTTGTCGGGGATCAGTTGTCATGGAACTGATTGTTAATAATTTTGTAGAAAAATGTCGTCCGCGACTTCTCTTCGGCTTTGTAAGCTGCTTATTTTAAATGTTGAACTAATATCATCGACACTAACTGATGATCCATTAATTCTTGTACAGTGAGACAGAAATTTAATGAACTTATGTTGTGTCCAGTTCCATGATAACTGATTACAGACACTTGAAATGTTTGGGTTTGTTAGCCCTAGACCTGGTCTCAGAATATATCGACTACTCTACATCGTCAAATAAAATAAAAATTACGTAGTTCATGGGTCAATACAATTGCCTCATTCTCAGTCAGTATCAACAAGTTACTCCTGCAATAATTATCATCAAATAATATAATTCTAATATGGATTATTTTGTCTCTTTGATTTATTTATACTTATATATCTTTTTATCATTGTATGTCTCATCAGTGTATAGCCGATTGGCGTTAAATAAGTAAAAATAAATAAATAATTATACCAGGTACAGTTGTTGCTAATGGATCAATGGTTGGTTGCATAGTATTAGCTTGTGTTTGTGTTGATGTTGTACTGGTATAAACACAAGGTAAAATACTGTAAGCAGATTTCGATAAACCAGCATTACTTTTAAATTCATCTTTGAAACCTGTGCCCTCTTGAATGAGTTCCATAAGACTCGTAGCACCAATAACAGAAGCACTATTGCTCGAAGCATTGGAAGACACAGTAATAATTAGACTACGATAAATATTAGTACTCGTAAGATATTCACACAACTTTTTATAACACTGCAATAGTATTCGTAATTGTACATTTTCAATATATTTATCATAGTCTTTACACCAACCACAGGATGGTTTTAATTTTTTACGTCCACCGCGGCAACCACGACACACATGATGTTGACAATTTGTCTCTGTTGGTGTGTGAGGTTCAATCAAGAGATTCGAGCATACTGTGCAGCTTAGACTTTGCCTTAAATATGGTACTAGCCTGTATAAGTCTGTCCATGAATTTGAATCTTCAGCATCGGCTTGCAATACAAGCCGACATGTTGATACATATAAACTCGTTGCGTTCATTATTTATTTTTTATACTCTATTATATTCCTTTCATCCACATACATACAAACAAACAATAAATAATCAACAACACTTGTTATTATAAATATATATTATATTTTTTAAATATCCTAAATATATATGTTTATTATTTTTATTAATTATTGTATGCATAACGAATGCCATAACCATCTTTTTGCACAAACAAAACAGCAAAAAGTGTCGCCATTTTTAATATTATTTTTAACACTAGACACTAGATCAAAATCCACAATTTGGTTTCTTTGATTTTTTTTTTCTTTTTATAATTGCTAGTACTTTTTTTTTTATTAACTTTATTTGAGAAGACGATCTTTAAAAAAATTTTAAACGTCATAAAATTAATTGGAATTAATTTAAATTATTGATTTAGTTTGAATTATGAAATCAAAAGTTATTTTGTAATTATTGTTGGCTATTTTTTATTATTTTCTATAATTTTACTTGATTTTATTTATGATACAGTAGGTACATTCTGAAGCTTGCTGCGTAGGGATGTTCGAGGGTGGGGGAATTTCGTCGAAAAACAAAAATAACTGTAAAAATTTGGAAGAAAATTTGAGGATCACTGGGAGCTCATCAGGAAGATATTGGCGCCGTGATAAACTAACGTCAATTCTGCAGAATTCTAAAACCAACTTAAAAGAATTTAAGTGTTGGAGAGGAAAGCAGTTATCTTTAAGTTGACAGTAAATTTTCTAACTTGAATTCAATTTGACTACAAGTATTACTGTCACACAATGACGTTAAGTTTATTAAAAGTTTCACTTCAAATTGACGGCAAGTTTTTCTGTCAAATTACATTTGATGACGGCAGTAGATTTGCATCAATTTGCACGCAAGTATTTTATCCAGCCGAGGCTTACCAGAAACTTGTCAACAATTAGCCGAAAATAATTGTCATCTTTTTATCAATATCGACACCATCATGGCGCCCATCTCCTCTTCCTGAGCCAGTGATCCTCAAATTTTTCTTTAAACACTTGACATTTAACAATTTTTTTAAAATTTACTGTTGGTAGCAATTACTACATGAAAGTAACTAGCTTTATGATCAATTGAAAAACATAAAGAGTAAATAGCGATAAAAAAAAAGTATAAAAAGAGTGTCTTCAAGTCAAGTGTCTTAGTAAAAAATATATCATTTTTTGTAACATCATAATTTTTCAATTATTAAATGTGATTGTAAACTGATGTTTACACTTATAATACAATTAAGTTTTTTAAGTATTGATTTTAAAAACAACACTTGCTGTATATTCGTCTTAACTTCCATAATTAATTGTTGAATTTAATGTTTTATCATGATGCTCACATTGTAGGTTAGCTTTTTAGATTCACCGAGAATGGCGGAAAAAGCAATAATGAAGGTACTAATTTTATTTTATATTTCAACTTATTTATTATTTTTAACATAGTGTTAATTAATTAAAACTTAAAATTTTATTAACAGCAAATAAATGAGCAAAAATTAAAAGCCTTTTCCATTGGCACAATGGGAAAGCGACCGCAAAGTAAAAAAGAATTAGAAGAGCAAAGAAAAAAAGAACAAGAACAAGCAGCAGCCCAAGTAGATAATTTTTTTAAATTTTTATTGTTATTTTATATAATTAATTCATTAATAATTAATAATTATATTTATTTATAATGATTAATTGTTTGAATGGTTTTTGAATTAAAAGGCCTTTGAAGAATTCGTAGCAACATTTCAAGAAACTCCAAATAAGACGACTAGTAAAGTATGGATAAAAGCTGGTACATATGATGCTGGAAAAAGACAAGAGGACACTAAAGACAAAGGAAAATTGTATAAACCACAGTCTAAAATATCTGAATTAGTTGATAGTCGTTCGTCAGCTGAGCAAGCGCAGGAATATGCTAAATTACTTGGTTCG
This sequence comes from Microplitis demolitor, assembly GCF_026212275.2. Lineage (NCBI taxonomy): Eukaryota > Metazoa > Arthropoda > Insecta > Hymenoptera > Braconidae > Microplitis > Microplitis demolitor. Next base: position 18,612,816 of record NC_068548.1, read on the forward strand.
AATGAACGTAAATTAGATAGACTTGGAAAGAAAAAGAAAGAGGGTGAAAAAAAGAAAAGTAATTTAGAATTATTTAAAGAAGAATTGAAAATGATTCAGGAAGAAAGAGAAGAAAGGCATAAGTATAAAGGTGTTGTTAAAAGTGTTGTTATGTCACAGTCAGCTGAAGATCCTATGATGGCTGCATTAAAATCTGTGGAAGGTATGCTATTATTAATGTTATTTTATTTTATTTTATTTTTTTTACATTATCAAAATAAAAAAATGCAATTTTTTCTTACGAGTGTGAATGTAGCAGGCATCAGACAAATTTACAATTATAAATAAATTGAGTAAATAATTGAAAAAATAAAATTTATAAAAAATGCACTTATTAATTTTAAAATTTGTTAATTGCGCATTTTTTAAAAATTTAATTTTACTAATTATTTACTCTATTTATTCATAATTTTAAATTTGTCTGATGTCTGCTTTATTCACACTGATTTTTTTCTTTACATCAGGCACTAGTCCTAATTTTCATGATTCACGAAAAGCTCTACGAAATTATGTCGATGATCCTCGCCTTTTATCTATGATTTTTGAGGGTAATCCATTTTGTCCTTAATCCCTCTTCATTATTACCCTTTTCTTTTAATACTCAAATAAATAAAAAAAGAACTCAATATTTATTTTTATAAATTATTTTCAGATGGTTCCTTTGACAATGGCGACCCAAATACAACAAATTTATACTTGGGCAATTTAAATCCTAAAGTAAGATTTATTATTTTAATTACTTAATTATTACAGTCGATTATCTGTCATAAGTTTGGTCTAGGGGATGTAGGGGAAGTTTTTCTTGGAATTTCAGTCTACCTACTAGCGTGTGTTTAGTTTTGTTCTCGACTACTCCTTATAAGCCTGTTTTATTTTATATGATTCCAAACGTCATATTTACGTCTTGTTACTTACGTCACTATCACGATTTGTCTAGTTCTCATAGCGCTAAAATTATTAATAATTTAATTGATGAACATAATGCTCATTAAAATTTTTAAATTGTAACAGAAGCTGTAATTGTAATGATTAACAATTATGAACAATTAATGATTACAATTATGAACAATAAATTATATTTTACTTAATATTAATTAAATTATTACCGTTTTTATTGTTAGTTTATAATTCAGAGAACTTTAACGGAGGCTTATAACGGGGTCAGATAAGAAATTCCTTAGCGTGGTTAAGTAGGGAAGAGCTGTTTGGACTCAGTATCTGCCGATTGCAAGGAAGAGGTTTATAAAGGGCAGGCTTATGGCGGGTAGTCGACTAATTAAAAAAATTTTATTATTTAATAATTTATTAATTATTAATGTAATTAATTAGATAACAGAGCAACAATTGATGGAAATATTTGGTAAATTTGGTCCATTAGCAAGTATTAAAATAATGTGGCCAAGAAGTGATGAGGAAAAAGCTCGTCAACGAAATTGTGGATTCGTTGCATTTATGAGTCGTAAAGACGGTGAACGAGCATTGAAAAATTTGAATGGTAAATTTTAATATAAATATTTAAAAATTTTTTCTATGTGGTTAATTGATTTGATTATTAAAATTAAAAAATAAATTATACAGGACGTGATATAATGCAGTACGAAATGAAGTTGGGTTGGGGCAAAAGTGTACCAATACCACCATATCCAATATACATTCCACCAGCACTGATGGAGATAACGCAGCCACCACCACCTTCTGGTTTGCCGTTCAACGCACAACCTCATCGTCGTGATAGACACAAGGTACCCCAGTCAAACCACTCCCAGCGCGTAATTAATAAAACGCTCAATCACTTCTTCAATCAAATATCGTTTTATTACTATTTAATATTTTACCCCTTATACATTAATTAGATTTATGAATGTTTTGATTTTTTTAACATCAAACACCTTCAGTATTAAATACAGTTGTGTCTATTCTTTTCAAATAATATTAGGAAATTAAAACGTCCTTTTTCGTTTAGTAACTGATAATTTATTAGGATTTAAAACATAAAAAAAAAATTTTCGGCAATTGCCGTAATTTAAATAATTTATCATAATTACCAGCGATCCCTCCATGGATTTTTTTGCTATAAATTATTTTATAGTGCAACATTTAGCACTAAAATATAATTTTAACTTTAATATTTATAATATTTTAATTAGTATAAGTCATCATCAACATATTTATTATTTTTAAATATCGTTGTTAATTATCATTTATATTTATTCATTTTTTTTTTATTTTTTTTTTTTTTATTTAAAATTTTTGAACCGTATAACCATGTTTTTGAAACGTAATCTCAGATACCACGTATCCGCAACCTCCAGAGCGCGGACCCCCAGGAAAAGGAAAACTTCGAAAAGGTAAAATTAATTTACTTCTGTTAGAAAAAAAAATATATAAATTTATTTATATACAATACAAACCGGTTAATCATTCAAACAAACAAACAAACGAAACAAAGTATACAAAAAAAAAGTAATAACTTTTTTTTTAATAATTAACTACATCGTGAGCTCATCAAAGGTCGATATATAAAATTTAATTGCTTGTTTTTATTACACGTTTAAATTATTTTGGATAAAGTGAACAAGTTAATTAAAAGTATAAAAAAAAAATTAAAAAGTAATAAATAAGATAAATTAAATAAAATTTAAATGATACTAGACTTTAGGTCTATACAATAACTTGGTAAGTGTGAGACTGATGTGCTGAAAAAAAAGTAAATGAGTAACAAAGTAATATAAAATGAAATAATAAATAATAAAAGCTACTAAGTGGCAATGAAGATGTTAAATCCTTGACTATTTAATTGTCAAATGACAAATCTAATCCACGTTTACAAATTGTGTTGTTGTAATGACTTCTTGTTGGCGTACGTTCTTGGGGGCACACGAACGAATTTTGGCATACGAAACGGGCTGGCACAACACCAACCCCAAACTCAATACTGTGTCTATCAACTTTACCAAATCTGTCTGTCAAACTCTCTTGCACACTGTGATCTTGGACCTTGACAGATTTTGCAGAATGCCGTTGTCAAAGTGGTTATTCCAACGGAAAGGTATTTGTTGATTTTTTTAGTTATGTACTGAAACATTTTGTAAGTATTAAACGATGTATTATCCTTTCCATCAACACGTGTCCACTGGATGGAGATTGACGTGTGAAGGAATTTTATATTTTTTAAAAAATGATAATAATTAATACTAAAAAAAAAAAAAAAAACACAGTTTTTTTTCTACAAGTTTTATGGGCACATCTTTCAATTTTCATTGTGCGTTATAGGAACTTAGTCATGTTGATACATAGAATGGTGGAATTTGTAATCCGTGAAGGCCCCATGTTCGAGGCAATGATTATGAATCGTGAATTGAATAATCCAATGTTTAGGTAAATATATTTATTTATTATTTTAAATTTATATTTTAATAATTTATTTATTTTTTGTTGTTTAATTAACTGGCAAACGATCTTTTTCAAAGTTTCTTATTTATTTTTTGGTGATACACTATAAAAAATTTGCGGAGTGAACGCGGAGTGGATAATTTTTTATTTATTTAATTTCACTCCGAAAGAAAGTTCCAAAAACTATGAGTTATAAAAAAAATTACTAATACATAGTGAACTTAGGTCTTTGATATTTTGACATTTGCATTGAGTACGGACATAATTACGAGTTCTCTTTTCATATATTTACGCGAAATGATTTTTAAAAATTAATAAATATAATTCCACTGAGTCGCAAACTCAGTTTAATTATTAATATTTGAATGAATTACTTATTGAAATAATTATTTTTCTAATTAACAGTTGTTTCTATTAAATATAAATTTATTTAAATATTAAAACTCCGGACTGGAGTGAGTGCGGATTAAAATAAAATCCGCGTCATTCCGAAATCACTCCGCCCATGAAAAAATTCCTATTCACTCCAAATAGAAATTTAAAAATTTAAACTTAAAAACTTTTTTAAAATTTTTTTAATTTCGTTATTATGAACATTTTTACAACTTTTTTGTACTTACATTTACTTTTGAAAAAAAAAACACTTATTTATTATTAACAGATTTCTATTTGAAAATTATTCACCTGCACATACGTATTATCGTTGGAAATTATATTCAATATTACAAGGAGATGGACAAAAAGAATGGCACACAGAAGATTTTAGGATGTTTAAAGGAGGTAGTGTTTGGAGACCACCGCCTATGAATCCTTGGACTCAAGGGATGCCTGAAGAATTAGTTGAAATTGAAGAAAGACAAGAACCAAGAAGAGGAAGTCTATCTAATAGGTATGAAAATTATTTTATTGTATTTTAAATAACTATTTATAATTTTATTTAATCTATTAATTTTTTTTATTTTTAATTAGTCAACGTGATAGATTAGAAGATTTACTGAGAAACATTTCACCAGAACGTTTAAAAGTCGCAGAAGTAATGGTATTTTGTATTGAACACGCAGAAGCTGCTGAAGAAATATGTGACTGTATTTATGAATCATTATCAATATTACAAACACCAGCTAATAAAAAAATAGCTCGATTATATCTTATTTCTGATATACTTCATAATTGTGGTGTTAAAATAACAAACGCTACAATCTATAGAAAAGCGTAAGTATATTTAATTTTTAGTAAAAATATTTTATAAAAATATAGTTGATAAAAAAACATCTGAAAAACCGTTGACCCTATGACCAACTTCAAAGTTTTCCGCTAATTTTTAAGCTCTGTGAGCTGAAAAACGTTATTATTGATAAATTTTTGAGCTCTTCACGATCAAAAAACGATTGGGCTGAAAAGTAATTTTGTCCGACGATATCTTTGGATTTGAGACTTAGATTTGATCATAGAAATAAATCCGTCAAGTGATTTATGAGTTATGTAACAAAAACTTAAAAAATTGTTTTTTAAATTTTTATTTTTCGTATAACTTGTAAATTACTCTACGTATTGACTCCAAAATCTAATCAATTCTAAGTCTTGGTGAGCCTAAGGCTGCCTAATTTCAAAACACAGTAAGGGACAAATTTTTAAAAATTGATTTTTTTAGTATTTTTAATTCCAATGGAGTCTTGTGAACATAATTTAATACATATTTAAAAAATTTTATTCTTGTCAGTTACTGTGTTTTGAAGTTGGGCAGCCGTCCTTTTGATTGTCGCCAAGAACATTCAAATCGATTGATTCGTTCCAAAGATATCGTCGGACAAAAAAAGTTTACATACACACGCGACCGGACGTCCACCCGGAAAAAGTCAGAATAGCTTCTTAAGACCTAAAAACGTCAAAATCTGATGAATACTCGACTTTTGAAAATTGGACCGAAACCAATAACTTCCCTTTTATGAAAATTTTCAAATTTCATCGCAGCAAGTTAAAAACCTATAATTAATGTTTTTATAGATTCGAGGCACGATTATTAGAAATATTTACTGAAGTTCATCAAGCCTACACGCACTTTGAAAGTAGATTGAAAGCAGAAGGTTTTAAAATTCGTGTAATGCGAGTATTTAAAGCATGGGAAGACTGGGCAGTTTATCCACGAGAGTTTTTACTTAAATTACAAAACACATTTCTTGGTCTCGCGATTAATACCGAGCCAGAACCAATCAACGATGACGATATTGATGGCGCTCCGTTATCTGATGTCGACGGAGATGTTGGTGAGGATTTAGATGGTGTACCTCTAGACGGCGCAGCACTTTTAAAAGGCGCTATGAAACTTGGACTTACTCCTCAGCTCAGTAGTAACTACGACGACATCGACGGTGTTCCAAGTAATTTATTATACTTATTAATTAAGATACTTAATATTAAATTAAATTAATGTTGTTTAATATACTATATTTATTTTATTTCTAGTGGATGATGATATTGACGGCATTCCGATGGAAGACAGTCGTACACAGACTAAAAATAAAATGAATGATAAAAAACCCATTATGCCCGCGGGTTTTGTACCATCACGATGGGAAACTGTTGACCCTGATCAAGTTGAAGCACAAGCTATGACCACTAGTAAATGGGAAGAGTTAGAACAAAATGATGATTCAAATTCACAAGACGCTAGTTTGGATTCTAGGTAATAATAATTTATCAAATTATTATTTTAAAAAAAAAATATCAATTATTATTATTGTTAATTTATTAAATCATTTATTGACAGCAGTCGAGATTATAACGAAGAGAGACGTACAAGATTACGTGAAATAGAAGTTAAAATAATGCAGTATCAAGATGAATTGGAGAGTGGAAGGAGATCATTGAAATCAGGAATGACTATTCAATCTCAAGTCGAGCATTATAGAAAAAAACTTATAAGAAAGGTAATTATTTATTTTGACAAAAAAAAAAAAACAATATCTTATTTTGTATGAATTTAAATTTAATAATTTTTATTTATATTTTTTAGAGTGAGAAAGAATCAAAAGAGTCAAAAAATGAAGAAAGAGACGACGATAGACGAAGAGAAAGAAGACGTAGTACGTCAACGGATTCACCTGTTCATTATAGAGATAGACGAAGAGTTTCACCGAGTCCGCCACCAAAAAGTAGTAGTCGATACAGGTAAATAAAAAATATTTTTCATTAGAAATTATAAAATATTTCATTTTTAATAATAAATTATTTTTATAAAAAATATTATACAGGTCGCGTAGTAGATCGCCGAGAAGTAAACGAAGATCACGATCGCCTTATAAAAAACGTGCTCTCATAACTCCATCACCCCCGCGAATACGTACAACCCCATCCCCGGTATTTTCGAGCTCGCGATCCTCACGAAGATCATCACCACAAAGTGAAAGAAGCGAACGTAAAAAACGTGTGCGTTCACCTTCAATGTCACCACCACCTCCACCAAGAAGTTCTGCTAAACATCGACTTAGCAGCCCGCCCTCGCCATCACCCAGAAAACACAGACATAAACATAAATATTAAATGATATCTTATTAGTTATTTTTTTTTTGTTTTTGTTTTCTACATTTATCTTATTTTTTCTTATTAATTATTGACACTTAAAATAATTTTATTATGTAATGCCAATCAAGACAACTTAATTCTATTCTTATGCTATATGTAAAATTAATTTTCGATTCTACTTAAAAAAAATAAATAATTGTAAAGAATCATTAGTTAACAGTGTCAGTAAAGTCAATTATGTTTAATTTATATTTAATATTGTATATGCTCTTCCAATACATAGAGCAAAAAATTAATAAATAAACGGCTAATACTAGTATGTAAATATTTAAAGCAAAAAAAATTGTTTATTATCAATTGAATCAAATAATTTGATTATCACAATTAAATTGATGTGTTATAAATAATCCTTTTTTTTTATTGTATCAAATAAAACATGTAAGTTTTAATCATTCATCATTGTATAAATAATAAATTTAAATAAATGACCTCATTAATTACATTTTTAAATTGTTAGATATTTATTTATTAAAATATATTTATTTTTTACTTATATTACAAATATTTTTTTTATTAACAACAAAGAAAAACTTTCCTCTTATGAAAATATTCATTATACAGTATATAAACTATATTTATTTAATTATACAACATATTTTTCTTTATATTACTGAGCAATACATGAGCATTTTATTTTTAAATATTTGTTAATTATTTTTAAAAAATAAAATCAATACTAAAAGCAATTATCTAAAAATAATTTTTGTATTTAATAAAATTTAACCATGCATAATTAAAAGAAAAATATATTTTCATAAACATATAATATTTTTTATATATTTAAACAATTTTAAAAAATTATAATAATAATATTAATTATCTAAATCCTGTAAAAAAAAAGATGAGTTTATTGTCTATTTATTTTTTAAATATCCCGCGTAAAAGAAATTCGTTCTAAAAACGTTCCTGACAGTGAACTTTCAAAATTGAGACAATGAGCATATTTTTTTTAAGTATTTTAAAGATTTCTATCATATTCTGCCGCCATGTAATTTTGATTCACAATTTTTAATTTTTCTCTCTTTTCTAATAACTTATTTTTCGAATATTTAAATTTACCGCGCAATTAATAAGAATAACTAATAAATCATTGACGGAAATAAAAAAATTTGAGTATACTTTTTAGTCTAATTAATATAATTATTGACTCAAATAAATTTTAATAAAATGATTGAATTTCAATTTTGAAATTTCGCACCAAGTTGGCGCAACTGCGTGTCGCTGTATTCAACGTTCAAATTTTTGCTAAAGTAAGGGTGGTCGATGAATCGCAAAATCGATTGCTTTGTATCAATTGACGGTTCGATAGCGGCAGTCAGTATCATCGACAACAGCAGTATTAGTCCAGATCTTTCTTTACGTTTAAATTGAAACACAGTATTGCAGTTGATTCGTGGAATTACCCATAAAATTTATTGCTTATAGTGATTGTTTAATTAAAATGTGCAGTCTTTGTAAAATTTAAATTGTGCAAAGTGTCTGTGGTGTCGTTAAGTGTTGAGTGTTCAATGCTAGTGTAGTGATGCGAATTGCTAATGCTGATAACTTCCAAGTTCCTGAGAAAAATCATCTGGCATCGTCTGGTGGGAAATATCAGTTAAGTAACGTTTTTTTAGCTGCAATGCACTTGGAGAAATTTGAATTAAATCTCCAAGTGTATTAGGATACCCTTCTGCATATTATTTCCCCACCAAGGTTTGTTCAAACACTCAAGTGCTTTTTTCTTAATTTTTAAAATATTTTTCTATCCTATTTCGCCGCCATTTTATTTTGACGCACGATTTTTAATTTTCTCCAATTTCTAATAATTTATTTTTCAAATATTTAAATTTACCGCGCAAGTAATAAGATTGCATTCCGAAATAAGCTACGCTACAGCTGCGTGCAGCGCATTTCGGAATGCACCCAATTCCGAATTTTGAGTTGAACATTTTTGTAACTTTAAAATAATTAGAAGTGTAAAAAATTTTCAACTAGTGTGAACTTATCTTGTGAGGACTATATTTTTTTTTGCAATTTTCTAAATAAAAATGATTTGAATTGACAATTATGTCAGTTTATAAAAACTCCATAATTAGTTTCAATCATTTTTTGAACGAATATGAAAAGTGAAAAAAAAAACTGACCCTAAAAAGTTCTAATAAAATTCAAAAAATAATCGTAACTATTTTTAAATAATTTTTTTTCTTACCTCATACCTAAATAATTATGGTAAATCGAAAATGTTCATAATTTCTACTTCTCTTTTTTTAAGAATCTTCAAATCCAAAAAATTGTCGAAATCAAATTATTTTCGATTAAAAAATAAAAAAAAAACACGCTGAAAAAGCCTACATCAATTGCAAATTATTCATTTTATATTTTTTTCAAAGTTTAGAAAGTTCACTGTCATGAACATTTTTGGAACAGATTTTTTTTTACACAGGATACATATTTAAAAGTTAATTAATTAATTCTTACCCTCGCTAACCAGTGTTCAATTTCATCTTGGATATTCACATTATCATAATCTCCAGGATGAATGGATTCGAAAGCTTGACGACCACCTCGAGGAGGCGGATTAACTTGACGCCCTCTCGTAGATTCTTTTTCTTTTGATTGTTTTTCTTCACCACTGGAATGCGCTACCTTTGGAGCATTTACACCTGCTGACAAAAAAAAATATATTAAAAAAAAAATTATCATTTAAATTTAATAAAAATTATTCAAAAAAAGATCCTCCATGCTGATTACAAATAACGTACAAAAAACTTAAAATTTATAATTAACTAAATCACCTCTAAAATTCACAAATAATTTATTATTTACGTTTCCAATCTCCTTCATCATCTTCCTCTTCTTCTTCATCTTCAATTTCTTCTTCATCCTCCTCCTCTTCCTCTTCTTCCTCATCTTCTTCTTCTTCTTCACTCTGACTCGGAGTAGGAAGTTTTCCATACTTAGCTTCCAATTTAGCAACCAATTCACTATCATCAACTTCTTCAGCTTCAATATCTTCCTCATCATCTAGCTCTTCTTCATCTTCCAAATCTTCTTCAGCTTCTAAATCATCATCCAAGTAATCTGACTCGACTTCAGTCCCGGAAAATCGTTCACTTTCCGAAGTATAAATTTCTTGTGGTTCATTTTTTGTTTTTGAAAAATTTTTTTCCACATCTATTATAATAATTTTAAAACAATACTTACTATTTAATTACAAAATCAAATTAATCAATAAAAATAATAATTTTTATTACCTCGTAAATTTTCAACTGAACTCAATGGTTTATTAACCCTCTTAATATCTTCTTGTAAATTTGTATACTTAGATTTTAAATCCTGATAAATTTTTGCTTGCTGTTGTTTTTTATTACTATCCCCAGTTACTATTAATTTTTTTGGAATTGTTGGCGGTATAATAGTATTTCTTCTTTTTAATTCAATTGTTTCTTCAGCTGCTTATATAAGAAAAAAAATTTAATATGTAATATTTTGAAATTTTAATTTTAAAAACTAAAATTTACAAAACACAGTGACGTAAAAAAAATTACACTTGATTTTTTTAGTATGTTTCATTTTATATACTTACGATTTCGGTTAGTTGATGATCACATAAAACATGCTAACATGTATATATTATTTGCTCAAGCACACTAATTAATAAATTATTAAAGAGCAAAATGACGTGATATTTCTTTAAAAAAAATTTCCCTAAGATTTTTTTTTTGCAATTTATTTACAATGAAGATCATAATTAATAAAATGATAATTGTTAATACGCTTGCGAAAAAGATATGAATTAACATTTACAGGAGCTTGTAAAATAACTTAAAAACGAAAAAAAAAATTACAATTACCATTTTTCCACCTTCTAACCAGAACAATATGAGCGGCAATGACTAGTGCAACACCAACTCCAAATTTAACTGGCACTGCAATCACCATATTATATTTTCCGCAATTTATTTACTTCATTAAATACATTTTATTGTTGTATATTATTATATTTATTTATTTGCCATTTTTATTAACAATAATAATAATAATTTCCTACTTTTTTTAGCAATACAGTGATTTGTAATAAAATAAAATTTTTAAATTAAATACTATTTAAAGCATGGAGGACCTTTTAATTATTCTTAAAAAGTTTTTTATCTAAGGTATAAAAAAAAAGTGACTCACCACTTGTTTCATCTAATACGTCGTCGTTTTCTTCTTTAGGTACTTCAATACCTTCAACTATTTCCATCTATTAACAATACAAAATAATAAATTATCGGACATAATTAACTCGTGGCAATATCATATGTAATTAAAATTAAATTTACTTTTTCAAAATTATCTTTCTCATTAATTCCTGGCATTCCCATGAACTCATAATCTATTTCTTCATCTTCTTTAGCGGGCGCGTGTACGCCCTCTACACTAACATCTATATCAGGTGCTGATATATTAGTTATATCATCTTCATCTTCTTCATTATTATCATCTTCTTCCTCATTTTCATCATTATCATCATCATCTTCTTTATCTGCAGATTCATTTTCATCTAATTCATCAGTTTCATCAAGATTTTCATAACTTTCATTATCATCATCTTCAAAACCTTCGTCTTCATCATTTTCAACTTTAGATACATCTACTTCATTATCATCTTCTTCTTCATCTTCCTCCTCTTCTTCTTCCTCTTCATCATCCTGAATATCTTCTGAATTTTCTTCTTCATCATCTTCAATATCTTCTGAATTTTCTTCATCATCTTCAATATCTTCTGAATTTTCCTCTTTATCATCATCTTCTATATCTACAGCTTCTGATTCGTTTACTTCATCATCATCTTCTTCATCTTCCTCGTTTTCCTCTTCTTCAGATCCAATACCTTCATCATCATCTTCATCATCATGATCTTCTTCATGACTTTCTTTATCATGATCATCTTCGTCCTCATGCTCAACTTCTTTACTGCTTTCTTCTTCATGCGGTTCATTATCATGACTCGGAAGAATATCATCTACCCACCCATCAAAAATCATCGCCCATTTTGATGAACTTATTGGCGTATCCACTACAAAAAAATACTCCATTAATCCCAACAAAACAATTAAAATAAAAAAAGTATATCAAATAAATTTTATAAATAAAAATAGCTTCTTACCGTCAGTAGTCCCTCGATGCTCTAAAATAATGACTCCTACAAGACCAATCAATACTGAAAATAGTGCAAAAAATATAATCTTTGCACACCAATGACCTCCTGTTGATCCTTCTTTGTAGACATGTATCGTAACATTGTCCATTGCATGTTCAGCTGGATTTACTAATTGCGGGGGTGGAGTTCCTGAATCTTCGTCTTCTACATCAAAGAAAAATAAAATAATCCATTTTTACTTCTAAACATTTTTTAAAAATAAACTCAACAATAATAATATAATATATTAAGCTAGAAATTTATTTCTTCAATAAAAAAAAAAAAAAAAAAAAAAAAAATCATACCAACGAGAATTTGTATCCTTTGTATGTGGTACTCTCCCTCAACTAAAAAATTAACGAATATATTCAAATATTTAAAACTATTTTTTTTGTTAAATTTTTCTTCATTACTTTTATAATTTTTAAAGATAAATGCTTTTGAAGCGGCTCATACAAATTATTCTATTTTTGTAGCTGAAAGTTTCGTCTGACAAAGTATCGAAATGCATTATTTTTTCTATTCTTAACTTTGCTTTTATTAATTTAATTAATTATTTAATTAAAACTCAATAAAAGAAAAAAACCATAATAAATAATCAATTTTTTTTTTTTTTTAAATAAAGTTTTCAAAAATATTTATTAGATTATGAATAAAGTTGCGATTTTGCATTTAATAATTAAAAGTTTGATAAATAAAATTGTATTTAAATATATGGTAAAAAAATCTAAGTATTGATTAATTATTTAATAATTAGAGTTAGTAAAATATAAAAAAAAAACTTTTTCTTCTATTTTCTGTAAAGATAAAAATAAAAAAATAGTTATTGCTAAAAATATCTTACCGCAGTGAGAGCGTGTTACGAAAGATAATCATTTACTTGCCTCTTTTGCGTCTTTTTTCTTTACGTTTTCTCGGTTGTACATCACCAGACATTATTAAGTAATTAATTAATTAAATAATTATATAAAAAATATATAAAGCTAACAATGATTAATTAACGAATAATAATCTACGCTTAAAATTACTAGTTTAAATAAGAAAAAAAAAATTAAAAAGATTTACTTAATGATAAAAACACACAAACTTAGAGAAGAAATTTTATTTTACGACTGCTGAACATTCTGATGAAGAACTGCGTAAAGCAGTGCAACCTATTTCAAATTTGAAATCCCTACTGTAATCTAGAGTCACTAGTAAACTATAAATAATAATTATTATTATAGGGGAGAGGAGGGTAAAACGGAGCACTCCCAAAATTTTATAAAGAAATTTTTTTTTTTAAAATTAGAAAATCACTTTTGTAAAAATAATTTAGCATAATTTTGAATTTTTTTTCACCGTTTTTGAAAAAGTTTGTTTTTGAAAGAAAAAAGTATGAAATCAATTTGTTTTTTCTTATACATTTACAATAAAAGAACTCACAGTGTTAAATTACTTCAGATGTATTTCAATACTCAATTTAAAAATATTTACAATTTTTATAATTCAATTAACTTTTAATAATTTTTTAATCTATTACTTAAAGCAATATATAATTGCTTTTTTAAAAATATCTTCTTTAGAATTGAAACTAACTTAAATCTTTTACTTTAAAGTTAATAATGAATAGTGATGAGTAAATAAAAAATTAACAATTTAAACTAGATAAACTTTTTCGAAAATCGAAAGTGTCAGTTGAAAAATGTTTGACTTTTGTATTTTGGTAAAAACTATTAAAAATTTTTATTTCTTCCTTTGCATTCGATAATTATGTGAAATTTAATTTTTCTTCATGTAAATTACTAACAAGAAAATTTAATTTAATCTATTTATTTAGTATCCAGAAATTTTTTTCCTTTTAGTGGGTGGCCCATTTCACCCGCAAAAAATGAAATTTTTTTTTTAACGTCAGCTAAAAATTTTTTCTATTTATTTTGAATTTCATTAAAAAAAAAGATTTAATATATTTGAGTCCTTGAAAACTTAGTACCCCATTTTACCCCCTGTATATAAATATTCATATTATATTAAAAAACATTTAAAATGAATAATAACAAAAAAAACTAGAGAAAACATTTGTTTTTTATTGCGTTTATGGTATGTACAATATTATAATTCCAAAAAGAATTAATGTTTAATAAAATTCGAGTATTATTTTACAATATTTTAAAAAATAAATAATTCGAGATTATCTACGTGTAAAACAAAATTTATTAACTTGTTTCGTTTTACATATTTTATTTTTGTTTTAATTTTCGGTCATTTGATTGATTCCTTAATGTGGGTTTTATTTTTTAAGGCACAATCTATCCTAAGAATTTACTAAGAGACACAACAATAGTAATTTCATGAACACAACAAAAAAGATGATGTACAAAATCATTACTAAATTATTAATACATAATATATATTTTAATATAAATAATACCGTTGATAAGTAGAATTATTTTTTAATTATTAATTATTATTATACATGTATATTATATATGTCTAGTCGCATTTTATTTTTTGTTAGTCTTGTTCAATAACGATTTAAAAAAACAAATTAAATATATTACGGAAGTTTTCTTTTTTAATTTTCTTAAATACAAAAATTGTAAATCAAGTTTTTTTTAATTTTTAATAATTTAATCTCTTGAGTTCATAAATTTAAATACAGATGTATAAATAGTTAAATTATCGAAAAAAAAGTAAATTGGACCTCATTATTAATAAACATTCAATTCAATATAATTAATAAAATCAAGTAATTTATTTAAACGCAATAGCGTAATGTAGATATGTGCATTAAGATTTTTGTCAAGACTAAATTTAAATAATTTATATTATTAGTTTTTTTGTAAATTTTTATCCATTATCTTATAATTATATAAATCTGTACACTAAATAATATTTAAATACTAACGGACAATAAAAATTATTACTTATAATTTTTTTAAAATTTAATTCTACAATAATAATAATATTATTACTAATAATTAAAGTAATCATAAAGAGAGACAACGAAAGAATTTGTTTAGATCTATATAATAAATCTATATATCTGGACATAGATGAATTCTGTACACTGTACATTTATTGGATCAATCTTATAAGTTTTTTTTTCTTCTTTTTTATATCCAATAAGTTATAATAAGATATATAAATTAATTAATAATATATTGAATATTAACGACAACTTTTTTCTTGGTATTCTTAATTGGTGTTTTACAATTCACAATTAGCTTAATTAATATCTCAAGGCTAATTATTAATTAACGCTTACTACAATGGAGGGATTCTACACCGATTTTTTAAAAAATATTTTTCTAACGACACAAAATTTAAAATTTTCATTCTAATTTATAATTACAATTATCAAGCCTCTTTTTTTTATTTCACTTTACGTCAACTACTGCTTCAACGTATTCTCAATCTTCATTATTAAAGATTTATTGTTATACTTTTTTTTAAATTAAATTTTATAAAAATAATAAATGCAAATATTTATCAAATTTTTTAATTAAAAAAAAATATCTGCAATTATAATTATAATTACAAAGAAAATATATAAATAAATAATTAATCTAGATTTTATGTCATTTTTTAATTTGTATCTATTTTTAGTCGAAAAAAAAAAATAATAATAAATTAGATTACATTAAAGACAATTTGTAACAGCTGTTTATAAATTGTTTATCTTTGTGCTCAGTAATAAAAAAAAAAAATTGCGCGACGTATCGTAAAAAAAGTATCAGATCCTAATACCTACAATCAGTTCAAAATTAGATCTTTTTATTTAATTTAAATGTAATTAGAATTAATGAATAAAAACAACTTATCAATTCAAGAGATCGAGCTTGATTATGTAGTAGCAAATAAATTGGATGAATTTTATTTGCTGTTTATTATTATTTTTTTAAATTTATTTGGTCTTATCGTTAAATAAACGAAATCATTTACTTAAAAATGAATTTTTTTTTTATAATGAGTCATTAACTCCAGTAAAAAACTATTAATGAATGAATGATTGAAAGAAAAATATAAATTGATGATATTTAATTTTTTTTCTATCAAAGTTAACGTGGCGTTAAACTCATTAATCAGATTAATTGAGCACCATTATTATCGTGATGATATAAAAGATAAACTTTGATAAATTGAGATTACGTTTCTTTTTTTTTTTATGTAGTCCATTGACACTTTAATAATCATCAACATTATTGAATTTACAGTTTCTTACACTTGTCACGTGTTTACAAGTAATAATAATTAATAATTAAAAATAATAAATCGTGACAACTTTTAAAATAAATAAAAATAAATAAATAGTAAAAGATTTTTTTTATAAATAACATTCGTTATGTTTTGTTTGTTTTTCCTAACACTTAAATTAATTAATAAAGTAATTAATATCAATTATACAAATGTGCGTATTAATAATAATTATGATATTAATAATAAAATAATTAACGTAGTCATAACAATAATTGTAAGGGATGAAAATGAACAGATGAGTTATTAATAATCGATGATTTAACGTATAAATTTAAACAATTATCAGCATTCAAGTGCGGCATACATTAATTTCATGGAAGAGAAGAATATTATTTTCACTGGTTTTTGTTATATTACTAATTAATTAATAGTAATTAAATAATCAATAAAAAAAATTCAATTATTTCCACGACCACTCATAGAACTGGATGATATATCAGACGCATCATCTCTTATTCTCCATGATAATGAACTGTCATTATTTAATTTTTTAACATTATCATAATTACTCAATTTCCTAGACAATGAACCCGATAAACTGACACCCTCACTGCTTAATAAATTATTCATTTCCATTCGCCTATGATTTTCTAAATTTTCATTACCATTTCTTTCAACGACTCTATCTGATTTTAATGTATTGTTCAAACTACGGTCAAATTTATTGAGATCATTTCGTTCTGTATTACTCTCATAGAGTTTCAATGTATTATTTTCATTTTCATACCTACGATTTATTGAATCTGAATCCAAACACTTTCGTAATGATTCATCGTATCTACGATCCGTCTCAATACGACGTGTAAAACCGTCATAGAATCCTGCTTCTATGCATCGTTGATTGAGGCCATCAGAGTCTGTATAGGCAGAACGTTTCGTAAGCTGATTATCAAATCCGGCTCTTGCAGCTAAGTGGAGGTAGTTGTCATCACCAATTGGTGCTTGTCTATATAACACAAAAATTAATTATCATTATTTAAACTAAATTGGAATGGCCATATAGAAATGATTTCAAAATTCCCTGATATTTTTCGGTTTTCCAGTAAAGTTTTTTACTTTTCCCTGATTCAGAAATTTATTCGTATCATTGATAGTCAAAGTTTTGATTATATTTTCATTGTTGATAATTATATCTGATAATAAAATCATGCGAGAAGCCAAAAAAAAAGACAATTAAATAAATAAGTATGGCCTACTTTCGATTATTCTATTTTAAAAATATGTAAGTCGACATATTTAATAAGAAATTTTATGATTAAAATAAATTCAAAATACACTAGTCACAAAAATTAAGGGATCAAAAAAAATTCAAAATTTTTAAGTGATTTTCAACAGGATCTAACTCGAAGGTAAATGGTCTTCAAGTGTCTAGTTTTCTGATCTGATCTCGAAATTTTTTTATCATCCACGGTTCCGAAGTAATAAAAAATCAATCATAATTATCGAAAAAAAATTATTGAAGCCCGTAGACCGTTTTTAAGACGAGCAAAAATTTTGAAAAATTTTTTTTTCGATGGTTTTTTTAGGATTACTCCGGGACCGGGTATAATACAAAAAATTCAAAACCAGATCACAAAATTAGACACTTGAAGCTACAATTTGTCTTTTTTTTTTTTTTGCACGACCTGTTTCCTTCGAGTAACAATCTGTTGAAAATCATTTAAAAATTTGCAATTTTTTTTAATATTCCTTAATTTTTTTGACTAGTATTAGTGAAAAATTTAAAAATTTTTAACTGTAATTAAAGTCCCAGATACTTTTCGAAATTCCCTGACATTTCCCTGATGATTCCTAGTTTGTGGCCACTCTGTAAATGATAAAAATAAAATAACAATATACTCACTTGCTTCCATATTTGGTGTCACGAGCTAATTTCCTAAAGTAAGCACGATGTTCATGTTGCAATGCAAATGCAGCTTCTCTTAATGCAGTGAGTGTTTTAAAACACGAAGGTACATCTTCAATTGGTGAACCACCACCTGGTAAAACACACATTTCACTGGCACCATAGACTGCTTGACATTCACATGCACTCATCAATGTCTCTAATCTCGGCATATTAGTGAAGATAAGTGAATGAATCCTCTGCAGATCGCGGTCTGGATCCAGGACCATTCTCAAACCTGCTTCAATACCTGGAGACACTTCACTGCAGCCAGGAGCTACCTCAGAAATTGCTCGACAGCTAGAGAAATTATAATTATTATTTAATGTATTTGTCTACCCAATTTATTTAAATATATATATATATATATATAGGAGTTATTTATGGTAAGAAATAAAGCACTTCTTACCACAGCCAGTGGCCGTTGATGTAAGCGCTCGGATGATACCTCTCTAGTCTGTTACTGTTTGTATGACAGATTTTAGTAAGTATGTCAATCCATTCTTTTTCCTCAACGCAATTACCAGCTTGTACATATAATGCACGTTGTGGTTGTACTATTTGAAACATATTTTTCATTTTAAATGAGTCTTCATGTAATCTCTCCACAGCCAATATTTCTTCCAATAATATTCTACACAATGGCTCCTTCCCTATTTTATTATTTTTAAAATAATTTAATTTAACAGTTGTAATTATCATAATTTATTTATTGATAATTAAATAAATAAATAAATATGATTACCTTTTGTTTTTGAGTAGGTCAAATCTTGCGTAGTCAGTCTAAAATATCTTTGTTTAAAATTCTTACGTCCAAAACGTTTACGACCTTGTGCTCTTTTGATCATTACTCTAAAAATAATATTTATCATTTAATAAATAATTCAATTAAATGAAATTTATTTTCATTTTTTTTAATTAATTAATTGATTGATTTATTTATTAAAAAATTATATCAAGAGACACAGGCGATATTTGAGTACCAACCTCTTGCCACAATTTGTAGAATGCGTAAAGAGAAAATTTATACTATTAAGAATATATAATTTAATATAAATGATAATTATAAAAAATGATTACAGAAACTCACCCTTCTTTTAAAACTACTGGTTGTTCTTGAAGAATTGTCGGTCTTTGCCGAGTCATACCACTACTACTACTAGTTGAAATTAATTCTAAAAATTGTTTTACAGCTTGTATATGTTTTTCTGTATAAAATTCTCTGCAATTAAATTTATATACATTTAGTAAATAATTATCATTATACTTACGGACAATTAATAATTTTCGAATTTTTTTTTCCAGAAATCATTTACAAAAAAAAAATAAAAAATAAAAATATGCACGTGCAGAAAATTTCAAAAACTATAAGCGCAATTTTTTAAAATATTTTTTTTTGTAAGTTGTTTTTAAAAAAATTCAAAAATTAAACGTCGGCTAACTTTATTATCATTTCCAATGATAATTAAATAATACTTATAATTACCTATACACGCCTTCCATGTACTCTTCTTTACAGACACTTCCAGCACCACCTCGACAACTAACCAAATTTCCTAAGCTCTGGATTGTCTTTGAAATAAGCGTTAATGTTCTATTCGTTTGAGAATCCTAAATAAAAAATATATAATTAAATTTAAATCTTTAATAGATAAAAAAGATAAAATAATAATAAAAAAAAAAACGTACAATTTGTTCAGTTGTTATGTCAAATAATCTTGGACCTAGTATCGCAGGAGCGAAAAACCTGAGAAATATAAATCCGCTAATAACCGAGTATCGCACTTCTTTATTCTTTGGGAAATAAGTAGCAGCAAGTTCTCTTAAGCACCAAAACATTTCACACATTAATGGTGGACATCGTACACCTGATGTCGTTATTGCTGTAAATACACGTTCTACGTACTCCTAAAGTTAAAAAATAAATGAATAAATAAACAATGCTCATTTAAATAATAAAAACAACAATTAAGTTTTCGTCCGTCGCGTTATGAGTGCAGCGCCGCAATTTTTATTAAAAAATTATTTAAAAAGAAAATAAATTTCCTGGTCTTTTGAAATTCAATGGGTTTTTCTATTATACTTTTTAGTATCGAATCGATTAATGATAATTTTTTTCCCGATAATTTAAATATTTAAAAAACGCGGCAATTTGCCGCTGGCACGAGTAAACTCGGGCGTTGAATTTGTACGGATATTTTAGTAAAAAAATTCTAAAAAAAAATACAATAGAGAAATTGCATGTTTTGCAATTTAAATTTTTTATTTTGAAGTTTAACGAAAGTTGTTAATAAAACTTGAGGGAAAAGTATTATAATAATTCTTGGTTCATTTTTAAGCTAAAAATTGTTTCTTAAAAATGTAAATTCGAACGATAGTGGCCATTATATCGATTCCGACGCGCCATATTTCATATTTACCCTATCAGAATCACAACAAAAAGAAAATACAAAAGAATAGCGTGACTTTCATTGGTTCTCATCTCCAATAGATGTAATGACGTCATAATCAATTCCAAGCCGTTTTCTTTTCGCTAAAATTTATTCATTTTTTATAATTAATTTATTTAAAAAATGAAAATTTCGGCTTTCAAAAAAATTATTAAATATATTCTTAAAAGTTGCTCTTTCATCTTTAAATAAATTTATGATGATAAAAAATTCATGCAACTTCCCTATTGTCTAGTCGTATAAGCTTGTGGTTTGAATTTTAAAAAATTATAGTTATGATACTTGGCAACACCACAATATTAAACACATGGCGACGAACGAAGGGCGGCGAGACCGCATGATGGACGGAGAGTTAAAATAAAAAAAAAAATTCAAAAATAATTACAAAAAAAAATACCTTTAAATTAGCCAAATTAGTTTGAATTGTATTGGCATCTTTAACTCGCGTAGGATCAATTTCACATGGCTTTTTTTCGAGAAAAACCTGCTCCATAGCTGGCCTCAAGGTACTATGAAGATAATGAAGTCCAGCTAATCGCATACCTTCATCCATCATCTTACTGACCAGCGTATTACCACGGAAAATTGTCGTGGGATCCCTAAATATAAATATTGAATAATAAAATTAATACCATAAATTAAAACTACTAATTAAATAAATATAAACTTACGTTAATTTTGAGATTTCATGACTAGCTAACGCTCTCATAACAGATACTAGTTGCCCATGATGTACCAAGACCCTAACCAAGGGTTGAGCAGCTTCCATTTTACTAGCAACTATTTCGCCAAGTATATAAACCGCTGAAGACGTTATCGGTTGAATATTAACACTTTGTAACAGTAAACTACGTAATCTATCATACATTTCAGATGGAAATACATGGTCTGCTGTGTAATGTATCTTCAAACGTAACGACCCAAGATCTGGTAGCGTTCCCGGTGGTGTTGAATTCTGTGTTATTTTACTTGGACGGTGTTTGGCTGCCCGCGGTTGCAGGAAATACCTACAGAAATCCACAGCAAATTATTTAATCACAACCCTGTGATAAGTGTAAATAATAATTTTCTTTTTCTCAACTTACCAAGCAGTTGTTGTGCTAGTGGGTTGTTTTTTCAGGCCTCTTAAAGTAACGCGAACTTCACCAAGAAATGCTGATTGTTCACCCATTCCTGGTGAAGCGTGCCAAAGCCCTACAACAACTTCACCAACTTCTCCACCGTCAATAGAGTAGTGGGAAACATCTTTGTCTTTTGGCTCAATCAATTCCGGTTCAAATATAAATATTTCATTAAAGTACGGCGACACAGTCTTTTTTTTAACTTTTGTACGTTTACTTATTTGTTTACCATTACTGTAAATCACCGTAACGATTGCAAATGGATCACAACCACCATTTTTAATAGTCAATTCACTACACTCAATAACTCGTACTGTAAGTTTAGGCTGTGCGTGATTAACTTGGGGCTGTAGTGCAAGCTCCAGATGTGCTTTACCCTGTACTTCTGAGTCAGCATCAACTGGCCTCAATGGAAACCAATGTTCTTTGTTATGGTACGTTGCTAAATCTTCACGTTTAATCGCCACTTTTCCCAGGATCTTATCTTGTTTCAAGTGTCTGTCACGGTCATAAACGTAAATACCGAGGTAGCGGAACTTTCGCGGCACCTCAAACTGGAACTCTTCACCAAAGAATGGACTGAAATGAAAAATAAAAAAGGTTTAAAGTTCATGGATTGTAAATAGGCTTTTTAACGTCACCCATTACTCATAATTTATTGGCTTGTTTATTAGATAGTAAGATTAAAATAATTACTTGAGAGTTCGTTCCATCGTACTAGTGCGAAAGATTTCCTCTTGATCAAGTGACAGTGCACAATAGACATCTCGTGTTCCTGGGGATCCATGGCCTCGACTTAAAAGATTTTTTACCTCACCTACAAACAAAATACCCGACATTAAAACTTGTAATGTTTGATAATTAAAGTCCCACTAAATATACATATTGATTTTTTTCTATACTTAAAACTCATTAGCATACATTAGCAATTAAAAACAATAATTTTAACGATAATTATTAAAAAAAAAATTGTCGTTTTCCTCATAACGTTATCGTTAATTGCAACCAATTTAACTTCGTTAAAAAAAAAAATTCCAAGACTATTTTTCACTTCTAAGTTCTCATTCATTTATTGATACAAATATGAATTTTTATTCAAATGTTATTTTTTTTTTTAAATAATTTCAATCCAATTATTTTGTTCATTCTCATTACCATCCAATCTTACTATTATTATTTATTTTAATTATTTTATTTGTTTATAGTTTCATAATAAATATGTTTATTAGAACATTTATATTTGTTTTGATGGGTAATTTATTAGGGTGGTCGTTAAAAATCAAACTTTCTCAGACGCCCCATAAAAAGCTTCTTTTTACTGAAAAAATACCTGGGGAATTTGTTTTTTTTCTTTTTAAGTAAAAAGTACATGTGCCTCAGGACGATTAAAGTTAATTTTTTAATACAATCGCGATTTTTTTTAAATATCTCATGAAATATGCAGATTAAAGGAAAAATTCATAGGGACAATTTCATAGGAAATTAAATTCTTGACAAAAAAGGTCATATTCATTTTTTTTTATAGAATGTGTACTTATGAAGATATTTAAAAAAAACTTTTTTAGATCTTATCAATTGAGCATTTTAAGGATTGCGAATGTTAAAAATAACTTTTTTTCTTAAATATAGACAACCTCGTAACTCGTAACATATCAATCATTAATGTTTGTTATAGTTTCTATATACTTAATGAAATGTTATTTTCAACATTTGGAATCCTTAAAACGCTCAATTCATAAGATCTGAAAAGTTTTTTTGAAATATCTTCATAAATACGCATTTTATAAAAAAAATTAATATGACCTTTTTTGTCAAAAATTTAATTTCCTACAAAATTGTTCCTATGATTTTTTCCTTTAATCTGCATATTTTATGAGATATTTAAAAAAAACCGCGATTGTATCGAATAATAAACTTTGATCGTTCATAGGCACGTCTCCTTTTTACTTAAAAAGAAAAAACCAAAATTTCCACTCATTTTTTTCGTAAAGAAGCATTTTATGGGGCGCCTGATAAAATTGAATTTTTAATGACCATCCTAGTAATTTTAATTTGAGAATAATTACAGGAATATCCGATCTAAATCGGATTTTCAAAATATATTCAATTTATATAAAGAATTTTTTTATTTCGATTTGAAAAAATAAGATACTAAATATTATAGATTTGATCTGAAGATGCTGGTGGATAAAACCAGTAAAATATCACCAGTAAATAATTTTATCAATTTAGATCGGATGTGCCTTTAATTATTCTCAAATAATAATAATAATAATAACAATAATAATAATTATTATTATTATTTTGTTTATTTTTATTGCGACACGAATAATCTTGCATTCTTAAACGTTCCAATTTGAAATTCGAATTGCATTCATTGATTGAGCTATTGACAAGTCTCGACACTGAGTCACAGTTCACAGATGCTCCAAACGTGCGTTCATGAATGAAATTATAATCATATATAATAATGTGCATCAAGAATACCCAGTGTCATAAAAGTAATATCAATAATATATACAAATATTTTATATTTCACCTGTCAATATTATAATCTCGTCACTCTGTTTTACTAATCAGTAATCATCAATCATCAATCATTCATTATCATTATCATTCAAGTAATAAAAAAACAATTAATTATAACAATAATTATTCATTGTTACTTTAATCTATACATTCATAAAATTTTAATTCACATTAATATTAAATGAAACTAAAAAACCCAAACCGCAAGTATATCCCCAACTTTTTTCCGTCTTTTCCACATAATTTAATACATTTACAAATATTATATATAACATATATGTGTATATATTTCTTTAATAATAAATTTTTTCACACTATCAATCATTGTACTTAAATTCTTTTGATATTATAAATACGTTATACAAGTTGAGAGGAAAAAAAAATGAGCACATGCTCGATTAAATATCCTGTGGGCATGCACTACACCGTAATATATACATATATATTTATGTGTAAAGGTGGAGTATAGTTTAGTTGTATCGAGACGATGACGAGGGCGAAGAGAAGACGTAAGAGGGAAGTGAGTGCGATCCACGACGACGCGTGGGAGTGTAGAATCAAGAGAATGTACGTTTACGCATTTTATTCTGCACGTCTTGCAACATTTTTATATTTATATAAATATACTTTTTTCATCACCGCCATAACAAAATCCATCTATTACCATTTTAAAATAATAATTATTATTTAAAATCACCAGTCGCAAAGTTTAAATTCAAACAAATTCATCACGAGACCTTTAACCGTAACTAAAAAAAAATATATTAATTAATATAATTAAAAAATATCATTTAGGAAAACAGTAGCAATAATAATGTATATATATGTTATATTTATAAATGTACATAAAAGTCAAAATATTTTTGAGTCTTCCGCCCAGGCAGCACAATCGAGAGAGGAAGAATGAGAGAGGATGAGAGCGTGTGAGTGAAAGAGAGAATGATAAAAAGAGTGAGAAGCTCAGAGACTCCATTGAACTCGCGTGAACACTTTTTTTAAATTTTTAAATTAAATATATATATGTATATTTGTAAATGCATGAGTACATACACATATATCTGTGTTTAATATATAAATATGTTCCTGAGTAAGTATATACAATATTTATATACTGGTAAATATGTATATGCATGTATATATAAATATGTATATATATATAAATATATATGTATATGAAGATAGAACATTGATAAAAAACACTTATTAACACAGTGATATAGATACACAAGTACACAAATAAATAAACTATAATATTGTATTGATAAATAAAACACAATAGTGAGTAAAATTCGTACCGATTTTAATTTTTAGCCTCTCCTCAACGCGAACTAGGCGCGTCTCCTCGGCCATGTTACCTCCATGACACTACTGAGTGACTACACGAACAGAACGCAAGCAACCAGCGGTTCGTTCATTCTGTGAATGGGTTTCGTACAGGGACGTAGTATTAAATTGTCTGTACCCAACGACAAATTGTGTGTGGGGACTCGATAGTTCCCACTAGCTCTTTGTAAATATATGTATATACAGTAATACACCTATATTTATATATATGTATATATGTATATATATTGAAACACCGCTTATTCTACACTACTCTTACTCTATTTCCTCTTTGCCTCTCGCTCTGTCTTCCTTTAAAATTATCAACTTCCGTATAAACTGGCAAAAAATTCAACAATCCCACTCACGAAAATTTCATATTTTTTTTAAATTATTCATTATTTTAAATAAATTCCTACTTTGGTTACTTGGTTATTTTTATTTTACGTAATATCATTGTTTTAACTTCCACATATTTTTTAAATAATTAATAAATTAAATTAAATTATTAGAGAAAGCGTTGAATTTTTACATGATCATTGTGGTATAAATAATTTTAAATATATAAATTCATATTTTTTGCATGACATTTTGTCAGTTTTTATTTAAAACCTCAGGATAAAAATTAGCGGGGAGCTTAAAATTGTATCTCGCGCGAATTTTCGCGTGGTCTACCGATGCCAATACTGCTAAATTAACAAATATACCTTATGTATTGTTAACATTAATATATATATATATATATATATATATATATATATATATATATATATATATATATATTTTCATATATACAAATATATATAAATGTATGAATGTAGTGTTAGAATTTATTTTGTTGTCTTAAAAAAATAGGTAAATTCATTTGTCGGCGGACACAACCTGTAAGAGTGGTCGTATAATCATCATATATATATATATATATATATAAATATGTATGGATACATGTATACATATATATCCACAAACTTATACATAGCACAAGCCATTTCCTGATGGCGCAATGGTCCGCTTCCTCTCCTAACTCACTCGCTCATTCGCTATCTTTTCTCTTTCTCATATTTTACGCGACTCTCTCTCATATTTTATATATACGATAAATGTTAAATTATTTAATTCCATAATAAATTTTAAAAAAACCCCTAAATGACATTACACATACATTTAATAAATATATCATATACAATAATAATAATAATAATAAATGAAGTGATACAACTGAATCAATAAATAATAAATGAATTTTTTTCAATTACAGACTACAGGTAAAACAAATATATTTTTAGTATGTATAATGTTTTAAATTTAAAAAATTTAATTGATAGTCATATAAGAATGAGGTGAAACAGCTGCATTGACCTAATGCAGGAGTAGTTACACGTAGTAAAGTAGTAATGTAAAATGTAAGATTATGTATGTATGGATGTAGTTAATAATGTAAGTCGCGTGAATGGAGCAGTCAACAGTAACAGAGTGACGAAGATGACGGGTACGACGACGACAACTACTGACGAACGACGACGGAGATGTACAACAGTAGTGTGGCCGAAAGGGGAAAAAAATATGAATGAAATTGCGGCGTGTTTGTGCGACAGTTGGGCGCCAACGAGAGTGTGGTATATATGTATATATATATGAGTATATAAAAGGTAAAGAGAGTGAACAGGAGAGAGTGAGATGTATATATATATATATATATATATATATAAAGATGGTACACATAGGAGTGTGTATTAATATATGTGCGCATGCGTTACATATATGAGCACGTGTGCATTACTTTCGTGCCATTCAACGTAAAATATAACAGCCGATGTGTATAGATGATGGACGGACGGTTGACGAGAGTCAATAATATGTGGCGTGTCTAGACCCCACTGGGATTAAATTTATAGCTAACTCCAATATATACATACGTTACACACATATATTATGTATGTTAGTACATATGAATACGACTTACTGCAAGTTTATTATTTATGACATTATAAAGACAAACCTTTTTTAAACCTGTTTGTTTTTTTTTTATTATCCGCATTTAAGTGTCTTATGATTACTGATAATTAATGTTTTAGAATAAATATAATTAAATTTATAAATGAGGTGTATTCAGCCTTCAAATAGCGGCATTTAAATTTTAAACTTCCTCACATCTCTTTCTCTAACGTGCACTACTTTTCCGGCTTGATTCTAAATATAAGAGCTATAAACATTAAGCAGAACGTAATGCAAACTTGTGTGGGTCATTTGATCCAAGTTAAATTGAAAATAGTTTTTTTTTTAAACAAATTCATATCATTACTTTTTTTTTTGTTATTAAGGACATGATTATAAGAAACATTATTATTTTTTGTTTACACTGGTAATTGATGTAGTGATTTTGAATACTAATATTTAGTGTGTTGAGTTGAAACGGAAGCCCAAAGTTGATATGTGTGTTACCGTATACTACGATCAAGTCAATATAGATATTTATTGTACGCTACACATGTAATATTGACTGGTAACGTTTTATGTTATGAATAAGAGGGGGAGAGAGGGGGGTAAAGAGAGTATAGTACACATATGTATTATATACTGGGTGTAGAATATGCGTGGGCTTGCATTACCACCTCAGGGAACACGTGGGTGTCACTGAAACGCATGACTGTCCGATTGGTTTACGGTTCTACGTTTGCGTTTAGTTGTGTTCCAAGGGATACGAGAAGGACGCGTCCTCGTAGGCGGTTCACGGCGACCAACACCACGAGAGAGAGTTATCTTCAATGCCTAGTTTGACTTCTTTACATTTAAAATTTTTTTATCTTTATTATTTTTAATTTGTTTTTATATTTTATTCTTCTTCTTATGCTTTACACATTATAGCTTCTGCTTGGCTTAACGCGTTGACAAAGTTCTTATTTGGAAGTTTAAAACAAGTAAAGGGACCGGAAACTGTGTAGGTGCTGCTTCTTACGGTTGATGATGGGCGTTTAAAAAGAAATCTGGAATGTATAATAAATGAAATTAAAAATATGTAAGAAGATATATAGAAGAAGTTAATTTATTAAATTATTTAGGTGTGTATAGTGATAACAATAAGGCTGTAGCCTCTTCGTTGAGGTTAATTGGCATGACCAATTTTTATTTTTAAAAAAAGGGCAATGAGAAAAAACTAACATTGTACTGACGATGTACGAAGAAGTTAATTAGCTGCCCGAGTTTGGATTTTCCTACGACATGTAAAACAATAGAAGATTATTGTCCTACTTACGCAATTCTCAGATGACGTTCTTTACTAGCTGTTTTCTTTTTTTACGCTAAAATAACGTGTGTATGTACACATGTAGGTTTTGATTATACTCCCCAAGTTGTGTAGTGCTATGGAGTAAAAGAGAGTCAAGAAGGAAGAGAATCAACGCACAATTACTGCTTTGTCTTTACCACTGTTTCCTCCGACCTCTATTGCTCCATGCTACATTATTATCATTATTATTATTGTTATTATATGCTCTCTTTTTCGTTATCCACCTCAAAAACTCTCACAATTTCTCGATGTTTTGTAATTTTCATCCATTATAATAAAATTATTATTTGAGTTATGGATCGGTTCAATTGTGAGAAGAAAATTATATATACATTTTTTGTTTGATTCTATCTTCTTATTATATATATCTATCTTCTTATTATATATATATATATATATATATTTTTTTTTAAATAATTTATCGAAATTTTGATACATTTAATACTATATATAATCCTGAAAATTAATATTTCTAATATATGGGAGGGTGGGGCAAAGTAGGCCTTCATAAAATTGTATGGAGGCCCACTTTGCCCCACCCTCCCCTACACTAATCACAACAATTAATGGATATTATTTATGATCCTGAAGTTATCAGACAATTAACAATTTTTTAATTTCTTTTCAGCAAATCAACTGCAAACAAAAAAATAAAAATATGCACATGTAGAAAATTAATAAAGCTGTAGGTGCAATTTTTTTAAATATTTTGACTTTTATAATTTGTCTTTTTTAAAAAAATTGAAAAATTATTACATGACTAACTTCAGTATCGTGGATATTTAAAAAATTCCAAATTTTTAAGTGATTTTTAACAGGTTACTCGATGGATATTAGTCGTACAACAGAAAAAAGCAAATTGTAGCTTCAAGTATCTAGTTTTCAGATCTGGAATTGAAAAATTTTATCATGCGCGGTTGCAGAGTAATCTTAAAAAAATACCGCGAAAAAAATTTTCAAATTTTTGCTCGTCTTAAAAATGTTTTATAGGCTTGAATAATTTTTTTTTATAATCTTACCTTAAAGCTCTGTTAGGAAATTTAAAGTTGTTTAATTTGCCGCCTCTAAAAAGTCGCTGCGACGTTTTGGCGGAGATTTATCGCCGATCAAAGCAAAAAAAATCCATTTTGATTTTGACAATCAATAACTCTGGAATATTGATCATGCAGGAAATGAAAGTAGAGTTTTGAAAACTGCAAAATATTCTCTATAAAAGCGACAATGTTGATTCAAAATAAGGTAGAAATTCGCATCAATATGTTAACCATGAATTACAATTTTATGTGAAGATATTATTAAAAATTAGTAATTAACAAACAACCTGAATCATCGGTATAAAAATAGATAACGGGAGTAATTTAGATTTCGATCGTAACCCAATAATGACACTTAATTGTATAATAATTATTGGAAATCTAGTAATCTTCAATTATACCGCATGTGTTGATGGATATTCGTGTGGAATGTACAATTAAAGAATTAAGCAATTGTGGTTTAAATACTGAAAGATCGATTTGTTGCCGTAAATTATTTGTAATGAAACCACCAGTCTATTTAGATGATTTATCAGATGTTATTGACGGTAAATTTTTATATGAGTCATTGTGTGTCATAACTCAAATAAGAAATATTGTAATTAGTGATATTACATCAAACTTATTTTTGTTGAAATGCCGTACAGTGTTTGGTAATTTATACGATTTTGTGTATTTAAAAAATATATACCCCAAAAATTTTATTAAAAAAATAATTTTTACTTCACTGAGCTATACAAAATACCCGGGGCAAATTGAGACACCTGAAGAAGTAGGTGTAAAAAAAAATTGATTTGTTTTTATCAATAAAAATTTATTTAAATAATTTTTTAGGGATATTCCATTATGAAAAAAAGCAAAACAAAAAATTCTTGACTCAAGTCGTATACTGTAAAAAATTGCGGGGTGAATGTGGAGTGATGGATGACTGTGGATTTATTTAATCCCCTTGGAGTAAAATTCACTCCGAACGAGAGTTAATTTTATTCTAATATTGAAACTCAAGTTTGAAGTAAAATTCACTCCTAAAAATAGTTCAATTTAATATCAAAATTCCGAATCGGAGTGAATGAGAATTTTAAAAAAATCTAGATTATTTCGAAATCACTTCGCTGGAAAAACTAACTTCCTATTTACTCCGTAAGCAGAGTGATTTTTTCAAAAAATCCGGAATCTGTAATCACTTCGAACTCCCGATTTTTTACAGTGTAAAATTATTACACATTCACAAATTATAACAAATATTAATCATCGGTTCACAACACCAACTCCCTGATTGAAAACTCTGGTTAAATCTGATGGAATCTGATTGAAATATTGGATTTCTATCAGATTCAAAAATTCAATTGGAATTGCTCGGGAGCTTTCCAGGACTATCTGATTGAATTTTACACTGCAAAAAATTGGAAGTGAACTCGGAGCTCCAGAGTTTTAAAAAAATCACTCCGCATACGGAGTAAATAAGGAGTTGGTTTTTTCAACGGAATGATTTCCGAGTAATCTGGATTTTATTTCAAAATCTGCATTCACTCCGATTTGGAGTTTCAATATTTGAATAAACACCTTTTAGGAGTGAATTTTACTCTGAGGAGATTTAATAAATAAGCAATCACTCGCTTCGCATTTACTCCAAATTTATTTCGCATTTACTCTGCTAATTTTTTAGTGTACACTGAGAGAAAAAAAATTAAACTCACGCAAACATGTTTACTGTTTACTTGACTCATAATACTAAAAACAAGAAAAAATTACTACATCGAAGTATAATATTTCTTATCTTTATAACAATTGTTTAAATCTACCCATAAATTTCTATAGGCAACGCATTTTTACTAAAATTAAGAAAATATTTTCTTGGCACTATTTAAGTAAACTAATACTTAAATTAAGCAATTTGACTTGCAAATATATACTTTTTTCTCTCAGTGTAATCGGAAAAAAATATTTGTTATTTTCCGATTTGAATTTTTCATTCAGATTGAATCGGAAAAAAATTTTTTTTTACGATACTGAAGTTAGCCGACGTCTATTAAATTTTGAATTTTTTAAAAATCAATTAATTACAAAAAAAAAAAATATTAAAAAAAATTGCACTTATAGTTTTTAAAATTTTCTGCATGTGCATATTTTCAGTTTTTTTTTTTTTTATTAAATCGTTGAAAGCAAACTTGAAAATTTTTAATTGCCTGCTAACTTCAGAATCATTTTTTTTTCGATGATCTTCCGATTGAAAGTTTCTAACTAAATTCGATTAGAATTTTTTAATTAGATCCAATCGGAATTTTTTTATTAGAGCTATCTATCAATGTTAAGCACTAAAAAAACTTAAATTATTTGTACTAATCGGATCTTCGGACCATTTACTGGTTATTACATGATTAAATATTCCCAATGAAATATCAACAGCAAAAATATGACAAATAAGTCATTAATCATATTCATTTTTACCATCAACATTAGAATCATAATTCGCCCTCTTTTCAGATGTTTTGTGTGTAATAGAAATATTATCTTGAATCTTAATATTTTTCTCATAAATATTTTGTTTTGGATATTTAATCCTGTCGCCTTATTTAGTAGTAAATATAAAAACTTCACCAATTATATTTTTTATGAAGACATCACTTACTGCTTAATAATACAAAATATGTGTATTTAGTTTCTCTTCACGTTTTATTGCAATAAAATATTTTATTTTTATAAGTAGATAATAATATAAAAATATTTGAATTTTTTAATCTGATAAACTTACCCTGATAGCCACACTAAATATAATTGATTAGCAAGTTCTACAGTGAAGCATACACGACTAGCTTAACAACAAGTTTCTGGTAAGCCTCGGCTAGATAATACTTGCGTGCAAATTGACGCAAATCTACTGCTGTCATCTGAATGTAATTTGACAAAAAAACTAGCCGTCTATTTGAAGTGAAACTTTCAATTAACTTAACGTCATTCTCTGACAGTAACATTTGTAGCCAAATTGAATTCAAGTTAACAGACAATTTACTGTCAACTTAAAGGTAACTACTTGCTTTTCAACACTCCTTTAAAGTTACCTTTAGAATACGGCTGTGCTTGAAGTTAACTTACGGTTAAGCTAGCTATCAGATAATTTTAACCATTATTAAGTTGGCGCGGAAGTTTTATATTTTTTAATGATTGATATACCAAAAAATTGCTATCATCAATTAAAAATCCAAAACTAATTTTGTGTATAACTCAATAAATAAATTTTATTTTTAATATTTATTGCGCCAACTTAGTGGTATAATTTTACAATAATTTTTTCTCATAATTCACAAATACGAACTATCTTATCATCACTGGATCAGTTTCACTTTTTTATATCTACCTCAGTAGTTAAGTCCAGTCCTCTTATTACCGACAATTTAAAACAACTTTTTTCTACTGCATAAAAAAACTATAACCTAATTTTTATATCACGTATTCCATACGTTTTACAAAAATATTTTATCGTAAAAAAAAAATAAATAAATAAAATGGATTTAAAAACTCTGTACTCTCCAGAATTTATTTTTTCAAACTGTAAGTTTTTTTACTCTAATTTACAATTTATCATTAATTTAATTGATAATTATTTTTATTTCATGCAGCTTCAATAGATAAAGCCGACATTTCAGATTACAGTAACATATTAATTAATTTGTGTAATCAACTCGATTTAAAAAATCGATTGGAAGATGACAATCTGCGTACAACAATAGATAAAATAATAAATAATGATCCAAGTAATTATACCGACTGGTTACGTCTAGGTATTGTTGCTCTGTATTTATTTCTTCAACACAATTGGACTGGGCCAGCAATAAGTTTTGATGAAAACATTGACTGGTTAGTTAACAATAAAAATGAGGAAGCATATCGCGAACTTACACTCGGTGATCAGTGCAATGATAATACTGAGTATTTAGAGCTCTTATATTTATCAAAGATAATATTTACGAATCAAAAACTCCAGCAAATTTTACCGACATCACTTTGGTGGGCAATACGATCAAACTATGTCCATCAAATGATTTTAGATGAGGAATCTGATGTTCTACTCAATGAAACAGAATTACTTATTGATAAAATGAGCAAGCTTGATGATTGGAATAACGATGAATATAAAAGTTTTGAAACTTTATTTTATATCGAAGCATTACAATTTACATTATTATATAGAAGAATTAATGACTCGGAAAAGTATTTGAAGCAAGCGCAAACTATTGCCAAGTTAACTTTAGAACTCGGTGGAGCACAAGGAAAACGTACAAAGTATCAGGAAGAAGAAAAACCACAACTTTTTCTAGACATTAAAACGGAAAAAGAAATATTTCCTTTTGAAGTATGTCCTGATTTACCTCATTCCGTTCATGTAATGGATGATTTGAGACTTGACTCTGTTAAATTTTCAGAAGAAATAAAACAAGTTGAATTGGGATCTATTGAAGAAACTGTTATTTTAGCTAAATGGTAATAATTTATTATCATAATTACAATCGAAACTTTTATTCAAGTACTTAAGCTCATTAGTACTCATTTTTTTATTTTTAGTAATCATCTTCAAATTAGTCTACCAATAGATGACTTTGCTATGGAAGAAACGATGCCGTATTTAAATGTAAAATTAATTAGATTTTATACTGTTTTTTTCTTCTTCTTAGTTAGAATAGTACAGAGAAAAATGGAGACAAAAAATAGACGAATTTTTATTATGCCGTTGACGAAACTTGAAACAGGAAGTTGAGCCGTCAAAAAATTATTATGCGGCTCTATACAG
The DNA here is from genome assembly GCF_026212275.2 of Microplitis demolitor. Classification (NCBI taxonomy): domain Eukaryota; kingdom Metazoa; phylum Arthropoda; class Insecta; order Hymenoptera; family Braconidae; genus Microplitis; species Microplitis demolitor. The sequence continues at coordinate 18,647,650 of NC_068548.1, forward strand.
TCGAATGTCGAATCGCTTTATAAGTCTGCTCGTTATAAGTCTGTCAACTCATATTTCTCTTGAAGACATTCCCCTTCATGAACTAAAAAAAAAAAATTCATTTCAGTCTCTTGATATAAGACCGGAACGTTGGTGAGACGAATTAAATGTTATTTTTTAATTAAAATACAAAATACATCTTTTAATAACATATTTAATAAATATTATTGCTGTAATACTCATAGAATCCGTACTATTATAACTAATTAAATAGTTAATTATAAATTAATAGACTAATCAATGGGGTGGACTTATAACGTGATTATGAAAACAATCACGTACACTCTCACACACTTGTAAAGTAAGGGAAGTATAATCGACTACTGAACAGAAGTGGGGGTACAGGAATTCTTAGAATTACATTCCCCTGCAGCCCTGTAGGCGGACTTATAACGCGACTCGGCTGTATTCATCCGCTTTATCCCAGTTGTGAATAACAGAAAAGAAAAGATTTCAAAAAGAATAACAATGACCCAAAAAGAAATGAACCGTAAATAATAAATATGGATATCTATATATTTTAATTAGTGGATTAAGTTTTTACTTTTCCATTTCCACTCGAATTGACTTCTTGAATGTATTTAGAGACCCACCAAAAAATTTTACCGATTTCGAGTAATTTACTGATTTAAAAATTCTATTTCTGGAACCGTTTTGTATAAACGATTTATTGGAGTATAGAATTTTTAAGTCTTTTCTCCCTTAGACTCTTAGTCCGGATATTGAACTTGATATCTGACAAAATTTCTGGAGAATCAATCAGTGTACAATATTTTTTTAGTGTAGCATAATAATTTTTTTGGTCGACCGCGTGATAAAAATTCTTAAATTTCTTACTCCCATTTTTCTCCGTTTATAGAGTTAAGATAATAATAATAATATAATTAATAATCAAAAAATTAAAAATTGATTAATGAGTAAAATAATAATTACAGACAATAATTAACGGTACTAAAAATTGGGCACTGAAAATGGAAGCACTACGACAACGCAGTATATTCGAGATGAAAGATAAGCGAGGAATAGAGCGAGCTTTATCCCAGTCTGAAAGCCTCGTAGGACAATACAGTCAATCAAAACCAAGTGTCTTTCATAGAACAAATCTTCTTTTTGCAAGTGGTATGAAGCCCATCTGGATATTCAAACAAAACTTGGCAGACGCTATGTTAAATTTAGGATTAGTAAAAGGTGCTCTGGATCTTTATCTAAATTTGAAACTGTGGGAGGAAGTTATTGTTTGTTATACAATACTAGATCTACGTCACAAGGTAAAATTTAAAAAAATCTCTCAATTATTAGCTAGGCTTAATTAATATTAATTACTATAATAGTAAGTATACTTTTATTTTTAATTTAAAAACAGGCTGCAGAAGTTATTCGACAAGAATTATCAAAGAAACCAACGGTTAAATTATGGTGTCTTCTCGGTGATGCTGAACAGGACACTAGTCACTATGAAACTGCATGGGAATTGTCTGATAGAAGTAGCAGTCGTGCACAAAAGCATTGGGGATTTTATTATTTCGAGAGAAAAAGATATTCCGAAGCGATACCACATTTAGAATTGTCTGTTAAATTGAATAATATACAAGAAAATGTATGGATTCGTTTGGGTTTCGCGGCATTGCAAAGTGAAAAATGGGAACTTGCAGCTCATGCATACCGACGTTACTGTGAACTTGAACAGAAAAATTTTGAAGCTTGGAATAATTTAGCTAAAGTTTATATAAAATTAGGAAACAAACCACGTGCTTGGCATTCTCTTAAGAATGCTGTTAAATGTGATTTCAATGTATGGCAAGTTTGGGATAATTTGATGGTCGTTAGTATTGATTTAGGATATTTTTTAGATGTTATTGAGTGTTATCACCGCATTTTAGATTTTAAAAAGTCTCCGCACATTGATTATCAAGTACTAAGAATATTAACCAATGCTATTTGTAACAATATCAATGATAATGAAGGACAGCCGGTTAAAAAGAATTACGACAAAGCTCTGGCGCTCTTTGGACGCATAAATGCATCAGTACCAAACGATCCTGAATTACTGCAACTTTACGCAGAACTAACTGTTGTTCAAAACACAGACACGGCTATTAAAAAAGCCACTGAATATTTACAGAGAGCTTATCGTTCTTTTGTCGTCGATTCACGGTGGCACCAAAACATTTCAACTGCAAAAAATGTTTTACAATTGTGTTCGAATCTTGCAGACACTTATTTACGTTGCTGCGAAAATACTGATGATGTTAAAAAAAAATCAATGCTAGGTAGCGCTAAATTATCTCTGCAGTCTGTTATTACGAAAGTAAAACAAGAAAATTTAACAGATTATCAAGATATCATGCAAGCTATTGGAGAACTTGAAAGTAAATGGGAAACTATAAATAATGAGCTGATGAAAATTAATAGCAGTGGATAAAAAAAAAATATTAATACTCGTAAGCCGGTTTTTATTGCCTGGTTTCTTTTTTACATGTGATACTATCTTAGTCTTTGACAATATTCACAAAAAAACATCTATTGAATTAAATTTATTGAATTATTCTTGAGTATCACCGCATTGAGTTGGTTTACCCTCGTGACAACAAATTGGATTAGGAATTTTGAGTCCTGAGAATTTCCATGCATTTGCGTCGCAAATTCGTGTATAAAGACCCACCTGCAATTTCATTTCGTATTGATTTTATACATAAGATTTAAATAGAAAACTCATAAAAGATCAATATATTATTGAATGTTTTTTTTTTATACATATTTTAATAATATAATAATAAATAAACGATGAAAAATATTTTTACTTACATGCATATTTGAGACATGACCCTTTAATTTATCACAAATCAATTCCGGACCTTTATCTTTGGCAGCGCTTACCTATAATAAATCAATAATAATGCATCATAAATACATATATTTATATATGTATGTATTTATAAATTTATCCTTTTTTACGCTCTTTCAAAAAAGTTAATGTATGGTAAAAAAAAATATTCTTACCAAGTTTTACATCGAGAATAAAAGTATAAGAGATCGCTTAATAATTTTCAATACTTGGGAAAGTTAAAAATTTTTATTGGCCTTTAAAATTCATAAGAGATGAAATTTTCAGGAAGTCATTAATTTTCTGTTATAAAATTTTCCATAATGAGGAAAAAGAAAATTATAGAAAAAAAGTAAAGAGTTTACTTTTTTTTTATTACAAATTTTCAAAATTTTTGATTGACTCATTAGATTTAAGTTTTTTAGTTTAAATTTAGTGAGCTTTTTTTTACTATGCGTATATATTAAGGTCGTCGTTAAAAATTTAATTTTCTCGGATGCCCTATAAAAATTTAATTTTTAACGAACATCCTAATATATATATATTAGGGTGTTTCAGAAAAAAAACTTTTTTTTCTTATGGTCTGAAAAGTTAGTCTTAGGTATAAAAAAAATCCTCCCAAGAGAGCAGCTCGAAATTTCAATTCTACTACGAGCTCAACGAATACTTATTTTCCCATTCAAATTGCATGTAAAAAAATTTTTTTTTGTTTTTTAAAAATAAAAGTATTAAAAATTTTTTTTTCGAAAATCGAAGCACAGTCTTGTAGGAAATTAAATTATCTACAAAAAAGCTCCTGATTGTTTTCTCCGGAGAACTAACAGAAAAAAAGTTATGAAGCTTTCAACTATATTAAATAGTATAACTTCATGTTTCCATTACATTAAACAGTTTTTTAAATAGAAATTTAGGTTTTTTCATCTGAACTAATGTTATCTGTCAATTATTTTTTGAACACATGGGAAAAATTTTCCTTACTTTCAAAACAGACCCTTTTTTAAATTAAAAATACAGAAAGAAAAAAAATTTTAATTCTTAAAAAAAAAAATATTTTTCTTTCGAAATTAATACGGAAAATAAGTAAGATTTCAGAAATCTTTATAAGACACCTTACTGATTATACATAGCATATAGATTCACCATATAAACATGTACACGTAATAAAATCCGGAAATTATCTTTACGTTAAGTTTTTCAATTCACTATTGTTTCAAGCTTTATAACTTTTTTTCTGTTAGTTGTACGAAGAAAACACTGAGGAGCTTTTTTTGTAGAGAATTTAATTTGCTACAAGACCGCGTACTTTGATTTTAAAAAAAAATTTTTTTAAATACTTTTATATATAAAAAACAAAAAAAAATTTTTTTTACACGTAATTCAAATGAGAAAATTAATATTGATTAAGCTCTTAGCAGGATTGAGCTTTCAAGCTCTTTTGGGAGGATTTTTTCAGTACCTAAGACTAACTTTTAAGACCATAACACTTTAAAAAAAAAAAGAAATGTTTATTTTGAAACACCCTAATGTATATAAATATATATATGCTAAAGATTACAAAGTTTGAAGACTTACGAGAGCAATGCATAGACGTTCACATTTATCAATGCCTTCCTCATTGCACACAACATTAAACTGAAGGGATTGTTCTAAAATGGGTTCAAGACCTGATACTTCAATAGCTGCACAAGTACAATTACCTTCTAATTCCAATCTACGCCTAGAATGTTTGATGTTAGTATTAATAATATATACTTAACAATACTTTTAACTAATTAAATTAAAATAATTAAAAATTCTTACCCTAAAGCTGTTGATGATAAAATCATCATAAGTACAATTTTTATAAATTTATTATTCATTTTAAATCTTTGTAAACTTAAGATTGTCAATAATATAATATTTGAATTATTAAATCAGGAAGACGATTGTCATAAATGAATGATGGGTAATGATCGATGAAGAAATAGTATTATCTTTTATATAGAGTCAATCCCTACCACCCACGAAGAGTCTTATTACTTTTATTTATTCATATACAGTCTCAATTTTACTGTTGCATACACAACTTGGATCTCAGATGTCAAATATTTAAAGAGGAAACATCCGGTAGCTTTTGTATACTTTTTAAAACAAAGTCAAGAAAATAAAAAACTTAATCTTTAAATTTGTTATGATATTCAAAGCTTTAACTTTAATAATTAGTTTTTTAAATAAAACAATCATATAAATTTATAATATTTAATTTAAAGTTGATATCGCTTAGTAGATATCAGAGATTTGCGAATCGGGTTCGAATCGAATAATTCGAGTAATTTTAAACTTTTCGTAACTTTTTAAATTATTCGTAAACTTTCGAATTATTTGTAACTTTTTAAGGGTGCATTTTTGTCTAAGCTCTAATTTACTTCTGCCAATAATTTGAATTATTCGAAAAAATATAGTCGACAACTCGTCATAAGCCTGCCCTTCATAAGTCTCTTCCCCGCAATCGGCAGATACTGAGTCCAGTTCTTCCCTACTTAACCACTCTAAGTAATTTTTTATCTGACCCCGTTATAAGTCTCCGTTAAAATTCTCTAAATTATAAACTAACAACACGAACAAAATATCAAATTTAATGATGAAAATTTACTATCGATCTTTCGCGGATAGTAATTTAATTAATATTAAGTAAAATATAACTTATAAGTCATAATTGTAATCATTAATTACAATTACAGCTTCTGTTACAATTTAAAAATTTTATTGAACATTATGTTCATCACTTAAATTATTATTCTTATTACTATAATAAATACCGTTGTCATTATAATTTTTATTAGTGTAAAAAAATAAGTATTAATTTTAGTGCTATGAGCACTAGACAAATCGGGATAATAACGTATGTAACAAAACGTAAATATGACCAGGCTTATGACAGATAGTCGACTGTATTACAATTTTAAGTCGTTCGAAAGCAAATTTTTGAATTATTCGAAAATTCACAAATAATTAAAAAAATTTGAAATAGTCAAAACTTCGGATTATTTGGTATTCAAAGTTCAGATCGAATAATTCGAGTAAATTCGATACGAATAATTCGTAAGTTCGAATTACTCGCACACCCCTAGTAGATATATTTGATATGATTAAATATTGTTCGGAGTATCAGTTGGATTAGCCGCAAACATGAGCACCGCGATCGATAAGTAGCGCAACGAAATGTTTTATATAAAAAATATAAATATAAGAAACAAACAACTAAAATGATTGACACAGGTATTGAGTATTGGAAAAATTTAATATCCGGCTTTGAAATCTTTCAATCTGTTATTTTTAATATTTTTATTTTGTTCTCCTGTCTTCAATCGGGAATTTCGCGTTGTCATTTTCGTTTTATTTATTTATTATTTTTTTTTTTTTCATTTATTCTTACCGATTAAAGTCAACCGATATTGATTAATTACCGAAATAAATAAACTGTCAAGTAATCAAATGAGTTATCTCAATTATAATTTAATATTATCAATCACTTAGGCAAATTAATAGGAGACTTATTTATTGGACCAGTCAATTTTAAGCTTTTGTTGCAAACTAATTGAATAATAAAATAATTCTCGTGATATTAATAACCGTAATTATTAAACAATTTAATTAAAATCTGTTTTCGAAAAATGTTATCTCAAGAAGACAAGAAGATTATTATGGAATTATATTGACAACAATATAATAAACCAATTAATGATTTTACCGGTTATCCGATATATTTCTTATTTAACTAGTTCAATTATATTGACATTAAATATTCACGTTGAATTTTGTACCGTCGGGCAAATTTTTAATTAATAATATATAACTTTTTAATATAAAGTCTTTGAATCAAACAATAGAATAAATATTGAAGAAATTAAACAAAGGGGTTGAAGTATTTAAAAAAAAAATACGTCATTTTTTAATTTGAATTCCAATACTTTATGTCTTGCAGAGATTAAAATATAGTTGACAAAAAATTTAATTTAGCTTTGCATTATACGCTTTCATTTTAAAGACTTGAACCCATGGAATATCATACCTGACATATCATAGTTTTTTATCATCTTATATATATATTAAAAAAAGTTTGATATTAATACAGGTATATTTTAAACTTCCCGCCATGAAAATTCAAATTTTCAAAAAAACGAAAGTTATTAGTTTCGGTGCGATTTTCTAAAATCGAGTTTTCATCAGATATCGATTTTTTCAAGTCCTAAGAAGTTATTCTATTTCCGGATGGACGAACGTGCGGCCGTGCGTATGAAAACTTTTTGTCCGATGATATTTTTGAAACGAATCAATCAATTTGAATTTACTTTACGGTAATCGAAAAAGATCATTAAAATTAAGACTTAAAACTGATTAGATTTTCGAGTCGATCAGTTGAGTAGTTTACGAGTTTTACGAAAAATGAAAATTGAAAAAGAATTTTTTTTTTTTTGGTTTTTGTTGCATAATTTGAAGAACTTAAAAACTTACGAATAATGACGTTTTTGAGCTCTGAATTCAAAAACAGCGGGAATTTTTGAAATGAGTCCGCAGGGTCAATCATTTTTCAGATTTTTTTCAACAGTATATATTTTATTAATCTTTGAAATACTGCTGGTCATGACAGAAGATAATGTTTTGTCACATCGATTTTTACGATGTAGAATCCACAATATAAATTGGAATTTACAGCAACTTAGTGGTTGCTTTAGTATTGCTGTGTAATTGTTATGTTTAAAAACAAAGATAACCATTTTAAATCTACTCATGCAATCTTAGGAATAACGTCAATTGTGCTTACGTGCATTATCCCTTTGTCGGGATCACAGTATTCTCAGCCGTTAAATTGAACAGTTTTATACGAGCTGTTATCTGAAAATTTATTCACAATTTTCTCGGAATTGCTTGTTTCTTCATTGGAATGCTCGCACAATGCTATGGTTATAATAAAAATTGGTTTATTAAAAATGCCAAGAAGGAAATAGCAACTTTGTGCATAGTATTCACGGGCGTAATATCATTTATCAATATAATACAGCCTCTAAAATCACTTTACGGCTAAATCAAATCAACTTTATATTAAAAGTAAAAATAACATTAACGCTAAAAAAAAAACAGTATTTTTTTAAAATTAAAAACGTTATTACAATTATTTAATTAATTATTTATTAATATAGTACATACGTGCGAGATAGAGGTTTAAAATTAGCATTTAATTACTATATATTTACATAACACGTTTAAATAGAGGTTGCGGTATTATTATTTAGCTGTTGTGTCGGGAAATAAAATGAAATGAAATAAAAAAGGGCTTAGCTAAATTAAAAAAATAAAATGCAGATGAGTCGAGCAGAATATATATAGAAAATAATGGAGTTGTGGGTGGGTGTATGTGTGGTCATTAAAAAATTCTTAGTCGCGAGTAAATAGTAGTTTGGACGGCGGAAATGATGAGCCAGGCAAGTGTGGCAAGAAAAGTTGATCGTCCTGACGCAAGACTGTGTTGCATCGCCGCTGGATTGTCACCATTAAATATGTGAACATAAACACGTGCTTTCTGGGCGTTACTTGCCTCGCAGGTGTAATTTCCGGAGTGTCTGTCTAATGCTCTTGGTACTTCGAGCCAGCTTTCACGATTCGTCAGATCCGTACTGACATTTACTCCTTGATCGACGTCATAGTTTATCATTCGGAAGTTGTGGTACCAAAAAAAATATGATGGCACTTCCGTTGATTTTTTAACTTGACAATGGAGTTGAAGGGTGCTGCCTGGACGTACGAATTTTTCTGCCGGACCGTCTATTTCAGCTCTTGCTTCTGTAAATTATTTGTTTGTTTAGTTAGTACAAATTGGTATTTACTCAAGGCAATATTTGCTTGATACATTGAAAAAAATTAACTTTTGTAAAAAACAGTATTTTCGAAAGTAGTAAATCAATAAAATTGTTTCATTATTATTATTAATTCTATAATTAAGTTGAAGAATAATTTTTTTGAGCGAAAATCGGAATTTATTTAAAGTACTCCAAAAAAAAAAATATCAGAATATCTCGAGCTGAGTTCAAATTTCTTCGATTAAGAAAATGATTTTGAATGAAATTTTCAAATTTTTACATTAAAAATATATTGAATTGAAAATCTTCAATAGCATAGTTTTTTGTAAAGATATACAATATTTCTAAAGGTTATTTTTTTCTCTGTGTAATAGGGAAGTGCGAATTGTGTTCGAATCGAATAATCCATGTATCTGAGGATCGAAACGTTTTTCGCGCAACGAAAAAAAAAATTGGAAAGTAAAAAGTCTATTGGATGATTAGATTTTTGAAATGTTTCGCATATAGATGCTGATATGTCAGCCGATAATCTTAGGCCATCCCCGACCTCCGGAACTACCCCTTAAGCAATCAAATTACATGAATTTTTTCATTTTCTTTGGGCGAAAAACGTTCCGATCTTCAAGTACATAATAATTCGAATTTTCGAACAAATCGATAAGATTACGTAGGAAATTTTTGAATAACTTGAAACTTTCTGAATTATTCGTCAATTTTCGAATTATCTGAAAGTTTTCAAATTAGTTTTGACTTTTCAAATTACTCGATTCGAATAAAGAAAATTCTGATCAGTTTTCAAATATTCAATTTTTAATTAATAGAGAGTTTAGTTGTTAAAGTAACCAAAATTAATTTTTTCGTAGATTCGTGTCTATTTACCTCTGACAAAAATTTGAATTATTGGAAAAAATATTACAATATTAAATCGATCAAAAGGAAATCTTGCATAATTCGTAAATTTTTAAATAATTTGAGAATTTACGAATAATTTATCAAGTATCAAATTATTTGAAAATTCACAATTAATTCACAAACTTACAAATCATTCGAAAACTTATAAATAATTGGAATTATTCAATCCGAAGTTCGATTTAATTTGATCCGAATAATTTGTAAGTAAGAACAATTCGCACTCCCTATTTAATAATTTTATATCAGAAATAGTTAAGATAAATGCTGTATAGAAAAAATGATTAAGTAAGGATTATTTTGTAAGTGTATATACGTATAAAAAATATAAATATAATTTTTATGATTTTATATGAGAGAATATACGTAAAGCAAGGGTAGACAAACCGCCATCAGTCGTAGAGTCCATTAATAAATTCTTACCAACGACCTCGAGGAACAGAAATACACTTGCGGGTGGATGAGTGGACACTTGGCACTCATACATCCCAGCATCTCTAGACTGTACGTATTTTATTTGAAGAGTCCAATCTTCGCTGTGATGAAAGTGGATCGCCTGAAAACGTCCGTCGCTTGCATAGGTCGTCAGACCAACTGTTAACAATTGTTGTACTGCTTTCCTTCTTATCCAACTTACCTAAAAACCAAAATAAAAACATAAATAATAATAATAACAAATAAAGTTCAAGAGGAATATTAAAATTATCATATTACATTAAACGTACAATAGTTAAATTTGTTTTAATGCCATTTTTTTTAACTTCTCTACTCAGAAAGTTTGAAAGTTGTTGAGTTTAACATTCATTTTCTAGTTTTTTTATCTGTTTTAATCAGTTTGCAACGATTTCCATGAGTTTTTTTTTTTAATAATACTCATGAATTTACTGGTGAAAAAAAAAAGTTTTAATTTGATTTTTTTTTTTGTTTTTGATAAAATTTTGTATAATTAAATAAAATACGAGAGTAAATGGCTGTGGTTAAATTAAAAATTAATCGTTTAATTGAAACTGTTGGAAATGAGAGCTCTCATTTATTGCGTTAAATGATTTTTAATAAATGAATTTAATTATTTGTGAAATAATAGTTTTAATTAAAAAAATTTTTTCAAATAAATATAAAATGAATATTTTTAAATTTAATATATTTTAAAGTAACAGTTAATAATTCAATAAATTTGAATAAAATATGAATATAATTATACTTTTAAATTATTAAATTCATTACTAGTTTTATTATTAATCGTCTTATTTTCCTCGATAAAACTTGATCTATAAGTATTCTTATAGATAAACTTTAAATTTAATTTTATTCTTATGATTTATTTTAACATTTAAATCTTTTGTTAAAAGTTTAAGTTTAAGTTTTAACAAAATTAAATAAATAATGTTACAACTATTATGGAAGGATTATAAAACAAAATAATCCAAGAAATAATAGAGACCGCAAAAAAGAAACTACTAAATTCATAGTTGAATTTTTTTAAAAATAATTTATATCGTACAAGTTTTTAGCTTTTTAAAAAAAAACTTGACTATTATTCGCGCCGGGGAGTGACTGGCAACTCTTAATAACAGAATTTTTACCCATGGTGGATTGGCCTGGGGGTAAAACTAGTTAAAACACGGTTGAGTTTATTACCTCGCGAAACACTCAAGCCATAAGGTACAATAGTAACTCAATTTTCATGGCTGGGCAGATGGGGTACTGCTATTCCGCTCTTTACTTGTTACATTGTAATATACGTCTAAACTTTATCTACCTCTGGTACTCCATTTGGTAGTTGCTCATTTCATTAATCTTCGCATCCCATAATTCAAGTATTAATTCAAATTTAAATTCAAAAACAATAAATTTATATTTAATAAATAAATAATTAAATACATAAATTATTTTATATTAACACAAATTTAATATATTAATAACATATTAACTTTCATATATATATGCACATAAACTTTGTAGACTTTAAAGGTAATATGTATCATATGCGTATAATACTTGGTAATTTTCACGAGTATTAAATTTCGCGGCACTCGATGTGTTCGAGCTAAAATTGTTTAAATCATTATCGTATATATTTATATATATGTATACATATGATACAACCACTACACAACTACTAAAAATACCGCAATAGTTTAAATGAAATCAAACTATCGCTTTCAAATTTCTACTCTCGGTTAACACAAAAAAAAATATAAAATAAAATTAAAAAAAAATACAACAGAATTTCTACTCAGTGAAACGATTTATTAATTAATGCAATGAATGTTTTCCCATTGAAATACCGTGCAATATTTTATTCCATCATTTATGAAATAGTTAAAAATGAAAATAAAAAAATTTTATTGTGTTACACAAAGAAATTTAAATTTTAATATTTTACCTCAGATGTACATAATTAAATTTTTTTATGCTGATATTTTTTTTTTTAATTAAAGGTACTCGTTAAATTAATATTAAAGTGTGTAACAATGGTTTTTTTTTTTAATTAATAACCAACGATTATAAATATTTATTTGAATTATTTAACGCGTTATTTGATATTAGATAAATATGTCAAAATTGTTGTTGTTATTATTAACAATAATATTATTATTGTTATTATTATCATGTAAATTTTGACCTAGAAATATGTAACTCCAATTATTTTTATTATAACGATTCATATCAGCCTGCAATTTTTCATAACGTCAAATAAATTACCGACGCTACATAATACACATTCTCCAATGAATATTTTATTTTATTAACAAATAGTAGTAATTATTTATTTGAAATTAAATGTGGATTATATTTCAATACGAATTATTGTAAATTAAAAGTGTAAAGCAGCAATAATTTAAATATGAAATATATATGATTTAATTATAAATGATTAAATATATATTATTGCGACGACTGTAAGGAGCTTATCATAAAACCAGGAGATTTTCATAGTTGTTTTGTTCTTTTATAGGGAACCTTAAAAACTTTACATTTTTTTTTTATCACTCATTTTTAAATGTATTAATTTTTTAAATCGTAACTTTTTTATATCGAGTGATTATTTGCAATAATAAGCCTCTGAACTAATGCGTTTTGCGAAATTAAAATTTAGAAGTGTACTTTTTTTATCCGCATTAATAAAGAATATTACATTTTAATTTAAAAATCATAGAATATACAACTAAGATAATGAAGGGAGATTCTTTTTTTTTTATGTTATTGATAATTACAAAAAAAAAAAAAAATTGAAAAAGTATTTTTTTGATTAAATTGGTGGACAAAATAAATTTTTGAATTCTCGATATGGTAATTTTATGTATAATTTAACAATAATTTCATTAAATTTTATTCGAAATTAATAAAAACGAGAAACCTACAGACACTAAGTGATTGCTTGAGTATTACTACGAAATTTATAAAATATAATTTGAATTTTACGGTTTATTAAAATCTATAATCTAAAATTTACTCTATAATCTTTTGTTTATTTTATTATCATAGAAGATATGGCATAGACTAAATTTTTTTTATTTTCTTTTGATTATATATATATATATATATATATATATATATATATATATATATATATATATATATATATATATATTAGGGTGCTTCGTTTCCGGTGAAAGTATTTTTTTTGTTGCTCATCAAGCAAAATATTGTTTTTTATGCTATAACAAAAATTCCTGCCAAGTTTAAGCTCTTATTTCCAATCTTAAGTACTTTCCATTTGATTTACAAGATTTCCCATTTAAAATACACGTAAATTGAATAACTTTTTTTTTAACTTTCTAATACTCAGCTGCGTTTTATGATATCGACGCGGTTTTGATCGCAAATTGTAGGGCATTTGGTGTTCTTCAAAAGTGCCCATAGTAACTTAGCTGTAATTCCAGCTGTTTCACTGATGTCCGCTGAGGAAATCATTTTTCATATTAAATTGACCTTTATTGGCTTGCAGAACGTAAACCAATGAATGCACACCAAAAATGTAAATGGAAATTTTATAGGAAATTGAATTCCCTTCAAAAAAAGCCCTATGAGTCAAGTCGCTAAAGTCCATAGTTTTCGGGTTATAGGTGTTTTAATAATTTAGAAAATAAAATAGCAATTGTCATTTTTTTTTAAATTATATTTTTTAAATTATTAAAACTCCTATAACTCGGAAACTATTGACTTTAGTGACTTGACTCCTAAAACTTTCTTTGAAGGGAATAAAAATTTCTATAAAATTCTTATTAACATTTTTGATGTGCATTTATTGGTTAACGTTCTGCAAGCCAATAAAGGTCAATTTGATACGAAAAATGACTCGTCAGCGGACATCAGTGAAACAGCTAGAATTACAGCTAAGCTACTATGGGCACTTTTGAAGAACACCAAATGCCCTACAATTTGCGATCAAACCCGCGTCGATATCATAAAACGCAGCTGAGTATTAGAAAGTTAAAAAAAAAGTTATTTAATTTACGTGTATTTTAAATGGGAAATCTTGTAAATCAAATGTAAATTACTTAGGATTGGAATTAAGAGCTCAAACTTGACAGGAATTTTTGTTTTAGCATTAAAAACAATATTTTGCTTGATGAGCAACAATAAAAAATACTTTTACCGGAAACGAAGAACCCTAATATATATGTATATATATATATAATATTTTATATATATATAATATTTTATATATTCAGTGACAGAATAATTAAAATATTAATTTATATAAAGAAAGTAAATACGATCGTCTTATTTACTCGCGTAATTTAAATGTAATTCAAATGATATAGATAAATCGATTCATCTCTATACTTGGCAATAAAAAAAAAGTTTAAACCATGAAAAGGCACGAATTCAAGTCAAGATCTTTTCAACGATACCAACATCAACTTATTCTATTATATAGAAATGGCTGGAACAAAATTTTTCTTTTTTTTTTAATAATATAGATTATAAAAAAAATCGCAATTTCTAGAAATCATTTTTTTCAGAACCATTTCAGGATAATTAAAAAATTAATTAGTCGAATTCCGTAAATCACACAAATAATTACTTTTATTTCAGTTTATATATTTATGATCATGGAGCTGCTGATCCTTGTGATCTCATATAAATATACATATTATTATTATTAATGAGTACAATTACGATGTACGCTCAAGAAAATACTATATAAATTAAAGTTTTCCGACTACAGAATTTTCAGACATTCACTCACTCATTTCAACAGATACCAAAGTTTACTCTTTCAAGGGTTGACTGGTTTTCTTCCAGATTTATCAAATATAAGTAGCATTTACTTCGAAATTAATCTAATGTTTCTGATGTCGTAACTTGGAGCGTAAGCGAGTTCCATAAAGTGCAACCCTTTGATAAGTTGTTGTGTCAGCAAATGGAACTAGAAGAGTATCTGTTTTAGCAAAATTACGACGAGATACAACATTCGGCCTAAGTACTAACTGATGTTTGAAAAAACCTGATCGCATAAGACAAAGCTTTATAAAATTCACACGCGACAAGGTATGAGTAATTGGATGATGTTTTTACTTTCTGGATGATCTTTAAATTTAAAAAAAGTTTGATTTGGTGATATTACTTTGATAATAAAAACTTTCCACAAAATTTCTTTTTTCACAAACTAAAATTTAAAAAAAACTTTTTTTCGTCAGTTTAAAAAAAATACCTTTCAAAAAAAATAAAATTAAAGTGACAACAATTTGGTAACTGTTATTTTAAAAACTTATACCTTAGTACTTTATATATTACACGGAAAAAAAAATTTTTTTCTTAAGTAGTAAATCAATAAAAATTATAATATTGATTTCAAATCTAAGATGAATAATTTTTTTAGCAGAAGAAAATTGAAATTTATTCACAATAATCCCAAAAAAATGATGATCAGCAAATCTCGAGTTGAACTCAAAATTCTTCAATTGATAAAATGTTTTCAAGTGAAATCGTAAAATTTTTTCACTAAAAGTAAATTAGATTGAAAATTTTCAATAATATAATTTCTTATAAAAAGAAATACAATACTTTTAAAGTTATTTTTTCCCTCAGTGTAATAAAAAAAATGGTTACTTAATTAACTGTTATAAATATTAAGTTTCATTCCTGTTAAATAATAATTTATAATTTAAAAAAATATTTCTTCATAACAAAATAGTGAAAGGAGAAATTTTCTTTACCGTGAATCCATTAGGTTTTACCCTAAATTGAGTTTGAAAAGTGTTTTTCTACCTAACGTATAAAAAAAAATATAAATATATATATATAATAACTTTCGATTTAAAATGAAAATTTCTAGTCAATTTTCAGCTCCCCTTTTATGTTTATTAAAAAGAAACTATACGTAAGTGAAGAAAACTTTTAAAAAGTTATTTAAAGTAGTAATAATCGATCTGAAAAAATATGAGTATTCATATAAAAGAATAAAACCAACAAAAACTAAAACTTACTGTTCCGTCGCCAAGATTGTGTATAATACATGGCAGTAATGCCGTGGAACCCGATTGTGCATAAATAATAGTTGAATTTTCGGTGCCAAAGATCATTGGTAAAGTTGGTGGTAAGTCAATATCTGATATAGGTTTTGAAGTTGGACTTTTATCGATAGAATTGACACCCAATCGTTGCTGAAGCATTTCAGCGGTAACTGTAGCCGACGGGTAGTCTGAAAAGTAATAATGACAAAAAAAAAATACGAAAAAGATATAAAAAAATATATAAAGTTGGATTAACTTGTTGTAATTTATAATAGAATAAGAAACTGATGAAAAGATAAGAAGAATTTCCGATAAACTTTAAGTCAACTAAAAGTTATATTTAATAATAATAATTATGTTGGCTTAAATCAGTGAGCAGCTATAATGACGTCTATAAATTTAATTATCACATTGTAACATAAATTGTACAACTATACAAAACAATATCTATATATATGTATGTACAATTAACTTACTGGTTTGTATTGCGATGTTTAGTAGTAATGAAAACACTAAGATCCTCATTGTACAATTAAACAGCACAATAGTAGGAGTTAAATAGTATGATTATTATTCATTCATATCTATGTTTTATTACTTGTCAAATAAATAGTATCTTCATTTCGAGTAACTTGTATTTTAATTTCTTCTTTAATCATCTTCACTATCATCTTCTTTTAAATAAAGTAATACTCGACTCTAGAGATTGAGATTAATACTCCGGCGTTAACACGACAGTTATCTACTACTCTTTCACTTGACGACTAATTAAAAAGCTAATTAAATCTGCAACATAATTGTAAATAACTCCAGATTCATACTTGATAAGATTACAATGTTAATTGTTCCATGCATTTAATATCATTTAATTTATAGCTCATAATTAATTCAATAACAGCATGATAATATATTCCATGATCGAATAAAATTCAATTGCAAGTATCAATCAATCATTTAATAATTAAACGGGGTGATAACGATAACTTTCATTATAATGAAATAGTTGATTAATTTCAAAGCTAAAAATTTAAATGATTTATGTATAAGTAAAATATGATAGACAAAAAGTAATATAATGAAAATAAATTTAATCTGTGATATATCTTTTCGATATCATTCAATATTCGTTGAAATTTAGTCAACGCTGATGAATACAAATTACAACTCAATATCAATCTACCGCAATTGCATTGGGAATTTTTAATAGTAAAACGATTTCTGCATCAGCAAATAAAAAATAATTTATACTTATATATAAAACAGGTAAAAGTACATAAATCCAAAGAAGAAGAAGAAGAAAAGGAAGAGAAAAAACAAATAATTGTATATAATTATTATTAAATAAAACAAATAAAATAAGCGCTCTTTTCATTCTCTCTATCATTCGTCTAAAGTGCTTTCATCGCTTTTAACGCCCATTGCCTTTTCATTCTCAACACTCAACACATCTATCATTCTATTTCTCGTGTACTCTACAACTCTTGATCATTCTCTCATGACTTTACATTAGCTTTTACCCCTTTTTTGTATGTTAACATTTTTTTTATTACCCGATGATACGAACTGAAACAAGTACTCGGATATTGTAGGTCTTGACCATAAATCAACCGCTAAAATTGTCACGGATCTAGTGAGTTAAATTTAACGGTTTAGTATTAACATGACCAAAAAAAAATATAAAATAAAATAAATCGTATAAATTTTATCTCAATCCCGAAATCAGCGAATTAGTTTTCCAAGTGATTAACTAATAGGGTATATGTATGTATGTATATATTTATTTACATGTGTGCAAATGTACAGGTGTGGTTTTTAGGCAACACACGACCTCAATTTCGTATCAAGATAAACGATCAATTTTATTACGGGCAATTGCAATTACTACACAGATGAGGCTATACATTACCCTGATAAACATCCTGAGATTAGGCAGATCGCTCGACTCCAGTATGTAAACAAATTATGTATTCTATACAAAATTTCACTTAATATTTTTAAAATTTTAATTTTGATAATAATTAATTTTTATTCTATGTTCTATTTGTTAATTGAATTTTGAAATAAATAAATAAAGTAAAATAATTAGCTAAGTGAGTAAATTTAAAATTATTAAAATAAGATTGCGTATAAAGTGATGAATGATCGTCAGTTTATGTACGAGGGTGTGTTATCATAGTGATAATTTAACGGAGCGGTTGACATCAATCTGGGTAGACGATGTACCGCGAACTAACGCCTCAGTATTGGATGCTGTGCTCTCTCCCTACGACGGGGGTTGAAAACTAGAGGACTTGTATAGGGAGAAAATGAGAACGTTATAGTGGGAGGAATTGTCTATATATATGTATACAGAGATATATATGCAAAAGAGATAGACAGAGAAAAATGAAAGAAGACGATACATTAAAGCGCCTGCGTTCTCTTTTAAAATGTATATTTTCTTACTCTTTTTATTTAGTATTTAGTAAACTTTTGAGCCACAAGTAAAGACAAAATTCACCTCTTAATTACTATTCTTAAAACTTTAACTATTTATTATACTTGTTCATGTTTATCACGTACTTATTTATCATCTTTTTACTTTATTATTAAACTTTTTCATATTCTTCTTCTTTTACGTCAAATTCATTTTTTTATTTATTTATTATTTTGTTTTTAAAGTTATACTTATTACAAGAAGTAATACGATACTCGATGATAATTTCAACGGTAAAATGATCACAAGTCGATTCAAATTTCATGAGTAATACCGTAGTTATTCCGTGACAGAAATATATTTTAAAAAGATGTACCTCATGAGAATACTACTCATACATTTTTTTTTTTTAATTTTATTTTACATCAACGACATGGATATGTATACACATATATGTATATAAACAGTTTGTAGGATAACGCAGGCGCGAGAAATTCGAATAAATAAGAGAGCCACAACCCCGCCCAATAAAATCCAGGGGATCAAAAGCTGTGCGTAAGATCTCACCTGCAAAAAGTCTTGTGTAATTCTTTTACTGGAGTTGTTTCTTACTTTTTTGTGTATTTGTATTTATTTATTTTCATTGGCTTTTTTTATTTGTTTTATTTTCTTACTTAGGATTAATGTAACAGATGTTTTCACCCTAGATGTGTATTTTTTATTTATTTGATTTTATATTTTTTTCCCTCATTCTTCATTGCGATATTTATCTTGTAAAAATTGTCGCTGGTATGAAACCCTCCTTAGAGAAATAAATCCGCGACATTTATGACCCTTAGAGACTTTATTGCTCGCTATGGTGTTTTCCGTCAAAGAAAAAAAAACAAATCTACTTGGTTGTATGTATTATCATAAATCTTTCGAGCCCTTTTTTATCCTATAATTTTCTATTAAATATTTTTTATTATCTATTTTTTTATTTTATTTATTATCATTACCGATAATTAAAATTCCCGCAGTTTTTATGAGTGCGACTAGCAGACATCAGATAAATTTAAAATTATAAATAAGTAGAGTAAATAATTTAAAAAATGCACTTATTAATTTTAAAATTTTGAAAATGCCCATTTTTTTTTAATTTTATTTTATCAATCATTTACTCTATTTATTAATTTTAAATTTAATGTCTACTACATTCACACTCGTCAGTTTTTCCATGTTTGGTAATTTAATATTTTCCGCGGCACATTCGGACGTCATAAATAAATAATTATTTACTTCTACGTATTAATAAATTCGGGATTACTGCATTTGAAAGGAATATGTCAGCATTCTAATTAGCAAATTGTCTCTACATTTCAGAAAATCCTCTACTTATGTGAGAAAAGTTATTTAAAATTTTTTTTTTCATCTAAACATTAATTTCACATCTAGTACATGTACAATATTTTTATCTAAGTTACTCAAATATTTTTTCTAACTATTACTATCTGAAAATAACACAGAATTACTTACTAAAAAATATTAAGTTAGACAATTAGCTAATTAGAACGTCGATGTATAATTAATAAATATGTACACTGATAAATATTGATAAATGTTGTTTTTTATAGATACCTATATATGTAATATAATAAAGTAGACTAACTTTTTTATAATCTAATTGATTATTTATTACAAATCACTTCGTACAAAATCACCAGGTCCAGGTGGTGGTGCTGTTAATGACGTAAGCCCACCAGCTGGATCTGCTGCAAATCGTTGAGATTTTTGTGGACCTGGCGGTGGTCGTTCACCAGCTTTTAATTTATTTATTATTTCTTTTGTTGTTTCTGCTGTTAAATCCTCCTAAAAAAAAAAAATCAAATTTATTAAATGATGAGTAATAGTTAAAACTAATTTTAAAATATAATAATTAACATACATAGTAGTCATCATTAACTTGTAGCATTGGAGCATTAGCACAAGCTCCAAGACATTCAACTTCCGAAAGAGTAAATAATTTATCAGCAGATGTACCACCGAGTTTACAGTTAGTTGCTGCTTCTACAGCTTCAACGATTGAATCGGAATCACGTAGCCAGCATGGAGTACATGTACAAATTTGTACGTGATATTTTCCCATTGGTCGACGATTGAACATCGTGTAGAATGTTGCAACTTCATAGACTCTCATGTTTGATACATTTAAAATCTCAGCAACTTTGTGCATAGCAGATATTGGTAACCATCCATGTTGACGCTGAGCTAGATCTAGCAGAGGAATCATTGCGCCGCGTTTGTGACCTTCTGGATAAATTCCAAGAATTGCTTCCACTCGTTTTTTATTAGCATCATTAAATTCAAATGGGATGCTGGGATTATCTTGCTCTGAATCACGATGCTGTAATTTTTTAACAATCATTACATGTCAGATAAGACTGTCATCAATCAATAACTACTAAATCGGAGTTATTTTATTTAAATGTTTAATAGTTTTTTTTTAAATATTACTTACGACAAAAAGATGATCGGATGCACGAAAAGCTGAGGTTTGAATCTGTCTAATATTTCTCAGTGCCTATCAAATAATAAACAAATTATAATTTATATTTATTACATAAGATTTTAGGTTAAATTCATTTGTTGTTATTAAATGGTACAATTATTGAAATTTTAATACTTACGGTTGCATTGCATATTTTCCCTAACGTAACAAACATTTTTATATTGATAATTGTATTTAATTTATGTTGTAAACAAGAATTTTGTTAAACAATAATATGCAATCTCTTCAACAATCAACATAACACTGATTATTTTATTCTGGTAGAGGGCGGTCTTTTTCGCGCATGTTCTTTTTTTTAAATGACGCGGGTTTTTTAAATTTATTAAAAACCCATGTAAAAAAAATTCGTTTCAAAAATGTTCATGACAGTGAACGTTTAAAATTGAGACAATTCTGAATAAATTGAATATTTGTAAAACTGAAAAAATTTGAAAGAAAAATTTCAAACTCGCAGGCTTTTTTTGCGCATTTTTTTTTTTAATTTTTTGAGCAAAATTAATTTGATTTGACAGTTTATTGATGATACTGAAGATAGCTGACTTCTAATAATTTTTTGATTTTTTTTAAATGATAAATTATAAAAAAAGAAATATTTGAAAAATTTGCTCCTGTAGTTTTTTGAATTTTCTACATGTGCATATTAGTTTTTTTTTTTTTCTTCAAATTTAATTGTTGAAAAAAGAATCCGAAAATTGTTAATTGTCTGCTAACTTCAGGATCATAGAAAAAAATGAATTAATTAGGAATTATGAACATTTATGACTCTTACTAGAATTATTCAGATATGAGGCAAAAATAAAAATGATTTGAAAATATTTATGAACATTTTTTGACTTTTATTAGAATTTTTCGGGGTTCGTTTTTTTTCACTTTTTATACTTGTTCAAAAATTTTTCAAAAAATGAGTGATTGGAAGTAATTATAAACTAAAAAATTTGTTAATTCAAATAATTTTTACTTAAAAGATGTCAAAAAAAATAAATAAAAAAAGAAACCTTCAAGAAAAGTCTACACTAGAGTGTTCAACTCCATTTAGGAAGTTCACTGTCAGGAACATTTTTGGAATGAATTTTCCTTACACGGGAGAGTGAAATAACATCATTTATTTTTTTCATAATTATGCTGAGAAAAAAAAGTCATACTTTTGTATAATTATAATATAATAAATATAAATAAAAATATGATACGAAATAAGCATGAGTGTGAATGTAGCAGACATCAGACAAATTTGAAATGATTAATAAAATTGAATAAATAATTAATAAAATAAAATTTTTAAAAAATTTGAAGTTAATAAATGCATTGTTCATAAATATTATTTTTTAAATTATTTACCCTATTTATTTATAATTTTAAATTTGTCTGATGTCTGCTACATTCACATTCGTAAATAAGCAGACATCTAATAATTTTCCGTTTTCTTTTAAAAACAATAAATTGAAAAAAAAAAAAAGATTTCAAAAAATTGCTTCTATAGTTCTTTTAATTTCCCACATGTGCATATTTTTTTATTCTTTAAATTAAATTTTTAATCATCTGCTAACTTTAGCATCATATAAAAATAATTCAACTATAAAAAAATAAATGAGTAAAAATGGACGTCTCTTATAATTTTTTTTTTTTCTATATGACTTTATAGAGTAAAAGTTTTCTTTTATAATTAATTTAAAAATATGAATTAATAATGAAGGTTTTAAATATATTAATAATCAGATGACAGGTGATTAATTTATTTATAAACATCATCAATAACGAGCTCTTAAAGTAAACTTCGACGTTATAAGTAAGTTATTAATAAAGTATTATTTCTAAAAATAAAAATAGAACGGTCTTGACGTTTTTTTTTTATAGTAGAAAATGTTTATTGAGCATTGTTACATATAATTATCGTAATAGTAGTGACGATGACAGCGATAAATAATTAACAATTTGATAATAACTCAACAGATAATAATTGATGTGGTTATAAAAAATTTTTTATTTAAAAAAAAAAACTTCTCTTTCGTGTCTTGTTGACTAGCATATTAAAAGCAAATTAATTAATAACAATTATAATAATAGTAATTAAGTCAATTAGTATTGTCATAATACGTGAATAAAACTCTTACGTTTTATATTAAATTAATAACGAAATTTTACAAATAAATTAATTTTTTTTTATCCATTAGTTGGGTGATTTTATAAATCGATAAATCACAATTATTAATATTATTATTATTTTATAGTTTTAATTATACGAACAATAATAAATCTAGTTATTGATGAGATAAATGATACGAAATCGCCATAAAACTAACAGTACAATTGTATAATCGTTATTATAGAGAAATATATGTTTTTATAAACTTCAATAAATATGTTAATTTTATCTGACAGATACATTGCTTATACATTTTATACTCTATTATTTTTATTTTATTTCATTTATATAAAATAATTAAAAATAGATCGTATGTAATTTAAAAAATTTAATGTTAATATTGTAATTATTACGTTTGATTAAAAGTTTAATTGCTTTTAATGTTATTTTGACACGTTAAATAAATAATTTTATAATTAATCAAAATAATACATAATTAAAAATATAAATGGATGTTAAAATAGAAAATTTTACGTATTTATGGGTTAATTTTTAGTGATAATTAAATTTTATATTTAAAACTTAAAAATATCGCAGTCATTTGATCTGAATGGGATAAAAAAACAGCCATAAAATAATTTTTTTTGTTAAAGATCGAGTATACTGCATGCTCTGCATTCAAATAATTGTTTATAACAATTATTTTTTTTTAGATACAATATATATATGTATAAATCGATTATATCATTATCAAATATTCTGTGTGAAAAGTTAAAAAAATTTTGGTCTCTCCAAAGTCTTGATGAAATTATTTATAATTTCATGCGATAAATTGCTTATTTTACTTTTTTTTACTTTTAAAATATGCATTTGAGCACTTGGTATTAAATACCACTCATGTCTTATTAATTAATTTATTTAAGATGTCGTTTTTGGCCAAGCTATTTTAGCGTCAATTCTTTTAAAAGCAAAAAGGCAGTGTGATAGCTCTTGAGGGCACTCTTGATCTCCCAATAATGTTTCTAGAGACAAAAATAAATATATATTATTTTAATTTATAATTCGGTAAACTGTTAAGTGTTTAAATTTATAATTATTGCTATTTACCTTCGCCTTGTACTAGTTTATATAAACCATAGTCTTGTGGATTCGTGCATCGTGTTTTATGTGCAAGTATACGGCAAATCTCACGGGTGTTCATGTTTGGTCTGACGGGAAGTGTTCTAGTATTTAACGATCCATGAATTTCGTCTGGTACAAGTACCCGAAGTACTGAAGAACAACATTCAGGAGTTCCACAACCCTTTAATTAAATATAATTACATTATAATTAATATTACTGCACTGTAAAAAATTCAGAGCCATTACGGATTCTATTTGAATCCGAATTCACTCGGAGTTCTGGAGTTCTAAAAAAAATCACTCTGCATACGGAGTAAATAGGGAGTAGTTTTTTCAGCGGAGTGATCTAGATTTTTTCACTCCCTTTCGGAAATTTTATATTAAAATAAACTTTTTTTAAGAGTGAATTTTACCTCGAACCGGAGTTTCAATTTTAAAATGATCTCCCATTCGGAGTGAATTTTACTCCAAGCGGATTAAATGAATAAACAGTAATCCATTCCGAATTAAATCTGTCACTTAGAGTTCTGAAGTGTTAAAAAAAAATCACTCTGCGTACGGAGTAAATAGGAAGTTTTTTCAGAGGAGTGATTTCGGAGTAAATTCAATTTTATTTGAATCCGAATTCATTCTGATGCGGAGTCTTAATATTAAAATAAATTCCTTTCAGGAGTGAATTTTACTCCGAATCGGAGTTTCAATTTTAAAATGAATTCCCGTTCGGAGTGAATTCCACTCGTAGGAGATTAAATAAACAGTCATCCGCTCCGAATTCATTCCGTCACTTGGAATTTTGAAAAAAAATTACTTTGCGTATGGAGTAAATAGGGAATATTTTTTACAGTGGAGTGATTTCGGAGTAATCTGGATTTTTTTTCACTCCCATTCGGAGTTTTTATTTTAAAATAAGTTTCTTTTAGATATGAATTTTACTCCGAATCGGAGTTTCAATACTAAAATGAACTTCCCTTCGGCGGAAATACAATCCGCTCCGTATTTACTCCGCTAATTTTTTAGTAAACAAGTAAATAATAATTAAAAATAAAATAAATATATAATTGTAATTACATTTGTAGTTGACATAGTTCCCTGACTAGTCTTGAATGTTTTTAATACATGAACGGCACTTGATAGCGTAGTTAAATAATATCCACCCTCACCAGTAAGAAGAGACGGATGAAGTAGACCCCACATAAATTCAGCTTCTATTTCAGCATCGACCACTTTACCACGTACCAGAACCCACACAAGTAGCGGCAATAAATCATCAGCGCCCAGAGTTACGTGTTTATCGCAATTAGAATGTTTAACAGAATTAAAAATAGTCGATATGGCAGACAATAAATTCTCCAATTTGTCCAACGGTGAATCTGATTTTTGCAAACGCTCAATGTATTTTAATATCAGATTCAAATTATTATCTGACGGCGGTATTATAGTCGCTCGTACACCTAATTCTTGTATATGTTTACCATGAGCATATTGAATACTGTCAGCAAGGGTATTAAGTGACCCAGTTGCACCGTAATGTTCAACAAATAGTTTGTATACATGTTCACGTAATGGGCGTACAACAAGCCTCATCATTACGCCCTCAAGTATTGCATCTAAATTAAGAAACTCATTGGCCTTTAATTTAAGACGTTCTTTTTCAACTTCTTTTTCAAATTCACGCTCGCCGTGTTTGACTAAATAATTTTTCATTCCCGACATAAACTGTCGGATATTTCTCATTACAACATGAGGACTTGCTTCTTTACCTTCCATTGTACATTGAATAAAATTATCAATATTTTGTGAAAATACAGTCGTTTTATCAGCCGCTAATAGTAATGCGTAAGCCCTTATACTTGATCCAGTTCCGCTAGCATCACGATTTTTCAAGGCTTGAAGTCGTGGGGGAGCTATCAAACAAAGAAATATATATTTTTTATAAATTTTATCATATTTATATTTATCTAGTATAATCTGTTTATATTATATTATCATTGGTGTTTCAAGTATTATTATTATTTGACTTAAATTGTTCACGAGTGTTATCACGTGTAATCATTATCAGAAAAAGAGATTTTTTAATTTAAAATAAAAATAAAATTTAT
The DNA here is from genome assembly GCF_026212275.2 of Microplitis demolitor. Classification (NCBI taxonomy): domain Eukaryota; kingdom Metazoa; phylum Arthropoda; class Insecta; order Hymenoptera; family Braconidae; genus Microplitis; species Microplitis demolitor. The sequence continues at coordinate 18,673,991 of NC_068548.1, forward strand.
ATCAAATAATTATTTTACTATGAAAACTATTTATTTTTTAAATATAAATATTAGGGTGTAATTTTAGGGCCTTTTTTTAACGCACTACCAGATTCTATACTTGCAGAAAGGTGAAATAAGATGTCTGTTAAAATTAGAGCCCATAATATCAGCAGGTGACTCATTTTCTATTTCCCATTTAAATAACATGGGGAAAAAATTTTAAGTTTTGAATTTTATACCTCGGCAACGGCTCACTGTACAGATAAGCCTAGGATATATTTTCGAAGGGAATTTAGCGCGCTACAAAAAAAAGTCTCTTATCATTTTTTGATAAATCCATCTGTTCAAAAGATATTGGAGTTTTAAGTCAAATTTATAGTAAATTTTGAGATCTTTTTACTTTTCCAGCGAAACTATCAGATTTATCACAAAATGTCTTCGGATCATTTTTTGTAGACAATTTTATTTCCTACAAATTATCTCCAATAAAGTTTTTTCGAATTCCGCATAATTTTCAAGTTAATTTCATTTTAACGTCAAGATCTTAAAATCGATCAGGACTTTTTTTGTAGCGAGTTAAATTTCTTACGAAAATGAATCCTGGGCTTATAAGTACAATGAGTCATTGCCGAAGTATAAAATTTCATACTTAAAATATTTTTTCCCATGTTATTTAAATGGGGAATAGCAAATCGTGATGACCCACATGTTAATATTAATATTAAAAGCTAATTTTAACAGGCATCTTATTTTACCTTCTGCAAGTATAGAAGTTGAAAGTGCATTGAAAAAAAAGTTGCCTTAAAGTGACCGCTAGTAAATATATAAATTAAAAAATTTTTTCAAAATTCTTACATTTAAATATAACAGTAGTACGTTGTACTTTTCGACAAAAGCATCTGAACCATAAGCTTATTTTTCTAAACATTTTTTTAGTATAAAAGGTAAATTTTTTACACTCTGTATCAACACCCACTAAATTATCAATCATTATAATTAAAATAATTTCAAGTATCACAATTACTCACAAATAATAATAATTAAATCTTGAATTTTAAAGTTACTTTTAAATAATTTAATCATTGTAGATTTTCAATGTTAAATATCGTACGTTATCAATATGCTAAGACTATAAATACACTGAATCTCGTCGGTTAGTTTTAGCTAGTGCTTTATCAGAGAGAGGACAAGTAAGAGGGAGGGATGAAGCTACAGATAAGCGCGTCTGTCAAGAGGATGAGTTAAGTAAAATAAAAGACAAACGTGGACAATACTGAGTGACAATCATTGATAATCCCACGAATAAACCATTGTCTCGAGTGCATATGATATTCATAGATACAGATTAATCATTGCGCATAGTCACTTATTATTTTTTTTTGTTTTTTTTTAAATTATTTTCAAACTAATTATCATTATCATCAGATTGCGCTATATTATGCTATTATAATATATAAATCTATCATACAATTTATAACTCTTTCTTTCCGTGTCCATAATTTATAAAGATTAGTTATACATAAATTATAATGAAAAGAATAATAAAAAAATTCAAATAATAACAATAAGACTAATAGTATTATACGACACATTTATATAAAAGAAGAATATTTTTTAAATGCTAAAATTATTTTTAAAATGAATTTTATTTGTTTGAATTAGATTTAGCCTTATAATATTGTGCTGACGATAAAAATGTCAGGGTTGTTAATAATAAAAATATGTGTGAAAAATAAATAATTGCACTTGAATATTCTAGAGATATATTTTTAAGATAAATAATAATTTATTTTTTATATTTGTTTCAATATATGTATATTAGAATGTATGTATATATATTTTTTTGATAAATAATAATGATTTTAAATTTTAATTATGGGCAAATCTGATCTCTATTATAGTTATATTGAGAGAGTGAACTTGGTGATTTTCAAATGAAATGTTTTGAGAGATAAAGACCCAAATCATTAGATAAAATATTTCATTTGATGCGTAAAGTTATTATTTATCGAATGAAATGCTTCTCGTCCGGAAATTTCTGTTTATGAGAACGGCTCATTTTAATTTTCCATTTGCTAATGTAAGTACAACAAGAACCGTTTCGTTTGTTCAAATGTGTGTGAAAAAAAATAATAGATGTCATATTTTCTTAAACAAATTACATGAACATGGAATTAAATCTTTAAAAGTGTGTGAATAGTTCGAACTTTCGAATAATTCGAGTTTTTCGAGCTATTTAAATTATTCGTCAATCCTCAAATTATTTGAAAATTTACGAATAAAGAAAAATTTTCTTTCGAACGACTTAATATTGTAATATTTTTTCAAATAATTCAAATTTTTTCTGAGATAAATAGAGCTCAGATACGAATCTACAAAAAAATGAATTTTCGTTACTTGAACAACTAAACTCTCCATTAATTAAAAATTTAATATTTGATAGCTGATCAGAATTTTCTTGATACGAACCGAGTAATTTTAAAAGTTACAAATAATTTTAAAACTTTCAGATAATTAGAAAATTTTGTAATTATTCGATTTTATCAATTTATTTAAAAATTTTAATTTTAAATCGAATAGTTATATCCGATTTGATTCGATTTGCACACTCCTATCAATTTTAATTTGAATTTTTTATAAAATCAATAAAATTCTTTTTCCTTTTCCGCGGTCCATCTTGTAGCAATAAATACATTTAATTATTATTATTATTTTAAATGTAACAGAGACAATATTTCTAGTTTTACAATTGCAAGTACTTATTAGGCATTGTTTAATTTAAATTGCGTAGTTGTTATAGTAATTATCTAAAAGACTTTCGTTCTATTGTACATTTAAACCTCATCAGTATCGCTTATGTACACCTGCTATAGACTGTTCCGTACTAATACTTTGCTATAATAATATTTATTATAAAAACTTAACACTTACACAGAAGAGGATCCAATCGTTCTTTGAAACTAGCTTTTCGTTTTAGTCTCTCATGATCACTGTCATCTGTATCAACATTAGTTTCCCATTCAGATGGTTCATACGTACGATCAGCCTCCCAATCTGACGGTGTTGTTTCTCGGATTTTTCTTTGTTCAATATTACTAAGGGTCGAGTTATTATAATTACTCTGTAATGTATCTATTGCATTTGTTGTTTTTATTAACTCTGGGTACCTGTTAAATTAATAATTATTTTAGTGGTAAAATTATACATTAGTAATAAATTCATTTGATGGTATTATAATCAAAGCCTTTTATGATCAAAATTTATTGGCATAAAAAAAATTTAATTCAAATGTAGACATATTTGGGGTGTTAAGACTAAATATCCTGTTTGAATGTACTGCATATTGAATGCATATATATATTTATTTTGGATAGGATATTTTTAGACGAGACATTTAGTCATATATTCCCTAAAGTATTGTAGCAAAAATAACGGTTTTAAGGCCACTCATCGACAGTGCCCCCACTTTTTAAAAATTTTCAATGACTCAACTGTCATAAGTGCATCAAAATTTTATCGATTAATTTAAAAAAAAATTAAAGCTTTAATTTAAAAAAGGATAATGTATAAGTAATTTCGCCGAGATAGTGAAAAAGAAAATTATTTACAGGTGATATTAATTGGAAGTTAAACAAAATTTGTTGGATAAATTTCAGTAAAATCTTCATGTCAATTTTAAAATCCGAATTTTTAAGTTTTATAGGCTAAAATTTATTCAACAAATTTTGTTTAACTCCCAATTAATATTACCTGTAAGTAATTTTTTTTAAATTCTCTATCTCGGTGAAGTTTCTTTTACGTTGTCCTTTTTTCAAATAATGCTTTAATTTTTGTTAATTAATTAATAAAATTTTAATACCGTTATGACAGTTGAAAGTTATTGCATATTTTTAAAAAGTGGGGGGCTGTCTGATAATGCCCTTAAGTTTATACTGTAAAAAATCGGGAGTGAATTAGAAGGATTTCGAATTTTATTTAAATTTGAATTCACTCATCAATCGGAGGTCTAAATTTTTAGAAAAAAATACTCCGAATACGGAGTTTATTTTTCCAACGGGTGATTTGGTTTCTTTAAAAATTCGCATTCACTCCGAACCGGAGTTTAAATTTTAAAATAAATCCCTCGGAGTAAATTTTAGTCCAAGGGAATTAAATAAATACACAGTCGCCAGCATTCACTCCGGATTTAATCCTCGTTCACTCCGCAAATTTTTTACAGTGGAATTAACTTATTAAATTATAAAAAATTTAAATAAATTAGCTACAGCCAATAAATAGTGATTGTCAAAAGTTAAAATACAATATGATAAAATGATTTAATTATTATTATTTAAAGAATATATTAAGTAGATATTCATATTTAAATTACCGTTGAAAAATGATACTCTGAACCGTAAGAGAATTAGTTCCATCATCTTTGTTATAGCTATCACGTGGAAATTGTCGTAATAAAATATCACTCATAAATTCAGGACTATCCTCAAAGTCAGTTTCATTTTCCGTCTTAATAACATCACTCTTATTATCACTTCCGTGTCTGTTACCATTACCATTTAGCTTTGGGCTTTTGTGTTTACCCTGACTACGGTCACTTTCACTACTATATTTATCCTTCTTGTCATCTTCATTTTCATTCTCTCCTCCTCTGCGCTCAGCTTCACTACCGCCTGTATCATCTCCTTCATTTCCTGTTATTAATAAAATCAATATTACCAAAATTAATTTAATAAAAACATATCTAAATAAATTAAATTAATAAAGTGAATTGCTTTTGACTGTGGGTTGAATAAATCCCAGCAGCATAAATAAAATAAAATAAAATAATAAAATTACCAATAAATTCCCAGCTTGAGTCGACTGTCCAGGAAGTATCATTTGATATTTTAGGTTTAACTTTAGGTGGCTGAACTGGTTTAGCACGTGGGTATATTTTTTTATTTTCTTTACCACCAAGACGATTTGAAGTGAGATTATCTACGGAAGACGATATAAGTGGTATTTTATCTTCTATTTCTTCAGATTCAGTCCAATCAATAGGATGCATTTGATGAGGATTATTACCACCCGGCATTTGAAACCAACCAGGTTCACTGTGACGATATTTACTCGTTATTCCACTGTTATTACGATTTTTTCTCCGAGGTACAAGTGGTTGAATTTGTTGTATAGCGTCAGCAGGTTCAGCATAAAATGGACTGCTCTGTTTAGATTCAGGAGTCATTGGGCTATTACTCTCAGACTTAGTGAACATCAAAGCTAGTTTATTTTTAACGGGAGTTATGGCAGTGACGTTTGGACTATTTAAAGAATTTGCGCTACAAACTCTCGACAGTAGATCTGGACGTTTTGGTATTCCACCAATATCTTCAGGCGAAGTTGAACCTCTTGGACTCTTTGAGCAAGACTCGGCAATTGGTTTAAAACTACTGAATTCTGGACTTGCTATTTCCATGTAACTTAATTTTTCACGTGATCGTGATGATCTGTCATTGCGCAGCAGCATTACACGATCAGTACCAGCAAATGGATCTTTTATTAAATTTTCACTCGGCTGACTTGGACTGAGAGTATTTTCACTACGATCATGCGGCGACCAACTAGAATTAGATCTGTCAGTTGTGTTCCAAATGTCTTCGTAGTCGGAAATTTTGTCAGCCGGCGAACTGCGGCAGTAAGATTCAAGTATGTCTGATTCTTGGTAATGCTGAGAATTTTTCCTCGCTTCGCGATCACGACGTCGACGTGATTTATTTGTGCTCGATGGGGTCGTTGGCGACAAGAGATTCGGCGTTTTTCTTCCAGTTGAGACTAGTTTTGATGAAGGTGATAATAACGTTGGTGTACTGGGTGATAAAGTTGATCTGCTTGTAAAATTTGATGAGAATGATTTATTTGATGTTATACTTTGTGGGCTCAACATTGTCACGCTTTTATCCGATGATGTGACGACTTGTTGAAATGAATCACTAGTACCGTTACCGATTTGATTAACATTCAATGAAATAACAGTAGTTGTAGTTGTGACAGTGACGTTGCTATTTTGACACTGACTTGCTCCTGGTTTAGCCCAACGTGGCGGTGGTGTAGGTGGTGTTTTAATATTACTTATTTGTATAACATCAGCACTTTCTTGGCTTTCGAATACAATATTTCGTGTAGTATCTCCTGACTGACTGTTTGGTGAATTAGCATTTGTTAAATTTGGGGAATTACTACTTATATTTTTAATAAAATTTTGTGACTCATTATTTAGTTTAGATTCGGTGGGTATAAGTACATTACTCTCGACATTATGAACAACAGGTGAACGACAACGAATACTTTGAACGAGATTTGGTGAGACTAATTTTTGACTGGGTTTTTCACATGGCAAGATAACATTTTCAATCCGCTCGTTCTTTTCATCAAGAGGTTCGTTAAATCTTTTTAAATTAAGAGTATTTGGCGGAGTAGGTCGTGGCAGTCTTGGCTGTTGTGATGTAACAAATGTACTAGTAGTTACGGACTTTATTGAGTGAGATGAATCTTGTGATGTGATTGGAATTAAATTAAGAATTATACTCTTGTCTCTAGATGATATTATGTTATTGTCATCGTGTGCTATTGGATCATTTCCAGTATTAAAGCTACCTAAACTTGATGCATTACTACTACTGCCACCACTTTCTGGTGGTTTTGGATTTGCCATCGGGTATCTCCAAAATTCCTGACCCAAAAGAGCAAGTGAGGAAAGCTGCTGTCTATTTTTCGCTTCACGCATTGCTCGTGGTAACGTTAATTGGACAGGTAACTCGTCGCTGCTTGACAAAATAAAACAAACAATTTTTTTTTTCAACAATATAATTATAAGTATAATTTTATCATTTATTTTTTATTGATACACTGTAAAAAATATGTGAAGTGAAGGCGGAGGAAATGACTTTTTATTTACTTAATTCCCTTGGAGTGAATTTCACTCCGGAGAGTTTCGGAAAATATTAATTATAAAAAAATTACTAATATATAGTGAGCTTAGGTCTTTGATATTTTGATATTTATATTGAGTACGGAAATAATTGCGAACTCCCTTTCCATATATTTACGCGAAATTATATATCTTAATGAATTATTTATTTAAATAATTATGTTTCTAATTAACAACTGTTTCTATTAAACATAAATTTACTTAAGTATTGAGGGGATTCTACGGGTTTCCATGGCGCCGCTGAATGATCGCGAATTCTTATAAAAGACGAAATAAGACTTTCTTCAAGAATAGAATTTTTTGATATCTCGCTTAGTTTTCGAGAAAAATTAATTTCGATAAAAATGCGACTTTTTCAAAAAAGTGAAAAATTTCATAGATTTTATTATTTTTAATTTTTTTTTAATTTTTTTTTCCGAAAAGTACATTTAAAGAGGAAAATTTTGAAAAAAAAAAAAAAACGTCTAAATTAGTTTATTTTTGAAGAAGTTACAGCAATTTGAAAAAAAAGTCTTTTTTCGTCAAGTTCGACAGGAATTTGCACTTATTTCGCGGCACGGCGGAAACCGTAGACTTCCTAAAAACTTTCTATTGACTCCGCATGCGGAGTGATTTTTTTTTAAACTCCGAAACTCCGGGTGAATTAAGATTGAAATAAAATCCGTGTTCACTCCCTATTTTTTACAGTGTCAATAAATTAGGACTAATAATTTTTTTTTATACTCACCAACACTGAGAATAGTGAGCTATAAGTGAGGGAATGTTGTCAAATCGATTGTCGCTAGTTTCTAAGCTCAGTTTACCCTTATTTGCTTGAATTAGATAGTGCTCAATGTACGGCCCTTTTCCTGCGGGCAATCTCACTGACAATGCCATTGTATCACTTTGACTCGACTGTCGTACCACAAAATTCTAAAAATATCATATATTATTATACTCAAGTCTATATACTTTATATAATTTGATCGTTAATTAAAAGTTTAATTAACTCATTAAAAATAAAAATAACCGATGAAAAATTCATTATTTACAAATTATAAAAAGATTGTTAAATAAAAAAAGTATATAAAAAATAAATGACGTTTAAAGATATTTATAAATCAATTAATAATGACAGTGTCACATTTAATAAGTATGAAACTCGTTTTTTAGCAAGACAGCAAAAAAATTTAAGCTTACTAAAATAAAAATAGTTAAAAATAGCAAAACTCGTGAGTCTTTGGTCAAATGTAAAATTTTTAATTTAATTTAAGTGCAAAGAGTTGATGTTTTTAAGAGAATTTCAATCACTGGCAATAATTTTAAATTTTAATAATCAATTTTTTGAAATAACATTTTTATAAAACTATAAAAAAAATTTCAAAATAATTTTTTCATTTTATAATAGTATTATAAAAAATATAAAAATGAATTAATATTTAATATTAAATACTAACCCCTTCTTCTTTGCCTTGCAAGAGATGAAAGGCGCCAGCTCTTTGTATACCCGGAAGGAACCATATCGGATGGGAACGTATGAGTCGTTCTATAAGGGTAATGTCACAAGCAACTTCACTCCCCGAATCTGAATGTGACGCTGAAGATTCTGCAGCCGATGTACCATGAGCCGAGGATTCTCCTTCTGATGAAAGCGATTCCGAGCTCTAAAAAAAATATAAATATTCAAATCTTGTTATAAAAATTTTTCTAATCAATCAAAAAAAAAAAAAATATATATATATTTTTTATATAATAAATAAAATAACTGACCTGGACATGATGTAAGTGAGCAAGCTGATGCTGCATGAGTGGGTTCGGGGGAGGTGTGTCCGGTGAACCATCAACTTCACTAACAGTTCCATGCTGCTGGAGATATGGTTCCAGGAAGACGTCACTCCTAAAAAAAAATACAAAATTTTCATTATTATCATTATTATTAAAAATAATTTTAAGTTGAAATGTCTAGATGCTCATATCAGAGTAAATACTAGTCTAGTAGTCTACTAGTGTGTCTATGGGGATATAAAAGGTGTGATAAAGAAGAAGGAGATAACGATAACGAGAATGAGAGAGATAAACGATTAGAGTATGGATGGCTTCCCTGTCTTTGTACGGGGGTTGCTATGGCAATTGGAGGTTCTCAACACGTGCTCGGTATTTTCTCATTTCCTTGCTACAACTGCTGCTCCTATTCAACCACCTACGACCGGCTTTTTTTTACCCACATTATTTTCAATGGGTTTTTATAGCAGCTTTAGATTTTTCAGCTTTTGCCAATTTAACCCGGAAATGAATAGAGTTAATGTGTACTGTACGTGAATCGTAGCTTTTTATTTAACTCAACTCACATAAAATTACTCTCTAGTTATTGGAGCAAGAAGTACAGGAGTAGCGAAATCGAAGCCGAATAACGTCGCTTGAATTTCACAATGGGAGTCAGACCGAGACAAGATTAAGTTACCATCTCATACAGTACAATTTGCTAGACTACATGGGACATGAGTTTTAAACTTCTTTATTTAATTATACTAGTACAAGAACTAATAAAGAAAAAAAATATATATAAAACAGCAACTAAATTCGTTTATCATTTACCTTCTGATAGATATTTCAGCATATCGACCTCGTGTAGCTGGACTTGGTGCATTTCTCTCATGCGTTGGGCTCGCATAAAATGTCAAAACACCACCATTGATATTTGTCAAAAATGGTGGCAGCATTTTATAATTTTTTATTTATCTTTTATTATTTATAACTTTAGTTTTAATTTATTTTAGTAGATTTATTTATATATTTTTTAAAATTTTTTTACATTGTCATGAGTAAAAAATTTATTTTTAATACTGTATTGGGTGGAGTTTTAATGCTTGTTAAACATTATTATATTATCAGTAGTTTAATACATCGTCTCTTCGGTTAAATGCACAAACTAAGAGAAAAACATTACGCAACGTTATCATGTTCCAAGAATAATTGAAGCGTGACAGTGAACTTAATAACAATTCTTGTTTATATCAATTAATCAGTTCTTATTATTATTAAGTATAAATGTATATATTTTTTATCCTTTGATTTATAAAACAAATTATTTATATAAATATGGTGTAATAAAAAAAATATGTATATATATTATATGACAATTGCACGTATGATGACTAGTAAAATGTTTTATGCCTTAGCAACCGTCGAGGACAACAAATAAAAGTAAATGGTGAATCTCAGCGGCTGTAATTTTTCGATAAACCTTTGACACAATTAATATATTTATATTTATACTCAATATTATTTATATTTATAACATTTTATGAGTTAATTTAAGTCTTCGGTAAACCCACTGACACACTTGTTCACTCTCTAATGCAAAGAAATCACTATCGTATCCGTCCTATCCATATTATGCCAGGATAATTAAAAATAATTTAATTTTTTGTATAAATAATTATCGTCTTAAATAATAAATAAATTAAAAATATATTATTAACAATTTTTATATTATTATGTATATATATTACTATTTTTTTCTTTTGATAAATACTTAAAACTATTATTTGATAAGCGCGAGAAAAAAAAATAAATAAAGTAAGCTAGTGCACAAGGAAGAGAACGATTCTAGACACCGGTCGACGGCGCACTGACTAGCGTCCAAGGCGTCGGTGGCGACGACGGTGACGTAGGGGGCGTCGCGACGCTCTGCACTTTTACTTGAACCCACACACACACAAATTATAGGATATCAATGTAACCGTGTGTTAAGCAAAACGGCATTTTTAATCTTTCATCTTTACTTTGCGTTTCGTCTGAAAAGCATCAACGATTCTGCGTCTCACAATCACCCGTCAAGGTCTGGGGTCAAAGTCTCCCGCAAACTTAACAGCTTTTATTCATCTTTATACATGCTTATAATAAATATATATACTTTTTTATTACTCAAGATGTAAAAATTAGTAGTAGTAGACTAAATTATCAAGTGGGCAGACATGTGGCTGTTCTTGACGTTTTCATCCACTGTCGTATCCAACAAGACTGTGTACTACTTAAATATATATTTAATTGCCACGTGTATTTTAAACACATATGATTTAATTAAACGTTTCCTTGACATAAAATCAATTTATATTAACTAATTACTTTATAATTTTTATAGCTTCGTTTATCAGTTTGTATTTGTCCATTTGTCCATTTATACATCTATATATTTAGACATAGACATTTATCAGTTCATTTTAATCATTTATTTTTTTTTATTAAAAAATTGATTTAAGAAAGTAATAAGCTATGATTGAAGTCTTTTCATTAAACCTGTACCCGAGGGTAATTGATATGATTTGTAGGTTCTAGTAAAGTTTCTAATAACACTTGCTCATCATCAAAGTACTGTCAAGTGCAATAATCATAATAATAAAAAAATACAGACAGAGTGTCAGCGGGTGTGCGGTACCGCGGGTAGAAAAATATACCCGCGAGAAACGAGATGATAAAATTTTAAAAAATAATGTTTTTAATATTATAATGGATGTGGCGAAAGTTTAAGATATTGTATATTTATATTTATGTAAAAGAATACTATAAAGTGAAATGATGTTTCACCAACGGTTCTTAATACTTGTATCGCTCTCATCAGCGATTCTGCCAAGGAAAATTCTTGTCCTTTCTATATTTAGAGCTCATATTTCGTTGGTTGGCATTCTACTTATACTTTAGCGAGGGCAAACTCGTACAGCAACTGTGTACTATATAGCGTACATATATATACATATAAGAAAAAGGGGAACAGAATGAAAATGCTTCTCGAGCCTATTTGACAGTATAAATTTTTTTTATCTTGTTCTTCATTCTCATTTTGTTTTTTATTCTCAAACTTTTTTCTTTATTTATTTGCCTTTTGCCTAACAATATTTATATTTTCTTTTTTTTACGATCTACCATAGAAGTAAAAGTCAACAGTTTCATAACTCTCTGATTTTTCACATGATCAGACGTCGACAGTGGTGTCGACAACAACAACCAGGAGGATATGAACCATACTAGCAACGGGGTAGAATTTTAGTTTGACCCCTCCGCAGCATTTTCAGAGGGATACACCCCATACACTAGCTGGTGGCTGGTGGCTGGTAGCTGGCAGCCATTGTCTGGCACCCGCTTTTACCTCATCCTCTTTACTTGGTGATATTGTACAGTCTGTCAGCGGGTAAGCTTTTATCTTCTCGCAAGCGTTACCGTAATACTTTTCTTTATGCACCTTAAAAGTTACACATACATATATGTATAAAAAAAAAATATATTTATACCTATACATTGTATATGTGTGAATAAAAAAATATTTTCAGTGTAAAAATAAATGAGCAAGATAGATTGCAATGTATATGACAATCTCCTTGTGCACCTGCTCACTTAACCGAAAAAAAAAAAAATAAATAATAAAAATAGCTCCGAGGCAATGTTAGTAAAGCCAAGCGAATCAATTCAATTTTTCCGAGGATCATGACCCTTGAATTTTTATATATTTCATTTTACGCTTCCCCATTCTCATTTTTATTACTCGTATCATTTTATTTATTAAATATAATTTTTTAAAAATAATTCATTGTATTATTTATTGGTGGCACGTGTCGCTGAGGAGTTTCTGTTGGTTGTTCTTGTTTATTTATGCGTAATCGTTAGCATGGTGTCCGCGTGACTTTAAACGACAGCTGCAAACATACATAATCGTTGGTCGCTGGGTTTGCTTAATAAAACATTTGTTTCTCTTTCTCTCGTTCCCGTAATTTTTTTATCGATCTAGTTTGCTACAATTTTATTTTAAATTACATAGATAGCTGGACGTTAATTTGGCTGTCCTGTACTGTACATAAATATTTAACGTACCTCTGATAATCATCGGCTGGACTACACAACTCATTCAACATACAGTCCAAATCGTTGGCCAGTGAATTAAGTAACTGGAATTAAATAAATTTAATTATAAATATATTTATGTATTAGAGCTTTTTTATTTTTTTTTCTTGTTCGAAATGAAATAGTTAAGTACTTACGAGTAAGTAGCTGGACGCATTACTGCTCGTTGATTCTCTCTTCTTCTGATTATGAGACACACAGTCCCCACTGAGAAGTGACATCATCCAGTTCGCATGTTAGTCACCGCTTCCTAACTACTATTTGTATTATAAGTGAAGTTTATCATCCCACTCTACTCGGCAATCCAATTCTCCAACTTCATTCCTGTAATCACATAAATAAACTTCGATATAATACTTTATTGTCACAAGTTTTACAAATATATCATTATTCTATTACAATTTTTGTTGATACTGAAGATTTTATGTATTTATTACTTTCCAACTCTTAGTAATTATTATTATTATTATTATTAATTCGTGAACGAAAGTTTTGATAGATTATTGGATTTGTCATTTTTGATTAATAAAACTTCTTAAATATATAAAAATAAATACAGACTATTTGGAGTACTGATACAGAGTAAGATTGCGTAATATGTGTAAGACAATATATTAATGTTAAATATATAAAAAAAATTAATAATCTGTATTGTTAAGAGAATAAGGAAAATTTTGTTCCAGTCCTATCTAGGATAAAGTACTATTTGTGGCCACTGCTCCATTTTTGGGCATTTGATACTTTATTTTAATAAATGAAAAAGTGTAAAATAAAATTACCAGTTTAATAGCGGGTTCAAAGTATCTTTAAATATATTTTAAAAATTAATTTTGTCATTGCGTTGTTTACAAATTATTTTATTTTAATTTTTCAAGTGCCCACAACTGGCCGTACCCGAGTAAAAAAATAAATTCTAGTTTAGTCCACACAAACCTCAATTCCTTTGATGTTTTATTTGCCGCCCAGAAAGTAACTCTAGTACTCAAAATCCTCAATGAAAACTATGAGGTCTAGATGTGAATAATTTGTCGATTTTTAATTATAATTAAGACCTCAAAATCCTCAACGAATGAAAAGTTATACTTCGGATTTTGAAAAATTTTAAATAGAAAAAGGAAGAAAGAGAATAGATTGAATGAGACTTCTGAGCTTCAAATGTGGATAACATTATTTCTGTATGTTTTGAGTATTTTGAGGCTCTAATCCAGATTATGTTATTCCAGTTTTGGTAAAATTGGTCGTAACTACTACTTTGAGGCCTAAACTAAGATAACTTTCTATACTGTTGTCAATCTTTAAATTCTAAAGTGACCCTCAAGAAGCTCATTGAGAACTTTGAGACTTAAATCCAAATTTGTTTTTTGACTCGAATAAAGTGACCGAAAACGGTACCTCTACCCTATATGATAGAATAAGTTAATGCTGGTAAATGTGGTATCATTAAAAAAGTCTTGACTTAAATTTGTGCCTTTTTTGATTTAAACTCTTTTTTATTGTCAAGTGTTGAGATAAATATCTTTATCTATATCATTCGAATCACATTTAAATTACGCGGGAAAAAAAACGATCGTATTTATGTTTTTTTAAATAAATTAATATTTTAATTATTCTGTCACTGAACATGACTGAATATACAATACTGGCTAATAATTCTTGAGCGGTAGCATAGAATCGGTAAAAAAAAAAATGTCGCAAAATAAAAATGTATATGACTACTTTCATACAAATGTAAAAATATAAAAATTAAAAGTTGTAAAAAAAACATTCAGTATTTAAAATTATATGTATATTAATAAAATGTAAAATTATATATATAGTTGCTCGTTTCAAACTATTTAATAAATTTAAAAATCGAAAATTTATTTTAAAAATATTGTATTGATTTTTAAGCAATTATTTTTGACTGTACAATGTATGAATATAATAAAGTTAAATCTGAAAATGCTTTAAGAGCAGTTGAATGGATTTTAATTAAATTTATTTTACTTGATTAGTCCGTGATGGAATTGTGTCCTTATTTAATTTTGATTAAATTAAATTTATTTTTTGTTGTAACGAATTATGAAATTTTATTTTTAAATAAATTTATTAGGTGCATTATAAATATATCATAGGGTTATATCACTCAGGTTTGATCAGATCTAATTATATATAAGACTATATATAATTACATATAACCTGATATCAGTCAAACATGAAGTGATCTAATTATATACAACAGTATGTATATATATATATATATAGGATTATATTACTCAGGTCCAATCAGATCTAATTAAAACACAACTGTATATATAATTATATATCAGAGGTGTGCGATAGTTCCAACTTACGGATTATTCGTATCGAATCGAATTGAACTATTTGAATTTTTAAATATTCCGTAGGTTTTCGAATAATTCAAAAATTTTATCACAAAGTAATAAAGGATTCGTCGAAATCAATATATATCGTGTGTAAAGTGAACGTTTTACACTTATTTATATGTTCCTTTTACATTTTGTGTGTGTTAAAAAAAAGTTACACACGTATTCGTTGAAAGTAAAATCTTTCCAAGAATTATTTTGTAATGGTCGAGATTATTTTAGACATATTTTGTATGTTGATTTGACAGTAACATATAAAGTGTTACTTTCGAATAAAATTACATTTTTAGGTGTTAAAAAATCAATCGCGACAGTTCAACAAGATAAATACTGTGTGTTAAATTGGCGCACAAAAGTGTTAAGAATTCGGACTCAGATTTGAATTGACATTAAAATAAAAATAATTAGAAAACAATGCAGAATTTCGAAAAACTTTATTTTTAATAATTTGACAAGAATAAAATTACCCACAAAAAAGTTCTTATGACATTTTGTGATAAGTCTGATAGTTTCGCCAGAAAAGTAAAAAGATCTCGACATTTAATATAAATTTGACTTCAAGCTCAAATTTAGATGGATTTATCAAAAAATGATAAGAAACCTTTCTTGTAGAGCGTTCAATTTCTGACAAAAATATTTATTGCGCATAAAAATCCTTGATTGGTTTGTGAGCGACAAAATTCTAAAAAAAAAAAAAAAAAAAAAAAAAAAATTCCCGTGTTATTTAAATGGAAGATAGAAATCTGCGATGCACGACCTCTAAAGGTCAAAATTAAGAGCTCCGGTTTCCACAGGCGTCTTTTTTCGATACTCTGAAGATATTTAACGCGGGATTTAAAAAAAAAAGTTGTCGATTTTTTTATATCAGTCTAATAATCATATGTAGTTATATATGACTCGACAAAATAATTTTTTCTCAGGATATTCATAAATGATTTTTTTTTTTTAATTCTTAAGATATTATATGATCTAATGTTTAATAATACAAAATTTATCGAAATACGTTGATTTTAAGGATGTTAGGTAATTTATTGGGTATATTGATTATACTGTGATGAAATAATAAATAGTTGAATAGTATATAAACTTAGAAATTATAGGTAAGCAAAAATATAAAAGGAAATTTATAAAATTCTTGTGAGATTGTTTGTTATTTGATCGCGTACGGCGCAGAAATCTCGAATTTTCCCTGTTATATTAAATATATCAATAAATATGAAAAATAAGTACAAAATGAGAACAATTATTAATTTAACATTCGCCGCGGCGATTTTTATGACATTTGATATCGATTACATTGAGGTTTGAGCATTATTTCTAATTTAATACTAATTACAGAAATTGTATAAATAGAAAATTTTTATTTTATTTAAAAATTTTTTCTTTTAATAAAAGGGAGGAATGACTGTCGAACAAATTAAAAGTTTTATGAAACCAATGGGTAAAAAATGTCGTGAAAAAATTGGACTTGATCCAGGTATGCAATAAATATTTTTATATTGTTTAACTTTTAAGCAGCAACCTGGGTTGTTTAGGGCACAGATACATTTTTTATACTCTGTAATTTTACAATGCAACCATAAATAGTAATCGCTAGTCATTGTAAAAGATTTTAAGGTAAAAGGATCTTTGTGACCAAAAAGCGTTAAACTATCTTATCATATTTTAAAACAGGAATCTAAAGTAAGTGCTGATATTTAAAAAATGCAAGCTGTTGACCCTTTAAAATCTTCTGTCACAATAATTGAAAAATGTTGTTCTTTTTTCATTAAAACATTCAGTAGAATAGAGTAAAATATTAAAGGGTATAATAAGAAATCTGACAATGAATAGATTATGAGATGCCTAAAATAAAAATTTATATAACCGACTGCTGTACTTTGTTCAGACATTAAGCAAACTGTAATTCACGTCTTCCATATTATTTCCATATTATAGGCAAAAAATATTTATAATTTATGACTAAAATTCATTTACTTCATTTTAAAGTTATTTAAATTAATTAATCAATTATTAATACATTTTTTCATAAAATTTTATTAACCAACAGCAAGAATTTTTTAATATAAAAAGAACGCTTGAAAATTATTCAAAACAGTTTAAATAATTACACCATAAAAAGAGTATCGAGTAAGATTAAAAGAAAATGTATGACTTAATAAATATAAATTCTGATATTTTATTATCCTTAATTCTGTTAAATTTATATAATTACAGCGCTGCATATTTTTATGATAAAACAGTTTTTTAAACGTGTTATTAAAAAACTGCGTCTAATGTCACCTTAAACGTCAAAATCGGTTCATTATTTCAAAAGATATTTCTGATATAAAATTTAAAAAACAAAGATTTACTTCACTCTTTTTTTTTTGTTAATTATTGTTTATTACTTGAATTTTCAAAATGGAAGGTGCGACATCACTATTTTCGAGCTTGAAGAACTCGATTGTTTATTGTTAGAAATAAATGGAGCCGTGATTTTGTATGTTTACTTTAATTTTTTTTTTTTTTTTAAATTGCTTAGAGCTACAGGCAGGACAACACAGAGGAGAGTTTCCAGAAGATGAAAAATTAATGTGTTACCATGCTTGTCTTTATGAAGCAGTAAAAGTTGTGAGTACTTTATTTTTTATAAGAATACTCATTTTATGTCAATCGAAAAAATATAATTAATCATTATTTCAGACTGATAAAAATGGTGTAGCCAATGCTGATATGGTAATTAGACAAATGGGATTAACGCTTCCAGAAGGTATTAAACAAATAGCAATAGCAGGAGTCAAAAAATGTGATGAGCAATGTAAGTATTCAATTTTTTG
The DNA here is from genome assembly GCF_026212275.2 of Microplitis demolitor. Taxonomy (NCBI): domain Eukaryota; kingdom Metazoa; phylum Arthropoda; class Insecta; order Hymenoptera; family Braconidae; genus Microplitis; species Microplitis demolitor. The sequence goes on from NC_068548.1 coordinate 18,691,996, forward strand.
TTATTATGAGCTTGTCTTAACTTTACAATTTGCTAAATTGTATTGTAGAAATTACACAGAGAGAAAATTATGGTAACAGTTACAATATATTATGAGAATGGTTCCCATACTGCATGGTAACCGGTTTTTTTCAAATGTTGATTATAGGAACGGCACCCATATATATTATAGTAATCATTCTTATAATTATAGGTATAATTCCCATATGGTATCGGAATAGTTCCTATGGAATTATGGTAATCGTTACTATGTAACTATGATAATGGTTACCATGATATTATGGTAATGGTTACCATAATATTATAGTAACCATTACTATAATATTATGGTAACGATTGCCATAATGTATAGGAATTATTACCATTATAGTATGGAAGTGGTTACCATAATATCATGGGAATGGTTACCATAATATCATAGTAATAATTCCCATAATATTTAGAAATTATAATAAATTTTTTTTTGTAATAAACGTTTTTTTTTATATACTTAAAATTTTGTAATATACAAAAAAAAACGCTTCTTACAAAAAAAAGTTATTATAATTTCTAAATATTATGGGAATTATTACCATGATATTATGGTAACCATTCCCATGATATTATGGTAACCACTCCCATACTATAATATTATAGGAATAGTTACTATAATATATAGGGCTTATTCCCATACACACTTAGGAACCATTACAATGTGGTTATAGGGTTGGTTACTATTTGCTTATGGTAACTATTCCTATGAGTATGGTAATCATTACCATGATTCTTTCACATGCGATATGGAAACTGTTACCATAATGATAGGAATTGATCCCATACTTATGGAAACTTTTCCCAGAAAGTATGGGTCTATATCCCATAATCCCAAGTAATCATTACCATAACGGTATGGGATGATATTTCATAAACGTACTAGCAACAGTTACCATAATTTTCTCTCCGTGTACAATTGACCAAATTAAAAAAATTTTTTTTTAGTTCGTGTTGACGACACTTCTGTCTGTAAGTAATTTTTTATTTCTTCGCCTTTAATTTAAATTATTTTAGAGTTTTTCTCTCCTTTTTTTTTATTATAAATAATTTAAATGATGATTTTTATTTTTCTAGTGACTCCTCAAGAAGTTTGCAGAGTTAATTATAATTACATGAAATGCTATTATACCGAAGCAAACGAAGTAATTTGAATTTTAATTTTTAAAAACTTTAGTTTTTCTGATAAATTATTATAATTGTTTTTTTTTTTTTTTTACAGGCATACTTCTTTCCATGAGAACACAAAATTAATATTAATAAATATAAAAATTATTATAACAAATAACATATAATTATATTATATTAATTATTTTTAGGGGAAACTGATAAGATTTTTTAGAATACTAGATTATTATTACTGATAACTTTTGTTATTGCGATTACATAACAATAAAAAAAATCTAACGACATTAAATTGTATTAAAAATATATGTCTATGTATACATAAACAAAATAATAATTGTAATGATAATAAGATAGTAGCGTAACATTTATATCAAATGTAATTATCAAGGAAACACTTCCTGTCATGTATAAAATCATCTGAAAGACATCAAGTAATTAACATCTGCAAGTGAATAAATCTATATAAATATAAGGCGTAATTTCATTTTATTCAATTCCATAAGCAAAATTCATCATTGCTATACTAGCGTTAGAACAGTGTTACAATTCATATAATTACAAAATAAAAATGAGATACTCAGTATTCGTTTTTGTAGGAATACTTTTTACATTTGTCATCACTGTAAGTCATTAAAATAATAATATTTTATTTAAATTATTGTAATTAGTTAATTAAATAAATAATTATTTAGTCCGATGCTGAATCAACTGGAGAAGAAGAATGCCCATTGAAAAAAGCTTTTCAAGAAAGCATCGACGCATGCAAGGATAAATTATCGGAAGGTTAGTAAATATTAATAAAATTAAATGATAAATTATAATCAATAGTAATAGTAATAAATAACTATTCGTAATGTAATAATTTTTAAAGTACTTTGTGATCTTGTTACTCATCATACATTTTTTTATAATGATTAGATTCTTTGAAACTTTTATTGTTTGCTTACTCATTCAGAAAACCTGGCTCTTTTGGAGAAAGATGAGAAAGCTGACAATGCGGAAATCCGATGTTTCAAGGCATGCATTTTGGACGACAGTGGTGTAGTATGTAAAGAATCCATAAATTTTAATATTTAAATTTATTTATTTTTTTTTTTTCATATTTTATTATTTTGAATTTTAATTTAAATCTGATAGAAAAAAATGTTTTTGTTTTGAAAAAATTTTCTTGACTCGAGAATCAATTTTAATTAACTTTAGGTGCAGGAAATATTTAACTTTATGAATTAAATACAAAAAATTGCTTACACTGTAAAAAACCGGGAGTGAATTCGAAATGATTACGGATTTTATTTAAATCCGGAATCACTTGGAGTTTCAGAGTTTAAAAAAAAATCACAGACATACGGAGTAAAGAGGGAGTTTATCTTTTCAGCAGAGTAATTTCGGAGTGGTATGGATTTTATTTAAATCTGCATTCACTCCGATTTAGAGTTTTAGTATTTAAAAAACTCCCTTTGAAGTAAATTTCACTCCGAGAGGATTAAATAAATAAACAGTTATCCGCTCCGAATTCACTTCGAATTTAATCCGCGTTCACTCTGCAAATTATTTACAGTGTACGAGTAAAAAAAAAATTTAGCGCAAGAATTGTTTCACCTCAAAAAATTTCTTGGAGCAATTAAAAATTTTCTTAAAGTGAGAAAAATTTTTTTGCGACAAAAAATTTTTTTTTCTGTGTATCCTTATACTTAACTCGAAGAAATTAAATATTTTTGTACCGTGTCAATAAGTTCTTGAGACTAAAATACATATTGTAATGATAGTTGTCAAGAAATTAATTGCTTCAATTGACAAATGTTTCTTAGTAAACGTATTATTTTCTCCCAGTATATTCAATATGATTTGATTCAATGTTTTTTTTTATATGCTGGTATAGATGAGTAAGGGTAAAATACAGATTGATAAAATTGAAAAAGCAATCAACGCTGCTATTGAAAATGCAAAAGAAGATGAAGATAAAGCTAAAGAAATTGCAGAATCTATGATTAACGGTGCTAAAAATTGCGCTGGACCAGGTATATATAACTTTTTAATTAAAAGCTTTTCGACAATGAAATAAGTAATATTGTACTTATTGTTTTTTTTTTCTTTTTCTTTTTTTTTTAATAAAGCTGAAGAAGGTGAAAATGAATGTGAAGTAGCACACCGTTTTATTACATGTCTTAAGGAGCATGCAGATGAAGAGAAGAAAAAACATAATGAATAATAATTTTGTGAAACAAATAGATAAAATATCATTCTGACGACTACTGAGTTTAACGGACATGTATTTTATTAAATATTTTAATTAAATATTATTTTTATTGCCATGTCAACAGTATTTAAAAAATACTTTATTTATTTATTTATTATTTTTTTTTTTTGAAATATCATGTCATTTATCTTGAAGCTTCAAGAAGACAAACAATCGTATCTCTATTTAAAATTTTTCTATACCTAAATAATAGATTTCAATCATAAAAATTCCGACTTGAGATTTATCTCCATTACAGAAATATCTTTATATATTCTATCATATCTATAATACCAAATATTTTTATTTCTTCATTCCTTTCATAGCATTATATCTCAGGAAAAAAATATATATATATATTTAAATTGTTATTACATTTAAAATAATAAAACACTTTTTAAAAATTCCCGGCATATTTTTCATAAAAACGTGAATGGATAATGCGGTATTAGAGCGTGATTAAAAGTTATAATTTATCAGTTATTGACTTTATAAAAATAACCGTATTAAGTATATTTATATATTTTATCGATAAGAGCTATTATTACTATATAGGTGTATATATAAGAGCAATGCACTCCTTTAGAGCAATGACAATATATATATAGGGCATTTACCCTCGCGTCTGTGTCTCAGCAGCCATCGAATCGATTTCAAGCATGGGAGCATGGACCATCGGATCCTGCTGCCGCAAAGCTTTATAGTTTATATATACATGTATAAATTTACGCCCGTATCAAAACCTCTTGGTTAATTTATTCCAATTTATTCATCATAGAACACAATAGACGATACTTGTGATCCTAACAATGAGTTTACTCTTCACACTTTATACATTAGTTGACTTGTTAGTAATTTAAACAACCAACTCATGTAAACTAACAAACCATTGTCTTAATATATTATCCACTATAAATATACGTTTTTTTTTCTCTCATTTTTGTGTATACACATACAAGTACATAAAGTACACACTGTTTTACTACGTGTACTCCATAATGTATATGCATATATATATATATATATATATATATATATATATATATATATATATATATATATATATATATATATATATATATATATATATATATATATATATATATATATATATATATATATATATATATATATATATATATATTTATGAATACACGTATGTAGTAAAAATATTGAAGGAAAAGAGTATGGGAAATCCATGGTCAATCGAGATGCCGACCAAATACGTAAAGTGCGTGGGTTTGTTAATATTTTTATTTTAAAAATTTTTTAACTGCACCTACACGAGTTTTAAACGAAACCAAACGGGTTTTAAGAATACATATAAAGCCGATCCCACTTGATGAACCGAATGAGTATCGTACATTGGTCCAGTATAGAAACAGAAAATTGTATGTTAAATATAATACACAACCGTTCACTTTCGCTGAATAATTAAATTAATTGGCGCATTCATCTCAAGGACTTATTTTTAAACTTCTATTGTTATTGTATTCTACTCCAATCAATCATGATTCATTAGCCCACAATAAAACTTTTTTTTTATTTTAAAATTCTCGTATAAATTAACATAAATCGTATCATTCATATCATTCATATATATTTAATAAATATCATTTGTATTTTGATTCAAGTCCCGTATAATCTTTTTTTTTGTCATTCTAATTGATTTAATTTCTCTTGGGTAAACTTGCCGGATATTTTTTTTTTTTTTATTATTCTTATCCTTCGTCTTTTCATTCTGTATAACTTTCATTGTTATTATTCCCTCGACTGTACTCTTATTCTTCACTTCAATGATCTTTATTATTATTTATATTACTTTTTAGTATTATTACTTTTAATAATTTTAAATGCGTGCGCATATTTACTCAATATGGCGTATTTCAATCCAAGATACAAAAGTATCTTCTGTATATTTATAGTATCTTAATTATATTTATAGAATTTATACAGACGTAAAAAACATATATATATATTTATTTACAATCCAATAAATATAATGAAGACTATTTGGATCTAAAGATGTTGAGTGTGAATGTAGCAGACATCAAATTTAAAATTATTACTAGAGTAAATAATAAATAAAATTAAATTTAAAAAAATTCCACATTTAAAAAATTTACAACTAAATAGGTGCATTGTTTATAAATATTATTTTTTAAATTATTTACTCTATTTATAATTTTAAATTTGATGTCTGCTACATTCGGCCGCATAAATAACGACATATTTTATTTTTTTTTTAATTAATGAAAGATCTTGGGGTTAATGGAGCCAATGAAAAAGAATTGTCGCAATTGCATAAAGAATTCATACTGGAGATGTGTATTCATATATATGTAGACATATATGTAGGAATACATGACATGAGATCATGACTCAGAGACTATATTATCTGACAAGATGCACACATGGTTACTGAGAATTTTTTTTTTTTAAGCAACGCGTGAATCAACAGCTTCATGATCTTTAAAACTATTAATACTTACATACAAATATATAAATATATATATACATATATCCTTATATTTAAATTACTTATACTTGTTCAATCATACCTGTAGTGATAATAAAAGTAAATTTGAATACTTTGTTAAAAATAGTATATAGTAATAAAATAAAATTTACCTTTGAATTTTTGAGTTTTTATAAAAGTCCAATATTGTAATTTTGATTCGCTCTTTGTTTGTTATCAGACATTTCTTGAGACACACAAATAAACGCACTTTATTGACATACGTAAAGATTATTATTAAATATGTTTATGGTACGAAAATTATAAGTAAAACAAAAATTCGTCACGGTTTCAGTCCGTTACAATCGACAGGAAGTTTAAATTTCCGGCTCGAAAAACAAAAATAAAGAGAACCAACAAAAGACTACACTGCACACTTGGTAGTAGTAGTAGTTGTTCTTTATCACATAAAGAAAATAAGGTAAAACGTGAAAGAGAATTTAAAAAAGTTGATAAGTAGAGAGACACACAGAAGCACATCACCTGTTGCCCCTTTCTCTCGTTTGTGAGATTGACAAAGACAACATGAGTCAATATACACAAGACACAATATACTAGTGGAGATATCAAATAAAATGGAATGCGCGTGGAGGTACACGCGAAACCAGCGGCGGGTCTACTGCATGCCGCCATATTAAGCGCCAGCTTGTGGAAAAAATTTCAAACTTTCCGCGGGAATTTTGAATTATGTTTATAGAAAACTTTGCTTTAAAAATATAATTAAGTGCCAGTTTTCAAAACCGGGTTTAAATTGATATTGCTGATATATATTATATATTATTAATGTAAAGATATACTAGCAATAATAATTTAAACCCCAGTAAAAATAAACCCGGTTTGAAAAACGGGCCCTTAGAAATATTGAAAATATTTTTATAATTTCAAATAAAATTATAACATTTTTTTGTTAAGATTAAGAAAAGAAAAATGAAATATAATTAATAATCAATATATTGTATGTTATATTAAGGGGGGGGGGGGGAAATGGGCCTCTTCAGGAAAATAATTATATCATTAATTTTTATTACGCATTTACTTCTTTTTAGAGCCTTGATACTTATTTTTACTTCATTATGCTGCGTCCATTAAAATTGAAAAATCTAAAATTAGCGGCAAAGTGGGTACTCCAAAAATTTCGAATTGGATATATTTTATTCTTTTCACGTGTGATATTTGCAAATAACTATAAAATAATTGTATTTTAATAATATAAAAAATCATTTTAATAGTCTGCTGCAATATAACTTTACACGGAAAAAGTGATGCTCAAAATCTTAATAGTTTGTAGCTTATTTTCGACTTAAAATTAGTATATTCGATACTAATATCAAACTAGGATCGTTATATATTTTATAAAATGGCTATTATTTATATTAAAATTTGATACACATAGAAAAGCAAAATTTGTAATTTCGTATGTTAAAATTAATATGAAAAATAATCGATAAATTGGTATCTAAAGTTATTACTATTCAAATAAACATAGAAAAATTTAAAAAATGCGGAACCAAAAAATTAGTAAACGCACATATTAATATATAAAGATCTAGTATACTAATTTTTCATTTTATCATTTATCATTTATTCGATTTATGTATATTGCAAATTAACTTTTAATGAAGAATAAATGATATTTTAAGCTAATAATTGATTACACGGAAAGAAAATTATAGAAAGTATTCCTATGTATTATAGGAATGGTTCCCATAATGGTATAGGGATGGTTCCTATAATATATAGGAACCATTCCTATAATAGTATGGGTAACACTTCTATACCATTATGGGAACCATTCCCATAATACATAGAAATATTTCCTTTAATTTTCTTTCCGTGTAGAAGTAATTTTCACACTTTTCGTTGAATTAATATTTTCAAGATAGTATGGGAATGGTTCCTATAATTTATAGGAATGGTTCCTATACTATTGTAGGAACCATTCTTATAATATTATAGGAACGGTTCCCATAATAGTATGGGTATCATCCCCATAATTATAGGAACTATTCCTATAGTTATGGGAGCACTTCCTACAATTACGGGAAGTGCTCCCATAATTTATGGTCGTCATTCCTATACTGGTATAAGATGAAATTTCACAAAATTATAGGAACCATTCCCATAATTTTCGTTCCGTGTAGTGATATCAAATTTATAAAATAAAAGTTAGTAACTTTTGCAATTTTCAGCTGTAAAAATCAGTATCTAAGATACCAATTCTTAATTTGTCCAATCATTACTTTTTAATAGATTATGCCATAAATTACTTAACTTTCACTAAAAAGTCACGTATTATACTTAAAAATAATAATATTTACTTACTTTTTGAAATAATTGATAGTAATTTTTAGGAATCTACAAAAATTAGTAAACTACTTCGCATTAAGCACATAATAGTACTAATTATTGATAACAGATTCTACTTTTTACAATTATTTATTAATTTTTAATATTCTATTTTTTCCATGTAAGACATAATTTTATTATCTTTAACTTTCTTAATAAATCATATTTAATGAACGGTTTTGGTAGTCTATTTTAGCCCTCATTACATAAGAAATTTCGATAAGCTTATCTGTCCGAATTTATTGAAGTATAGAAAATTTTGAGAGCCCCACTTTGCCCCTAGATGCTCACTTTGCCCCTCCCTCCCCTATGTGTACATTATAAAAAATTTTCGGAGTGAACGCGGATTAAATCCAGAGTGAATTTGGGATATAGATGACTGTTACTTCTTTAGTCCCTTCAGAGTGGCATTCACTCCAAAAGGAAATTAAATCTAATATTTAAAATCCGGTTCGGAGTGAAATTCACTCCTTAAAGGATATCTGAATAATATAATGGAATATAATCGAATTTACAATAACTTAGCACTTAGAGTTTGAATTTTATGTGTGTAAAATTTCGATAAAAATTTTAAGGTATTTTTGAAGATTTAAAAACACATAGCAGTCTACGGATGGTATATATCTATTTATTAAATAAAAAAAATTAATCACTTTTGATAAAAAAATAATTAACGAAATTTTTTTATTACATCTATGAATATTTCCTGCATCTGTGTTGTATAACAGACGATAGTTGTCTGTTGATACATTGCTTGAACTCTATATTTTAATATTATGTAAAATTGTCGATGAATTGACAATTATTAGAAGAATGGAATATAAGTTATTCAGATATTGATTATACAGAATAAGATAGTATTAAAATTTCGAATAATCACTGTATATAAGCTGAAGAAAAAATGTCGTTTTCCTTAATTCTTGATACCGGATGTACTATAAAGCAATTGAGTAGTCGCATATGCGTTTCATTAAAAATACGATAAATAAATATATTTATAAATAGATGAATAAATGTAAAGATGAAGGGCATAAATAGTATCTCTACAATAGCAATTGCCGCTGTTTTTTGTATCTCTTTAAATTTTTTGAATACTGATGCTGTAAGTATTACTATTTTAATTCTACAACAAGATAGTAAACCGCCTTATGATGAGAACTTCCTTAATTTAAGATCCATTAGTTCATATTTTGGTTGATTTATTATTTACTAAAAGTTCTGATTGTTGGGAGGTGATAAAAATTAGTATTTTTATTTAAGTTTTGTAAATAATCAGAATTTAATTTTTTTATTGATAGATTATGACTGTAGAACAAATAAAGAATATGATGAAACCATTGGGTAAAACTTGTGTATCAAAAGTTGGACTTAGCCCAGGTATTTTTTTGACATTTAATTTACACTTTAATTATTAGAATATTTATTTAATTATTAATGCAATCACTGTTTAGAATTACAAGAAGCACATAGAAATGGACAATTTCCAGAAGAAAAATCCTTCATGTGTTATATTCATTGCCTTGCAAGAATGACGAAAGTTGTAAGTATTTATATTTTCTGTTATAATTTTTTTTTTTATATCTAATTAAAATTTTTTTTATAAATTGTAAAAGAGTGGTGTTAAAAATCCACTTATTTTAACTCCACCCAGTGTTAAAATGATTTTACACTGATGTAAGAGGCGTAATTCGGCAGTGGTAAAAACATAAGAAGTGTCAGTTCTTTATGAAAATTAATAAAAAATTCCTACACCGGCGGTGGCGTTATTTTTACACCGCTTTCGGTGTTGAAATTTAACACCGCCGATTTTAATACCTACACCGCTTGTACTTATCCCGGTGATTTTTTAGAGTGTAGTTTAAAAAAAATTAAATAAATTATCGTAAGTTTTATTTTTTCAGTTTGACAAAAATAATCAAATTGATTTGGAGGGTACATTCAAACAAGCAAAATTAGTATTGCCAGAAGATTTAATAGATGGTTCAATAAATGCATATAAAACTTGTTATCCTTCAGGTGAATTTTATAATTTTTTCGTTTAAATATGATTAATGATTATACTTGAAATTTTTCGTTACTATATTGATTACCAATTATTTAATTTTTACTTTTAAATAGCGACAAGTGAAGAGCCTTGTGAAAAAGCTTATCAGTTTGGGAAATGTTATTATGAAACGGATGCAAAGGTAAAATCTTATTATTTTTATTCTGATTTATATCGATTAATAAATTTCTATTGATTAATTTGTGTATTATAGAGTTACTTTTATCCGTAAACATCAAATTATTCACAATTACAATTATATATGACATCAATACTACTAATTTACTGTAACCATGAATGATAAGAAGAAAGAGGCTGTAATAATAATAATAAAAAAAAAGTAATAAATTGTATAATTTTGAACTATAAGATTATTTGTATGAAATCGAGAATAAAAAAAAATTAAAAATAAATAGCTTGATAAAAAATAAAGTACATTTTATTTAATATTCCGTATTTCTTTATTTTATTTGATATCAATCAGTCAATAAAAATTTTTTTAAATTAATTGTTTTTTTATCGCTGTATATACACTGTAAAAAATTCGCGGAGTGAATGCGGATTAAATCCGGAGTGAATGCGGAGTGAATGAATTGTAATTATTCACTCCACTCAGAGTGAAATTCACTCCGAAGGGGCGTTTTCGCGGAGTAGATAATTTTTTATTAATTTAATTCCTCCGGAGTGAAATTCACTCCGGAGAGGAGTTTTAAAAATATGATTAATAAAATATAACTCCACTTAATATAATCGAAGTAAAAACTCGTGTATAAAATTACTGATAAGCTGATACGCACGCACACACCCACATACATATTCGGACACACACACGCACGTACACATTCGCACATACGCGCACACATTCGCACACGTGCACACACACGCACACATTTGCACACCGGAATACACACACTGTTCAACAGTTTAATATAAATTGAAATAAATTTATTTAAGTATTAATACTCCGGATCGGAGTGAATTGGGAGTGAAATAAAATCCGCGTCACTCCGTCAAAAAAAACTCCCCATTCACTCCGCACGCGTAGTGATTTTTTTTTAAAACTCCGGAACTCCGAGTGGCAGAGTGAATGCGGAGTGAATTCGGATTTAATTTCACTCCGAATTCACTCCGGATTCTCTCCCGATTTTTTACAGTGCATATGAATACGAAGGTAATTAAATTTATTAATCATAACAGACTGTAACCTCATCTAAATGAACGATATATAATGATAAAAAAATAGAATATTGACTTGACCAATAACTTTGTGTTGTAAGAATAAAATTTTATTGGTTCAATCGCTCGAAAACTTGACTAATTAATTATTTTTAAACTTTATAACATGCTAATAGTCTTGTGAATAGGTATTTATAATTTTTTATCGAATTCGTTTCCGACTAGAATTTTTTTCTGATTTTCCTGATGTACTACGAGGACTTTATGGGGTTAAAATAAGGTTTGGCTTAATAAGGCAAACCTGATGAGTTCCATATCACATCTTTCTGATCAAGTCCACCTGAGGTTCTTCTCAAGATAACCCAAGTATAAATTCAAAAACTGATTTGAGTGTAAAAATTTCTAATCCCTTTGATGTTAGATTTACAACAAGTGGTAGAGTCAGCATCAAGTTCTTAAAAAAAGTATAGTGTTCTAATCGATTTCAAAAGCTTGACATTAGAATGGAAATAACCAAAAAGTTATGTTGAATTTAAAAAAACTTTATTTGAATTAATCTGTAGGAAATAAAGTTGCCTAAGAAGAAGATCACTGGACATTTTGTAATAAGTCTGATAGTTTCGCTGGAAAAGCAAAGAAATCTCAAAATTTACTATAAATTTGACTTCAAACTCCAATAACTTTTAAACGGATGAGTTTATCAAAAAATGATGTAAGACTTTTTTGTAGAGCATTCAATTTCCTACGAAATTTGATTCTGAGCTTATCTGTATAATGAGCCATTGGCAAGGTATAAAATTCTAAACTTAAAATTTTTTTCCCCATGTTATTTGAAAGAAAGGGAATCGAAAATTACGAAAAGTCACCTCTGCATATTAATATTACGAGCTGAGACTTTACCGGAATATTGTTTTCATCATCTTCGATATTTTCATGGTAACTAATGAAAAAAAAATTAGTTTTTTTTTGACTCACCTTAATATATATATATATTGTATATATCTTTGGTTTGTGGGAGTTAGTATGTTATCAAGAATAATTGTAAATTGAGCCATGATGAGCATTCAGTAAAATTATCGATCTCCGAAATTCCCACGACTCCTAATCCAGTTTCACGTTGTATCCTGAAGCAGATTGGCAAGATGTTTTAAATTTGATGCACATCCACAAAGATCAAATTGTATATATTTGCAAAAAACTTTTAGGTATTAACACGATAATGTAACTACATTTTTTTGTATATAAATACTTTTGAAAAAATTATTTACAAGTAAAGTTTTTGAACGAAGACGTTTCGAAATTCAAAATAAATTGATATTATACATAATTGAATGAGAAAATTAACAACTTTTCTTTTAACCTAAAAATTTTCACTCATCAAATAATTTTTGTAATTCAATTGTTTTTCTAACTTCTGAAAAATAAATGAAATATAATCGAATTGAATAGATAAGTTACAAAGTTGGAAAGCTGGAGTTTGAATTTTATGTGTATGGAATTTCGGTGAAAGTTTATTTAAAATGTTTTCAAAGATATAAGAGGTAAGATATTCGAGCAGTCTACCAATAATATATGTATCAATTAAAAGAATGAATCGCTTTCAATAAAAAATAATTTTCAAAATTATTTCATTATACATCTATGAATATTTCCTGCATCTGTATTGTATAACAGACGATAGTTAACTGTTGATACATTGCTTGAACTCTATGTTTTAATATTATGTAAAATTGTCGATGAATTGACAATTATTAGAAGAATGGAATAAAATTTATTCAGATATTGATTATACAGAATAAGATAGTATTAAAATTTCGAATAATCACTGTATATAAGCTGAAGAAAAAATGTCGTTTTCCTTAATTCATCATACCGGATATACTATAAAGCAATTGAGTAGTCGCATACGCGTTTCATTAAAAGTTCGATAAATAAATATATTTATAAATAGATGAATAAATGTAAAGATGAAGGGCATAAATAGTATCTCTACAATAGCAATTGCCGCTGTTTTTTGTATCTCTTTAAATGTTTTGAATACTGATGCTGTAAGTGTTACCATTATAATTTTACAACAAAAGATTAAACCAATCAATAATCCCTTATTAAAAGAAGCGATTTAAAACTATTAAAAAAACAAAAATTTTAAATACTTTTAAATACTTTGAAGTCGCTCTTCTCTTGAGCATTTAACATTTTAAATCGTTTTAAATCGCTTCTTTTGATAAGGGATGAGAACTTTAAAATCCATTCATTAGTTCTAATTTTAGTCGATTGTTTTTTTACTCAAAGTTCTGATCGTTGAGAGCTACTAAAAATTAGTGTGCACTGTGAAAAATTGGGAGTGAATTAGGAGTAATTATGGATTTTATGTAAATCCGAATTCACTCCGTCACTCGGAATTCTGAAGTTTTTAAAATTCACTCTTCATATACGGAGTAAATACGGAGTTTGTTTTTTCAACGGAGTGATTTCGGAGTAATCTTGATTTTATTTAAATCTGCGTTCACTCCGATTCAGAGTTTCAATATTAAAATAAACTTCCTTTAGGAGTGAATTTCATTCCGAACCTGATTTTCAGTATTAAATTAAATTTCCCTTCAGAGTGAATTTCGCTCCAGAGGATTAAATAAATAAACAGTCATCTGCTTCGCATTCACTCCGGATTTAAACCGCGTTAACTCTTATAATTTTTTACAGTGTGTTTACTTAAGTTTTGTGAAAAAAAAAAATATTATTTTTAAAAAAAATTTTTTCATTGGTAGGCTATGACTATCGATCAAATCAAGAACATGATGAAACCACTGGGTAAAACTTGTGTATCAAAAGTAGGGCTCAGTCCAGGTACATATTTTATAATATTTGTTGACTCGATTATTATAATATTTATTCAATTAATAATTTAATTACTTTTCAGAGTTACAGGAGCAACATAGAAATAGAGAATTTCCAGAAGATAGAACCTTCATGTGTTACATGCATTGTATGGCAAAAATGACAAAAGTTGTATGTATTTAACAATTCAATTTATTATTAATTATTTGAATGCTTTGTTAAAATAATTTTTAGTTGAGTTTAAAAAACGTAGATGAATTTTTGCATAATTTGTTTTTCCAGTTCGACAAAAATAATAATTTCAATTTAGAAGGTACATTTAAACAAACAAAAATAGTATTGCCAGAAGAGATGATAGAAGATTCATTAAATGCCTATACAACTTGTTATCCTAAAGGTGAATTTGAATTATTTTTCAGCCAAATTCGATTGTTTTAAAAATTTTTTAATAATATTAATTAACAAGTATTAAATTTAATTTTTTTAATAGCCACAAGTGATGATCCTTGTGAAAAGGCTTATCAATTTGGGAAATGTTATTGTGAAACGGATGCAAAGGTATAGTATTATTTTCTTATTCTGAGTTGCATTGATTAATAAATAGCTATTAATTAATTTATGGATTACAGAGTTACTTTTACCCATAAAAATTAAATTATTGATAATTAAAATCTACGGCTGAGTTGGATACATTACTGTCTATATACTTTAATTTCCTTTGCACTATCTTAAGTATAATAAAAAATAAGAACTTATTGTAAAGACATATATGTATGTAATAATAACGATAATAAATTTAATTTACTACGTTGCCACTTATATCAGCATTTGCAATCTACTCATATCTTAATATTTATTTATTTATTTATTTATTTATATATAAGTTTATTTGACCCTAGAATTTACATTCCTCAATGGCCATAAGTTACAAAATTAATAATTACAAGTAATTAGTAATAGCACAGTATAGTGAATCAAAATATCTATTTTATTATAATTATTAAATATTATCATTATTATTATCAGTAACATTATCATTATGGTATAGACTCTATATATTATTTCTACTATTGTTTAGATACATTGAGTAACATGAAATTCTGAATTTTTGATAATTGTCAATTGCAACAATTTGTGATGGCAAACTATTCCAAACTTTAATAGCTGTTAACAAAAATGACTTTTCATAGGTCACTGTTCTACACATCGGTCGATGAAAAACATCATTTTGCCGAATTGCACGCCCTCGCACAGACATTAAAATATTGAAGTTGTCTCGCAATAATCGCTCATAATATATTCTTTTTATTCCAATTATTTTTTCATGTTTTATTTTTGGGTAATTAAGCCTAAATCCGTTTTACCCTTTCATCTACTTTTCTTGACAAATTACGAATTTATTTGCTTTTGACCTATTCTTTCATCGCATCATCATATAAGCCAATGTTGCTTGGCCTCAAGTCCCACATCTTGATTGTGCTTATACTTTCCTTATTCTTTTTCTAATCGTAATCGGCTCCATTCAGCTGACAGTGTTATATATATTTATACATAATGTACTAGTCACAAAAATTAAAGGATATTTTCAATATTACAAATTCTTAAAGGATTTTTGACGGGCTGTAACTTGAAAGAAATAAGCATTAATTAAAGATAAAAAAAAAACGCTTTGAAATTCAAAATATGAGTGAAAACTGAAAAATTGCTTATCACGCGATTTTTGTGAAAACGATAAATTTAAAGCTTTGGCACACTAAAAAAAAAAGACCACCGCGCTTCGAAATTTTCAGGGTTCCCGGGACACTTTGAAGTTGATGAATTACCGAGGATATTCTTAGTTAATCGATTATATCCAAAGTTATACTAAGTTATCCAAATATCCTTAAATACGCGAATTTTTTCTTTTTTTCAGTCAACTTGCCGCTGAGAAAAAAATTTTTTCATCAACTCACTAATTTTCTCGTATAAAGAGTGTTTCGCACTATTCAAAATCCCACTTCTATTCCATGTACGATCATTTTTTTTCCCGAGATATTGATTGTCAAAATCAAATTGGATTTTTTTGTTTTCATCGACGATAACTCTGTTAAATCATCGTACAGAGTTTTTAATTACGGCAAATCAAAGGGCATAGAATTACTTAAAATATCTTCGTGGTTTAATTATCAAAAAAAATTTATTGAAGTCCGTAGACCTTTTTTAAGTCGAGCAAAAGTTTGAAAAATTTTTTCTTTATATTTTTCTTAGAATTACACCGGAACCGCGTATGATAAAATTTTCAAGAGCAAATTTGAAAGCTAGATATTTGAAGCTACAATGTGCTTTTTTTTTGCTGTACAACTATTTTTCTTCAAGTTACAGCCTACTGAAAATAACTTAAAAATATGTAATTTTTTGAATATTCCTTAATTTTTTTGTTACCAGTGTATATATTGAACCAATTATATTTTTGGCATTGCGTGAAAAAATAAAACATATATAAAAATTTGATAAAAGCCGCAACATGCGATCCTTTACAATAGTTATATTTTCGAAATAAATATGCCATAGAGATATCGCTTTTGGCCACTTTAGGCCCAGTTCTGGACATGTCAAAAAATTAAATGAAAAAGCGTTAGTAGAACACATCTCATTGCTTCGCAAATGAGTTGTACAATAATTTGTAATTTGGGCAATGACATAATTACCCATATGAAAATAACATATATGGTTAAAATATATGTAAAAATATATGATAAATATCAGAAAATATATGTGGCCAATTTAACTATATTTTCTGATATACTTTTTTTTTTTTAATTGAAAAATATAATATTTATCATATATGAGTTCGTATATGTTTAGCGTATATAAAATATTTATGTCAATCATATACAAAAAATATATTTTTATCATATATGAAAATATATACTCTTGTCATATACGAAAACTATATTTTTTTTCATACATAAAAATATATATTTCTATCATATACGAGAAATATACTTTGATCATATATAAAAACATATATTTATATTGTGTATGAAAAAAAAAGTTTCTTATTCGTATGACCCACATTAATTAAATTAGATCTAAATTTTAATATACTCTTTAAATTGCAGATAAAGTTCTCGAAATTAGTTGATTTGATGCGAATATATGATATACCCATATACATATACATACACCGAATAAGATATATGCTAAAATATAACAAAGAAAATATATGGTGCCATATATAATATAAATAATATGCTACCATATATTTCATTTCATATAAAAATTTTATATATTTTGAATATAAACGGAAATATATCAATACAATATATTATAAGGTAGATGTAGATGTATATATAGCTCAATATAAAAATCATGTAAGTTACATATATGGAATACATATATTTATATTTACTACTGTATATAATTTTATATTAAATCGGCCAAAGTCGCTATATGATTTTTTATAATATACAATATAATATATCATATATTTTTTTGTAGCAAACATATATGATTTTATATATTTCAACCATATATTGTTTTTTCATACGGGTAACTTTTCAAGTGTGTTCAAAGATACTTTTACCACACCATTACAATGGCAGTTTTTTTATACTTTTCCATCAATTCAAATGAAGCATTAAACGTTCAAAAATTGAACAACGGCCACCAATGGTACTCTACTCAGTGGAAGTGGGGGGAAGGGGGGGGGGGCAAAATGGGCCCCAATATTTATATAATTATTTTTACATATAATCCCGCATTTTTTACGAGGCCCATTTTGCCCCACCTTCCTCTACTAAAAAAAGAATTTAATAAATAGAGTATTAATAAGATTATATACGAATACTTTTTTGAAATTACCCTGAATCTTATGGTATGGGTTTCATTTAATTTAATTCACTGAGCAAGATGAATGAGTTCGTTTTAATAAAAAAAAAAATAAGTTTAATTTGATAATTAGATTATGCTTTATTTCTAATATCAATATTACGTAACAAACAATAGCTGTGCGTAATAAGACAATCAATAATTAGTGTTTTAATAATACGTAAATATAAATTGCTGAATATTTGACAGTTGTAAGTGTATAACATAAATTTAGTACCGATTATGCTGTCACTTATGACAAGATGTTATTAAAAGTACAGATCATAGAGGAGCAAAAGTATATAAGATGATGTAAATCTAGTTTTTTTTTTCAATAAATATTTAAACTGGACAGGGTACACCAAAGTAGTGAGTGTATTTAATTGTTATATCAAGTATAATAATAAATATACAAAATGAAGAATACTATTATCTTTACAACCGCAATAGCTATATTTATTTTTATAAATTTTTCTCAAACTGATGCTGTAAGAAAAATTTTTTTATTTAATCTGATACTTGTCACTACAAATATAAGAAATTTTATTGTAATTAATTTTTTTTTATTATGGGCAGAGAATGACTATGACACAAATTAGAAATGCTATGAAACCACTGGGTAAAAAATGTCTAGAAAAAACGGGTCTTAGCCCAGGTAATTTATTTGCTTAAATAATTTAAACATCAGATTAATAATAAATAATTTTTAGAGGTACAAGCCGGACAACACAAGGGAGAATTTCCAGAAGATGAAGCTCTAATGTGTTATCATTCGTGTCTTCTTAAATTGGCAAAAATCGTAAGAATAAATTTTGTAGAAATGATAACTTAGTTATTAATTTGAATAGTAGTAAGTTGATTACATATTTAAAGTATTGTAAATATTTTTTTTTCAGTCTGATAAAAATGGTAACATTAATTTGAATACTATACTCAAGCAAGCAGATTTAATGATGCCTGAAGATTCAGTAGCTCGTGCAAAAGCTGTTACTACAGATTGTTTTGGTGAAAGTAAATATATTTTTTATTAAAGTATAATTTATTATTTATACCTGATTATTATTAATTGATATAATTAATTTAAAAAATTATTATCTTCTAGTTAAATCTACGGAAATTTGTAGAATGAGTTTTGAATTTGTCAAATGCTATTTCTTAAATGGTCCAGAGGTAATCTTATAAAAACATTAAAAATCATTAATATATATATATATATATATATATATATATATATATATATATATATATATATTAAAAAAATCGACTATTTTTTTTTCTTTCGATACTGTGAAAATATTATTTTTGATGACCAAAAAAAATTATTGTGCAAGTTTGAGCTCTTAATATTGGTGTTAAGAGGGGTATTATTACGAATGTTCGTTTTTTGACAGAAATTTAATTTTTTACCCAAAACTCGTAAATCATCTATCTGAAAAATTTGAGCAATGCACATTCTTAAACGAAATTGAATTCTCTACAAAAAAAACTTTTCTAGTAAATTGACGTAAAACGGGTCGTTTCCTTGTAACCGTGCCTTAAATACTGATTTGTTTTTTAAATTCTTTGTTTCTATTTTAGATTTTTGTAACTACTAGAAATATTGAAATTTTTTCTAGTCAAGATACATGTTTTTGAAGGAAATTTAATGCTCTACAAAAAAGGTTTCTTAACATTTTTTGCGAAATTCACTCCTCCAAAAGTTATTCAAGGTTGAAGTTGAGTAAAAACGACTTAAATAACTTTCGAAGGAGTGAATTTCGCAAAAAATGTTAAGGGACCTTTTTTGTAGAGCATTAAATTTCCTTGAAAAATATATATTTTGACTAGAAAAAATTCTAATATTTCTAGTAGTTACAAAAATCTAAAATAGAAACAAAGAATTTAAAAATTAAATTTCTGTCAAAAAACGAACATTCGTAATAATACACTTCTTCATATCAATATTAAGGGTTCAAACTTGCACAATAATTTTTTTTGGTCATCAGGAATAATATTTTCACAGTATCGAAAGAAAAAAAAATAGTCGATTTTTTTGGCCCAGTCTAATATATATACGCTGTGAAAAAATTTCGGAGTGAACCCGGATTAAATCTGGAGTGAATGCGGAGCGAATGACTGTTTATTTATTTGATTCCCTCGGAGTAAAATTCACTCCGAAGGGGAGTTTATTTTAATATTAAAACTCCTAATCAGAGTAAATGCGGATTGAAATAAAATCCAGACTGCTCCGAAATTATTACCTATTTACACCGTATGCGAAGTGATTTTTTCTAAAACTCCGGAACCGAATGATGGAGTGAATAAAATTTAAATAAAATCCGTAATCACTCTGAATTCAATCCCAATTTTTTACAGTGTATAGATATTTGTTTTTTTTTTTTTACAGGTCGTTTTTTTCCCATAAAAATTTAACTATTCAATCTTCAACAACAAAATAAATATGATATAAATTTATAATTTGAAAATATTATTAACTTTTATCTTTAGAGGTAATTTTTTCTCACATTGATATACACAAATATATTTTGCAAATGTATATGTATATTTATGTTATTTGAAAATATAAAAATAATGAAAACATTTTGACGTAATATTAATTTTAAAAAGTCACAGCCCGAAAATTTTCTAATATTTTTTTTTTTTTTTTTTTTTTTTTCCCCCATTAAATTCACAGAAAATTTTTCAGCAGAACGATCAACATATTGAGTAGAATTTCATTCGATACATATTTTCTAAGTATCATTATTTGCTATTGTTCTGTATATATATATATATATATATGCCATTATATTTCTCAACAGTTTTCAATATTTTCTGAAACATTTTCAAGATAATGAGAGATTCTACTTTTCGAACTGAAGTAACGATTTGCTATTCTAGTAATTGATATAAAAATACATTTTCTATTATCAAAATTTATTATTTAATTAACAAATGTACTTATAGAGTATTTCCTGATTTCCTTAAAACAAAAAAAAAAAAAAAAAAAAAACAATAATAATAGATAACGAGATTAATAAGGTAATTATGAAGGAAACGCTTCCTTTTGTGTCGACGTCATGTCTGAGATGAGAGGATATAATTTATGTCTGACATTGAACTGTTTTGATGTACTTCCAGTCAATCCAATTGGCCAATTATAACTCGAATTATCGTTGAAAAAATAAACACAATTTAATTACTAGAATTAATAAAATAATGTCGAAAATAATTGATCTTTTAAAGTTATTTTACGCTATTGCACAACTGAATTTTTTTTAATTTTTACATTTTTGCTTACTCATTTAGAAAACGTGATTCGTTCACAGAAAACTAAGATCACCCGATGACAAAAAATAATAACATTTTTTAAATTTTCATAATATAATCAATAAAATGGAGATTTTTCATTTTTTCAGACAAATAAATGTATAATAAAAAAATTTTTTAAATAATTTGAATACATATATATTAGACTGGGCCAAAAAATTGACTATTTTTTTTTTCTCAGCTGTATCGAAAATATTTTTCAGAATGACAAAAAAAAAATTTCATTAAAGTTTGTGCCCTTAATATTAAATTTAAGAGGTCTATCATCTCTATTTTTAATTTTAATTCATAATTTGATGTTTTACGTCAGAACTGCTAAAACATAAGGGTAAAAAAAAATTAATTTCCACTTATTTTTATGTAAAATTAAATTCCCTACAAAAAAGGTCTAGTTGAAAATTTTCGTCAGACAAACCGTTTCCAATTAATTAAGCTTAATAAATTGCTATATTTTTTCGATTTAACATTTTTACTTTTTAATTTTGTAACTGACGAATCAATAAATATCTAAACATGACCATGGCTCATTTTTGAACGAAATTTAATGTTCTACAAAAAAGGTCTCTTAACATTTTTTGCTCAATTGACTCCTTCGAAAGTTATTCAAAGTTGGTTGAGTCAAAAGGATTTCAATAACCTGAATAACTTTCGAAGGAATTAATTCATTTATATTTTATTTCCTATTTGTTTATAAAATTACAACATTTTCTTCGAAAGTGCATTAATGCAGTGCAACAATTATTGTAACCATTAAATTTAAAAATTTTTTTCGAATAAATAAAAAAAAACATTTTGGATTTTTTGATTTTAACACCTTCTGTATTGTATAACTACCTAATAAAGTAACATATATAGTATATGATTTATGTTTTAATGTTACATAAATAAGTCATTAATTTTGAGGAAGCAGATGAATAGGGTAATTTGTAATTTACATTTAAGCATTGATTATACTGCAATATGTAATGAGATATAATGTTGAGAATAAAAAACAGAGTTGCTAAAGTATAAAAGATGTAAAAATATTTTTATGCAACTCATTATGCCAAATAGTGACCAACAGTTATCGAGTGAGTGTATTAAGTGCAAGGAAATACAAAATGAAAAATACTCTTTTCTTCACCCTTGCTGCGGCTTTTTTATTAGGATATAATATCCCACATGTTGAATCTGTAAGCTTTAATATTTTTATTTTAATAATTGATAGCATACATCTGTAGAAAATTTACATCTATGTTATTATTTTTTTTTTTTTTAATAAATAGAGAATGAGTATGGCACAAATAATAAATACTATGAAACCATTGGGCAAAACTTGTGCAGCCAAAACTGGACTTAGTAAAGGTAACTTTTTAAAATATAAATATAAGTAAATTTGTACTTTGAATAATTAAATATTTAATTTATTTTTAAATTTATCAGAGATTCAAGATGGACAACACGAAGGACAATTTCCAGAAGAGGAAGCTCTTATGTGTTATCATACATGTTTGCTTAAGATGGCTAAAGTTGTAGGTATTTAATTATTTATATTAATGTTAATGAGAAAATTTATTAAAATATATGTACTTTTTTCCTTTAGGCTGACAAAGCTGGAAAATTAAATATAGACGCGATGATTAAACAAATCGATATGTTGATGCCCGAAGAATTGGTAGACAGAGCAAAAACAGCTTGTTCAGGTTGCGCTAATGAAGGTATATATTTTAATTGATCTTGTTTATTATATATTGGGCGAGGGAGGGGGGGCAAACGGGATATTTAAAAAATTTTATAGAAAATTTTTTTTAAATATTCCAGAATCACTTTTATAAATATAATTGAGTATTATTTTGATTTTTTTTACCATTTTCAAAAAATTTTGTTTTTGTAAAAAAAAAGTATGAAATCAATTTGTTTTTTCTTATCAATTTACAATAAAAGAACTTCCAGTGTTAAATTACTTCAGATTTATTTCAATAATCAACTTGAAAAAATTTACAATTTAATTAACTTTTAATAATTTTTTAATCCATTGCTTTAAGAAATATATAATTACTTTTTTAAAAATATTTTCTTTGGAATTGAAAATAACTTAAATCTTTTACTTTAAAGCTGGTAATTCATAGTGAATAACAAATAAAAAATTACCAATTTAAAGTAGGCAATTAAACTTTTTCAAAAATCAAGAGTGTCAGTCGAAAAATGTAAATGACTTTTGTTTTATGATAAAAACTATTAAAATTTTTTTTTTCTTTCTTTGCATCCAATAATTATGTAAAATGTAATTTTTCTTTATGTAAATTACTCATAAGCGAATTCAATTCAATCAAATTTATTTAATATCCAGAATTTTTTTTCACCCTTAGGGGGTACACATTTTGCCCGCGAAAAATGAAATTTTTTTTTAACGCCAGCTGAAAATTTTTTCTATTTACTTTGAATATCATTAGAAAAAAAAAAATTTAAGCATTTGAGTCCCCGAAAATTTAGTATCTCCTTAAGTAGCCCGTTTTGCCCCTCCTCTTCTCTATAATTCCAAGTGTTATTAAAACTAACTCTAATTATTTGTAACTTTGTAATTAGTTACTGCAACTGAGGGTTGTAAACCGAGTTGGGAATTCATGAAGTGCTGGTACAGTAAAGAACCAGAGGTAATATTACACTTCAATATTTACTTTTTTTTTAAAATTATACATAAATTTCATTTAATTCATTTTTTTTCTTTACAGTTATACTTCTTCCCGTAAAACAAAATCATTAAAAAATTAAAATCTATCAGTAATGACATAAAATTAAAAAATTGTATAATATTCTATAGCATAAAGACAAAAAATATGTATTTATTTTTACATAAGTATGATAATAAATAAATTTTAAAATAACACTGTACTTTAATTTAAAGTAATTAATTTTTCAGAAAAGTCGGTAAGATTTGTTTCAATGATAAATGATTATTGTTAATTATTGTAATTATATCATAATTATTTATGTTTCAATAATAAATACATAGTAATAACGAATGTATCATTAGTGATGATCAAGGAAATGCTTCCTTTCATGTACGAGATTGTTTCAAAGACACAGTAATTGACACTTACCATTGAATTTTTTTCATATAAATACGGAGCGTATGCATGTTAATTTAAGTCACTCCAATTCTAACAGAAAAAGTATCAATAACTTTTTCAAAATTTAAAATAGTGCTTTAATAAACAAACAACCAAAATGAAGTGCTTCACATTAGCTGCTGCAGGAATTTTATTCACTTTCCTTATTACTGTAATTAATTTTTTAATATTTCATTATATCTTCTGTTAAATTTATACTTTGCAATTATATATATATATATATATATATATATATATATATATATATATATATATATATATATATATATATATATATATATATATTTTGTTTCACGATTTAATTCATTTTTAACTTTTATATTTTTTGAATTAATAATGTAGGTAAATAAAGCTAGTTCGAATTCAGAAATAGATGAACTTATTAAAAAGTCAATGGAAGAAACTTTTAAGGCATGCAAAGATAAATTAACACCAGGTAAGTACAAATATAAATCTATATTATAAAAATTAGGACAGAAAATATAAGAAGTAATTTGGAATTTATGTAAATATTATTGGTTGTTTTATTTTAAATTTATATACATATTTTTTTTAATAATTTAGAAAATTTTGCGCTTCTTAACAAGGATCCACATGCTGATAATCAAGAAATTAAATGTTTTAAAGCATGCGGTATGAATCATGCAGGTGTTGTAAGTAAAAAATATATTAATTCTACTTGATATTTTTAGGTATATTTCTTATAAAAATATAGATATGGTAGAGAGTCTCATGTCGCAATTTTCAAAGAATTTTACTATGATATATTTTATTTTGCCGAGAACTGTCAAAAAATGCCATTGGTTCAAAAGTTTTGTATGTATGTACGTATGTATATAACGCGCCGTCAGACGGTTGCTGGCTACAATTTTTATCGGATTTCAATAAAACTTGGTACACTTGTTCTTTGAGAAATTACCTTGTTCAAGTTCAGAGATGAGCAAATTCGATCGAATAGTTTAGAAGATGCGGGTGTTTGAAATTTTTTTTGATTATTGTAAAAATATCATTTTTTGCTTTATCCTTAAATAACTTTTGAACCGGAAACGATAACTTAATTTTGTAAAATGCATCTTGAAGTTCGTGAAATCAGCTTTGATTTTCACTGCATAACTTGTGTTTTATAACAATTTCTTCTAACAAATTGATGATCTCGAATATTTGAAAAAAATTGAAATAATTTACTTTCGCAGCTTCATCTTCTCATAACTTCTGAATGATAAGACATAATTGATATTCGTAAATTTTATAGTGTAGCTCATGAAATAAACATCAACTGACACTATTATAAATTTATTTTTGATTTATTAGTTCATTTTTAGTGGCGTTTCAAAGATACCAGAATCAATATCATGAAATTGAAATTAAGTCTACACAATTATTTTAATTTTTTGAAATGCATGTTGTAGTTTATGAAATAAGCTTTAATTAACGATTTAGAACTTCATTTTAAATTTATTTAAATAAGAAAAATACTTTTTCATTCCGGGTATGGCCGGATTGCCCATTTTCATATTTAATTGAATTTATGTCTTTTTTTATTTTCTGTAGATGACAGACGGTAAATTACAAATTGATAAAATGGAAGAAAAGTTAAATTCTATGTTGGAAGGAGGTAAAAAAGACTTTGCAAAAGTCTTGATTGAAGGTGCAAAACCATGCGTCGAAGAAGGTAAAGATAATAAGTATTAATTATATAAGCAAAGAAATATATAAAAAACATGAAATTAATAAAAAATATTTTAAAAATCTAAAGCTAATAAGGGTGAGAATGAATGTGAAGTAGCGGCCGCTTTCGAGACATGCGCACAAAAAGCTATAAACACTAAATCTGGTAATTAAAAAAAAAGTTCTATGGAAAATAAATTTAGGATAAAAATATAAAACGACTACGGAATTCCATGGGTCTGTCTACTGAATAATTAACTTATAATTTTATATTATTTTAATTTAATAGTCAGCAACAAATGAGCATTTTTTAATTTTTTTTTTAATATTTTGTAACTAATAAAACTGTAAATCGATTAATAAAATAGAAAATTTAACCTTCTGTATTATTTTTATTTTTATTTACTACTTGCAATAAATAAAAAAAATTATATCATAGTATAGTTATCAAAAATTTAATTTTTATCACTTATTTTTCGAATCAATTCACAATAAATCTTTCGTAGATATTTATAATTTGTAATCTAATTGATTTATTATCATTATTAAAAATATAAAATAAGAATAATTGACAACATTTTTACAATTTTAATTAAAAAAAAAAAATGTTTTATAAAGAAAGAAAACAGCAGAAGTAAATTATTTTTTTTCTGTGTACTTTTAACTAAAAATATGGACAATAATGAGTTAATGATTTTTTCTAAGGCAAATCCACGTCTGAGGTGGTCTCGGAATATAAAGATCGGCTGATTTTAGATCTGAATCTTCAGCACATGGTAGATGCCAGCCATGTGAATTTTTTTGAGCAACTGGAAGATATTTGGGAGGATAAACAAGTAATAATGTTCTATGGAAATTTGTTCCAACGTATGTAGGAAAGATCTGCCGGCTTATCTGCCAGTGACGGAATAATTGCCGAGTTTTATCATCCTGCAGGTCGAATTTATGCTGACGCATTAAATCTCGAGATACGAAATATGAATTTGCGCCACTGGCAAGAGTTGCGTAGAGTAAGAATGGGTCATCCTGTGATCTAAATAAATTAAGAATAAAAAAACATCAACTCAAATTCATTATTAATAGATGAGAATTCATACTTACAAATTATTTGCGAAAAATAGGTAGCAATGTTTTCGTATGTAACTCATATGATTTTGTGACCATTTATTCATATGCTTGCGTCCTAGTATGAATATTTTTTTCTTTTGTGCAACGAATTTTTCAACAACTAACGCTAGCTAGAAAATTAATTTAATTATTTGAGTTTCAGTAAACAAAAATTAAAAAATAATCACACTATTCTCTATAATCTAAGTTCTTAATTAAAAATTATTTCCATCAGAAAACTTTTGAGACATTAGAAAAAAATTCTAAAACTTTATAAAGCATCCGTTAAATTTTCAAAACTGTCTAAAACATTTAAAAAAGTTTCAGAGCTTTCTGGAATAAAATAAAAATCTAAAAACCGGACCCTGCGGTCCAATTCCAAAACTTCCTGCTGTTTTCGGGTTTAGAGAGCTTAAATGTTATTATTTGTAAACTTTTGTTTGACGATATCTCTGGAACGAATCGATCGATTTGCTCGTGATTTGAGGCAACCAAAAGACTTATTGAGACTTATATAAACGACTCAACTGATCTACTCTAAATTCTAATCAGTTTTAAGTCTTGGCGAGCCCTTTCGATTACTGCACAGTAAATTCAAATCGATTGATTCGTTCCAAAGATATTGTCAGACTAAAAAAGTTTATATACAGATCTGACAGTAGTCAAAAGTTTTGTAGAATATCAAGACATCGAGATCTGATGAAAGCTCAATTTTCGAAAATCGGACCGAAACCAATAACTTCCCTCTTTTTTAAAAATTTAAAATTTTTCTAGCGGGGAGTTAAAAAAATTACGAATTACCAGCGAATTAACATCTATACCAGAAACAGGTTTACCCAAATTAAAACACCATCCGAGTCAACTCAACTGAATTAAATTTTAAAAAACACTCCCAACAATAATCTATTTATGACAGATATAAATGTACCAGAACCACGATAAGGTGATATAAAACCCGCACGGAAAAAATTGAACTGTATCAATGGAGAAGCGAAAAGAATCATAATGATAAAGTGATCCGTACTTACTATCATTCTAAATAGTAAGTTTTTCATTTAAAATTTAAACGTGAATAATTATGGGATAAGCATCAAAATTTATTGTCTATGCAAGAAAAATTAATATTTAAACTTTAAAAATCGTAACTTAAACATTCAAAATTTATGACACGTATTATAAAATTTGTTTGAAATGTTAAAGTTTCCTGTATGAATATCCAGGTTCCGGGTTGTAATTTCAGGCACTAATTTTTAAAGTTTATTTTTTCGGCGCAAGGATGAATTAATAATAGTGTGACTAAACTTTTAACGGAAAAAACACGTGGATTTCCATGTTAACTAACATGTCTTCTCATTGAATAGAAAAGTTTCGGAGTAAAGCTTGAACTTGAGGAGAGTTGCTCTAGATAGAGTTGTTTTGGAGTAATCAGTTCAAGGATAGTTTTATTTTACGATAGACATATTTTAGGTAGAGAAATGCTACACGGAAAGAAAATCCCACTAAAATTTACCATGTTAACATCGTAATCGTAGACTAGACTTTCATTGGCGTCAAGTTTTAAATGCCTTATTTCAAAATTTACTATAGTCTTTGTTAAAATTACGATGTTAAATAGCAAAAAATATAACCTACATAGTAAATTTTTAAATAAGACATTTAAAAATTGACGCTAATGAAAGTCTAGTCCACGATTACGATGTTAACATGGTAAATTTTAGTGGAATTTTCTTTCCGTGCATAGAGAGATTTTGGAGCGATTTGTCATAATGCCAAACTTTTCAATTACCTCTTGGCCTAACGACGATTTTTGAGTTCGATTGAGGGTATAAGCCGCGTTAAGTCCATCAATACAGATATCATAAGGTTTTGTTGAGTCAACAAATTTTTTAAACTGCCTCAACTCCTCAGGAGTTGTTTTGCCATAAACATCTTCGCCTATTAAATTTTTAGATAACACAAGATCCGTCAAATATTGAAAATCTCCTGGCTTAAGATCTAAAGGTTTCAGTGCTTGTCTACAATGATCACACGTACCACTGTTGAATAATTGTAAAAATATATCATTAGCTACTATATAGTTAATTAAAACTATTGAGTATAGAATAAATTATAAATTTATTCATTAAAAATTAATTACATAACATATTTACTCTTTTCCAATCGATGTTTTTCTAGCAGCCCATTCGCCGGTGCTAACAAGGAGATCAATTATTGACGTAATAACATCTAGAGGCGCTAATACGTCATTCGCTTTCCATAATTCAAATAATTTGTTAATAACATACTCCAATTCTCGCGAATTATTGGACGTTCTCGTACAATATTTTAAAAAAGAATTATAGGCACGTTTACTAGGTGATAATCGTGGGAACATTTGTGATAAAAGCTCCCAACCAAATTTAAATTCATCATGATCAAAAGCTGCTGATATAATTGACGAGTAAGAAGCGCTACGTGACGTACTTGTCATTGTGATCATGTCTAATAATTCAACACTTTCTTTCCATCTTTCTGTCAATGATAAACCCAAGATTAAATATTCAGCAGTGATTGCATCAACAACTGGATACTTTGTCCTTACTTCATCATATAGACGATAAATCTCTTCAATTTCTTGTGAGTCCAATACCTTTTGGCTGTCATACAGTGCTTTAAAATATTTACCAACAGTTGCAATATTCAAATTTTTATTTTCATTTCGTATTAAATGTTGGACGTAATTTAATGCCAAATTCGGATTATCTGATTCTCTACATGTGTCAATAATAACACAGTCAATATTGGCTTCATTGATGGCTGCACTACTGTCAAATAATTCTTTGCGTATTAATGACCATTTGTCATCAGCAATATTTGATTCTACATTAAGTAATTTATTTATTATTAACTCTTTACAATGTCTTACTTCGTGTGTAAATGTTCTTTTATTAATTATTAATTTCTTAGGTGTCAACATCAACCGACATATATTAATCCAAGGGAATTTGATTATAGACATGCTGAAATACAAATTTATAATTAATTAGTTTATCAATTCTATTGTATAATTTTTAATTTAGTGTAAATATTATAATAAGTAATTATCGTTACTTGAAAATTAGCCGCAGATATATTGATATTTATTTATAACTATTTCAAATATTATTATTAAATGATATATCCAATTCCATTTTTTAATATATATTTTGTTTAACGCACATGGTTATCATGGACCTGTTTTTTTTTTTACTCAGAAAAAGTTTCTGTAGACTATAGAGGCGTCAGTTTAAAGTTCTGACATTTTCCCGCCATTTATTGAACATAAAAATAAAAGCAACATCTGACAGTTTTATATATTTTTTTATATAAATAAATTACATATTATTAGTATAATAATGTTTCAAAATCATGTACTTACATATATAAAGATTTCATACACATTTTCAAAAATATTTTTATTAATTTTTATTTTTGACATTTAGAAACAAAAAGATTTCTCGAGTCTGCTGCTTTAATTATTACTGGAGTTAATTATATCTGTTTTATTTTTCTTCGTGATATATTTCACCATTTGCAACAAATATATATATATATATATATATATTGCGTTACATAAGTGTGAATGCACCAGACAATTAGCAATTTTAAAAATTTTGAAACGAATAAATAAAATGTAAGTGGAATAAAAATTAAAAAATGCATATTTAGATAATTGAACAACACGTACGCGCATTTTTTTCAATTTAATTGATTTTATTAATTAATTTACTTATTTAAAATTTATAAATTATCTCATGTCTGCTACATTCACACTGATTCGCGTTACTAATTTCAAAAGGGCGTATAATTATTTTTTCATTGCCAATCATCTTGTAGACTTATTTTACAGCTAAAAACTCAAAAAAAGAAAAACATTTTCAGTTTTAGAATAAGTCTTCATATGATTAACGATTAAGAAAAAATTGTACGCCCTTTTGATTTTAAACTAAATGACTAAAGCCAAAAAAGGCGCATAAAAATATAAGTCCTTCTGGAATTAAGATATGAGCATGAATGTAATAGTAATAAATATCAGACAGTTTATAAATTTTAATTATTTTATTATACACCCTTATTAATTATTCTTATTACTTACGCGGTATTTAAATATTTGAAAAATAATTTATTAAAAATTGGGGGAAACTAAAAATCGTACGTCAAAATAAAATGGCGGCAGAATATGATAGAAAAATATTTAGAAAATTAAAAAAAAACACGAAAGTGTTTGAACAAACCTTGGTGGGGAAATAATGTGCAGAAGGGTGTCCTGATACACTTGGAGATTTGAATTAAATTGCTCCAAGTGCATTGCAGCTAAAAAAACTTCACTTAACTGCTATTTCCCACCAGACGATGCCAGATGATTTTGCTCAGGAACTTGGAAGTTATCAGCATCAGCAATTCGCAACACTTTACTAGCACTGAACACTCAACACTTAACGACACCACAGACACTTTGCACAATTTAAATTTTACAAACACTGCATATTTTAATTAAATAATCACTATGAGCAATAAATTTTATGGATAATTCCGCGAATTAACTGCAATACTGTGTTTCAATTTAAACGTAAAGAAAGATCTGAACTAATACTGCCGTTGGCGATGATACTGACTGACGCTATTAGATCGCCAGTTGATACAAAACAATCGACTTTGCGATTTTTCAACCGCCCCCCACTTTAGCAAAAATCTGAACGTTGATTACAGTGACACGCGATAGCGCCATCTTGGCGCGAAATTTAAAAATTGAAATTTAATAATTTTATTAAAATTTATTTGAGTCAATAATAATATTAATTAGATTAAAAAGTATACTCGAAATTTATTAATTATTCTCATTACTTGCGCGATAAATTTAAATATTTGAAAAATAGCTTATTAGAAATGGGAGGAAAATAAAAAATCGTAAATCAAAATAAAATGGCGGCAGAATATGATAGAAATATTTAAAATATTAAATAAAAAAAACACGCAAGTGTTTCGCGTGAAAATTGTGCTGCCTCGCTGCACTTGCACGGCCTGCTACTGAGCTGTAACGCATTTTGGAGTGCACTCTTATTATTTTAAATTTAAGAGTGCACTCTTAAATTTAAAAAATGTCTTATGTCGGCTAAATTTACACTGATTTTGAAATTAGTGACGCGGTATATATATTTGATAATAAACATACTAACAGTATAGTGATAAAAAACAAATGTCATTTTTGAGTTTTGACAAAAAAAAAAATACAGAACTTTTATAAAATAAAAAAAAAAACTTTTCGAAAAATGTCGATAAAGAAAATGATTTTTAAATCAACGCCATCTTCTGATTATAAAACGAAATAATTTTCTTTTGATAAGATAAATTAGTAAATCCTTTCTCTCTCTCTCTTCTTTTTATAGCGACAACTTTATTTCCGGTAATCTGACGTGTACAAAAAAAAACATATGGTTATACACAACACACATTTATTGTGAACAGCTGTAGGTTAGCTACATTTATTAGACATTTGAATATATATATATATATAAATAGATAAACAGAAAAAACATATAATTATTAGTTAAAAAATATAAAATAATATATTTAAAAATGTTGGATTTATTTACAATATTTAGTAAGGGTGGAATTGTTCTTTGGTGCTTCCAAAGTACATCACAAATATTTACTCCAACTGTTAATGCACTTATAAGAAGTGTCATATTGCAGGTAAATATTTTCATAACATTTTTATTAAATCAATAACATATAAATAAAAATATATTTTATCAGTTTAATTTATTAAATAAATCACATAAGAAATGAGTGCGAATGCAGCAGACACCAGACATTTTATAAATTTTAAATAAATAAATAAATTAAAATAATAAAATTTAAAAAAATGCGCGTACTGATTTTTCATTGATCTAAATACGCATTTTTTTATTTTTATCCTGCTTACATTTTATTTATTCAAAAATTTAAAAAATTCTCACTTGTCAGTGACATTTACACTCATCATAAAAAAACATGTATGCAAATAAAATACGATAATTTAAAATACTCATTATTTACATAATTCATTAGAAGTTAGAATTGATAAGAAACTGACTTGTCATATCGTATAATTATTACATAATCATAATAACAACCAGTTAATGATAATTTATTATTATTATTCTAGGAACGTACAGGAGTTAATTCATATGAACATGAATCTCTACGTTTGCAATATAAATTGGATAATGAATTTGAACTGATATTTGTTGTTGCGTATCAAAAAATATTGCAATTATCTTATGTTGATAAATTTTTAAACGATATTCACTTAGAATTTCGTGATAAGTTCAAAAATCAATTAAATAACTCTGATTGGTTTTATAATTATAAATTTATTGATGATTTTAAATATATATTAACGAATGCGGAGCAATGGGGTAAACAACAAGCTAAATTACCTAAGCAAATGCGTACTTTTGACGAAAGTTTTAAATCGAAAAAAACTGTAGCTAGTATGATTGAAAGAAAAGATGATAAAGATAATAATAAAAAACAACAGCAAGGTAAAAATTTTATTTTTATACATACCGCGCCACCAATTGGCTGCCCAATTTCAAAACACTAAGGGACAGTAAGGCTGAAAATTTAAATTTCTCCCCTGTTTAGAGGGAAAAAAGTCGTACTTTTCTTTTATGAGAAAACAAATTATAAAAATTCTTTCCATATACAGAGGAAAAAATTTTAATTCATATTTCAAAAATTTTACTTTTGTAAGTTACTGTGTTTTGAAATTGGGCAGCTGTAATTCTAAAAAGACATTTCTATTCGCCCTTTTGGATTTAGTCACTGAGTTTAAAACCAAAAGGATAATTCTTATTTTAATTGCAAATCATATCGTAGACTTATTCTGGAGTTAATTTAGATTACAAATTATAGATCCTTTAGAAAGTTTCCTAAAGTCAAAAGGGCTAAAAAATTTAAGTCCTTTTAAAATTAGAAACGCGATATAGAGTACAAGTACCGGTTTTGGATGCTACTTAATTTCTAGAAATCTTATATTTTATTTTGATAAAAATTTTAATTAATCAAAATTTGATTGCATTTTTATTAAGGAATGTCTCCTTAGTTTGAAATAGCCGTAGCCCACAAATTAAAAAAATTTTGAAGTCAGTATATTTTCAAAAAAAAAATTTTCGCGCTTCTTTTAAAATTTTTTAAACATGGATCACATCTTTTAGAACTGAGGTATCAATATGAAAATAATGGAAAATATTGATACTGTAATAAATAAAATTAAAATTTTTTTTAATATGATCCAAAATCTTTCATATTTTTGTGTATTCCATAAATCACTATCAGGATTTTCTAAATATCCGGAACTTGTAGTTTTAGCCCGTATGTTATTTAATTTGTAA
The DNA here is from genome assembly GCF_026212275.2 of Microplitis demolitor. Lineage (NCBI taxonomy): Eukaryota > Metazoa > Arthropoda > Insecta > Hymenoptera > Braconidae > Microplitis > Microplitis demolitor. The sequence continues at coordinate 18,726,748 of NC_068548.1, forward strand.
TAATAAACAATGAAATTATTTTTAAAGGGAAGAAGAAAAAACCTAATGCAGGAAATGATGAAGTTCCAGGTAAAGAAGCTTTAATTTATTTTTTAGTCTAAAATGAATGATGTAATTAAATTTATTAATTAAAATTTAAGCTAAAATTCAAGAAATTTTAAAAGAAAATAATGACGTCAATTCAAATGTAAATAATGAAGAAGATATGGGTGATGATCCACTGGCTATAAATCGTATAAAGTTGGCGCAAAGATTCAACAGCCAAAAGAAAAAACCGGAAAAACAAAAAAGCCCGAAGGAAGAGAAAGCAGGAAAGAAACCACGTGTATGGGATCTTGGTGGTACAAATAAAGATTTACCAAATCTTGAACGTACTAGAGATAAAATATCCGACACGCCAGTTTCCGTCCAAGCTAATACTGCTCTTGTTGGTCAGATGAAAGGTGCGATTCGTGATTTAGAAGTTGAAAGCGATTCTGAAGATGAAATAAACAATAAAACTGCAGCAATAAGCAACAACAATAAATCACAATCAAATAAATCATCTGGAGGAATGTTTTCAATGTTCAAAGGTCTTGTTAGCAATAAATCATTGACACCAGAAAATTTAGATCCGGTTTTAGAGAAAATGAAGGATCATTTAATTATGAAAAATGTTGCTGCTGATATTTCAATGAGTCTTTGTAATTCTGTACGCGCTAAACTCGAAGGAAAAGTATTGGGAACATTTGAAAGTGTTGCGAGTACTGTTAAAAATACATTGACTGATTCACTTGTACAAATATTATCACCTAAACGCAGAGTTGATATACTCCGTGATGCTTATGAGGCAAAAAAGAATGGGCGGCCGTATGTTATGTCTTTTTGTGGAGTCAATGGTGTTGGGAAATCAACAAATTTAGCTAAAATATGTTTTTGGTTGATTGAAAATAATTTCCGTGTATTAATTGCTGCATGTGATACATTCCGGTAAATAATATACAACTATATTTTATATTAAGGGGGAATTAGGTGTATGACAGCATATTTTCAGTAATTTTCATGAATTTTTTTAATACATAATTATGTATATTTTATTTATACCTCGGGGTCATTTTATACATATATTCAAGAGTATATTTTAAAACATTTTCCCAAGTCAAGTTGTAATTAACTTTTTGTCGCCACTTATGTCAAGTCTTTTAAGCAGATATTTTTTGGTGACATAAATTTCTGATTATATTGTCAACATTTTGGTGCCTTATCGATTGATCAAAAAACAGTTTCAAAACTTCTATCTTATAAATTCCAAGTAGCAGACTTGACTTCGCGACATCTATAAGATATCAGTTTTTTGACATATAGATAAGGCACCAAAATGCTGACAAAAAGATCAGAAATTTATCACCGGAAAAATGTCTGCTTAAAAGACTTGACAAGTGACGACAAAAAGTTAATCACAAATAGTGTTCAACGAAGAAATACATCTGTACGTCTTATTTTTGTAAAAAAAACTTAACTTTGAGACAAAAAAAAATTTGTCTTGTCCTTTTAAAAGATATCGTAAAGTTGTCTCTGTGCTACTGGGGTTTAAACGGCTTGTAATTGAGTTTTGAAAATTAGAGAACATATATTTGAATAGTTCTACAATCGATTTATGGAAAAAAATAATTGAATTATTTGAAGTCTCTACATCTATTTCCCATCTTAAAAATTATACTTATTAATAAAATAAAATATTTAAAAAATCAAATTACAGAGCTGGAGCTGTAGAGCAATTACGTACGCATATGCGTCACTTGAATGCTTTACATCCACCAGAAAAACACGGCAACGTTACAATGGTTGAATTGTATGAAAAAGGATATGGTAAAGATGCTGCTGGAATAGCTGCTGAGGCTATTCGTCATGCCAGAGATACAAGAATTGATATTGTGCTGATTGACACTGCCGGTAGAATGCAAGATAACGAACCACTGATGCGTGCACTTGCTAAATTAATTAAGGTCAATCAGCCAGATCTTGTATTATTTGTTGGTGAAGCACTTGTTGGTAATGAGGCTGTTGATCAATTAGTTAAATTTAATCGTGCACTAGAAGATTACAGTAATTCGGAAAATCCACGTACTATTGATGGAATTGTTCTCACCAAGTTTGATACTATTGATGATAAAGTAAGTTTCAAATATAATAAGAATTAAATAAGGTTTTTATATAGAAATGAGGCTGCACACATTTTTCAATGTCCCAAGTGCTCACACTTTAAATTTCCATAATTAAGTTTTTCTACGTATTTAGTTACACGGCGGATTAAATTTTCTCTGTGTAATTTTTCCTTTAACATAAGATACCTCTGTAGGTCTTGCACCTCAAGGGCAAAAAAATGATAAAAATAATATGAAATCTTATAAATTTTCCAAAGTAAATTTTTAAATATATAATTGTACTTTTTATATAATACCGTAAGATAGGCGGTGGAGTTTTGAAGGTAGATATAAGAGCTACAATAATTTTGGAGCTCTTGTCATATTTGAAAATTGGCATATTTCTGTTATTTCATCACTGTTACGGTGTATAACAGCTCACCGAAAATTGAGATGCAAGTAGTTTGGACGGTATCCGCCTCCCTCTATTAGTATAGTGTTGAGCAAAGCTCGCAACACGGTTTAGTAAAAGTTGTAGTTCAAGAAAAGAGTACGTCAGCATAGCCTTGCTTTCTTGCTGATGAGTCCGTTAACCAGGGTGGCTACAAACCGGTAATGTCGGGAATTATAAGGAAATTTTAAAAAGTATCCGGAAATTTAATTACAACAGTTAAAAATTTAATAATTATTTAATAATACACAAGTCACAAAAATTAAGAGATGTTGAAAAAATTCCAAATTTTCAAGTGATTATCAACAGGCTGTAACTCAAAGGAGTCAAAAATAATAAAAAAAAATCAATCATAATTATCAAAAAAAATTTATTGAAACCTGTAGACCGTTTTTAAGACGAACAAAAATCAAGTTACAGGCTGTTGAAAATCACATAGAGATTTGGGATTTTTTTTAATATCTCCTAATTTCTATGGCTAGTGTATTTTAAAATTATTTTAATCATAAAATTTCTTGTTAAATATTTTAACTTACATATTTTTAACATCGAATAATCAAAAATAGGTCATGTTAATTTATTTGACTTTTTTTTGGTTTCTCGCTTGATTTAATCATTAAATTTAATTATTGACATTAAAAATACAACAAAAACTTCGAATATTAATGATATGAATAAAATTTCTGAATCAGGAAAAAAATATGAAGAACTTAACTGGAAAACCGGGAAATATGGAATTTTAAAATCATTTCTTTGTAGCCACCCTGAATTTATACCCTTTGTATAAACTTAGAACATTGGTTCTTATTTAACATCTAAATAAGCAAATATATCATCAATCCCCTGACAAACGCTGGCCATTGAAACTGGATTCAAAGCTATATATAAAGAATTGGTATTTTGTTTGCCAAAAGAGTTAGCAGCCACACTTCTATATAATTATCTAATAATAATAGTACTCTAATAATAGAAATAATAATTTATTTTTATTTTTATTGTCATAGGTTGGTGCAGCTATTTCCATGACTTACATTACTGGTCAACCAATTGTTTTCGTTGGCACAGGTCAAACTTATACAGATCTAAAGACATTGAATGCCAAGGCTGTGGTTCATGCTCTCATGAAATAAATTTTTTTTTTTTTTACAAAATTTATAAAAAAACAAAGGAAAAAAAAATATATTAACTAGCCTTGAATTAACTAATTTGTATATTTATATAAGAGAAAATTAATAATGCTGTTAATTAAAATTATTTAAAAAATTTTAAACTAATTTTTAGCAAAGAGATAAATATAATTAAAATTATATTTAATTATTGATAGTCATCTATATATGACTCATTGGAACTTGCTCGACTACTCTAGCATTATTCTCGCGTGCTTTTCGTGGTATCTCTTGTTCATTATCATCTTCAAGTTCCCAATTTAATGCATCATTGAATTTATTTACTTCAGATACGGTACCACAAATATCAATACGTAAAATAATTCCTGAAAATAAATAATTAATTTTGTTAATTAAAGATAATAAATATATTTAACGCGAACAAATTGTGATGCAAAAATTAAAAATTTTATACAATTGCATTACCAGTAATTACTCCAGAAACAATAGCAATTACAAGTGTGACAACTAGTGCGAGTAATTGATACGCGGCTTGTTGACCAGCAGTTCTATCAATGCCTGCGTTTATTCCTAATTCACTTTTCAATTCAGCGAGTCTTTCACCAGAACTAGGAGCTCTTGCCGGGAATATCTTATGAGTTAAATAAATAAATTTTTAAAAAAATATATATATTGATTGTATTTTGACAATGAAGATAAATAAATAAATTTTTACCTGATAAAGTGAGTCACTGTACATATCTTCTGAAGCTATTCCAGCCATTAAAGCTCCAAATATTCCTGCAACCATACCAGGCATCCCATGGAGATTATGAACACCACAAGTATCATGAATTCTTAATTTTTTTTGTATCAATGGCTGCAATAAAAACATTCATCAATTGGTTTTATAAATAATTTATTATTGGTGATAGTAAATTTTAATACAGAAAGATATTTATATCCATAGACACTTAGACTTCCAGCAAAACCACCGACAATTAATGCTCCGATTGGTTCGCACATCATTCCTGAACAACAAAAATCAAAAACATTTTTATGATCTTAAGGGGGGAAAGGGCTCTGACACAAAAAAGAAGAGCATATTTTTGTGAATTTTTTTTCATAGTACTTTATTAAAATTTGTGACATTATTAAGCATCATTCCAAGAATATTCTGCTAAATTTTCATAAAAAAATATTGAAAAATAAACCAGTGATAGTGGGGAGAGACGAGTCACCTAAAAAAAAAAGTCTCCATGCGGTAGACAGGATAATTCATGACTGCTTCATCTGAAATTCAAAAACCTTGACGATTTCTTTAGTGCATAAGTTTATTTTGGATTTGAACGAAGGAATAAACAAAATATTCATTTTTTAATTTTTGGTAAAGGTGCAATCAAAAAATTCTGATTTTTACCTAAAATTGCTTCTTTTGTTTAATCAAAAAATAAGTAATTGAAAAAAAAAAAAATACTTCGTTCAAATCTAAGATAAACTTATGGACTAAAGAAATCTTTTTGGTTTTTTTGATTTCAGATAAAGCAGTCACGAGTTATCCTGTCTACCGCATGGAGACTTTTTTTTTTAGGTGACTCGTCTCTCCCCACTACCACTGGCTTATTTTTCAATATTTTTTTATGAAAATTTAGCAGGATATTCTTGAAATGATGTATAATAATGTTACCAATTTTAAGAATTTTAATAAAGAAGCTACTCGGAAAAAAAAATCCCAAAAATATGCTCTTTTTTTTGTATCTAATCCCTTTCTCCTCTTAAAGTCAGTAGACAATTAATAATTTTTGAATTTTTTTTCAACAAATTAATTATTTAAAAAATACTAAATTATGCACAAAAAATCCAAAAATTATTAGACGTCGGCTAACTTCAGTATCATAAAATTTTTAGACAATTTTGAAATTTTATTATCATAAGTATTGTGTTTTTATAATTAAAATAAATGATCGCAAGCTTGACATCATGTGGTATCTTACCTGCAGCTGTTCCAATAGCAACCCCACCAGCAAGCGTTGAATTTTGTACATGAACTATGTTAAATTTACTTTCATTCGAGACTAAAGCAGAGGCAGCAAAAGCAGCTACGCAGCTTGCTGATATTGCAAGCAAGGTATTTATAATTGCTCGTTGTTGTTCATCATCTTGGAGCAAAGCGCTATTGAAGGAAGGCCAGAAGAGCCAGAGAAAAATTGTACCTGCATAAAAAAAACATCTCCAGTACTACTGTTCATAATTTTGAAGCCAGCAGCCAATTAACAATTTCCCGATTTTTTTTTTCAAAGACTCAATTACAAAAAAAAATAAGCGCATGTAGAAAAACAACAAATTTATCGTTCTTGAATAATTCAAAAATTATTAGACGCCGGCTAACTTTAGTGTCATGTTGTCACTCATTTAAATAAATCAGATGATTTAAAATGAATGAAAAAATTTTACCAATCATAGCAAATAAATCTGATTGATATGTTGATCCCTCGAGATTATGCTCCTTAGGTTTGTCTTTTATACCAAAAGCAAAGCTTACAGCCATGCCAAAGTAAGCACCAAATACATGGACGAACATACTTCCTCCAGCATCGATTGCCTATAATTCAATAACGAATGTAAAAAGGAAATCGTTTTTTATTATTATTTTTTTTTTAGTTTCAGAATTAAAATTTAAAAGTAAAAAAAAAAAAAAATGGATGTAAAAGGAAATAAACCATAAAATAATGTTCTCCGATATATTTGTTGGCAGTGTAAATGGCCAGCTCAATAATCCCCATTACGATAAGCTGCATGTACGTAGTCTTCCCTAGAACAGCCCCCATTGAAATTAGTGGAGCGGCAACAGCAACATCGGCATTCAAAAGTCTGCAAAGGTTTTGTAAATATAACTTTATTTGTCATCTGTTCTATATCTTAAGGGGAATCACTCGTGTGAAATTTTTAAAAAATAAATTTTTTTTTTTGCACATTTCAATAGTCTACGGCTTCAAAAATAACATAATAAAATTTAAAGTCCGTATCTCGAATAGTTTTTTTGAGTTACAGCCTTTTAGAGCAGCCGCTCATTGGTTTTTGAAATAACATTTTTCAAAATTGCTGCATCTATAACTCAAAGACAAATCATCCGATCGATTTTATTAATATTGCAGGGTCTTTTATATGTTTCTCCATACCACGAACCTCCAGTTTTTCGATCGAATAGAAAATGTAATTTTAGCAGGCCCAAAACCATCAAATTTTCGCGCGGAATTTGATACTTTTAAAAAGTCCGCCATTTTTGGAAATTTAAATTTTTCTTTTTGATCAAGGGTCATGGTACGAACAATACCTTTTGATTCAATAGAAATTTTTTGTTTTTTTTGATTTAATGAAGGTCGCTATCACTGCAGCAGTGGGAACTTTTTTTTTGGGCTTTGGGAAATTGTGAATAACTTGCTGAATTTTGAATTGTTTGGTTCAAAAATTTTATCGTGTATATATTATATATATATGAATATCTCCATAAAACATTGAAACATTCCATGCAGTAGTATTCTGTAAAAAAATTCCTAAAAATCATCTTTTTTTCAGGCGGTCACACTCGCGGTCCCCCTCAAGTTGATTATATATATTTTTTATTATTTAGTTATTATTAAAATTACTAAGTTAAATTTTTTTAATTTTTATAATTATATTGTAGTTATGGTCTAAGGATTCAAATAATGGACTCACGGAATATCACCAAATAAAAAACTTTGAAAGAGATCGGATGTTGCCAATTAAATAAATAACAATAATTATAACTGATCAAAAAAAAAAATTTATATATATATATATATATATATATATATCGCGTCACTAATTCTAAAAGGATTTAAATTTTTATACGTCCTTTTGACTTTTGTCACTAAGTTTAAAACCAAAAGGGCGTATCATTTTTTTTTAATAATTGCCCTTCATATTTTTAGACTCATTCTAAAACTGAAAATTTTCAAAAAAGTTTTGAAAACCAAACGGGCGTATAATTATATTTTTTTTAATTGCCAATGATATTGTAGACTTATTTTAAAGTTAAAAATTTTTTTTTTCAATTTTTACTGATAAAATAAGTCCGCAAAACGATTGACAATGAAAAAAATACGCCCTTTTGGCTTCAAAAAGTTTCTTAAAACCTAAGTAGTGTTTAAAATAAAAGTCCTTTTATGAGTGTGAGTAGCAGACATCAGACAAATTTAAAATTATTAATACATAGAGTAAATAATTAATAAAATTTTTAAAAAATATTTAAAATTTTAAATTTGTTTGATATCTGCTACATTGACACTCATGTTCTCTTGTTATTAGAAACGCGATACATCGAAAATTTTTGAAAAATAAATAATGTATAATTTTTAAAAAACAAACAAAAATTAAAAATATTAAAATATTTATTATTTCGAAATATTTTTTACCCCATTAAAGAAAGCGGTACTTTGCCATTTTCGCCGATGTTAATGACTCCATCGAAGAGTAAAGCCACTTGAAGAAGAATAGCTCCTACAAGGAATGTCAACCCAACTGCACTGTACCCATAACGTTTGAGAAATGTCATCAAGAAACCAAAACCAATCCATATCATCACGTGAACATCTTGGTACACTTTATCAAATAAATTCAAAAAAATAATTATTTATTTATACATATATTTTTATCCGTCATATGTACACAATAAATATATTTACTATTATATTTATTTATTTTTAGAGACTCAATTGTACAGAATGAAGATGAATGAAAAGTGTGATAACTCACGTGAATAATTGTAAGGTAACGAAACGTTTTTTCCAAATGAATAAACCGAAAGACTGTGGGCGGCATTTGCTTCGGGTGCATATTCGAATGTCGCTAAAAAACCGCAGATTAAAAATGCTTGAAGGAAACAAAGAGCGATCCCGAGAGCAAAACCCGTCGTCATTGTATTTATATTATTTAAAAAAAAAAGTCAACAAAAAAGGGGTAAGTCGATGTTGAAAAAATTTAATTACACGTATAAAATATAAGTACTTCTAATATACTTGGAGTTTTATAAAAGACTAGAGAATTCAGCGCACAAGTCGTTCATGACCTCAACGCAGGACAATAAAATTAGCATTAGTTTTCATATCTCATTTGACAATCTCTATTTAAAAACCCACAACTGTCACCGTACGTATGTATAAACCCAGTCTACATACATATAAATGCTACATATATCATGTTACATTAAGTTTTGTATACAATTTTACAGTTATTTATGATGATCATGATCTTATTTATTTCCCTCAAAAAAAAAAAAGCTGTCTGGATGTATATAAGCCATATGAAACTTACTCGCATAGACAGATGTGTCTTTTTGTAAAATATTAGACTTGGCCGTAGTGGACACTTGGTCGCCCTTGACCGATGATCTACTAGCTGACGGCACCGCCTCGGGTCCGTAGGCTGTGAAGAATCCCATCAGCACCATCAGGATGATTTCAATGGCGATAAGACGCAGCACCTGGTACTTCTTTGACCACTCGTACATTGTCACCAGCAATCGTTGAATTAAAAACTTTAATAATTATTATAAAAAAAATTTATGATGGAAACTCCACCGGAAGACTTGACGTTTAAATGTTTTTTTTAATAGCTTGGTTTAATGGTAAGATAAAAATATAATAATAAATAGTAATTCAATCGGTTTTATTCAAGTTTCGATTGAATATGTACTTTTTTTTTTCTATTATATTAGGTAGAATAATATAGAAAACCTACGCGTATATCAAAGAACTCTCTTATAAAATCACTCGAGCGGATATACGCGATTCAGTTAATGCCGATACTTCCGATGCACGATCAAGCTCGTTGTCCCTCACTAATGCACTGAGCTTGTCGCATGTCATGTATGCATAACTATTTATCTATTCCTCTTCTCTATACTGTTCTTATAATATATGTACACATGTACTTTAATATATAATATATATATATATATATATATATTCTTATACTTGCATCCCGATCACTCTGCACATCAATTTATGTCCTTGTGACATATAAATTTTATAAATAACAATTCATCAATCAATCCGATATTCTCATTTGTGTATACGTGAAAAGTGTCAGATTTTTACATTTATATAAATGTAAATATGTATATATATTTAGAATAAAAATAAATTGATAAACGATGAACTGAAGAATATTCTAGGTCATATTGATTATTAACTGATTTTGTTTTCCTTAACGTGGACCTAGAGCTTGTTTTATATGACACGCGATGACCAATGACTGTTCAAATACGTACATTTAATAAAACAGTTACTTTCAAATAAAATAGATATCGACATTTGGTTAAAACTTTGACAAGACATTTATCAATTATTTACATTAAAACAATTGATATTGAGCTTTATTTCACTTTGATGACTTGTACTTTTATATAAAACTTTTTTTTTTAAAAATAAAGGGTAAATTTTTCTGTTCAGTGTTTATATAATTTATTTTGTTACAATTGAATTATAAAAACATTATATATTATATGTATAAGTAATACATTAATTAAACAGCGAATCAATCCGCATGATAAATTATCAAATAGGATTATATTTTAATCCTAGTAATGGACATTGTACTGGTTTTTGCGAATTAATATTAATTAATTAATTAATAAATAATTATTAGTATTGATTATCATGAAATAATTATAAAATAATGTCCTTATATATATACCTATAAATTACAAGTGAAATGAAGTTTGTGAAAATTGAATGCTTTATAATTATTATAAAGTTCAATTAATCAATGATATTATTAAATAAAAATATGGCACAAGCCAAGTGAAAAATATAACTATAAATATACGAGTACAACTAAACATATACAATGTCAATTTAAATACATACTTAATAACATTCTTACTTATAGTATGTATCAATTTTTTTTCAATTGAGCAAAAAAAAAAACGAAGTAAAAAAAATTGCTCTTACAATTTCGTTAATGTGTTTACTTGTAGTTCTTTTATCATAGTTTTTTTTTTCTTTTTATATATAATATTTTTGGTATTATATGTGCGCGAAGATTGATAGAGGATTGATGATCCTTTGAGGATGATGAAACAGCACATTTTAGACGACTACGATGACGAGTAACAACGATGTTAGATAGTAAAGGCATTGACCTATCGTGGCTATGTGTTGTACATAAGTTGTAGAAGCCTTGGAGGTTGCGACAGCTGCATTTTCCCGTCGATTTGAGGGCTCCTCGGATGCCATTGGATCATCCCTCGATTGTTCAGGACAGGGTTTTTCTACTTTCACCTCAAATAGATGCTTTATGTAGCCCATTCTTCCGTCTACTAACTGGAGCTATTGAGAAACAATCGAAAAATATTTCAAACATACATTTTTATAACTGTATATATGTCTATAAGTCTTTAAGTCTCCCGGGGAAATTTGATTTAAAGCTAGAGTTGAAAAAACATGTGTTTATATACACATAAAAATACAAAGAAAATTTGTTTATACAATACCTTTCCATTGTAAAATTTAGATGTAGAATCGGAATAGTCGCGATCATAATCATTATCATTATCATTCATGTAGTTGCTGTTGGCATCATGTATATTATGCTTTCCCCTCGACTTATTGACGTCGAGAATTTCCCCTGAAAAGCGAATATACATGAATTATTTCATCGTTAATCACTACTGTGCTTGTAAAATTGATATATATACAGTAGTGTGTAAGTCTAATATAACAATAATATAATACAATTTCTCACTCACCAGTCTTGAATTTTCCTGACGCTACACGAGCTTTATTATTTTCAATAGCCTGGCTTGCGTGATAGGTATCATTCTGTACTTCAAGGAAACACGTCAACAAGTCGAGCGAGTCTTTAAGTTTTTGATTGATTGTTTCATTCCTCAAGCCTTGTATCCATGCCAAATTACAGTCACAAACCAATTTATTATCTGAAACAAAATTATTTTATATTACACTGTAAAAAATTCGGAGTGAATTTTGATTTTTTTTCAATCCAAATTCACTCCGTCAAGGAAATTTTAAAAAAATCACTTTGCATACGAAGTAAATAAGGAGTAGGTTTTTTTCAGTCGAGTAATTTCGGAATGATCTGGATTTTATTTGAACCCGCATTCGAATTAAACTTCCTTTCGGAGTAAATTTTACTCCAAGGGATTAAATAAATAGACAGTCATCTGCTCTGCATTCACTCCAGATTTACTCCGCTAATTTTTTGCATGTAGTAAGCAGATATAGTATAAAAGGGATATATGTATAAAATTAAAGGGGTTGATTCGATGGAAACACACAATTGTGAGGTCATTGTACTTAATATCTACTTCCATCATCATAGAGTATTAGTTTAATATTTTTAGAACACTCACTGGTATTCTAAAAATACCATTAACTAATTAATAATTACTAAAGCGTCACTGGATGCTAGGGGTGCTAATTTTAAAAAGCGGCATGTGATTGTATTAAAAAAATAAAAAATTTTTAAAAGATTATTATTATTATTAATGAATGAGGAATGAAATACAATATTTTAGCCGAATTGTATTTGGTGTAAATTAAAATCGATAAGAGAAAAAAAATGTATACATATACATAAACTGAGAACGATATATATACATATATATCTATCCTTTTCAGTTTATGTAAATATGATATATAATATTTATTTAAACAGTTTATTACTGATAAAAAAAAACCAGATTAATTTATACGTTATGATTATGATTATTTAGTGAGTGAGGATCGAAATATTTATTAAATGAGTACGCTTTGGTGCCTTGTTAATGAGACTTGAAAGTTTAAAACATTAAAAGCATGCATTAAATTAAAATAATAATACATTCTCCGATATTTCTCTATTTTATATATCTACAGCTAAAATATCCAAATAATAATTAAAATTATTTGCATAGCAAATAAATATTTTAAAAAGTAAAACAACAGAAGTAAAGTTTATGGGAATAAATTTAAAAAATGTTAACAAAGTAGAATTAAAAAATAATATTTAAAAAGATAATTAAATTTATAAAAATCTAAATATGAAAGGTTGAATAAGCATGTAATGTAAAAAAAAAATTTGTTTGATATAATTGGCAATTGCTTGAACGAATCCTATTTATTATATATGTATGTAGGTAATGCTTTGCGCCCTTGCGGCCTAGGTATTTCCTGCGTAAGCCTCCCTGCCTATGTAATACTGCCCTCAGGCTCTTAGAAATTTATATGGCGAGTGGCAGAGCGTTGACGCATCGAAGCTCGCCGACCGCCAAGCAAAAGGAATATATGTATAGCACAGAAGCAAGGGAGAGAACGGTAAAGTAAAAGCGAAAAAGAAAAAAAAATATAATATAAAAATAAAATCCCGAGAGAAACCTTCGTCTCTTCTTCAATCTTTTCCAGGTAAATGGCAACGGTGGACAAGTATTGTCCCTTGAAAAAATGTGTCCAGGTGGTCTTTTTTTATTTTTCTTTCCAGGTTCCTTTCAAATGCTCAAATCATGCAGCATTAAAATCTTTTATATATTTTTCTATTTTAAGAAAAAAAAAACTTTTTTTTCATGTTTACGGTGAGTTGTATATGACATGAGCAAGAGAATAATACATAAATATATACATATAACAAGAAAAAAAAAAACAATTCCGGTGTAACGGTTAAGATGAGAGACACATACCAAAAGTCCATTGAATTATTAAATGAGAAAGATAAAATGATACAGCAATGCCTTTGGCATCAACTTGGGACTTTACTTTTAGGTATACACTGTACGCTGTACAGACTTATCCTCGAAGTAGCTGATGCTGCGGGGGTTGCAAAAAGATAGACAGGACCAAGCTTTGCAGACAGGAAGGGGTGTTCCCGGTAGGGCTGTAGACTACCACGCCTACGACCCTGAAATTTCATCCCCTAAATGATTAAAACCTAATATACGGGGCACGCCTACAAAGCGATGGAGCTTGCTGAAAAGTTCACCCTATCTCGCGTTATTCCGAAAACAAGTTCACTTTCTGTCAAATTATATCCTACAGAATCAACAAACAGATTGACAGAATTATCACCAAAAAAATAAAAAATAACAACACTGTCTAGAAGTTTTAATGGAAATTTAATAACCAAGAGATAGCCGGCTAAGCGATTCTTTAAAATAATTTATTTAAAAATAATGTCATATATCATGGCAGCTCATAAATATTTTGATTATATGCGTTTATTAATGTTTGTCAAACTACAAAAGGCAGAAGATTCAATTGGGTGTGGTTGGGTACAAGGTCGAGAGTACTTGTGTGTATGAATCGTAAATGAAATAAAATAAAATAAAATGATATACACACACGTGTATATGTATGTATAATATATAAGTGAATGTATATAAATAAAAAGAGAATAAGCGAAAGAGAAAGATAATAAATAAAAAAATTAAAAAAAAAAAAAAATGCGGAAAGAAATGAAGGGTTAGTGAATTCGATCCCCCTTGGCGAATGCAAAATCAACGGGTTATTGTTCTTCTATACTGCATGCATCGTATGGGGTCTTGCAGGGTTCTACTCTAGTCTTTAGAGACCGGTTTGTGTACCAATGATAATTCTATATGCACAGTTATGAATAAAAACATATGTGAATGAGAATAAACATAAGATATCAAAGTATAGATTGCTATCAATAGTAATAAGAGTACATAATAATACGTAATATGTATACACAGAAAAAAATAATTTCTTGGCGCAAAAATTTTTTTTTATTGTAAATTGAAAAGAAAAATTTTCTTAGGACGAGAAAAAATTTCTTGACTCAAAAAATTTTTTATTTTAAATTTTAATTCAGAAAATTTATTGAGGCAAGTAAAAATTTCTTGCACCACGTAGTCATTTTTTTCTGTATATGTAGGGGAGGGGGGTGGGCAAAACGAGGTATTTAGAAAAATATGTACTAAATTTTCGAGGACTCAAATATGCTAAATCTTTTTTTTTTTAATGATATTTAAAGTAAATAGAAAAAAATTTTTAATATTTTTTATCATAAAAAAAAAGCAATTAACATTTATTTGACCAACACTCGATTTTTGAAAAAGTTTAACAAAAAAAATTCAAAATTCTGCTTTTGGAATGTTTAAAAAAAGTTTTTTTTTTTTTAATGAAATTTTGGGGGTATCTCGTTTTGCCTCCCGTCCTCTTTATTTAAATAAAAAAAAATTTTTTAAACTTACCATCGAGAGATAAGTAACCTGAATCACCGTACAAGTTTGTAACAATTGGTTTGACAGTGTCAAATGTAACTCTTACAAGTGAGTTGTTTTGCAGATCAAGATAATTAATAGATTGGGCGCCAGTAAAAATATCAGATGCTAAATGTGAGATTTTGTTGTTGCTCAAAACTAATTTACGTAAATTGCGCATTTTTTCAAATGCATTGACATTTATGTAAGAAATTAAATTATTATCAAGATCAAGTTCTTGTAATTCTGGCATTTCAATGAATGTCCGTTCACCGAGGGCTGATATTTTATTTGAACTTAGTATCAAACGTACGAGTGATTTTAATCCCATAAAGTGTTCAGTTGTTATCACTTGTAAATTATTGTCACTTAGTCCAAGTTCCTGAAGTGATGTTAAATGCTTGAATGCCCGATCGTGAAGAGTTGTAACATTGTTATGGTTCATAAAGAGCTTCTTTAACACCGGAAGATTGACAAAGACCTCCCTAAAAAACAAATTCATTCAACCATTAATCTCTATCCTCTAGTTATTTTTATTTTTTATTTATTATTTATTCAAGTGTAAAAATTTTATTTTTTTTATTGACCATAAAAAATATCACAAGTAAATGAATGAAGAAAAAAAAAATTTCTTACCTATTGATCTCGACGATTTGATTGTCGTCGAGATTGATAAAATCTAGCTGAGTCATGTTTACAAATGAATGTTTTTTCAATTGCATGATACCGCACTCAGCAATGTCAACAACAGTAACGCTTGGTTGGTTGGCAAATGCACCCTCACTTATTTCGTCAAAATTAGCATATCTAACATTTATCATTTTCAATTTTGTCAACGATTTAATTATTTTGCTCGGTACATAAGACATGAGACCGCCAATTCTAACTTTCATTGACAACTTTTCAAGTGATACTTGTGACATAAAATAATCCCATATTGCGTCATCAGGTTTTGTTGCATCCAATACGACACAATTAGCCTCAGTGGCATTACCAATTTTGCTGACATCGCAATTACAAATAATCGGTTCTGCTGTTTGTTCGAGATTACAAATATTTATTTGCGGGCTTTTTTTTCCCTTAATATTATTATTATTTTTTATTGTCGATGAACTACTGTGGCTTATTGTTTGCACAGACAATTGACTAGATGGCATAGAGTAACAGCCATAAGCAAGTAATTGTATCATAAATATCAATTCCATCAGTTTCCTCATTTTTATCTCTTTTATTATCTGCAACAAAAAGCATTAAAGAAAAAATTAAATAAATAAGTAAAAAAAAAAAGGCATTATGTTGTAGTTTTTAATCTCTTTTTTCTCGCATAAACGAGTATGCGTCGGAAAGATACAGAAAAAAATGATATGAAAAAAAAGTAAATAAATAAAAAGTAAAGGGTAGACACAAAGACGGTAATTGAGTCGTTGTTGGTGGCGCTAGATGGAAAAAAAATAGTCCTAAAGGTGGTGAGCTTTGAAAGATTACCCACAAACTGGAAAGCTCGAGGATGTGTCTCTACAACAAAAGACTCGGATATTTCGAGCAAAGTTTAATATGCACTGAATCAATGTCTATGAATAATTAATATTGAAAGTACCGTCTGCGCATTTGGTCGTAATGTGCACGTATATACATATACATATTGTCTTTCTTTCTTTCTTTCTTAATACGCGATATCAGGTATTACAATATATATTATACATCTATTTATATATTTACAATACTGATACTTTTTTTGTCTGTTTAAATAGAGCGAATAGATACAGCCCCTTAGCATTTACCCTCGAAGGATCTGGCGCGTTGATTCGTCATCCCGCATTAACCGTATGACTGAAATTTCCATTGGATTTAAAATAATTCATGTGTGTTTACTGAGTGAATGAGTGAGTAAGTGAGATTCAGATGGCCCGCACGAGCGAAGAGAATCATCATCATCCCCTAACACGACTAATGTATTATATATAAATACATTCACATATATATGTATATATGTGCGTAGATATGTAACTATTCTCACGATGTCACTCGCTCTCTCTGACCCATGTCTTTTATTTAAATGAAAAGCCGCTCATACAATTGTCCCCTTTTTGCCTTTTACTTCTGCCCGCTTAGCTCTCATTACATTAGAATAGTCATCTCAGTGATCACTGCATCATCACCATTATCAACAACGTAATAAATAATTAACGTCAGAGATTACATGTTCTTTTATAATCATAATTTTTTTTTCTTTTTTTTTATTACAGTTATTGTAAGGATGAGAAGTCAATGGACGAGATGACGATGTTGTTACATATATTTATACAAAAAAATATACTAAGTATACAGTATAGTATTACTGATGTGTATATATCGAGGAGGAGCCAAGATTCAGCATAGGGTCACTCAGTGGGCTCATTCGATCAACTCAACGGGGTGCTTGACAAAAACCATTGTTGTTTCAACACAGCTGTCGAAATGAGCATGTAGGTACTACATACTATATATGTTCACCCTTGTAAAGGAAAGATTCGAGGCAAGCGCCAGTAACCAGTAACCAGACCAGGATCAGAGTGTGTACCAGTTGAATACGTACTTGAGTAAATTTAATTCTGATTTTGCACATGCTTAATACTCATGTTTATTACATACTTCAATGAGCATTAACTTTTTGAGGACAATTAATCAAAGGATTAAGCTTTGGACACATTCTGTATATTTTAAAATAAATGTATTTATGTATATAGATATAGTAGTAGTAGTAGTAATAATAATAATAAAAATAAAGGACGCGGATGTACCTGTCTCAGATATTTTTTGAAAGACTCAACACTTAATGGATTTACACAGCGGCATACTATTGAAAGTTTACTTTTGACGTGACGGAACCTGACATTTCCAGGATAATTTAAATAAAATGCAGGTGCATAAATGTCAGGCACAAAGTGTATGACGCGTTAAATTTTCTTGGATCGGTCCTTGTTGGATGTAGTCGTTTCAGGTAGTAGTAGTAGTGACAACAGTGTAAGGTTTGAGGCTGCTTTAAGGTATAAGTGTGTTAAGAAATTTCAAAAAGAAGAGTATATAAGTATAGTCTGTACGCGTCTTTTAGTCTGTATTTTAACGAATATGAATAACTGCCTACCGGTCTTCTGCCCAAGACCAACATCCAAAATCATTCAGGTAGTTTTTGTACCTGCGGTATTTCTTACAATCCCTCGCGCGTCCTTCTACCGTTTTTTTTTAGCATTCATAAATCTAGAATATTTTAAGCAAACTAAATTTACTTTTATGTTTTGGTTCTTTAGTTTTGCTAAATTTTCGGTATTTACAACTTTCACTTCTTCCCTACTATACGATGCATTGTCCCAACTTTCCATAATTTTCCTTAATTATATTTTTTATTGGAAATAACTCTTGATATTTTTTTTATTTGAAAATGAAAATACTTACGTATTATTTTATTTAAAGACGTAGATAATACTAGAAAAAAATTCACACTAACACTTTGGCACAGTCTATAAAAACACAGTAATTATTATTAAGTTTAATTATTAATTAACACATTAACAATAGTAGTATTAGTATTTTAAAATACTTGTAATTTAATAAATAATAATTTTAATAATTTTATTAAAAAAAATACGCCGCGATAAAAGGAAGCTTCTTCTCGCAGGATACATGCGCAGCGCGTGGCTTCCAAACTGCAACTTAAACGAGATCCCGCGTTTCAAAACGACGAACCCCGCGGTCATAAAAAAAAAATTCCATTAGACATTCCTTCTCGTCTTCCAGATGTCACTCATTATCAGTCATTATATTTTATATTTTTTTTATTTTCAATCGATATGTAAATTTTCTAAAATACCGACGTCACTCTGTCGATAACTTATCATGATTATGATCCTGGTTAGCTGACAATTAACCATTTGTGAATTATTTTCTTTCAGTGAATCACTTACAAATAAAAAAAAATAAAAAAATATGCTCATGTAAAAAATTAAAAAAGCTACAGGTGCAATTTTTAAAATATTTTGTTTTTTGTAATTTATTATTCTTCAAAAAATTAAAACGTATTAAATGGCGGCTAACCAGTACCATATCATTATTTTGAAATTAGCACACAATTAACAATTTTCGGATTTTTTTTCCACACATCAATTAAAAAAAAGAATAAAAATAAAAATATGCACATGTAGAAAATTTTAAAAACTACAGGTGCAATTTTATAAAATATTTTTTTTTTTTTATAATTTATTGTTTAAAAAAAATTCAAAAATTATTGGACGTCGGTTAACTTTAGTATCATGAAACTTATCAATTAGATGCGCAAAAAAAATGTCAGTCAAAATTTATAATATAAAAATAATATAAATTATCTATTTATTTTAACTAAAAAAAATAAGTGTGAATGTAACAGACATGATATAAATTTCAAATTACAAATAAACGAGTTAAATAATTAAAAATAAAAAAAAATGCACTTTCTCATCTTCAAATTCATTAAATGCGCATTTTCTTAATTTCATTCGATTTTTATTTAATTCATTTGTTTCAAAATTTTTAAAACTAACAATTGTCTGCTACATTTATACTCATTAAATAAATAGAGTAAATAATTAATAAAATAAAATTTATAAAAAATGCACTTATTAATTTTTAAATTTTTTAAATGTGCATTTTTCAGAAATTTTATTTTTTTATTTATTTACTCAATTTATTTATGATTTTAAATTTGTCTGACGTCTACTGCATTTACACTCATTTGAAAAAAAGGAAAAAAAAGTAAAATTAAAAAATTTTAATTTAGCGCGAAAAGTTTGAATGTAATATGCTGCCGCCATTAGGTCAATAAAGGAAATGAAATTGAAGATGATCCTTTTACATGGAGGGGATAAAGTAATCGTTGACGTCATAGTCGTGTGATCCCGTGGAAGTTCGAGTGGCCCGATATCGCCCGAACGGGTCAATGTCTGAGAAGGCTTCGAAAAATCGGTGACTGTAGTGTGTGGTGTTCCCGAGGACTAGAAATAAAGACATATAAATAACGACGAGGAGTTTTAATACCGCGTTTAAATAACGCGGCCAATAACGTCCATTAATTGTGTAACAACTTACTACATATATATTTAAATAACAATAATAATAATAATATATAAAAATATAATTGACAGTGTGAATGACAAAAACGGTCGTGACGCCGCCCACACGTCGTCGTCGTCGTCGTTAACGCGAGCTTGGCTTTCGTCGTCGCCCCCGCGGGAAAATGGTCTGCACGACGATAAATTATTAAGTTTTAACTAATGGTAATATTTTATTTTAAATAACAACAACAATAATAATAATATTTATTATTATTAATATTTATCACAGAAATAATATTAACCCCAAAATGATAATAATAAAACAATTATTTCTGTATCAGTGAGTACCGTTTAGTTTGACAATTATAATACGAGATTTAACGTGACGTGAAAGACGAGCGGAAGAGAGTGCGAGTGGTGTTGAGGTAGGAGAGTAAGTCTCCAATCGTGCGTAAGTTAGTGATAGAGAAATATCATACACTGATACTAAAAAAAAACTGGTGTTTAATTAAAAAATTACCAGATTAAATTTAAAATTAAAAGTCAATGTGAAAAAATTGAGTGGTAATTTTTTGATGGTACTTGGAATGAAATAAAAAAAAGTATCATGTTAATTTAGGTGTAACGTCGTAGTAAATAAATTTTAAAATAAGTAAAGTCAAAAAAACGAAGCAGTGTATTGCGTTACTTTGAGAGAAAGAAGTAGGGAAAAGGTGCGACGTGGGCGATCAGAATTGAGTACGTCTGTATAATATTTTTGATACAGTCTATTAGAAACGACAGTTGTATTGAGTTAACGCACCATCATAGTCACGGTTAAGTGTTTCAGTGTCCTAGAATCCTAGTGTGTAAAGAAAATTTTAAGTAGAAGAAAAATAAAAGAAATACATAAAAAAAGTAAAAAAAAGTAGAGGAAAAGAAGAAGAAAAAAGGCAATCTTCATTAAGTGTGTGTGGCTATATAATTGTCGTCGTTATCATCGTATAGTAGGTTGTCCGTGCGCGGCGCGTTACTATAAACCATTCTAAAAACGTTGATTCATTCTGGTGCTCTTCTTTTTGGTATCTACTGCAGCACCCTCTTGCCCGCTGGTTCTATGTATGTGTAGTTTCTTGATTATTAGCAAGTGCGCTGTACCGCCGTTTCTTTTTTTTTTTATCGTTGTCAAGTACCGATGATTATAATAAACGTACGACAACGAAAACAACCACAACGACGGAATTTAAATATACAATAAGGAAAATTTTTAAATTAACAAGGAAATTTGATTTTTAAAATAAAATATTAAAAGACAATCATCAGGACGAGTGCTACGAGGTATTTTTGCCTCAGTAAGACTAAGATTATCAATAATAATCAGCAGGTACAACAGAAACGGATCACGGAAATACGAATCCTTAATTCCAGACAAAAGTAATTTTATTTTATTGTTTTGAATTTAATTGAAGATTTAGTAACTTTATAGTTTTATGTGTTTAGGAGTAAAAAGGTTGATTGACGTGATATTCAACTGGGTGTTTTACGTACGATTAAATTAACTAAGTACTACTCTACCGATTGAGTAAGGAAGAGCGTGTAAACGGAGAGACAAGAGAGGCTATACCGTCATAATAATAATTTTCATCAGCAGTTATCGTTGGTAAAATAGCTGATGGGTACGCGATGTGATATTGGCTGTCATTGATGTACGTGATATTTAATACAACAAGTTGGATTAATAATTATTATTGCAATAATAATAATAACAATAGTAGTATTGATAATACTATTAAAACAACTACGAAAAAGTTTGAATCATTAACATCAAAAGTTAAAGAGCTAGTGTTGTGTTTTTTAATAAAATTGTCATTGTCACGAGGAATAAATCACAGGTCGTACGAATTTGATTTTGTAAAACCGGAAGAGACAAAGGTGGAGGTGGTGGGTTGCAATTCAGAATGAGCGGCCGTCCAAGGACCACCTCTTTTGCTGAGGGGACTAAACCCCCCGCGAATCCGCCCCTGGGCGGCATGAAGATCAGCAGTGAGTAGTTTTACCACGCCATTCCATAACCTAACCTTTCTTTACTTCTTTTTTTATTTTTTGTACCCTCCTGCTCACATAATCACTTTTTTCCTAGTCCCGTTCATACATTGTTTTTTTTTTCTTTTTTCTTTTTCTTTTTTTTTAAATTCATTTCTATTTTATTTGTTTTTTATTTTTCTTGTTAAATTTTTTCAATGTGTCATGTTCACGTCATTGGTAATTTTTTATTTTGAATTTAAAATATACTTTTATAATTTTTTTATTCTGACGTAGATTAATAAATTAAACTTGATGATAAATTAGCTGCTGATAAATGAGGTATAAATTTAATTTAAGGATTTGAGTTTAGAATTTAAAAAAGTAGCCCGTTAAATAAATTTTATTTTCGGCCCTGAATGGCCTTAAACGTCAGCAGTACTCGTTTTTCTTGCGACATTTTATAAATAAATCATTTTTATTTTTGTTAACAGATTGGTGTGTATATTTATAGATTATTATTAATTTTGAGTATTGATATAGATCATAGTTGAATGATTTTTCAAGTTCATATGCTCCATGTACAATTATTCTCAATCTTAATGCCGATATCATCCTGTTTCTTCATTTAATAAAAAAAAATATTTTGCTGTCATTTCGCGGTTAATTTGAATTTTTAAATTTATCATTACCGTCTGCGGTTTAATTATCACAAATAATTGTAGTTGCTAATTATTTAGTTGATGATAAATGGAGGTAAAATCGACGTTATTATCATGTATTAGGTTTAATTTAATTTTTTTTTTGTTCGCTTGACGATAATGAATAATGTGGTGCGCCCGCGCTCGCGCCAGCGCATTTGATAACTTTATACCCACCTGACGACTGAGGTAAAGGTTGTTCATTAAAATTTGTCTATTGTATTGTAACCATTGGCTTCCTGATTAGATTACATATTTCCCACCTAAATTTTTTCGATCCAGACGATGAGTAAACTAAAAAAAAATATATATCCAACAGCCAACAAAAAATAAGAACAAAAATATATAGATTTAGTCTATTGATTCAACAAACTTTAAATATTAATATCTTTTTTTTTTATTATTTTACTTCATATGCTAGGACTTACGCTAACTAAATTATATATATTTATAAATAATTTTCTAAATAAATAATATAAAAGTAATTTTTATGATCCTGAAGTTAACAATTAAAAATTTATTGATTTTTTTTAACAAATCGATTACAAAAAAATAAAAAAGAAAAATGTGCACATGTCGAAAATTAAAAAAACTATTGGTGCAATTTTTCTTAAATACTTTTTTTTTTTTTCAATTTATCGTTTTGGAAAAAAATCCAAAAATTATTAGACGGTTAACTTCAGTAATTTTTCATTTAAAATGGAGATAAAATAAAAAAATTTTGATAAACTTATTGTTATATATATATTTGAAATCTATTATTTTGTTGACAAAATGATAGAACAAATAAATATATATGTTTATAATATGAACTTAACAACTGGACACGACAGTCATTGTCCGTATATATCTATATTTATATTTATATATAATAAATGATAGGAAAATCTAATTGTTACGCATCATTGAACTTGATAACATTCGGAAGACTATTGAAGGACGCAACGCGACATTGATGACGACAGTGTCGATGAGTTGTCGACGACACTATTGTAATGTAAGATTTACTTTACAATAGACTTTGACGTATGTTTGTTATAATTTAAATCTTCAGTTATCGAATAAATATTTTTTTAAAAATTATATAAATCATAATTCCGGTAGTTGAGTAAGAATATTCTGCTGTCAATATGCAAATCATGAAAAAAAAGACATTTATCAATGTAGGATTTAAAGAAATGACAGGTGTATTTTTTATTTGATTTAAATATATATTTTTTGAATTTTAATTAAAATTCTATATTTAATTTAGAAGTCGCGATAATTTTAATTAGTAAACAATTGTTAGATATGATAAGGTCGGAACAAAAATTTCAAAAAACCAATTAAGTATAGATGTATATAAATTTATATGTATTAAGATTTGCTGGAGTACGTGACTGATATTCAAAACAAGTTAGAGAGTTGACATAAAGTGTGAGATCGCTTATCCGTTTGATTGGTGCGCTGGCGCACTACACTAGTTAACTTTGTTAGTGCGTTATCTTCTTACGTTGACTAAATATAGCGCGAAACATTCGACGAGTTAACGTACAAGCAAACGCACCGAGTTATCGTATTAAAGTATATATAGTTATTAATTTATAATATTATATTTTTATAAATATCAATCAACAGTTTCATTATTTTCTTAAATATTCACATATTTTTTATATTATTTTTTTACTAAAGATTTTTGATTAAAAAATATAAACAAAATAACAATTATTTAATTTTTAAAAAATAACTGAGGGTACAGAGAAATAATTTAAATTATTTTTCAAAAGGTCTTTGTGTGTTTAACTGTTATCACTTATTATCGTGGTTAGTATGATGATTAGTAATCATATGATTATAATATAAAATTACTAAAAATAATTAAATTATATCGTGTTTTATTGAGCTTTTACTTTACTATTATATTTATGTGTTATTTTAAAAAATAAGTGATTAAATATTTTTTTACACTAATATTAATAGTGTTTACAAGTTACTTGTAGTTAAATACAAGCCTAAGATTAACATTGAACAATTTATTTAGTTATAAATTTAATTAAAAAATTAAATTTAAAAATAAAAATGACTTCGATGACTGCTCTGAATTGGTCAGAACCACGTCAGAATTGGAGATATCCAAAAGCAAGTTCACGAAATATTAATAGCAATAATGACATTAAATTAAGTAGTTTTATTATTGATAGTGATAAAAATAATCGTATCGGCGATAGAAATAATAATAATAATAATGATAATAATAAAGTGGGTGATAAAAATAGAAAAATTTCATTCAAAAATTATAAAGGAATTCGTAACTTATTTACGAGGTTAACAGCAACTAAATGTGAGTAATTACTAATTACCAACAAAGTGATATGGTATAAGATTAACAAAACAATCAACTGATTTATTTAAAGAATAACACCATTGACGTGATATATTTCCATTGTCTAAAATTTTCTTCCAAGTAATTGAGATTATAATTGCTGTAGTATATTTAAAATTTTATAATTACAGTAGTCAATTATTTTTTTTTTTTTTTTTTTTTTTTTTTTTTTTTTACTTCATTTTACTTTTCTTTTATCCTTGTTACAATTTTTTTTTCCTTTTTTTCACTTTTTACGTTCACATAGCACTGTAGCGTTTTCGTATTTTTCGCTTGTTTCTATGGGTGGTGCAATGTGCAATTCAGGCAAGGATGGCAGTAAAGTGACCACTGTGGTAGCAACACCTGGTGCTGGTCCAGATCATCCACAGGAGGTATCATACACTGACACTAAAGTTATTGGCAATGGGAGTTTTGGAGTCGTATATCAGGCTAAACTCTGCGACAATGGTGAAATGGTAGCAATCAAGAAAGTACTTCAAGATAAAAGGTTCAAGGTTAGTTGATAATTACACCACTATTTATTATAATATTAATTTTATTATTACAATATTAATAATATTGTTTATTTCATTTTCTTACAGAATAGAGAACTCCAAATAATGCGACGACTGGAGCATTGTAATATTGTTAAGCTTAAATATTTCTTCTACTCTAGTGGTGATAAGGTAATTTATTATTATATTTTTTCAGTGATAAATTATTATTATTATTAATAAATAGAACATGTTATTAAAATAAATACTTTATTTAATAATTATAATTAAACAGTACACAATGAATTTTATTGTTTATAGATAAAATTTTATCTTTAAAATTTTAAATATGATATAAATATTTTATTATTCATTAAATTTAATTTATTGACATGTTCTTATAAAGAGGAATGTCAAAATTGAGCATTTAAAAGATAAAGTGATTACAAATGAAAATTAATTTAAAATTGAAATAAAAAAAAAAAAGTTGCATTAAAGTGTCTTTAGATGAATGCATGCACTATTGTTGTTCCTCTATTATTTTGTAGAACGTCTTAAACTCAACTAATCCAGTTTTTCATGTGTCCGTAAGTTACAAGCGAACCCAAATGTAGATTTTTGTTGAGTGATTTCTCTTACGGAGTTTTAGGCTAAACATGCTTTCATTTTATTCCCCAAATATATATCTGTATCTATATAAGGAATAGTGGGGCAGGGTGGGATATTTAAGATAGTAAATACATTAGTCGAAAAATGTCGAAAGTTTTTTTTTTATATTATTCTACCATTAATTTTTCAAATACCAACAACATAAAATTCACTGTCAGATCGGTTTAGCTTGTCGTGAAAAAAGTTTTTCTTTTCATTTGAAAACTAGTTTAGATAAAAGTTCAAAACTTAGGATTTAAGGGCGTTCTTGCGCGACTCGTGAGTCAAATGAGGGCTAACTGTTTAAAATTTAAATTCGAGGCTATTAAATTTTTGAAAATATCTTAATAATTTTTAAATAAGTTATCAATTTTTTTTAAACTATCGAAAATATTTATATAATAGTTATTGTAAAAAATGTAAATTTTTAATTAGAAATTACTGTGACTTAAATTTTTTTGTCATAATAAATCCGGCAATATCGCAATTTTTAAATCTTAATATATACATATATATGTAAATATACGATTAATACATATCATGGATGATAATAATAAGAATAATTATAATAATATGAGAAATAATGATGGATCTTTTGAAAGAAAATTTGTTTAATTACTAATTAAACAAATAACTTAAATATTTTGACAGTTTAAAAATAACCTTTTGATAATTTTATGATCTCTTTTGACTATGTTTACAAACATGTTTTTTTTTCGTCGTGCATCGTTGCCGGTTTTTATAATGGCCAATGATGTGACGTCACAATTTCAGTTTTACTAACCATAATTATTAATAAATAATTAAAATCATCGATAACATTATTTTTTTACAATTATTATATTATTAACATGAATTAAATAATATTTTGAAACAATATAATAATATTTGAAACAATTAAAATAATATTTATAAAAAGTTATAGTTTCCCATGACTCTGTGTAAAAGCTTTGATTTTTAATTGTTAACAATTTTTTCAAATGATCGATAACACACACTAAAATGTTAAAGAACGATAATTATTGATTGATTCTTGCCAAAAATATATAATTTGAATTTTTATCTAATAGTAAGCCTCATGCAAGAACGTCCTTAAGTTTTTCAATGATACCTCTACACCCCGAATTTAAAAAAATTCTAGCGTCCCGTCATACCCCACCTTTCCTTATATTAAT
Organism: Microplitis demolitor; assembly: GCF_026212275.2. Classification (NCBI taxonomy): domain Eukaryota; kingdom Metazoa; phylum Arthropoda; class Insecta; order Hymenoptera; family Braconidae; genus Microplitis; species Microplitis demolitor. The sequence continues at coordinate 18,754,090 of NC_068548.1, forward strand.
TATAATTTAATAGAACAAATATATTCGCTCCACTCTATCGATTTTTTTTTTATTTTGTTACAAAGATTTTATCACAATTGCTAATTTGTTTACATTTAAATAAATGTTAAATGAATAGAATTAATTGTTAGTGTGATATGTAAAAGAAATCATCTAATAAATTAAAAGCTTGCAAAATAAAAAAAAATTATAATAAAAATTATGTAGAAAAGGCAGCTTGATTAGTTTATTTATAGTCATAGTTATTTATATGTGGAAATTGTTTCGTGTCAGTTGATAAACGTTCACGATACAACAGCTACAGTGTCATTTATTCGTGATCGTATTTTTTGCAAATTATAACGTGGCAAAAAAAATAAATTTCATAATCATTTAAATGTTTTAGAAATAATTTTTTTTTGCTAACAAGTTATTTTGAAATTTTTAAATCTTTATTTTCTAACTATTATTATTACTAGTAACGTTGGTTATCTTTCATAATATTAATTTTTTTTTTTTTTGTTATTTTATTTTATGTTTTTGTTTTCACCACTATCTTTAGAAGGATGAAGTTTATCTCAATCTTGTGCTGGAATATATACCAGAAACAGTGTATAAAGTTGCGCGGCATTACAGCAAGAGCAAACAAACGATACCTATGAGTTTCATTAAGGTAAATAATTTATTTATAATAATTAAAAAAAAAAAAGTTTATTTAATTATTCAATTTTTTTTTTTAAATTTATTGATGATAATTAATTGATTAATATTTCAGCTTTATATGTATCAACTGTTCCGATCGTTGGCATATATTCATTCATTAGGAATTTGTCACAGAGACATAAAACCACAAAATTTATTACTTGATCCAGAAAGTGGTGTATTAAAACTCTGTGACTTTGGTTCAGCAAAACATCTCATTAGAGGAGAGCCTAATGTGTCTTACATCTGTAGTCGTTATTATCGAGCACCAGAACTCATTTTTGGCGCTATTGATTATACTACAAAAATTGGTAAAAAAAAAAAGAGTTTATTAATTAAGGCAGTTGTCGGGTGATAAGCATAGTGTCAGAAAATTTAAAAATTTTGTATACTTATTAAGGGTATTAAGATACAATTGCAATTGGTAGAAGATAATTTATTGGAAATAAAATGGTCTACCAAAAGTCCTACATTTTATGATAAAACTGATATTTTCGTCGGGAATAACTTTTGAAAGAGTAAATTTATTGAAAAATTATAAGAAACCTTTTTTGTAGAGCTCTCAATTTCTAAAAAAAATTTGATTGACTTTTCTGGTACAATAATTAGCTAATGAGTTATAGAATTTCAAATTAAAAAAAAAAAATTTTGTGTTAATTATATGAAAAATAGAAAATTGCAATCAGGGAGTACTAAATTTTAATACTAAGGGCTCAAATTTTAACAGGCGTCTTCTTTTATCCTACTGATACTTTAGTGTGTGTCCTTGAAAAAAAAACAAATAGTTGATTTTTTCGAATCGTTCTAATATATTCATTTTAACCCTTTTGCACTCCCGTGTTTTTTAGTGTCTCGCTTGCACTATAGTGACATCCCATAATTTGAATAGTGTTCTGTGAGCAAAATGCTCATAACGGAAGTGCTGACGGATTAATAATAAAAACAGTAATTAGGTAATTTTTAACTACAGATTATATATATGACAGGACAATGTTTGAGCTACTAACACCAAAGGGTGTGAAAGATAGCACTCACATCATGTTAAAAGTCCTTGAGTACCATTTTTACACCAAAAATTTTTTACAGTGCACATATATACGAGTAGTGTGATGGTAAACTCGCGGGTACAGTATCAAACAAAAGCAATGTCTCGTTTTAACTGCCACCTAGCCTACTTTTAGCTCGCATATGGCTCATAATTTTTTGACAATATTGTAGCTGGACAACTGCCTTAATTTGTATTTGAAATTTAATTAATGTAATATTATACATATATCTTAATTATTAATATATTTTTCACAGATGTATGGAGTGCTGGTTGTGTATTAGCAGAATTATTACTCGGTCAACCAATATTTCCAGGTGACAGTGGTGTTGATCAGCTTGTGGAAATAATTAAAGTTCTCGGTACACCGACACGCGATCAAATTCGTGAAATGAATCCGAACTACACAGAATTCAAGTTTCCACAGATTAAATCCCATCCTTGGCAAAAGGTATGGTTTTTATTGATTATTAATAAATCACTTCATTGCGTGCTTGTTTATGTTAGATTTACTTTAAATAATTTACAGAAATTTGAATTTAAATATTTACTAGTAACGGATTTTATTTTTAATCCTCTATCGGAATTTATTTTTATTTGTTTACTTTATTTATTTATTTTTCTTTTCTTTTTTTTTTTAACTCGTAAATCATTCAACAAATCAGGTTTATTCTCGTCATTACAGTTCATGCTCCAACGAATGAGCGCTCCAAAGTGTACGACAAAGCATCAAAAAATTAGAGTAAGTGGTTTCTCTTGAAAGAATACGTGAAAATTGTTGCCACGAATTTGCGTTGATTTTTTTATTTTTATCTCCATATTCTTGACCAATTCAAACTAACAACAAAAATGAAAAACCAAATGAATTATTTCTATTTAAAAAAAAAAAAAAAAAAAAAAAAAAAATAATGTTTTCTTTAAATTTCCTCACTTTATTTTATTTTTAGAAATTTTTTTTAATTAAATAAATTAAAAAAAAAAATATGAAAATAAAATAATAAATCGTGTGTCGTGTGATATCTACTTTAATTTATTTTTTTCTCTCATTCTTTTTTTTTTCTCTTTCTCTCGAGTCATCTCCATTTTTTTGCTCGCTGATTCATCAGACAGTTAACAACACTAACGTAAATTCCATCGTCTTGCCGAAGATAATATTAAAGTTGCAGAGAAAAATCACTTACTCTAATAATATGCCATATAAAAATATAATTATTAATAAAAATTACTTTTATTAATAATAAATAATTATTAAAATTTTTTATAAATTATATCGCTTTCAATTATTGATAATAATTCAAATTATCATCATAAATTATAACTATCGTCATAAATTATCATATTTGGCTTTACCTTACACTTTATATCGCATTTTAAATGCCTTATTTACGATACTCCGTATCCTAATTTTTTTTTCTTCATTCCACAAAATAATTTTATAATTACTATATTTAATTACCGTCATTTGTATTTCAACGTCTTATTTGTATACCATTTTATTTATAAGATATATTCCCGGATTTTTTTTTAACAAATCAATTACAGAAAAAAAAAAAGTAAAAATATGCACATGTAGAAAATTTAAAAAACTACAGGTGCAATTTATTTACATATTTTTTGTTATAATTTATCGTTTTGAAAAAAAATTAAAAAATTATTAGACGTCGTCTAACTTCAGTATCATTTTTATGAGTGTGAATATAGCAGACATCAGATAAATTTAAAATTATAAATAAATGAGTAAATAATTAATAAAATAAAATTTTTAAAAAATGCGCATTTAAAAAATTTAAAAATTAATAAGTACATTTTTTGTAAATATTATTTATTTATTTATAATTTTAAATTTGTTTGATGTCTGCTACATTCACACTCATTCATTTTTTTATGATTCTGAAGTTTACAATTTTCGAACTTTTTTTTCAATACATCAATTAAAAAAAAAAAAAAAAAAATAAAATAAAATAAAAAAAATGCATGTGTAGGATATTAAAAAAACTATCAGTGCAATTTTTTAAAATATTTTTTTTAGTAATTTATAGTCTTGAAAAAAAATTCAAAAAATTATTAAACGTCGGCTAACTTTAGTATCATAATTTTTTTCGTTCATAGAAAATAATTGAAAACAATAAAATACTCATATTAAACAAATGTATGAAAAATAATTTATTTCAATAATGCTACAAGTAGTAAACTTGCAGTAAATTATTCAACATGACAATACAATATCTGAGAAACATTATTGATATTTATTTTTTTACGTGAACACTATTCTTGATTCAATAGCCAGTTTGCTTATTATAATTATTTTTATTGTCAATCATTAAATAATATAGACAAATAGACATGTAAAAATAATCGATAACAATAAATAAATATTTAATGTTATTATCGGATACAAAGTATTAAAAATAAGGTAACAATAGATTAAATATTTTTAAGTATACATATAAAAAACCAATCAATAAGAGTTTTAATTAAAAGCAAAATGAAGATTCTTGAAGTAAAATATTTTATATAATATATTTAATTGTTTTTTTTTTTAGGTATTCCGAGCACGTACACCACCAGAAGCAATGGATTTAGTATCTCGACTTCTTGAATACACACCGCCATTACGAATAACACCGCTAGCTGCATGTGCCCATCAGTTCTTCAATGAATTACGAGAGCAAGGAACATCATTGCCAAATGGCCGCGAATTACCACCTTTATTTAATTTTACAGAACATGAATTACGAATTCAACCTAATTTAAATTCACAATTAATACCTAAATATATGCGATCGTCGGAAACGAGTACCGATAGTGGACAGCCAGCCGAAACTACGACAACCACTGCATCTGCCAGTGGTAATTCAACTGATAGTAATGTTAACACAACAACACCTTCCGTCACACAAAATTTAGATGCTAATCAATCGACCATGGCTTGAATAAAAGCTAACTAAAACATTAAATAAATAAATAATAAATTTAAAAATAAAAATAAATAATAAAAATTATTTTTCATCGTTACGACTTTGGAGATTTATCATTTAGAAAGAAAAAAAAGTACACATCCTTATTGAACGGATAAATCAATAAAATTTATTATTTATTATATCTCATAGACTGTGAGATATGGATGCCCCGTTGTAAATTGAACTCAATTCAAACTATAAATGATTTAAAACTGATGTAAAATTACTTTTATTTATATTTGAGACTTTTATTATTACAAAGATATATATCTATATCTAAAATTATTTCTTTTTTTTTAAATAATTAGTTATAGTAAAATGAGCAATTACTTAATTCACGTAGCAATTAATTTAAAGTAATTATTACATCAGTTTTATCAAGTGGATTGAATTCAGTGTATATATAATAGAAAGAACTGGTATGAGGCCTCTTAAAAAAAAAAGGGTTTATATATGCAAATATAATACTTGGTTAAAGAGAGATGTGTTAACGTAAATAATGTGGTGGTAGTACGTTAGAATCGTTTGCGTCGTCTTTTTATCGAGTTTTGTTTGGACAATTTAAATAAAAAGTAAATTAATTAATTAAAAAAAAAAAAAAAAACATTAAATGCAGGTCAATATTCAAATGAGGCAGCATCATTATACACATAATTTTTTTTTTTGTTTTTTTAACAAGTCGACGAAAATTAATTAAAATAAATGCAAATACAATACTGATTAAATATTAATATAGCGAATATTGATACAAGTGCTGTTCTTATATGTTCGATTGATTATTGTTATTGTCGAGTGGTTTTATTATTATTGATATTGTCATTATTTTTAATTATTAATATTATAATTATTACTATTAGTCTTCTTTTTTTTTTGTAATAAATGTGAAACTATTAATTATTACTCGACAGTTAGTCCCAATAAAATCGTTCGCATTTGACGTAAAAAAAAAAAATGATATTTCGATAAAATATAAAATTGACTGGTGACTAATTTAAATTATTAAGACAATTAAAAATTTTTAGTAAAATAATAATCTTTGTTTGAATAATAATATAGTGTACAGTGGGTCTCACATGTTAATATATACGAGTGATTGTCTAAATTTGCTTGTTTATTTTTTTCATACTTTCGACGAATACTGTAGCATTGTATAATACATAAAATATGTGTACGTTTATTAGCTCGATTCAAATTGAACGTTTATTATTATTATTATTATTATTATTATTATTATTATTATTATTAATATTATTATTATTAAATTAAATATATAAATAAATAAATATAAATATATTTAAATTATAAGAATGGATTATTAAGATCAAATAATACTCTCTATATAATATAATTCATAACTAATGTATCTGGAATAAAAATAAAATACATTTGTTGATGTATTTTTTAACATAACTAAAGAGAAAAAGAAATAGAAACAAACAGTGCCTGCTATTATTGGTTTTTTTTTTATTATTATTTCATTACACCATTTAACCCTTTAGGGATATTGTAAACAATGTAATAATAATTATTTATTATCTGGTTGACTACTTGTTTTAATTTTCACGAAAACCATATGATATTTATATTTAAATAAACTAATAATTATCTTGATAAGAAATGAAATTATTTTAATTGATGAATGGGTTGGATTGATATTAATTCCTGAAGGGTTAAATAAATTTATTAATTTTACATGATATTCATCGCACATCATTCATAAACATATCATTGTATACTGATAAGTAGTGTGAAGAGGAATTTAAGAGTAACGAGATAAGAGTGAAATGAATAAAATATTTCAACACTATTTTTTTATTAATATTTGTTATTAATAAAATCAATTATTGTTTGCAATATTTATAGGGCCCACTGTCTTTTAATTATTTTATTTAACATTTAATAAATATAGATATTAATCAACTAAAAATATACACTAACAGTTACATTTAAGGCCATGCTCAGACAGTGCCTCCCATTTTTTTTGAAATTTTCAATTAATTTTAACTCTCAAGCATAGCAAAATTCTATCATTAGTTTAAAAAAAATTGAAATTTTAATTGAAAAAAAGAACAATTTGGCTGAGATGTAGAATTTAATGAAATTACTTACAGTTGTTAATTAGAAGTTGAAGAAAATTAATTGAATGAATTTTAGTTTACAAAATATGAAAATTGGCAAAAATTTTACTGAAATTCACTCAGAAATTTCGTTTAACTCCCAGTTGATATAAACTGTAAGTAATTTTTTTAAATTCTACATCAGCGAAATTGTCCTTTTTTCAATTAATGCTTTAACTTTTTTTTTTAATTAATTGACAAAAATTTTGATACGCTCATGACAGTTAAAATTTTTGAAAATTGAAATAGTTGCCGAAGTGAGGCGAAAAAAATTTTTCGATCGTAAAGCACACTCTGATGCTTCGCATCATGAGTTGTGCAAAAAGTGGGAGGGACTTTCTGAGAATACTCTTAATATTTTTTATTTTATATCATCTGACATTGTAGCAATTTAAATTTGTATATTGAATGCCTTACTCTACTTTTTTTTTAATGTCTTATACTATATTTATTTAAATGTCAATATCTTTTATTATTTCTATGCAGTGATATTTAATTGGTTTATCATAACTATAATATTTAAACGCATGTACAAAGTTTAAAATTATTAAAAGCTCATGCCAATGCCCAAGAATTTTTTTTTATCATTATTTGAAGTTGGAAAAAAACTAACATAGATTTCAAACATTCAATTTTTCTTCATTGATTTTTTTTTGTCTTGATACGTGATTAAAATTTTTTTCTTCTTAATTAATTAATTAATTAGTTATTATTTAAGTATTGGTAACATAATTCGCGCTAACTATAGTAATAATAAATTATAAATACTGCGTATAATTATTTTTTATATAAATAATTTATAAATGATTAGTTTATATATATATATATTTTTTCCTGAAAAAGTCGCATTAATTGTCTTGTTCAAGTTGGATTAATAAAATATATTTAAATTGCTTGATGTCAAATAACGAATAATAAGAGCCAGTTTTTTAAACCGGGTATAAATTATTACTAGTATATATATATATTAATAATATACATATATACGAGCAATATTAATTTAAACCCAGATAAAAAAAAAACCCGGTTTAAAAAACTGGCCCTGTGTGTATAAATTAAAATATAACTTGTGTGCGTAAATGTATATATACATAATATTTTAGAATTTTTTTTTATTAAATTAAAAATTAATGAATTTTTGGTCTTAGTTTATTTAAACGCTTGAGTAATTCATTTATAAATAAATAATTGTATCATAATAAAATGCCATCTCATATTTATATCTGTCAAATTTTAATAAAAAAATTTTTTTTCTGTTTTTTATTTAATTTTTTAAATTTATTTATAATTTAAGTTGTAATGAAAAATGTGTGTGCATATATATAAGATAAAAGGACGATGCAATGATATACAAAAAAGTACTATTATAAAATAGTGTACAAAATAAAAATGCCAGATAAAATCAATATGCTACCACTTAAATAAAAAACGTTAATATTCAAATGTTACAATTAAATTAAAGATAATTAATAATAATGATAAAACATAATAATTACGATTTATGTGCCCGTAAATGTCTAAAAATTCAGGCACACAAATATATAGTAATATAAAAATTGTTTTCTTGTATAATTAAGTAGCTTAAAGAAGAAATAATGTAAAGAAAAAAAAAATAAAAACATGACAAGTAATCGAGTGAATAAAATGAATATGAAAAGAAAAAAAATTATAAAAAATAAATATAAGCTTATTTATATTAATATCATTAGGCCAAAACTTTCAAGACACGATCGCTTAAATAAAAGCGGCATAAAAGATTAATATTTAAAATTTGTATTATTTATGCTAATACCGGGAAATATTCATAATATTTAAAATTGTGTGTTAGACATCGGTGTTCTGAAACAACAAAGGTAATAATTATATTTCTTTTTGAATTTAGAATCTTCCTTCATTACGAAAAAATATCATGAGCACGTGCTTTTCATGTTACACAATAAAACTGACAAAATAGAAGAAAAATATAAATCCATTAATTGTTTAAACGGGTGAGTGACTCAATTCTAAAAAAAGAAAATGAATTATACTTAAAGTGCGTTTTTACACCATACGGAGCAAAAATGAAATTTGCTGAAAGCACGCTTCGATAGTTTCCACTTTTTCATAAAAAATAAAATAATATTGAATACCAAAAAAAAAAAAAAATGAACAATTGTTTATACGATACATTCAATCTCTTGTATATTTGGCAATTTATAGCCTCTATATGCTACAACTAATAGTATAAAAATAAAATGTAATAAATAAATGAAAATTTAAAATCAAGTTTGTCAAGTAAACGATGGAAAATAAAAATGCATAAATGCTCATTTCGTAATAATTTATTAAAAATTAATAATAATAATAATAGTTATAATAATAATAATAGTAATGATAATTATGAAATAAAAAAAATGATAAATAAATAGCAGATTGTGTGACAAGGGATAAAACAAAACGATTTCAGAACAGGGTAAAGTTGGCTGACATCACCCGCAGTCTGAAATCATGTTTCATCCTGAGTTACACATTAGATTTTTCATGATTACGTGCATTGGAACTTTAAGTTTCAGTATGAGCAGCCAGTCAGAAACAAGCTCATTTAAGACCAATGGTGTCATCAACTATTAAATTGTCCTTTGCACTTTATAATTAAGTAGAAACTATAAATACTATTTATTATTGACGCTAATTTTTATAAAACTTAATCACTAAGTCAGAACTGTCATTTACGTAAATAAAATTAATGGTTTGAAATTACTATTAAACAAATTACAAGAATCAGAGTTTAAATTGCGAAAGGCTTCAGTCAGCGGGTAGAAACATTATTTGTTTCTTCCCAAGGAACGAAACACAGTTTATGACACACCTAGGGAGAAAAGGACATCCCAACCCGAGTGTAAAATTGCCTACCCTAGTCGAAGGCAAACTGTACCTGAAAGTTTGAATTTTCGCCTCTGTTTCTGAGATAAATTTTTATCATTTGTTTTCTTATAAAAGAAATAAACGTTTTTCTTCCCTCTAAACAGGGCAGAAATTTAAACTTTCAGTGCAGGTATGGTAAAAAAGTTTGTTTCTGCTTGCTGACTAGAGGCATTTACAATTTGCGCGTTTGCTAATAGTAATTCGCAGCATAGGATTGAAATTAGCTTCTTTCGACTGGCTGTAAAGACACCGAAACTTAGTTTCAATGCTGGTATCATGAAAAAAATATTTATCAATAATAACAAAAACAATTTCGTTAATCACAAAAGATTGCTTGTCGTAGAGTGCATAATAAATTTGTGCGCTTGATTATAATTTTGTTGTTTGTTAAAACAACTGTTTTTTTCTTCAATAGAAATTTGTATTTTATAAAAATCTGAGACATGACATTAAACCAATCATTTGTAATGCAATTGAACATACATTATTAAATGATGCAATCTCAGATGAAATCTTCCTCTGATGAGAGTAAATAGGTGATAAAAATAAAAAAATATGATGAATAAAAAAGTTACTGATGAAAAATAAGAAATAATTATTATTAATAAACAGTAATAAAATCATGTGGGATATTAAATCGTGATATAAATAATATCACTCGTGTAAACCTTATGAACTGTACGATATTAGTTTAAAAAAATGCGTTGCACGGCACACTATAATTTTAACGCAATTTAAAAATAATAAATAAAAAATAAATTAATAAAATTCATTACTCAACAGACTATGGAATAATAAATATTTAATTAATTTATTAATTAATTAATATATAAATAAATAATTTATTAGACGTACATGTTACTTATCACGTAAGTCTAATAATTAACCAATTTAATTTAACTAATAAATCGTGTGTAACAATTTTTTTGGTGCATTAAAGTAGACGAAAATAAAATTTAATTAAATAAATTAATGCAAGTGAATGATAGATAATTATTGCGAGAACAAGAGTTAAATAATTGTGGGCGTGTGTGAATTTTAAAAAATAAAATAAATATCTGTATGAATGTAAGAAGACAATGAAAAAAAAAAAAAAAACAAAAGTATATATATATAATAAAATAAAAAATGAAGAGTACATTTATTAGCGCAAGTTGAAACTAAATATATTAAAATTACAGCGCATACATACATATATGTATGTAATATATGCAAACAGTAAAAAAAAAATCCACATGTATATGAATATGTATATGTATGTATAATTATATGATTCTTTCATGATAATTGTAGCTGATTATTGTTATCATTGCCATTTAAATCGTCATCGTTATTTTATTATTATTACTATTATTATTATTATTATTGTTTTTGTTAATTAACCAATTATTCAATATTAATGTATATTGTATTATTATAATTGTCTTTAAAATGTTTACCATTTTTTTCCCTTTAGGGTATTTATATTTTTATTATTAATTATCATCGTTCATTTTATTTTATTTTTTTCATATGTATAAATAATTGTTTTTGTAGATGCATTTCTTCATTTTACATTAATGCATTATATTTATCATCTTAAATGTATCGACACAGAATTGGTTGTCTTAAATTTATTTAAGACATATCTATATAATATTACTGTACATTTAACAATAAAATATTAACAATAAATTTGATGAGTATAATTATTTATCATTACTTTAATTAGAAAGGATAAATTGCCCAGCATTCAAATGCTGAAAGTACTAGATATCTGACAATTTTTGTTTTTATTTAATAGTCACTTGTCATTAAGATAAATTTATAAAATTATCAACAAAAAGATTTATAATAATTTTTCAAATGCATTTTGAATATTTTTCCTGTTAGGATTTTACTTTTTTATTTAAAAAGAAATATCAATTTTTTAATGTCTGCTGTTTTCAGCATCATGTCTAAACAAACTAGAATTAAAAGTTTTTTTTTATGAGGTCTAAAATGAATGTAAATGTAAAAGACAATTAGCAATTTTTAGAATTTTTAAATAAATAAAATGTAAGTAGAATAAAAATTAAAAAATGAGAGTGCATTCTGAAATGCGCTGTAGCTCAGAAATTTGAAATTTTTCTATCATATTCTGCCACCATTTTATTTCGACTTTTAATTTTTCTCCAATTTTGAATAATTCATTTTTTAAATATTCAAATTTACTGCGCAACTAATGAGAATAATTAATAAATTTCGAGTATACTTTTTAATCTGATTAATATTATTATTGACTCAAATAAATTTTAATAAAATTATTAAATTTCAATTTTTAAATTTCGCACCAAGATGGCGCTATCGCGTGCCACTGTATTCAACGTTCAGATTTTTGCTAAAGTGGGGGGCGGTTGAATAATCGCAAAGTCGATTGTTTTGTATCAACTGGCGATCCAATAGCGTCAGTCAGTATCATCGCCAACGGCAGTATTAGTTCAGATCTTTCTTTACGTTTAAATTGAAACACAGTATTGCAGTTAATTCGCGGAATTATCCATAAAATTTATTGCTCATAGTGATTATTTAATTAAAATATACAGTGTTTGTAAAATTTAAATTGTGCAAAGTGTCTGTGGTGTCGTTAAGTGTTGAGTGTTCAGTGCTAGTGTAGTGTTGCGAATTGCTGATGCTGATAACTTCCAAGTTCCTGAGCAAAATCATCTGGCATCGTCTGGTGGGAAATAGCAGTTAAGTGACGTTTTTTTAGCTGCAGTGCACTTGGAGCAATTTAATTCAAATCTCCAAGTGTATTAGGACACCCTTCTGCACATTATTTCCCCACCAAGGTTTGTTCAAACACTTTCGTGTTTTTTTTTTAATTTTTTAAATATTTTTCTATCATATTCTGCCGCCATTTTATTTTGCCATACGATTTCTAGTTTTCTCCAATATCATAATTTATTTTTTAAATATACGCTAGCTGCTCGCAGCGCATTTCAAAATGCGCGCCCACTCTCATGAAAAGTCAATACGCGCATTTTTTTAAATTTCATTATTTATTCAAAATTTATAAATTGTCTCATATGTGCTACATTGACGCTCATATAATTTTAATACTTTGCTACCTGGGTAGTAAATTTAAATTCAAATTGTAGATGTCTCTTGATGTCACTGACCAATTTGTAATTTTTTATTCTTTTATGCTACCAGTAGACAGAGAAAAGTGACAATGGTGTATAGATATAGTCTACAGTGTGTGTGATTTTTCGCTAATTCACGATTTTGTTTGGGTGACTCTTGTCTTGTAATTATTGCAAACTACAATAAAATATTAAGTTTTAAATAAAATATTAAAATGAGTTCTATTGGTACTGGAGTAAGTAAATAATATTACAATTGTTTATTTATTATTTAATAAAACTTAATAAAAATACTTAGTCATTTTAAACTAACCTAAAAATTCATGTATTTTTAGTATGATTTATCGGCCTCACAATTTTCTCCTGACGGACGAGTATTCCAAGTTGAGTATGCTCAGAAAGCCGTCGAAAATAGTGGGTATGTATTTATTTATTTTTTTATTTCTTATCACTTACTAATTGCTTTATATAAATTAATAAAAAAGTCATTTTCAAACTCATCAGCGTTCATATTTAAACTCCAGTCACGAGAACTTACAATCACACTAAATTATTTACAAAAATTTATTATTGAAAATCGTTAAATCATCAAATAAACTATGAATTTTTAATGTAAATTTTATTTTTAGAACAGTAATAAGTCTCCGAGGAAAAGATGGAGTTGTATTTGCAGTAGAAAAATTAGTGACATCAAAATTATATGAAGCTGGAGCAAATAAAAGAATATTTAATATTGATGAGCATGTTGGTATGGCTGTAGCTGGATTAATATCTGATGCCCGACAAATTGTTGAGACCGCGCGATCAGAGGCAGCGAGTTATCGTGCACAATATGGTGTTGGAATCCCGGTTAAATATTTAAATGAACGTGTCGCCATGTATATGCATGCATATACATTGTACTCAGCTGTGCGTCCTTACGGTTGTTCAGTTATTTTGAGTGCCTATGAGGCCGATGGACCCGCTATGTACATGATCGATCCGTCCGGAGTTTCTTATGGATACTTTGGGTGTGCCGTTGGTAAATAAAATACCATTTTATCATTATATTTGTTTAATATTAATACTTAACAGTATCAAAATTGTTTTCATGATACCAGCATTGAAACTAAGTTTCGGTGTCTCTACCGCCAGTCGAAAGAAGCTAATTTCAATCCTATGCTGCGAATTACTATTAGCAAACGCGCAAATTGTTAATGCCTCTAGTCAGCAAGCAGAAACAAACTTTTTCACCATACCTGTACCAAAAGTTTAAATTTCTGCCCTGTTTAGAGGGAAGAAAAACGTTTATTTCTTTTATAAGAAAACAAATGATAAAAATTTATCTCAGAAACAGAGGCGAAAATTCAAACTTTCAGGTACAGTTTGCCTTCGACTAGAGTAGGCAATTTTACACTCGGATTGGGATGTCCTTTTCTCCCTAGGTGTGTAATAAACTGTGTTTCGTTCCTTGGGAAGAAACAAATAATGTTTCTACCCGCTGACTGAAGCCTTTCGCAATTTAAACTCTGATACTTGTAATTTGTTTAATAGTAATTTCAAACCGTTAATTTTATTTACGTAAATGACAGTTCTGACTTTGTGATTAAGTTTGATAAAAATTAGCGTCAATAATAAGTAGTATTTATAGTTTCTACTTAATTATAAAGGGCAAAAGACAATTTAATAGTTGATGACACCATTGGTCTTAAATCAACTTGTTTCTGACTGGCTGCTGATACTGAAACTTAAAGTTCCAATGCACGTAATCATGAAAAATCTAGTGTGTAATTCAGGATCAAACACGATTCCAGACTACGGGTGATGGCAACCAAATTTACCCTGGTCTGTTGTCGTCGTTTTGTTTCATCCCTGCCACCCAATATCCTACTAATATCATTAATGAAAATTTTTGTTTTCTCACTTTTTTTTTAGGCAAAGCAAAACAATCAGCCAAAACTGAAATTGAAAAATTAAAACTCGCTGACATGTCATGCAAGGAATTAGTTAAAGAAGCTGCCCGAATTATTTATCTAGTTCATGATGAACTCAAAGACAAACAGTTTGAATTAGAGATGAGCTGGGTTGGTGCACACACGAAAGGTAAACACGAGCGTATCCCACATGAAATAAAATCAGAAGCTGAAGCTAAAGCCCGCCAAGCTATGGCTGAGGATTCTGATAGTGACACTGAAGATATGTGAAAATAATAATGATAATAATAATAAATGCGTTAATATTAAGTAAAAAAAAATTTTTTTCACTCAAGGTACATTTATTATATTTCAATTAATTTTTAAATCAACAATAAAGGTAATTACTCTAATAAATCTTTATTTTATTATATATAATTGAATCATGAAACAACAATCAATTTTTTTTATTATCGTCATTGATGATAACGTAATCTAAATTATTAAGAGAATAAGGAAAGGTTTGTTCCAGCCATATCTATATGATAGAATTAGTTAATGCTATTAAATTTGGTATCGTTAGAAAAGTCGACTTGAATTTGTGTCTTTTCATGGATTAAACTCTTTTATTGCCGAGTTTTGAGATAAATCAATTGATCTATATCATTCGAATCACATTTAAATTACGCAGGAAAAAATACTATCGTATCTATTTTCTTTAAATAAATTAATATTTTAATTATTCTGTCACTAAATATATAAGACTATTATATATATGATTAAGAAAAAATAAACAAATTCAGTCTATGCCATGTCTTCTACGATACTAAAAATTCAAAAAAGTTAATGGGGTATCAGTAAAAAAAAATATATTAGACGACTAATAAAAAAAATCTTTACCGTGTAGATTTTTTTTTTACGAATCCCATGATAATTAAATTAAACAAAAGGTTTTAGAGTAAATTTTAGAGTAGAGATTTCGATGAAAAGTTAAATTCAAATCATATTTTATATATTTGGTAGTAATACTCGGACACATAGTGACTATAGGTCGCTCGTAACTGATATAAAAATATAACGTTACAATCGTAAGTTAATTATTAATTAAATGCAATTCAAAAAGGTTGGTTATATTTTATAATCCATAAATAACGAGTACAATATATATGTGAAAATCCGATCATTAGTAAAAACAATGATGCGGGAGTTATTTTCTGTTCATATCTTTTTACAAAACAATTGTTATTACAAAGGATGTTTTTTTTTGTTGCATATATTTTTAAAAAATTTAAGCTAAAGCTGATTATTATTTTGTTTTAATTACACATGTGTGACTATTTATCATACGATAGAAAAATGTTGCAACAGATGTTTATAGTGAAAGAGGTCATTTTAAATAATTAATTTAAAATTATACATAAATACATTTAAGTTTTGAATTAACGAATTATATATAATTTTATTTTGTTTATTTATTTTTGTTTGGCTTAAGAAGGGTGAGAAATGAAATATTTAAATAATTTTATCAAATTAATTAAAATTATTTTTATTTCATTCTTTAAATTTTACGCAAAGACAATACGTTGGATTGAAGAATATTAGTATTATTTTCAAAAATTGGTTAGCGGTAAAATTGTGTGGTTGTTAAAATATCCGCTCCTTGAAGATCGCAATGCGCAGCTTCGTACTCACCCTCTGTACTTGTTCTCTCGTATATAATAGATATAAATGTTATGTATTTGTGGCAGTTTCAATTTAAACGACGCGCTTGAAGTACTGAATTGTATATAATAAATATTAAAAAATGGCTATAAATATTTTTGAAGGGCAAAATAGTCATGTTACTTATGCAATAATAGCAGTGATACTAGGAGTTATTGGATTTTTTGGAATAATATTAAATGTTATTGTTATTCTTGTTGTCATGAAAGACTCAAAATCATTTCAGTCTCCCATAAACATAACGTTAATAAATCTCGCAGTATGTTTTTTCAATTAAAATATTTTTATTTTTATTTTGATATTAATATATGTATTTATTAATAAATATTCATTATTTTATTAAGTTCGGGGATTTTTTAGTTGGTCTTTTCGGAGATCCTATCGCATTAGTATCGGCTTATAATCGCGGATGGTACTGGAATCATGGGACTTGTATATGGTAATTAAATATTTATTTTCAATTTATATAGTCAACGGATGTATATATTTTGTATATAGATTTCATATAAATCTCTCTATCACATTTGTCCTCACGGTGAATTTTTCAAAAAGTTTTATTATTAGTAGTTGAGTAGTTTCCAAAAATATCATTAGTTCAAAAGTTTATATGTATATACATTAGGGTGGCGCAAAAAAATCGACTATATTTTTTTTTCGAGTCTCTTATGAAAATTTATTGGTTTACGATGTTTTAAGAAGCCTCTCTAAAAATCAGCTCGGTAATAAATTTTTTAGAGGTCGCTCACGGATTTTGAAAATATCAAAAATGATCGAAATTTGAATTTTTTATTTCAAAATTTTTTCTTTCTCATGGCAGTAATAGTTTATATTTGTGAAATCATGACGACACTGCAAATTTAAGCCCAAAATTTAAATATTTAAACCTCGCTCAAGAATTTTGAACGTTTCCGAGTACTGTCTTTTGGACGTTTTCGAGCGACCTTTGAATATTAAAAATAAAGCTTCTCGATTTTTTCACCATCAATTTGCATGATAATGAATAAAAATATAGCCCGAGATATAGAAATAATAAGTTATTTACATACTTTTTTATTTTTTAATTCAATTTTTAGGTTTTTTGGCTTATTCAAAACTTTTATTGTCAAATTTTATTCTTTAAGACTGTCCGGTATATTTTTGGTTATGCAAATGTTATATTTTAATGAAATAACAATACTTGAGTTATAAAAAAATACAAAAACCAATTCAAAGTATTAGTTATATATTATCAGTTAATATTCAAAATTCTTAAGCGCCGTTAAAAAATTTGAATTTTAAGCTCAAATTTTCGGCATAGTCATGATTTTACACATATAAACTATTGCTGCCGCGAAGAAGAAAAAATTTTGAAATAAAAATTCAAATTTCGATCATTTTTGATATTTTCAAAATTCGTGAGCGACCTCTTAAAAATTTTTTATCGAGCTGATTTTTTGGAGAGGCTTCTTAAAACATCGTAAACCAACAAATTTTCATAAGAGACTCGAAAAAAAATAGTCGGTTTTTTTGTTTTACGAAGAAAACACTTAGAAACTTTTTTATAGAGAATTTCCTACAAGACCATGTACTTCAATTTTTGAAAAAAAAATTTTTTAATACTTTTATTTTTTAATAGCAAAAAAAAAATCTTTCCATGCAATTTAATTGGAAAAATGAATTCGTTGAGCTCTTAGTAGGATTGCGATTTCGAGATGCTCTTTTGGGAGTTTTTTTTATACTTAAAATCACTTTTTGAAACCATAAGAAAAAAAATTTTTTTTTAAACACCTTAACATGTATATGCACAATAGAATTGGCCTTGCCATCAGCATTAAAGTTCATATCACTTTAAAACTAAAACTCATTTTCATTGAAGGTATCTTATCGCAGGATTAATAAGTTTTCAATTTTTACTCCCAACTTAATATTTTGATTATTCCTTCAAGAACAAAAAAAAATTTCAATTTTAATTCTTCATATAACTCATAAATTACATGACCGATATACCCCAAAATCTAATCCGAATAAAAATGGTCAGACTTGTTTTCTAGGACTTCAAAACATCGACATCTGATGAAAATTCAATTTTTGAAAATAGGAGCGAAACCAATAACTTCCTTTATTTTGAAACTTTGCAATTTTCTTAGTGGGAAGTTAAAAACCCGAAAGTTTAAATTCCTGCCTTGTTTAGAGGGAAGAAAGTCGTTTTTTTCTTTTATGAGAAAACAAATAATAAAAATTAGCGCACGCGCCATTCTTACAATAGAGGCCAATATTTAAGCTTTTAGGTGCAGATCTAGTGAAAAATTGTGTACATGGGAGAAAGGAAGAACATCCAAATTCGCGTGTTTGCTACCCTCGTTCTCGTCTCGGGTAGGCAATTATACACGCGAGTTGGAATGTCCTACTTTCCTGCGTAGGTGTGTAATATACTATTATGGCGAGTCTTTAACTTATTCTGATATTAATTTAATAATGACTTTTACTGCTTTTATGAGGGTTCAAAATGTTTGACACTTTTTTTGAGAAATCTACCTTCTATTCTGGCTGTTAGATGGCATTTTTTTTAAATTACTGTTTTCTTTTGCTAATATTAAGATCTTATAAAACTTTGAATTAATTTTATTGAGTTATTTTTGTGATCTGAAATTAGAAGACAATTACCGATTTTCGGATTTTTTTTCAACAAATCAATTACAAAAAAAAAAAAAAAAAAAAAAAAAGCATATGTAGAAAATTAAAAAAGCTGTAGGTGTAATTTTTAGAAATATTTTTTTTTATACTTTATCATTTCAAAAAAAAAAATCCACAAATTATTAGATGTCGCTTAACTTTAGTATCATTAATTTTTTAGTTACTTGATAGAATAAAAAATTTTTTGAGTAATTAATAAAACAAATGTACTCATAATTCATTTAAAAATGCAATTAATTTGAAGATTTGATAAATCTGATCGATTATAAGTAAATCGTTCAAACTGATATCAGTATGAAAAAATTTCATTGATTAAATTTGAAATAAAATTATTACATTTATTGAATGATATCTTACGAAAAAATCTCATTTAATTTATTAAAAATTTATCTTTGTTTTTTATTATAAAAGCATAATTTTTTTAACATGCATGCATACATACTCATATTTATTTAAAAACAGTAATTTAGATTTATGATATAATAATTATACAACTATTAGATCTTTTATTTATTTTCTTTTTTTGAAATTTCTTTATTCTCTCAGTGACAGTTCAAATAATTTTGAATTTTGAATTTTTACTAAGTTGATTTCATATTGACCATTTTGAAATAAAATAATATTCGCACACCCATAACGTTCTCATAAAATCAATAGATCCATTATCTGTCAGTTGATTAATTTCATTTGTTGCGAGTTAATTTTAGTAATTGTTTGTTGTTTTCTTATTAACAGCTATTACCTCTAACAGACTCCATGCCAGTTTTAATTGATAAAATAGTTTACGGAATATTTTATACCAGCCTGCGCAGTTACGAACATATGGGGTCACGTAATATATGAACCTTAAATATGTAGCATTTTATTTTAATGATCATTGCCTCAAGTAATTATCACTTTTCAACATCATTTATGTTGGCACAACATTAACGACAAAAAAAAATTTGTTTTAAACTATTTCCTATGCATATAACGTCGACGCTAATGTATTTTATGCAGAACATTTATTACGATGACTACATAGAAGTTACGGAAATCTTAAATGTCTGTATTTTATCTAAAATATTTCTGATTTTAAAAAAAATTTATCATGAGTGCACAGCAAAAAGTTTGCAGATTAATTCCATAGTAGATTCCGAGCGGATGACTGTTTATTTATTTAATCCCCTTGTAGTTAAGTTTATTTCAAAAGGGAGATTATTTTAATATAAAAATTCCGAATTGGAGTGAATGCAAATTTAAATAAAATCCAAATCACTCCGATGAAAATACAAACTGTCTATTTACTCCGTATGCGGAGTAAATTCGGATTTAAATCATTCTGAATTCACTCCCATTTTTTTACAAAGTGAGATCAATTGGCCGATTAGATTTTGAGTTATATCTATCGTGAGTAATCGCAATCAAAAAGTTTGAAAATTAAAAAATGATTAATTTTTGTTCTGTGTTTATATAAAAAAATGAAATTTTTTATGATTTATTTAAAATATAAAGTATAATTTTTTGTTTAATGGATGGAGATTCTTCAGTAAAAAATAATTATTTTCAATTACAACATGATAATTTTCAATGTTAAGAAATTTTTTTGAATAATAATAAAGAATTATTGAGATAAAAAAATTTATTTTGTTGATCATCATTAATTAAGTAAATTCTTGAATCATGAATATCTCTACAGTTAAAAGTATGAGAATAATTAGTAACTGGTATGGTAAATCTAATAATTTCGAATGAATTTAAATAAAAATTACACAAAATTATCCAGTCACTCATATGTTATTTTGATTACTATCTTAATCAAGGCCATCAAAAATCATCGATATCGAAAAAAATAATATTTGTATTTTTAATTTCGCAATAAATAACTCAAAGCATATGTATGCGATTAAAATGTTTTTATATTCAACATTATAATGATACACTGTCTGATAGTAGTTTATTTTTTATAAAATAAATTTGTTTTAAAAGAATTTTAAATATTAAAAAAAAAAAAAAAACTAATTTTATTTCTGATGAATTAATTAATTTAAAAATTTTTTTAAATTACAGCAACTCTCAATGACAGAATAAAGTAAATTTTCAGCTTAATATAACAAAAATTATATCTATAATAACATATGATATTATTACAGTAGACTCTGGTTATAAGTCACATCGGACGCTCTACTCACTCTCACGTCAATTTCATTTTTTCCTGTAAGTAAGAGTATAGACAGAAATATAACTTATAACCAGAGTTTACTGTACATTACAAACAGTACAGTTATATTACAACGTAGTACTCTTTTATTCGATGTTTCCATCTCAGTAAAATTTAATAAACAATACAAAATATATTAACAAAGATAGACTTAGATTTAGAGTGGTTTCTTATAAATCAAATATGATATTAAAGTACAGGCGGGATAATTTCCCTGGAGAAAATATGAGAATATCCTATCCTTAAAATAATAAACGTACTGAGATTACACTTTTCTGCAGTTTACTGTATCCACGATCCACTATATATATATATATATATATATATAAGCGATAGTTTTTCTTTTTTTTTTCGGTCCCATACGAAAATTACATTGAATGTAAAAAAAAAATTGAGTATCAAGTTTGCACCCTTCAACTCAATTACAAAATTTAAAAATTGACTATTTTTTTTCTCGAAACCTCTTATTAAATATATATAATAGTTGCAAGGAGATGAAATAAGATGCCTGTTAAAAGATGAACTCTTAATATTAATATTTAGAGGTCGCTCATCGCAATTTTATATTCCTGATTTAAATAACATGGGAAAAAAAAATTTGAAATTATCATTTTTTGATAAATTCATCTGTTCAAAAGTTATTGGAGCTTGAAGTTAAATTCATAGTAAATTTCGAGATCTTTTTACTTTTCTGTCGAAATTATGTCCTGAGCTTCTCTGTACAATGAACCATTGTCAAGATATAAAATTTCAAACTTAAAAATTTTTTTTCCATATTATTTAAATGAGAAATATAAAATTGCAATGAGCGACATCTCAATATTAATATTAAGAGCTCATCTTTTAACAGGCATCTTATTTCACCTCCTTGCAACTATTTAATAGGGGGTTTCGAGAAAGAAAATAGTCGATTTTTTTAAATCAGTCTCTAAATAACAATGTAACTCGATACTATTACCAATAATATTTTATATTAATTTTGGTAAATCATTATTCTCATGATAGTATTGCATCGAAAACTATCATCTTACGACAAATAAATATCATTACAGTAATTATATTAAAAAAGAGTTTGAAATTTTTACGCTGGATGATTCAATATTACATACTTGAATATAATTTTTCAGTCTTTATTATACATATATACATACATTATTGCGCATTCTTGCCAATTCATACATTTAAAGTATAAAAAATGATGTACATATTTATAGTACTGAACTTTGGTACATCAAATAGGAAACCTTTGACACAATTTAACTTACAATATATGTATGATAGTTGACAAATGTCAAATACAATTTTATTTTTGTATTATTTATAGATATATACGGTTGTGTGTTTTAAACGCTTTTAGAATAAGGTTTTAAAAGTATATTATTATACCTTACACGGAAAAAAAAGAACTGTTGCTGCAATAGGATCCGCCTTGTTACAGCTACAAGATCAGTCCTGTTGCAGCTATAGGTTGTTCCTGTTGCAGAGATATGAATAGTCTTGAATTCGTAACAAGTATAATAACGTGAATTATTGGAGTTGAGAATCAACGCCGATGAAAAATTTTAAACTTCCCGCTATGAAAATTAGAAATTTTGAAAAATTCGGGAAGTTATTGGTTTCGGTCCGATTTCCAGAAATCTGCAGGGCGATATCCTGTTGCAGCAACAGTTCTTTTTCCGTGTAGACATAAATAATTGTAATACTTGACATTATTAACACGTTAAATTATTGAAGGTATGCGTGGTTTATGAGTACCGTCGGTCTATCTAGCATCGGCAACTTGACAGTAATGTCAATTGAGAGATGGCTTATGATTGTTAAGCCAATGTGGTCGTTAACAATTAGGTGAGTAATATAAAGTAATTTTTCTATGCTAATAATTATTTAAATTAAAATATAATTAGATCATCAATAATTCTATCTGTTGGAGTATGGATTTATGCATTAATTTTGAGTTTACCGCCTCTTATTGGATGGGGTAAATATGGTTTTGAAGCTGCCAATATATCGTGCAGTGTTGCATGGGAAGTTCATGATCCATCAACACACATGGACTCTTATATCACATTTCTTTTCTTCTTTGGATTTGTTGTACCCGTTATTATTATTATATCTGCATATACTGGTATCATCAACACGTTGAAAAAAGTTAAAAAACGTACAAGTACGTAATTCAATTACAACGCGGAAATTATTCTTACTTCCTTAATATTTTTTTTTAAATAATTATTGAGAATAATATTTATCTATATTAAATAATATAAATACACAAGTATCACTTAATAAAATACTCGGTAAAGTTATTCTGAGAACAATAATTATTTTTTGTTTTTTTTTTAATAATTAGCATTTATTGTGAGAAAGTAAACTACTCGCAGGAATTTCTCGGTGCTATTATTAAACATTTAATATAATAAATAATAAAATTTATTATTATTTAATACTAAGGCGGAACGGTTGGAAAAAGGGAAAGACAAGTCACTCTTATGGTTGCACTTATGATTATTGCTTTTCTGATTGCTTGGACACCGTACGCAGCATTTTCATTAGCTGCGCAATATTTTTCTGTAAGTTTTTTTTTTGTATTTGATATTAATATTTATTAATTAATTATTACTTTAAAATACGATTATTATTGCTAGTGTAGAAGAGTTCAGTATTTCTCTGGTTGCAAAATTTTAAAACCAGAGAGCCAACTCTTATTTTGTTTAAAATTCGTCTTACAAAAAAAAAATTACATACCATAAATATGAGTTTAGCTGACAATTGTAAACTTTTTAAATTTTTTAATAAATAAATAAAATGTTTGAGTAGAATAAAAATTTAAAACTGCGTACGTAAATATTTAAATAATCAGTTCGCGCGTTTTTTTAAATTTCATTATTTTAATTAATTTATTTTAAATTTATAATTTGTCTCATGTCTGCTACATTCACATTCATCAATAAATTTATTTTTCAATCAAAAAAATTTTAATAAAACAAGAATGGAATTTTCAAAAAAAAGAGTATGAAGATATTTTTAAAAAATTAGTCCCCAAAAATTTGGTTCTTCCTGGCTCTAATAATTGGGCAGCCATCTTAAGTTCAAGTTTTAATAACTTTTACAAAAATGTATTTTTTGGCATATAAAAATTGTTTTGACAGCAAAGGGCCGCTCACAAAATACGTCACGCAAAATTTTCCATTCTTGGACTCCTCCCCCCTTTTTCTTCACGCTATGTCACATTTTCTGTGAATCCCCTATCAATTTTACGTCACAAATGATAACCCCCCCTCCATACATAATACATGACAATTAATAGTACATAAATTTCTATATTTAATACTATTAATATAATTACAAATATGGAATGTATGACTTCTTATTGTAACAAAAAAATAAAATTAAAAAAATTTCAAAATTATTTAATGAGCTGCGTCACGTTTCCTTTGACCCCCATCCCCCTCGTCATTTCTTATCAGTAAGCGACCCCCCCCCTATAAGTGCGAACGTATTTTATAAGCGGCCCTTTAATAACTTCGGTAAAAACGTATCTTTTGGTATGGAAATTTTTTTTGTTTGACAGTAAAGAGCTCAAAAATATAACGAGTTAATAATTTTCAGTATCAATTAACTGGATTTATAGCAGCCATACCGAGTCTTTTGGCAAAATCATCAATTTGCTATAATCCGATTATATATGCAGGTTTGAATCCCCAGTTTCGTAAGTCTATTAAAAAAATATTCCGATTAAAACATAATCAGCAAACAACGGTCAGAGGTAGAAAATCAAGCACTATTCACGTACACGTGACAACAAACTTTTGAAAAGTTGAAAAATTTATAATTACTCTCATCATAAATTCATAATCTGTAATTATTATTTTATGTTATAAAATCTATCGTAATATTTTTCTACGACTATAAAACTATATTTGAATCATACATTTATTCATATAAAATTCATATACATATTTATGATGTGAAAATTATTGATAAGATATTTTTATTCAAATCATGTAGTTGTCGTGTATCTTGCATCATTCCAGTCTAAAGGGAAAGTACAAAAAAAAAAATTGCATCAATTAAATTAGCATATTACTAAAGCTTATTAGCTGACAATATAATTTGACATTATTGTCATGTTGATATGCCAAAACCTGTAAGCCAATAAATTTTATATTTTTATTTATAAAATCAATATAATTTCAAACAGTTTAAGTTTTTTAAATAATTAATATTTTTATTACTTATTTTAAAAAAAAATTATTTTTTTTTATTTTGCGCAATAACTTCTAATTAAAATGGGAACAAAGTATAAAGGTGGTTGACCTCTATTTCACGACATTCCTAGTTTCCATCTCTTGTCCGCAATTTCACTCGACTTGATTCTTAATAAATATATATATATATATATATATATATACATATAGAACTTGTATATTTGTGTATATAAAACATATCTTATCGTTAGGTCCTGTAAATAAATTATTTATTGCATGTAAACACTTAAACGTCAATGATTTAAAATAATTTACACAACTAAATATCGAAATGTAGACATATAAAAATACTATTGCATACATAGCGACAAGTATTATGTCCACTTGTTTGTACGCAATAATAAGTAAACTCAATTCGTGTTCAGTTAACATGATCAACATAACTAATTAACGAAATAAATTTTTTTTCTGATATAGATGGGATCATGATTAAATATTTAACTCTCTCATATATTTGTATACTTTGTATCAATATCCCTTTCTCTCATAATTTCTTCTTTCACTTTGATCCCCACTTTATTTTTAAGTTCCATACCTTGATGTACCTCTCGTTTTTATTTATGTTCTATATCTATATTTACTTTTACTCTTTCACCTGTTTGTTTTATTGAAAATACTTTGTTTTTCATTTTTGATACGACATTTTTTTACTTTTATTTTAGTTTACTTAATAAACGTGTGTAATAGTAATTGATTTAAACCTGTGGTTAAATAGTAGATTGAGTTTTTTATTTTTTTTTATATAAATATAAGTCAGTAGGTGGGAGACGTTAAAATTCTTGTTCTTTCTCTTTCTAACTCTCTTAAAGTATCCATCAATGATTTTAACTTGGCGGTATACCTGGTCAGTCAAACTTTCACGCTCAGTGTGAATATTACTGTCGTTTTCACGCTATCGTTTTCTCGTTACTTTATTGTATAAAAAGTTATAATAAAATAAAATAAACGTAAAAATAAAAAAATAATTATTGTGTAAATAATATATGAATAAATGTATTCTAATTGTTACTAAATATATAAATAATTGTTAAAAAATTTATATAAATAAAAATGATTATTGTAAAATAATAAATAGTCAAGTAAATTACAAAATATCTATATAGTTTTCAAAAATTTATTTAAAAATGCGTTCAAAAAAATCTGTCAGTTAAAAATTAATTTTTTAAATTTCACTTATGTGATTTTTTTTTTTTTTTAATTTATTTGGTTTATTTGACAAACGTGAAGTAGTGAAAATGTCTTACTCGAGGGTATTGTGTGTTGAGTGAATAATAAATAAAAAAAAAATGATAACAAGCCAGTGGGAATGGTATGACAATTTACATAATTGTCACAATGTACACAAATTATTTTGACTAATGGTATGTCAAAGAGTAATCATAAATAAAAAATATCTTTTATGTTTTTTAAAAATTACAAAGTATTATTTAACATAATAACAAAGAATGTTTTAATTAAAAACAAAAAAATAAAGAACAAGAAGAAAAAAAAAAGAAAAAAAATATAATAAGGAAGGAGATAATATTTTGAAATCGGAAAGACGTTTAAGTTACTAAAGAAGACTAGTCGGATTATCACAATTGACGAGACAAGTCTTAGTCAATTACCACAAGAAGAAGAAGAAAGAGAAGAAACTTTTTTTTTCAAAAATGATGGGGAAAAAATTGATATTTATATTTATATTTTTTTTTTTAAATTATTGTACCGCTTACAATGTATTATTAGCAACAATGGGTGGTACTAAATCACACACAGTTCCCTTTGTTGCTTTGGGAACGGCCTTGAGAATTAGAGGTCACAATGTAACATTAGTTAGTGCATTTCCTGGACCGGCAGCAAACAACGGATTACGTGAATTAATACCACCGATATTTGAGGTAATTAAAATATAATAATAAATTGAAATAATTATGCAATAAATATTATAAATTGACGGTTAAAGGCTTATGTGGGTAATTATACATCTGAATGGGATCTTGTTGGTTCGAGATTTCGTAACGAATTACCACTTTCGCCATGGGATGCTATGAGATATGGCTGGGAATCATGTGAAGCTTTGCTCCGTGATGAGAGCTCTGTCGCGGCTCTAAGACGACCGGATATAAGTGAAAATTACGAATCGAACAGTTGGGATGTTGCTATTCTTGACGGGGCATTTCCAGAATGTCTTCTAGGAATTTTACATGGAGAAAATATTCCTACGATGATGTTGAATACAGTAAATTTTCTTTATAAAAATTATAAATTAATAATTTATTATTATTATTATTATTATTTAAAAAAATTAATTAAAAATATTGATAAGGTTGCACTTTACGGGGGATCAATGTCTCGACAGGGCAATCCAACTCTCTGGTCATTAACGCCGTACTTTGGCAAAGGATATACCCAAGATATGAATTTCTTCCAACGTATCACTAATGTCGCATGTTTAGTTACCTTAGAAGTTATGCATTGGATTATGACTACTGGATTTATTCAGCCTACACTGAGAAAGTATTTAGGTAATAATGTTTAAAAATAATAAAACACCCAATTACTAAGTTGATGATTCATTATTTAAATGAGCGGCAGTTTAATGATTGTAAGAAATAAATTAATTTTAAATATTATTATCATCATAATTACGACCATTATTACCCATCATCTTCATGCATCATTTTTAAACTTTGACAGCTAACGATTATATAACTAAAATAAATTTACTAAGCTGTAAACTTCAACACGGTCAATGTCAGTAATTATATAATTTATTGCTTTGCTCGGAATTTTTTTTACTTCGAGCAGTTGCATTTCTTTTGTGTTGTGAAGAAATTTAAACTTCCGTATAACGAAACAGTTTATTAACATTTTTCTTAATCACGTTGATGTTTTTCTGACTCATCAATTAATTAATTTATTTATTTGATAATTTTTTACAAAAGGTGATCAAGTACCGGATGTTAGAGAATTGGTATCCGAAGTGTCTTTGACATTACAAAATAGTCATTATTCAGTAGCCGAATCAATGCCTTATTTACCAAATGTAGTGAATGTAGCTTGCCTTCACTGTCGCCCGGCGATGGAATTAAGTCCCGATTTAGAATCATTTCTTCGCGAAGGTATTTATATATTTATATATGTAACATTATTGATTACGTAACTATACTAAGGCAATTTATTTTTATTTTTCTCTTGTTATTTATTATTATTATTTTTCATTTAATTTATTTCATCTTTTATTTAAATACGTCTTTTAAATTAACACTTTACGCTTACTTATTATGTTTAACATCTAAATAATAATCCATTAAGACAAAATGCTCATAAAAAAAAATAGTTTAGAATATACACATTTTAATTTAAATGGTTGTTATTTGCAATGCTAATATACTGTGTAATAATAGTAATTTAAATTTATTATCTTAAGGTTTCATATTTGTTTCAATGGGCTCATCAGTACGTGCTTCTGGTATGCCAGATACGTTGCGCGAAATATTTATAGCTGCATTTTCAACTTTACCATTTAATATTATTTGGAAATGGGAGGGTAGTAAAATAAATAATTTACCAAGTAATATTAGAACGGGTGCTTGGTGGCCACAACAAGAATTACTTGGACATCCACAATTACGCGCTTTTGTGTCACACGGTGGATTATTATCGCTTCATGAAGCTGCGTATCATGCGGCACCTACATTAGTACTTCCAGTTTTTTGCGATCATGATGGAAATGCTGCTCAAGCTGGTAAAAAAAATTTTATTAATAATAAATTAAATAATCCATCTAAAGTAAGAGACCCAGTACCCGATCATTCATATATTTGTTATCTATATTTAGTAAAATTTAGTAAGTATAGATATACAAATATATGAAGTGATTGGGTACTAGTTCCCTGATCGGGTGCTAGGTCTTTTCCTTTACTTTATTTAAATTTTTTTTTTTAATAGAAAAATTGGGTTACGCACTTGTAATGAATCTCGCTAGTCTATCTATTAATGATTTACGTGAAGCTATACTTAAAGTTACTGCTAAACGTAGTAATCCTTACAAAGAGGCTGCAAGACGAAGGAGTATTTTATTAAAAGATCAACCGCTAGGATCTAATGAAGTAGCAACTTGGTGGGTTGAACACGTTGCTAAACATCGAGGAGCTGAACATCTTAAAAGTCCTACAAGGTTCATGTTATTTTTTATAATTAATCTTAAATAAAAACAAATTCATTTTTAGTGTCCAACAATAATAATAATAGTAATTTACGACATTCAGAATAATTACGAGGTTTTACAATTGAAAACTGCAATTTAAGGTAAAATACAGTATTTTACGGTGAATGTATGGTATTTTACGGACAACGCGCGGTATTTTTACTGTACATTTACCGTAAGAGCGCGGTAATGTACCGTAAAAGTGCGGCAAGCCTCTACGAAAAAAAATGTCAGCTGAATATGCCTATAAAGCTCAGTAATATTTACATTACTCTATAGTTTGTGTCCTGCCGCTTTTATACCCAAACTATAGAGCAATGTAATTATTACTGTGCTGCATAGGCACGATTACTTGACATTTCTCTCCGTGTGCGGTATTTTATCGTAAAGTCAAGTATTACACTATAAAAACTGTAAAAATAAAAAAAACATACGGTGCTTATGGTAAAAACGCCGCAAATTACGGGGAATTGCTGTAGTTTACCGTCATTCACTGTAAAAAATACCATAAATTGTGACACATTTGCCGTAGAAATGTCGTATTTTACGGTAAAATGCGGCAAATTCCCGTAATTCGGACCCGCGAGAGTATAATAATAATAATTATTATTATTTTATATAATTAGACAGTTATTTTTACATCATTAGTAATAACTTTCTTCCTCTCATTATTAAGATCTTTCGTGTCCTCGATAAATTCTTTTAATAATGTCACGTTGCAATTAACGGTAATGTCTGATTAATTCAATCTTCTATTCAACTTCCGCAGGGTTCAAAAAAAAAAAAAAATAAAATAATACATCAAAGCAAAATAATTTAAATATTTAAAAATATTTTTTTATTGTTTACAGGCTTATGGGTGTTGTACAATATTACTCGGTCGATGTACTTGCTTTTTATGCAGCTGTTACATTTATATTTATTCAAGTACTTCACAAATTACTGCGAAGAAGTTTTACAAAGCACACGTTAATTGTAAAAGGAAAAATTGATTGATTTAGTCATTTATGTACATATACTCTTTACAAATTAATATTATTTTTTTTTTATAATTATAAAGTGTTTATTTATTAGTCATATTTTATAACTAATGTATTTTAATTGTTAAATAAAATAATAGTTTAAATTAATACAAAAACTAAAAATATTATTTATTTCATGCAATTTTAAATTATAAAACCTTACAGCAAAAGCTTACAGAAATTATTTTGTAATGTAATCGAGTTGTTATCTCACAAACTCCTTATAATTATAAAATATATAATAACTTAATGTGAAAAGTATGTAGCAACGTATAAAATTGGATATAAAATCATTCAGAAATTAGTTTATAAACTTGACATACATACATATGTAAAATATATGCGTATATAAATGCTTACATCGTTGAATAAATATAAAATAATTATGAAAGTCATTGAAAGATGGAATTAAATATTTTTATGTTTTGTTAGCTTATGACGTTTAGAAATAAAGAAAAAAAATACTTTCACCGTATTTATGACCAATCGAATATCGAATAGGAAGTTTAAAATAAATAACAAACCCATTGAAATTTTTTTCATTACAATTTTATTTGACTTTTACTTCAAATTATTTTACTTCGCTTGTTTTTCTTACAATGTTTATATTTAATAATAACTAGAAATTTTTCCTTGTTTAACAAACGTTATTTAAATTTAATGCAAATATTATAAGCAAGTTTCCATGGATGTTAGACTTATTGATTTAATATGAGATTTCAAGTACTGGATACTAGTAGAAGTTATTTCAAACAATAATAGTTGTAATATTCATTTAAAAATTAAAAAACAATAATGGATTCGAAAATAGAAAATACTCAGTATGCGTATTTAAAAACACGTGCGCAATTTGGAAAATGGTGCAATTTTTCGGAGTATAATAAAGTGGAAGTGGATATTAAATCTGATAAATCATTAATGCATGATTATATTAGAGTAGATCCAGTAACGAGTGCTACTCAATGCAGTAAAAATTATAGTGTACATGAGGTATTTATTTTTAAATAATTATTATTGAAGGTTTATATGATTAGTGTTAGAGTCGAATCGAATCTAACCCGACTAAAAAAAAATTGTTGGAAAAGGATTGAAAAAGTGTTGACTATTCGGAGTGATTACGGATTTTATTTCAATCCAAATTTATTCGGAGTTTCGGAGTTTTCAAAAAAAAATTCACTCTTATTCAAAGTTTTAATATTTAAATAAATTTTCCTTCAAAGTAAATTTCACTGCAAATCCACTCGGGATTTAATCCACGTTCACTCCGCAAATTATTTTATGAACTTTCTTGACTCTGAATTAAAAGTGCTAGATTTTATGATTTTTACAATGCAAAATACTGTTAATAAAAAGCTGCTTTTGAACTATTTCTGAATGTTTTTTTTTTAGCATATGTTAATAATATGAGAATATTCATTAATTTTTTTTCTTAAATTTTAAAAAGTTTTAAAAACAGGATTTTCATATTGTAGCAACAGGAAAAATCCTGTAGGAGCAACAGGATTTTTCCTGTTTCATTAACAAGACAAAATCCTGTTGCAGCGCCTATTTTTTTACGTGTAGAGACATTATCGTTCTTTACTTTTATGTGTTACCATTTTTCCAGAAGATAGAAGACAGGATTTTCCTGTTGCAGCAACAGGAAAATCCTGTTTCATTAACAAGAAAAAATCCTGTTGCAGCGACAGAGCGGCGTCCTATTGCAACACCTATTTTTTTTTCGGTGTATCTCTGAAAAAAATCTGAGATTATTTAAAAAAATTTTATATTTTGCTAACTTGCAAATGATTATAATTTTTAAAATTTTATTTTTTTGAAAAAGCAAATCATTATATTTGATATAAATAATTCATAAGTAGAAACTATTCGCACATCCTTATTAAAAAAAAAAAAAAATCGGTCTATCAGTGGATTCTGCGGGCCAGCTCTAAACTTTCACTGTTTTTGAGCTCCTTGAGCTCGAAAAAATTGTTGTGAATACATTCTCGAGCTCTTTGAGCTCGAAAATACTTTTTTAATTCTTTCGTCAACGGTTTCTCTCGAACGAATGAACCGATTTTGATGGTTTAGGTGACATTCGACGCGGCTTATAAAGTTTCAGAGCCCAGTTGATTTTAGAATTAATCCATCGAGCACATTACAAGTTATCCAAAAAAAACATCATCTTGAAATTAGTCAGGATTGGTTCCTAGAACCTCAAAACGTCAAGATTTGGTTGAAATTCGGTTTTCGAAAATCCGACCAAAACCAATTTAATAATTTGCCGAATTTTTGAAAATTTCAAATTTTCTTAGCGGGAAGTTAAAAAAATCGATTCAAAGAAATTTAAAAATAAAATAATAATTTCAAAGGTAAATACAACAACTGCGACATTCAAAGATGCAGGACTACATCATGTCGAAGGTGGATGGCCTAAAGATATAAATATGCACGACATAGAGCAGACTGTTCGTTATAGACGTAAAATTGAAAAGGACGAACTTTATATTCATACAATGCTACAATTATTACCTGTAATTATGTTAGTTTACAAAGAAAGCTAAAATTATTATTGCTTTGTATTTAAAAATACATATATATATATATATATATATATTTTAGGCAATGGAACATTGTATCCTTCAGAATAACGCTTGCAATATTTATCAGCAGTATTTTAATGACACAGAAGCAGTACCATTAGTCCAAAGAACATATTCACGTACTGTCAATGTTTACCGAGATGTTATACCGGTAAAACGTCCCATTACTCATCTCTCGTGGTCACCAGATCAAGGTACACGTATGGTTGTTAGTTATTGCAATAGAGATTTTAAAAAGTCAACAATTCATAGCAACTTTTCTTACATTTGGGATATTGGTAAGTTTTAGTAATTAAATTAGGGGTCATTCATAAAATATGTTGGCATTTATGGGGGAGGGAAGGGTGTCGCTTTCTGTGACAAAATCTAACAAGAGGGGTCAGGGGGTCTCAGGAAACTTGAAGTTCGGAGTTTATCAAACAATTTTGAAAATTTTTGTGTGACGAAGGGGGGAGAGTGTCTGATGAGGTAAAATTTTGAGGTATTTTATGAACGGCCTCTTACTCAAAAATTAAATATGTGGTAATTTTTATTTATCATTTTTAAATTGTAGAAAATCCAAATAATCCACTGATGACTCTTAAACCATTATGCCCAATAGTTGCGACAGAATATAATCCTAAAGACAGTAACACACTGATAAGTGGTTTAATATCGGGCCAAGTTGCAAGTTGGGATTTACGACGTGGATATGAACCCGTTGAAGTAAGCGTTGTTGAGAATAGCCATCGTGACGCTTGCAATAAAGTTTTATGGATAAATTCTAAAACTGGTACTGAGTTTTTTAGCTCATCAAGGGATGGTCAAATAAAATGGTGGGATACAAGAAAACTTCAAACGCCGATGGATACATTAGTTATTGATCTAGTTAAACCAGAAGAACAGGATATTGATCGTGCTACTGGAGTAACGACATTGCAATTTGAATCATCACTTGGTACAAGATTTATGTGCGGTCTTGAAAATGGTATTGTTATATCGGGTAATCGCAAAGGTAAAACACCCAGTGAAAAAATAGCAACACGTTTTCATGCGCAGTATGGGCCAGTTATTACTGTATTGAGAAATCCAACTTTTGTTAAAAATTTTTTAACCGTCGGTGATTGGGCTGCTAGAATTTGGTCTGAAGATTGTCGTGAATCTTGTATTACTTGGACTCCGTATGTTTCGATAATTTTTTTTCTTTTTCAAATTTTAATATATTTTATGCTAATAATATTTTTTTTTCATGATTTACAGAGGACATCGTGAACTTCTTACGGGTGGCGCATGGAGTACAACACGTTTTTCAGTATTTTTTTTAACTAAAACAGATGGTACATTAGATGTATGGGATTTACTAGTTCAACAAGATTCACCTGTTCTCAGTGTTAAGGTATTGCTACTATAATAATAAAAGAAACATTAAGTTTTAGTGTAAAAAAAAAAAAAAGTTAAAAATTAAAGGTCAATCCTTTCGCGCTCATCGAGAATCTTCTCTTCCCTTTATAAATTTTTTGTATTTTTCTAACATAAAATATATTTAAAATAGTATATTGTGTGACAAGGGATGAAACAAAACGATTTCAGACCAGGATAAATTTGGTTGCCATCACCCGTTGTCTGAAATCGTGTTTCATCCTGAATTACACACTAGATTTTTCATGATTACGTGCATTGGAACTTTAAGTTTCAGTATCAGCAGCCAGTCAGAAACAAGTTGATTTAAGACCAATGGTGTCATCAACTATTAAATTGTCTTTTGCACTTTATAATTAAGTAGAAACTATAAATACTATTTATTATTGACGCTAATTTTTACAAAACTTAATCACAAAGTCAGAACTGTCATTTACGTAAATAAAATTAATGGTTTGAAATTACTATTAAACAAATTACAAGTATCAGAGTTTAAATTGCGAAAGGCTTCAGTCAGCGGGTAGAAACATTATTTGTTTCTTCCCAAGGAACGAAACACAGTATATTACACACCTAGGGAGAAAAGGGCATTCCAACCCGAGTGTAAAATTGCCTACTCTAGTCGAAGGCAAACTGTACCTGAAAGTTTGAATTTTCGCCTCTGTTTCTGGGAAAAATTTTCATCATTTGTTTTCTTATAAAAGAAATAAACGTTTTTCTTCCCTCTAAACAGGGCAGAAATTTAAACTTTTGGTACAGATATGGTGAAAAAGTTTGTTTCTGCCCATTGACTAAAGACATTTACAATTTACGCGTTTGCTAATATTAATTCGCGGCATTGGACTGAAATTAGTTTCTTTCGACTGGCTGCAGAGACGCCAAAACTTCAAGTTTCGATGCTGGTATCAAGAATTTTTTTTAATTTAAAAACAAAATGCTTTTCTATTGGAAATTTTCTTCTTCACAAAAATATTATTAATAAATTGTTATTAATTATACAAATAGAAAAATTCGTCGAAAATATTTTTTTGCTTTATAAATAATGTGCCGAGTTGAGACCGCGAAAACAAGTTGTTTTTTATTTATTATCACACCCTAATAATGCATATAGAATTTAATTGACTCAATTATCCTATATATAGCTTTTGAAAATAACTATACAATTACAATCGTATTGTATGGAAATAAACTAAAGCTCTGCATGATAAATTTTCGGGTATCAAATCAATCTTTAAATGTCTAAAATTGATCATTATATATGTCTATATTGGAAACATTCATCCAATTTTATGACTCTCTCTAATTTAACTCTCAGTATAGTATTAAAGGATTATTCAATCACCCGAAAATAATATTTTGTCTACTTAAAGATACATGCATGATTGATTTTGACAAAGAATAGGTTATAAATAATAATTATACTGGTGTTAAATTAACGTAGTAATTGAATAATGTTCGAGACAAATTTATGAATAATAATAAATACATTCATAATACTTTAGGTATGTGATGATGGTTTAACGTGTGTAAATCCACATGAACAAGGTCAACTGGCAGCAGTAGCTGGCAAAAATGGGACAACTTATTTATTAGAATTTTCAGAAACACTAACTGTCAATCAGAAAAACGATAAACTATTATTTACAGCTGTAATTATTGTTTTTTTTTTTTCTAAATACTCAAAACTATGCATATATGAATGTAAGTATTGTTATTATATATTTAAATGTCTTTTTAAGCTCATTGATCGAGAAACTCGACGTGAAAAAGTTATTGAAGCAAAAAATCGTGAAATTCGTTTAAAAATGAAATCAGTACGTGTTGAAATAGATTCCGATGGTACGAGAAGTTCGAGAAAAAATTCTAAAACTACTGATGCTAATAATCCTGCTATTGTACAATGTGAACAGGAATACGAAACAGCGATCGAAGCAGTATGAATAAGCTTATTTATTTATTATTATCATTATTAAAATTAAATTAAATATTCCAATGATGAAATAGTTAAACGTTCAAATTTTATTTAAAACTAAATCCTTTATTAAAATATTTAGTGAAGTATAAAAGTAATTATTTTTAGAAGTAATCTACAAAAAAAATTTATAAGTATAATTAATGATCACAATTTTGTCTAACACATGTGGCATAGGTTTAATTATTCAATCATTGGAAAATTTATTTTATAATCAAGTATAGGTATACTAGCAATATCAATTTAAACCGGGATAAAAGTAAATGATACGGAAGTTACCCGATGTCTAATGATTTTTTAATTCGTTTCAAAACCATAAAATATAAAGAAAAAAATATTTGAAAAAATCACACCTATAGTTTTTTTAATTTTCTACATGTGCATATTTTTAGGGTTTTTTTTTTTTTTTTCATTAATTTGTTGAAAAAAAAAAATCTGAAAATTGTCAAATTGTCTGTTAATTTATGAAACTAAAATTAGCCGAGGTCTAAGAATTTTTTGTTTATTTAAAAACGATACATTTAAAAAAAATAATATTTTAAAAAATTATACCCATAGTTTTTTAAATTTTCTCTATGTGCATATTTTTATTTTTTAAATTGAATTGTTAAAAAAAAAAATCCGAAAATTATAAATGATCTGGTAACTGCAGGATCACGTTAATTTCAAGATCATAAAAATAAACCCGATTTGAAAAACTGGCTCTAAATATTTTTTATTTATATTTTAGGAGTCAGCACGATTTGCAATGATGGACGATAATGACAATAATAATTTCACAAATGGAACTGCTACATAAATGTTATGTTATTTTTTGTAAATAAATAATTTTGTTAAATAAACATGTGTTTAATTTTTTTAAAAAATCAAATCACAATTTTTATTATTATTTACACGTAAATATATATGTATGTATAACAGAAAAATATCGATTACTCGTCGCATGGTTACGGGGTTTGTATTGTAACAGTAAGCAGCTGAAATAACACCTGTCAGTGTTGATAAAAAAACAGCGTTCACACAAATAACTATTTCATAGTTTACAAATAGAGTCACAATGTTGAAAAGAACGAGAAATAATAGTGAAGACATAATAGAAGAGGTCAGTACTGGTGTTGGTTTGAGTGGAAAATTCAGTGGAATCGGTACCAAAATGGAGAAAATATTTCGCGCTGCATTTCGTAAAGATCTGAGTCAATCAACGCAAGAATTAAATGCAGACGTTGATGACAATTTACAACAAATAGAAGATAAAAGTGACAGCAAAGATATAAACAATAGAAAAAAATTAGTTCGGGGTAAAATGAAACGTACTAAAGCTCTCGGTAGTTCTGATTGGTCATCTGATGTTGATTTTGGATCAAAAAAAAATTTAGTCGAAGGAAATAAAATAACAGGTGATGAAATGCATGAAATTATTGATAAAATAGACAGTAACAGTAAAAATAATATTAAAAAAAGTGGGAAAAAATTACGAAAATTGAAAAGATCCGAACGCATACGTTCGAATGAATTAGAATCAAATTCTGATATCGTAGTGGTGGATATTCATCGTGAAAATATTAGCAAGTCACCGAAAAAAATTGAACAGACTATTATTGATATAACAGAACACGAAGACCATGAGATAGAACAGGAAATTATTAATAATTCTAATAGTAATCAAAAGTCATTAGATATTACGCAAGATAATTTAGTTGATTCGATGAAAAGACAACGTAAACGTTGGTCTAAAGATGCTAATATTGTGATTCCACGAAAAGAATCTACATCTTCATCTAGTGTTTCGGATAAAAGTAATTCCTGGGTTAAAAAATCTGGTACCACGGCTGCTACGAAACCTGTACCGGCACCACGGCTTAATAAAATTATCATCGAAGAAAGTAGCTCACGTGATCATAAAAAATTAGGACAAGATAATGAAGCATTTGAATCGGATCATGATTATGTAGAACAGGTTTTAACGATTGAAACGGAATTCGGAGTTGTTAAGAAGACTAAAATTGAAATGAATTCCGCTGACAGTGAAGGTGAAGAAATTGAAGAGATAGAAGAGATCGAAGCTGAACAGGTCATAAAATCCGTTGAAAGACTGGCAGATATATCGGATATTGAAGAAATAAATCAAGAGACAGTTGTACAAAAAATTAAAATATCCGACAGAGAGCGCGATTCCGAAAGTCAAACAAAAAACTCAAGTAGTTCATCGCGAGAAAATGAAAAACACGCGAAACATTCGCGACAAAAAAATCAGTCAGCAGAAGACTCGACAAGCTCTGATATTCAGAAGATTTCTGAAGTTGCAACTGCAATAAAAGAAGATAAAAAGTATAAAAAAAAAATAAGAGAACGTTGTAAATCAAAATCTAAATCTAAATCATCATCAAGCCGATCACAGTCCGGAACAGTTAGTTCACAGTCCGTAGATATTAAACCTCCGCACCGTAAAAATAGAAAAACCAGAAAGAAAGAAGATGTAGAACATGATTTTAAGTTTATTTCAATTACTATTCACAGAGCGGATATGTTAACTGCTGATTACATGACTAAACATCCAATGGTAATTGTTCATATCGTTGAAGAAAGTACCGGAAACTATTTGAAGACGGGCAAAGAATCTAAGAATCATTTGCAGCCATTGATAACCGGGACATTTGATTTCCGAGAAAATAAATCTATGATTCCTTGCTGGGAGGAAGAATTAATATTTGAGCATGATTTTGATTCTATTGTCAATCATGATAATCATAAAACTTTAATTCTCTTTGAGATTGTTGACCTTCCAACTTTTGCCGATGCTTCTTATACATACGATCATTTTGGTAGCATTATAAAAATTATTAAACGTTAGAATCTTTTTTTAGTAAACATTTAAAACATTTTCTTAAATTTTTCAGGTGGTGATAACTGTTGGTATAAAATAGCTTGGGGATTTTTGAAACCTATCGGAAGAAATGGTGTTGCCCATATTGAAAAATTCGTGCGGCTTCAGTTATATAAGCCAAAGAAAAATTATCGAAGATCTATTAGACATAAATGTGAACCCTACAGTTGGTGGAAATCCGGTTCTCGTGACAAGTATCCTAGTACTTTATTTGTAACTGTTGCTTCAGTAGAACCGCCAAAACTAGAACCTGTATTTTATGGTCAATTAACACTAGATGAATTGTCTGACGAACAAACAGAGCCAGCTAAGTCAATACCACATACGGAAATGATTAATGTCTCAAGGTGGAGCCGTCTAGCAGCTCAATCATGTAAAATACCTAATGAATTATTTTTTAAAACTGAAGCTTCTGATAATGGATGTTTTTACGTTTGCTTCAGTAATAATGGAAAGTATTTAGCATGCGTAAACTGCGAAGAATACGATTATCCAATCACGGTTTGGAAGATTGATGATGAAAAAATATTTGTTAAATTTTCTGGCCACAAAAGTTTTATTTATGCTCTTGACTGGTCCAAAACGGACAATCATCTGCTGTCAGTTTCGTCAGATCAGACGGCAAGAGTTTGGGATGTTGAGAATAAATTAATTAATGAAATAAATATGCTGCCTCATCCATCTTATGTCTATTGTGGTAAATTTGAACCATCGAAGCCTCAAACTATTATAACAGGTTGTTACGACCGTGTTTCAAGAGTTTGGTCACGTAAAAATAAAAATAATAATTATGAATTATCACAAGAACTAGAGGGACATGATGGATTTGTTAATTCTATTTGCTTTTTAAATGACGGTGGTCTCTTAACAGCCGACAGTGTTGGTATTATTATTCATTGGAGCGTAAAAAAGAAAAAAGGAAGTTCAAGAGACTGGCAAATATCACGAAAAATAAAAATACGTGAAATAGTTAATGTTACAATTAATAATATTGTATTACATCCATTAGGGTCGAGATTATTAGTTCATTCACGTGATAATGGTTTGAGAATGCTTGACTTGACTACTGCTGTTGTTTTACAAAGATATTTAGGTCTAAAAAATTCAAGGTAACTAATATTATTATTAAAAAATTAATAGTTATTAGAGGTGTGAAAGTTGGGTTCAAATTGAATCGAATATATCTATAGAATAATTTAAATTTCCGAATTATTCAAAAAGTTTTTAATTATTTTAAATTTTTTGAATGATTCAAAATTGTTCGAATTATTTGAATCTTTACAAATTATTCGTAACTTTTCAAATTACTCGTCCATTTTAGAATTATCTGAAAGTTTTTAAATTATTTGTAACTTTTCAAATAACTTGATTTAAATCGAGAAAATTTTGGTCAGTTTCCAAATAATCAATTTTTATTTAATGACGCTTAGTTTTCAAAGCAACCAAAAATAATTCTTTCGTAGATTTGTGTCTAAGTTCTATTTACCTCAGAGAAAAATTT
This sequence comes from Microplitis demolitor, assembly GCF_026212275.2. Lineage (NCBI taxonomy): Eukaryota > Metazoa > Arthropoda > Insecta > Hymenoptera > Braconidae > Microplitis > Microplitis demolitor. The sequence continues at coordinate 18,795,201 of NC_068548.1, forward strand.
TAAGTATTCGAAAGACTTTTATAGTTTGACGTCGTTCAAAAGAAAATTTTGAAATTACCCAAGTAGAATACTTTGTGAAATCTATAAGATAGAAGTTTTGAGACTGTTTTTTGATTTATCGATAAGGCACTAAAATGTTGAAAAAGCGATCAAAAATTTTTACCTTTTTATGGCGGAAAAAAATAAAAAAAATTTCCTGACTTTGAGAAAAAAAAATTTGTCTTGTTCTTTTAAAAGTCATCTTTATGACATCTTAAAGTTGTCTCTCTGCTACTTGGTTATTTGTAAATTTTTGAATAATTTGAAAGCTTACGAATAATTCGTAAGTTCAATCTATTCACACCCCCTAATAGTTATGATTATGATTAATAAAATAAAATAAATTTATTTAATATTATTACAGAGTACAAACAACTGCAAGAATATCACCATGTGGTAGTCTTATTCTCTGTGGCGGTGAAGATGCAACATTAAATATATGGAATACTGATTCTGGTAAACATATAGCCATTTACCAAACAAATTTAGTGGATGCTATTGTCACTGGTGTTGATTATCATCCATATGATCATGCATTAGTTTATTCAGTATTTGGTTTCGCAACAGAAGCATGTATCCTACGTTTCAATAAACAGTCAACCGGTGAATCTGTTGGATTAAAATTACTTGATACAAATTATGAAAAAACTATAAATGATAGGGAAGTTAAATTAATTAATTCAAGTGCTAGATTATCAACACAAAGACTTTCACACAGAAAATCTTATGATTCAATGAAATTAGAAAGCAAAGAAAATTTAGGGATAATGAATAGTGATAGCCGTGAAGATTTACGGTCTAGATTAAAATTGTTTAACGATTCAGAACGACAATTAAAATCACGAAGTACTAATAGGCTGAGTAGTATTATTGCTAAAATAGATAAAATTCTTTCCAACAGCCATAGTCACAATTCTGTGACACGAACACTGTATGACATTGAAGCCAATAGAACTGAAGATTTAGGACTAGAGAGTCCCCATTATTCAGATTATCATAATCCCAATCATCATCAAGAGAAAGTAATGCCTTATGTCCCACCACTATTCTCAACATTAGAAGATAATTCGACATCCGGTTCTAGGTCGGAGACATTTGAAATGATAGATCTGCATAATAGCCGTCGTCACAGCGATGTAAATAAAATAAAATCAAAAAGTGCAAGAAGTCAAACAAGACATTCATTGACGCACCATGATGATGATATTGATGATAAGATAATGTCAGATGGTGCTGCGTACAATAATCGAAGATTAAAAACCGTTTCTGAAAAAGTGGAAACTCGATCTTGGACTAAAATTCGTGTCAAGGATTTAAAAGGAAACAGGAATAAAAATGAAGATAAAGACAGTAATGATGTAGAGTTAGGTCAAGGTGTTTGTAGAGATGAACGACATGAAAGTAGTCCAGAAAGTGGAGGTACATACGTAGTTGATAAAAATGATGACGTTAACATTGAAAGTGAAAGCTCTGTGAGAAGTGATGTTACTTTTGTTATTGAAAGTGAAAAACCGGTACCAAAACCGAGAAAAAAACGTGCGCGTAAGCAAAATTTGTAAATAGATTTAAAGTAAATTTATGTATTATTATTGATTATTATATAAGTTTTTTTTATACTTTTGTCATTAAATTTAAATAAATATTAATTATTCTTTTATAATTAAATATATTTTAATTGCTTAGTTAAAAAATAATATTTGTTTACCTTTTTTCCATTAATTTGAAATTAAAAAATATTTTATACTGTAATTTTAAACATTAGTCAAACAAATAAATTTTTAAAAATTTTTGTAGTTCGCGCCATTAATTAGCCGAGCTACCAAACTTACAAACAGTAAAATCTATAATTATTTTATTGAGTTGGCAATTCTCATTAACATAAAATCATAATTTACTGTATGTTTTTAATTTAGAAATGCATTCGAATCCCAAGTGTAATTTATACAATTTTTGACAATTTATTTGTCTGATAATGCAGTTTAATAATTTGTACAGATGGTGACTAAATAAATTTTAAAAGTGAGACGTCCTGTTCGGAGTCGTTTATATTTTATCAACCAAATTATTTAAATAATAACCTAGTCATTATAATTATGGTCTCGTTACTAAAATTAATTTTTTTTACATTTTTTTGTGGTAAGTATTTATATTTAAAATTATTTTTTAATTGATACTTTGTGAACATATCATTATTTTTATTATCATATATATATATATAAATATATATACATCCCATTTACTTATATATCTTTAAAACCTAGTAAAGACGATCGATAAACAGCTGTCGTTTTTAATTAAATTAAGTGTTTGTTTATGATCTTAAAGTTAACAGAATTAGCAATTTTCGGATTTTTTTTCAAAGTTAAAAAAACTATAAGTGCAATTTCTCAAAATATTTTTTTTACGATTTATCATTTTGAAAAAAAATCAAAAAGTTATTAAACGTCAGTTGACTTCAGTATATTGTTTATTTTTAAATTAATAACTTTTTTTTTTAGCATTTGTTGCTAATACAGCAGCGTCACGTGTCATTGAACTGAGTGATAGATTTTTAGATATTTATAAGGATGGACATTGGCTAGTTATGGTAAGTGAATGTCGAAATTTATTTGAATAAAATAACGATGATGATAATGATGATAATTATGAATGAAAAATATATCGGAGAGTATTATTTATTGGGTAATAAGATTGAATAATTTTAAAAAATTTAAATTAACCAGATGTATGCGCCTTGGTGTGCTCATTGCAAAAGACTGGATCCTGTTTGGGCACATGTGGCTCAACATCTTTATGCAACTTCTATAAAAGTTGGCCGAGTTGACTGTACAAGATTTACGAACGTGGCTCAAAATTTCAAAATACGGGGATTTCCTACTATTTTATTGTATGTTTATTATTTATCATTTTTATTTAAGAATAATTAGCTGTCCTAGTTCTTAATGACCTTGATAATTTAATGTTCTGACAGTATTTTTTTTATAATTAAAAATTTTTATTTCTACAGTTTAAAAGGTGATCAACATTTTACTTATAACGGTGATAGAACGAAAGAAGAAATAGTCAAATTTGCATTAAGATTAAGTGGTCCACCTGTTCAAGAAATAACAAAACGTCAAAGTTTTGATACTATTAAAAATCAGCATGATTTATACTTTTTGTATGTCGGAGAAAAATTTGGACCACTATGGGTATTTTTATATTTTTTTTATTATCATTAATATATCGCTTTACTAATTCCAAAGGACTTATTTTTTTATCCATCTTTTTGGCTTTTAGAAACTTTTTTAAACCAAAAGGGCGTATAATTTTTCTTCGTTACCAATTGATTTGTAGATTTATTTTATAGCTAAAAATTGAAAACAAAAATTTTCAACTTAAAATAAGTCTACAATATGATTAGGAATTAAAAAAAAAATATATCCTCTTTTGGTTTTAAATTTAGCTTCTAAAGCCAAAAGGGCATACACTGGAAAAAATCAGGAGTGAATTCCGAGTAATGACGGATTTTATGTAAATTCGAATTCACTCAGTCACTCGGAGTTTCAGAGTTTCTAAAAAAAAATCACTCTGCATACGGAGTAAATAGAAAGTTTGTTTTTTCATCGAATTGATTTGGATTTTATTTAAAACCACATTCACTCCGATTCGGAGTAAATTTCACTCCTAAGGGATTAAATAAATAAATAGTCATCCGCTCCGCATTCACTCCGGATTTAAACCGCGCTCACTCCCGAAATTTTTTACAGTGTATAAAAATAATGACTTTAAAGTAAACAGACAATAATTTTCGAATTTTTTTTCAACAATTTAATTTAATTTCAAAAAAAAAAAAATGAAAAATATGCACATGTAAAAAATTATAAAAACCAAAGGTGTATTTTTTTTAAATTTATCATTTTTAAAAAAATCCAAAAATTATTAGACGTCAGCTAATTACAGTATCATATAAAAATATAAGTCATGTGGAATTAGTAACGCTATATCTTAAATATTAATATTACTGTTATTAATATTGTTTTTTTTTTAGAATTTATATCATAAAACAGCTGATGCATTTCAACCATATGCATTTTTTTATGAATCTCATCCAGTTGTTGTTGGTAAACATGCACCAGTAGAAAATACACCAGTTATTTTTGTTTATAAAGAAAATTCTCATTACAACTTTACGGGTAAAAATTTTTTAATTGCTTATATAAAAACTTTAATGATTGAAAAGTTATAAAACCGCATTATTTTAATTGTAGCTCATAATGAAAGTGAAATTGAAGCATTAAATGAGACATTATATTATTGGGTGAATGCTGAACGTTTTCCAACATTTCCAAAAGTAACACGTGGTAATCTTCATCAGTTATTTAAAACTAATAAAAATCTCGTACTGGCTGTAGTGGAAGAGAATGCTGTTGAAGATGTTTCACCAGACATGTTGGAGTTTAGAGACATGGTGGAATCGGTAATTAAAAAAAAACGTGAAAAATATCATGAGTAAGTAACAGTTTACTAATTAGTTATGAATCTATTATAATATAACTACTCGTATTGATTAATTGCCTACTAATTTTTAGTCACTTCCAATTTGGGTGGGTAGCAAACAATGAACTGATAAACAGTATTGCTATGACAGAAATGCCTTCCCCAAGCTTAATAGTAATTAATACAAGAACGAATCATCATCATATACCTGACGATGAGCCAGGAGAATTAACACCTCAAGCTATTGAAATGTTTTTGGAGCATATTCGCAATGACAGTGCACCAGTAAGACGCTTTGAGTTTTATTTAATTAATTAATTAATTTAAATGATTATTTTTTTCATGATACCAGCATTGAAACTTAAAGTTTCAGGGTTTTTACAGCCAGTCGAAAGAAGCTAATTTCAGTCCAATGCCGCGAATTAATATTAGCAAACGCGTAAATTGTAAATGCCTTTAGTCAGCGGGCAGATATAAACTTTTTTACCATACCTGCACCAAAAGTTTAAATTTCTGTCCTGTTTAGAGGGAAGAAAAACGTTTATTTCTTTTATGAGAAAACAAATGATAAAAATCCTTCCCAGAAACAGAGGCAAAAATTTAAACTTTCAGGGATAGATCGCCTTCGACTCGGGTAGGCAATTTTACATGCGGGTTGGAATGCCCTTTTCTCCCTAGGTGTATAATATACTATGCTTCGTTCCTTGGGAAGAAACAAATAATGTTTCTACCCACTGACTGAAGACTTTCGCAATTCAAACTCTGATTCTTGTCATTTGTTTAATAGTAATTTCAAACCATTAATTTTATTTACTTAAAGGACAGTTTTGACTGTGATTGAGTTTTATAAAAATTAGAGTAAATAATAAATAGTATTTATAGTTTCTACTTAATTTAAAGTGCAAAGGACAATTTAATAGTTGATGACACCATTGATCTTAAATTAACTTGTTTCTGACTGGCTGCTGACACTGAAACTTTAAATTCTAATGCCGGTAATCATGAAAAATCTAGTGTGTAACTCAGGATAAACCACGATTTCAGACTGTGGGTAATGGTAGTCAACTTCATCCTGTTCTGAAATCGTTTTGTTTTATCCCTTGTCACACAATATACTTTTTTTTTTGTAATTCATTTTTTTTTTTTTTTTTAATTAAATTTAGAGATACGGAGGAAATAGTATTCTAGTACAAATATATCGATCATGGTATGAAACAAAGTCGACATTAATGTCCATGTGGAAGGGCAATCCCATATTGACGATGGTGGTATTCGGACTTCCAGCATTATTTTTTTCGTTAATTATTTATGGAATTTGTTGCCCAGATATTTTAGACGCTGGAGATGATGAAGAAGAAGAAGAGGACGAAGGTAATGTAGTTTAAATATTTTTATTTTTAAACTTGTAAATAAAATAAAACATTATTGTTTTTTCTTGTACTTACAGAAGATAGCAAGAGTCATATGAAAAAAGATTAAGGATAATTAGAGTTAATTCAAAAGCTATTATTTTAATGCCATGTACATTAATGACAAATTAATATGAATTTGTCTTGTATAGAATTTAAAATAATATTATAATTTAAAATTACCGATAGATGCGGCATTAGTCTCGTGTTTGTTAATAATTGTGGCATTTGATTGAGAGTGATGCATCTTTGGTATGGAATTTTGACAGGACAATACATACGATACTATAACATTAATATTAAATATATTAATATAACGTCATTATTAATGACGTTTATATTAATAAATGAGCCATATTAATAGTAACAAATAAATGTTCATTATTTGTGTGAGTGAAATTCTGAAGAAGTATTATTTATTATTGTAAAAAAAGGCTTATTTTGTCATGTCATATATATATAAATATAATAAAAAAATGATTTATTTAATGAGCATTCCAATCAATGTAATTTGGGAATTTTATAGAGATACAAAAGCATTTAAAAATAATAATAATTATTAAATAAATATATAAAATTTGAAAATATAAGTTTTATGAATTTTATTAACATAAAGTGAGTTATGAAATAAATTTAATGAAAAAAAAATTAGGTATTTAATTAATTAATGCTACAAGTCATCATCAGAATCTAAAGCAGCTCGTCTTCTGTCAAACTGAAAATAGAAATAACAACATATTGATTTTTTTATCACTTCTCAGGAGTATAAATAAATTTGTAGACAATTAACAATTTTCAGATTTTTTTTGAAACCAATAGTTTACAAAAAAAAAAAAAAAAAAAAAAAAAAAAAAAATGCACGTGTAGAAAATTAAAAAATCTATAGGTGCAGTTTAAAAAAAAAAATTTGTTTTATAATTATATAATTTTGAATAAAATCCAAAAATTATTAGTCGGCTAACTTAGGTATCAAAAATAAATAAGTAATAATTAATACCTTAACAGTAGTTGTTTTTTGTGTTTGCTGATTAACACTCTCTAATAAACTAATAAGTTCTTTTTCCCCTAGTTTACCAGGTAATTGTCCTCTCTGTGCCATACTGACAAGCATTTCTTCAACCATTTTCGCTTTCTCCGGTTTGCCCAATGACAAAGTATTTACTGTTAAATAATTAGAGTTAATCAATCGTAACTATAAATAGTTGATATAAATAATTATTATTAAAATTTATGTTACTGACGTCGTGCTCTAGCTGATTGATCCAATACTTGAGTTAATATCGAGTGTTTCATTTCTTGTATTTTTTGTCTCTGTTCTTCAGCAGCTTTTTGATTTGATTCATCACCACCCTAAATAATTAATTAATAATTACATAGCAACCTCCAAAAAAATAATTTTACTACTAGCTCATGACAGTAAAAATAAATTCTGAATTTTACAATCAATTTAAATAAATGAGTACAAAAAATGATGAGTCTAAATGTAGCAGATATGGCACAAATTTTAAATTACAAATAAACGAATAAAATAATAAAAAATAAAAAAATACACATACTGATTTTCAAATTTCATAAATGCGTATTTTTTAAATTTTATTTGATTTACATTTAATTCACTTTTTTCAAAATTTTTTCATATACTGGTACCGTAGTTAGCGGACGTCTAATAATTTTTTGATTTTTTAAAAAATGATAAATAGTAAAAAAAAAAACAAATTTCAAAATTGCACTTACAGCTTTTTTAGTTTTCTACATGCATATTTATAGTTTAAAAAAAAATCCGAAAATTGTTAATTGTCTGCTAACTTTAGGATAATTACAAAAATTGATTTATTTACTTCGCAATTAAAAAAAAAACACTTTTTAAATTTTTAAACAGTAACTAAAGTCAATTATTACTTGTCAATAAATTTTAAATATTTAATATCTCTACCTGATATTGTGAGCGTAATTGAGCCATTCGTTGTTGCCGGATCATTTCAAGTTCAGGGTCTGCCATTGTTACTGATTTTATTATTAATTATTATTTAACAATTAAAATTGAATTTATAAATTAATTGATTACACAAAAACACCGCAGTTTAAAAGGAGGTTATGTTTTATTAGTATATTCCAGATGTCTATTTTTAGTTCTGATCCCTTCTTCTTACGTTTTTGGTGTTGATTCTGACATGAGTTTTTGGTTAAAGTTCCGTTTCCAACGACATCACCCGGGATTTTTTGTAATTCAATAATAAAGAAAGACAAAGAAAATTGTTTTTGAGAAAGCCATTTTGAATTTGGTTCTTTGTTATAAAAAAGTTTAATCAGATTGATTTTATCTGTATAATAATAAATAATAAATTTTTTTTGACATAAATAATAACATGACAATGATTTTGAATAAAGATAATTAACAAAAGAATGTTAATCTTCATGTGGATGATAAAAGGTAACAATTAAAATAATTCTACATATAAATAATATATTTATATCTATAAAATTAATTTTACATATAAGCTAAAAATTTTTATTTATTATTTTTTATTATTATAAAATATATTTTTTTTGACATGAATAATAATATCAATAATTTTGAATAAAAATAATTAACAAAAAGTTATGATCCTGAAGTTAATATACAATTAGTAATTTTCGGATTTTTTTTCAACAAATAAAATACATAAAAACAAAAACTAAAAATATGCACATGTAGAAAATTTAAGAAGCTACAAGTGCAATTTTTTTAAATATTTTGTTTTTCTTAATTTATAATTTTTAAACAATTCAAAAATTATTAAACACCGGCTAACTTCAGTATCATCAAAAAATTATTAATCTTCATAATCTGAAAGTTAATGAATGTAGCAGGCATACAAAAATTTTTTAATTACAGTAGACTCTGGTTATAAGTTATATTTCTGTCTATACTTTACTTACAGGAAAAAATGAAATTGACGTAAGAGTGAGTAGAGCGTCCGATGTGACTTATAACCAGAGTCTACTGTACATAGAAAAAATTTAAATAATTGAAATAATAAAATTTAAAAAAATGCATATACTTAATTTTGAATTGTCTAAACATATATTTTTTATTTTTGTTTATAAGCATTTTAATTTATTATTTCAAAGTTTTAAAAATTGTCAGATGTCCGCTAACTTCATTATCATCGAAAGTTACCGAGTGTGAATGTAGCTGACAACTTAAAATTTTATAAATTTTGAAATAAGTGAATTAAATGTAAATCGAATAAAATTAAAAAAATGCGCGTTCATGAAATTTGAAAACCAGTGCATTTTTTTAATTTTTATATTTTTTAATGTTTTATTCGTTTATTTATAATTTAAATTTTGACTCGTATTTGCTACATTCACGCTCTTAAAGTTACCAGGTAATCAACAATTTTTAATTTTTTTTTCACCAAATGAATTAAAAAAAAAAAAATTAAAAAAATAATACGCACATGTAGAAAATTAAAAAAACTTCAAGTGGAATTTTTTTGAATATTTTTTTTTTTTCAATAATTGATCATTTTTAAAAATATCCAATATCAGTCGGCTAATTTCAGCATTATTAATTTTTACCTAGATGATAAAAGGTAACAATTGAAATAATTCAATATATAAATAATATATCTGTATCTATATATTTAATTTTACATATGGGCTATAATATATTTATCTATTTTTTATTTTTAATATTTGTTACAAATAAAATTGATAAGTATAAAGTAAATATCAATGACCAGATATATTTATAAGGCACTTCTAAATATTTTTTACATTGTACTGGTACTGTCGTACCATGGAGGCATCCAGTTGGACGGCGTTTTGTTCCTAGCTCTTCTTCTAGACTCGCCAACATTGCTTTCATAATTATAATTTCTGTTGAAACGTTTTCTACTGCTTTCTGTTGCTCGATTGGCTCTCGATGCCGCCGTAGTATTGTCAAGAACAACGAAAGCTTGATTATTGCTGTCATTTGAATTTTTCAATTCCTTTCCGAAGCTTGGAGAGTAGGGTCGTGTGTCATCTAGCTCCGTAACTTGTGGTGGACTCGGAGGTTTGTGTTGAAGAGATGAACGTCGTCGACGTCGAAACCCTCGAGGTTCGTCATCTACATTGCAAACATGGAGACGATATGTAGGACTTGGCGATCGGTTTTCTGTTGCTGATGGATTAATGTCCAGTCCAGTTGGTCTTGAGACTTGTATCGATCCTCTAGATCCCCTGAAAAATGATAATTAATTTTATTTGATATTTTATACTCATTGTGAAGTTAATTGATGTACCTTCTGCCTCCTGGTGGCGGCTTATCAACGATACTTTCATCTTCGACTCGCGAGTTGAGTACTTGGAAGGCATTCTGATCATGTTTATTATAACCCACACCCAGTTGATCATCATTATTATTGCCAAGCCAGTTATTTTCATGTCTGCGAAAATCAGTGAGACTGCGATCACGATGCCGATGCTTGATATCAGTCACCGAATAGTCTCTTTTTGTACAATAGGCATCACGATATTCCGGCTGGAGATTCATGTCACCCTCGGGACGTAAATTAACCGGCATTCTAAGGGTTTCTGTTCGCGGTATATTACCGTAAGGCACATACTGAGATCTAACTTCACTTGTTGGATGGTATTGTCGTAAGTCTGGGACTAAACGTCTGTTGAAACCTGACGAACCTATGGATGGTCGTCGGGATAGAGGTGGCTTACGATAAATTGGACGATCTCTGTCGATATACTTGGACTTGTATTCAGGATCCTGGTCAATTTTCGTTGGAAATTTTCCTGCACTATTTAGTGAGTTAACTTTAGAACCATCTGCGCGACCGATTTCATCTTCGGGTTTTAATAACTTTGGTCGTTCTCTAGGAAAATCCTGTGACATTTTAATAATAGTGAGTATTTGATACTTGTTTTAATTAAATTAATAAATTATTTATTTATTTACCTTGTAAGCATCTTTGTATTCAGGAACTCCAAGAGGTGGCCCTTTGAGATCCTCTAGCTTGGATACCAACATCTTCATGTCTTGTTCTTTCTTCCGTTCCAATTCTTGTTTCGACTCTTCAATATGATCGATAACATTATTGTGACTCTGTTCCATAGGAACAGCACCTCGTGGATCAACAAAATTTTGATAGTTTTCAGTCCTTCCACTGAAGTCTCCTCCAGACTTTAAATGTGACTCTGGCACTTTTAGAGATCTTTTGGCTGCAAAACCAAAAACATTTTTTCAATTTTTAAAATACAAACAGAATAATGATTAAGTAAATCTACCTTGAGCAGCATGAGCTTTAAAAACTGCGGTGTACTCGGGAACGAAGTTCGACTCTCCCTCGAGTTTTAGATGAGCTTTTTGACGAAGTATTTCCGGTCTTCTAGCCCCAACAAATGGCACATACTGGTCATGATTCTCTGTAGACGTTTCAAATTGTCCTTCCAGCTTTAGATTAGTTGGAATACGTGCGAGCTCAGGTCTACTGACGTTCAACCACTCGATGAACTTCTCACACTGCTCGGTGACAGTCCGCATGTCTCCCTCCATCTTCAAAGAAGTCGGCCGACGTGCCAGTTCCGCACGATGGATACCCTCATATATTTTGTAGTTTGCTGATTCCGTGTCCGTATAAAATGTTCCGCCGGGTTTCAAACTAGTGTCTCTTTAAAATTTAAATCAATTTAAATAACAAATGTTGCCGTTGATGTTTATAAAAGTACTTTTATTTAAATTATTTTTATTACCTTCGAATCGGTGAAGGTCTTGACAAATCAGGAACCCTAGAAATGTCAATAGCCTCCATGGACTTGTCATTGGCATTAATTTCCGGGCTTTTTATTGCCTCGATAGAGAAACTACCACCAAAATCTTGAGCACAAGTTCTCAAATCGTCAACTCTCAGCAGCGATTCTTCACTGGTAGCTCTAAAAGCTCTCCTGTACTCCGTAGAAAGGTTTTCAAATTCATTGTCTTTGTCTCCATGGTTACGAGATCCCAAGGTGTCCTTCGGACTATCTGGTACTCGCCTGCGTCTGTAGCGTGCGAGTTCGTCGACCGTGAGAGTCTCGAGAGACTTTGGCCATGGCAGTAAATCTCGAGCCCTGGTCTTGTTGTCTTTGAATTTCGACGGGACTACCTCAGAGTCTGAGGAGGACTTTTGAGTCCCCCGCAATAAAGACCTACGTCTGTAAGTACAAATCAATTTTATTTACTGTTGATTACTGTATGGTTTTTAAATAATTTATCCATTAGTTTATTATTGTTTCAGGTAAATAAACCGGGTGGTTGCCCAGTGCAAACTGAGATACCTGGCAAAGTTTTCCTAGAAGCAAACCAAGGTGGGGTCGAAGCATCCATGTCGAAGAACAGGAAGAGGGTGGTACGTACAGGCTCGGCATGCCTCTACATAAACGAGAAGACGAAGCAAGAGAGAGAAAGATATAAAGTGTGGGAGCCTTCCAGACAAGACGGATCGATCTAGCTTGTATACAAAAAGCTTTCACACCCTTTTTACCCCATCATGTACTTTCTCTTTCTTTCGTTTTTTTTCAAACTCCGAAAATTCTCTACTGCTTTGGTATCTATGGACACGATGTTGGAAATAATTTTAAAGCTAACGACTGACATGCACGAACGAATTGTATTGACGCGAGATCCCCGCGACGTCTCTTCGAGGTCTAGATCTGGACCGCTATAAATGGATCACGCTAGCGTGTCATCGAACGTCAATAAAATATAAATAATGTCATAAACAAGCAACAATCAATGACGATCATGGGATTTGAAAAAAATATGGTAGGTAGCGTGGCCGAGCGGTCTAAGGCGCTGGTTTAAGGCACCAGTCTCTTCGGAGGCGTGGGTTCGAATCCCACCGCTGCCAAATTACTTTTTGCTCTACTCGATTCGTTTTACCGCTCATTAATTAATTTTTATCACATTTTATATATTTTATAATCATTCAGTCCGTTAAAATTAAAAATAATTTGAAATTAATCAATCGATACAAGACACAAGATATAAAGTTATGAATTAAAAAGCATCAAAGTTAGATATAAAATGATGAAAATAGTAATTAAATGTCTGGATACATTCGTGATCCATGTCAGTGACCAGAACTCTGAGAAACGGAATCGTCATTCATCATGAGTTACGGTGCTGCACTAAGGTTCAGTTAGTAGGGTCAGAGAAAGACCTCCTGACCTCGATTCAAACAGCACCCAAATAAATTTACATATTTAGGGTAGGCGAAGATATCATTGGCCCATACATGACCGACCAAGTAAGTAAAAGAGTTGTGTGTGACTACTCAAGTCTTGACACGCACAATCATCACCACACTTGTATAAATCCACCCGTACTATTATGATTCTACCACTATATTGCGTGATTAAATCTTGCATAAACGCGTCTACTACAACTTTTATTGTGCTGAGACTTCTTGAGACACGCGAGATTTCTTATCTCATTTACTCTTCTATTTTTTTTTTATTTAAATACATTTTTCTTTATCATTTTTTTTACATTATACAATGAATATTTATTACTTCGTTTATAGCACAAAAAGTATGTGTATCACTATTTTCTTTAATGCAAAAAAAAAAAATATATAAAAAAGTGAATAGTAGTGTGTAAATATTTTTTGGAGTAAAAAATCAAATGTCAACGGATTTATGATATTATACTTGTGATAGAGATTTAATGCTAAAAATAGTAACATTTTGTGATTATCGCAATATCGCTCTACATAATAATTGAATTTAGGTCGTGATATAAATTTTAAGACATAATATCAGAAGTTAATTTTCGTCCGCAACGAATTGATTATTCTCTGGTTCATTTCAATCGCACTTAATGCTTGTAAATCACGTAACTATAGTGGCCCAGATTAGTACTTAAGTAATGAACGGGTGGTTGCAGTCAATTTTCATTAAGAATATTAGTTATTATAATTAAATAAATGATGTATACAATACAAACTTTTCCCAATATAATTTATTCCACAAATGGGATAAATTATAATATTTGACAAATTTTCAATTTAAATAACTGTTGGGAATTTAGGTATGGTAATCGTGAATGAAACAAATCAATTTATTAAACAATTGAAAATTATTTATTTTTATTAAAATACGCGCTCTAGGGTATATCTTCACTCGTAAGAGATTTAGCTTAGACTAACTTATTCTTTTAATATTATTTAACACTGAGGTCTAACAACCTCTCCTCTTTTTGTATAATAAAGATATCTAAGTTCAAAATATATATACATGCATGTGAGTGTAAATGAAGAAAAACATATTGCCTTACATTTACTTAAAACATGGGCCTCAATATCTCGTCGGCCCAAGTACCTAAGGTCATAAAATTTGATCCACACTAGCTTTCTTTTCCTCAAGTAAACATAAACATATTTTGAACTCAACTTAAATAATATATATATACTACGGCTTAAATGTAACGCTGCTCGAAATAATATTTTAAACAGAATATTTAGTAAAGAGAAGTATTAAATAAGATATATATCGGAATAAAGATTGATTTTTGTACAGAGAATCCAACAATTACCTAAGTAATTACTTCATCAGGTCAGAAAAAAATTATTATGTATACTAGCAAACTATATATTTGAATTCATTATTTTTATGTCTGTCAATATCTAAGGAATCATTCTGGTTTATAATTTTCCAGAAAATCGACTTTTTTTTACATTTTTCGAAAGTATATGTATCTAAAAGTATTGTGTAAAAAATTTTAAAAAATTAGAGTAGTTTAACTATATTATTCTGTCATTTTTAGGTTGCTATTAGGGGTGTGTGAATAGTTCGAAGTTACGAATTATTCGTATCGAATCGAATCTAACTATTCGATTCAAACTTCGAAACAAATTCCTAATCTTTCGAATAATTCGGAAGTTAGAATTCGAACCCGATTCGTACACCCCTAATTGCTACCTTTACTACATGAGCACGCTCACCCAACCTGTCTTTTGTCTAATCTCTCTCCCTGTTTTTATTCATTCAAGCAGATATTCGCTCCAAAGAGGTCAGAACGAATCAGAAAAAATGTATAATGGAGGAAAATGAAATGTTTGAAGGGATAGAAGCATTTTACATGGTGCAGACATCGCTAATTAAGTTAAGGTAAGATTTTCATAATTTTTCATTAAAAGAAGCTTTAAACACGTTTTTCTCAAAACTACGCTTTTTCGGTCGGCAGCGGTGATTTTTCCGAAACCACTGAACCGATCCTTATGAAATTTGAACATATTCTACACACGAGTAGATTCAGCGCATTTCGTAACGGTACTAAAATTTATATTTCAGTTTGTTTTTTTTTCTCAAAAACAGTGAAAAAAATTTTTAACTTTCATAGCGGGAAGTTGAAAACTTGGTTTTTATTTTTTAATCTCCACCATTTTATTGTTTATCAATAAATATTAATCTATAGAATGCCGAGAGCGACAGTCATACTGAATCTAAATATTTTTTATTTTTTCATTTTGAATAATTAAATAATTCCGTCATTAAGATATCATCGCCGCCAGTGACACATCTACTTTTTAAGGGATTACGTTTTCCAGTTATTTTTGTGTAGGGTAGAGGTACTGTTTTTGGCCATTTTAGAGCTATTTAGACACTCAAAAAAATTTTAATAAAAAAATTTGTAAATGATGCAATGACATTATTAATTTTTAAAGTGTGTACAAAGGTACTCTTATCATATTGTTATTGTGTAAATTTTGTTATATGCTTATTTATTTATTAAAATACAGGATCAAATGTAAAAAAAATGGAGTAGTGGCCACAAATAGTACTTCTACCCTAAAAAAAGAGTTTAAGAGGGGTCTGAATTTTTTTCTTTATCACAGTCAAGTTGACGAACGGTTTTATCCTTGTTGCATTTGCGCAGTAAATGGAAACTTTGTCCACGTTTTTCTCTTAAACAAATGAATATTTCTAAAAAATGAAAACGTAAATTGCAAGATTACATTGTAGAGTAACGCATTGAGTGTTGTTTTTAATTTTGCATTTAGAAGATTTAGTTGAGAGAAAAGCCTGACGAAATTTGACGAAACATTGGAAATAAATTCAAAAAGTTTCTACAACTGAGGAGTCCTTATTTCCCACTGACTAAAATTATTATATATTTAAATTAAAATAATATATTTAAATTACTGAGACGAACTTACATTATAACAATAACATAAATACGAAAGTATAATATCTAAAGAGTAATATAACTCAACTGTTTGAAATAAACCTCAAACTGTCTTCAGATAAAATGAAAACTTTAAACGCAAAATAAAGAACAAGACTCGATGCGTTAGTCTATCATCTAGCAATTTATGTTTCTATGTTTTAAAAATTTCATTGGTTTAAGAGAAAAGTATGGACAAAATTTCCATTCACTGTGTAAATGCGACAAAGATAGTACTATTAGTCCACTTGAAAACGATGGAGAAAAAACGAAAGTACTATTTTAATGTCTGAGATTGTCTCTTTGTTATTACAATAGATAGTAGTCGATATAATACAATCGAAAATAAATATATTAATTAAATTATGTTTTTCAATACATAATTTACTACAGAGAACGAGTTTTAATATTTCTTTTACTCAAAAAACTTGTATAGCACATTAAAGATCAGTAATATCATCTTGGGGATGTAGCTCAGTGGTAGAGCGTTCGCTTTGCATGTGAAAGGCCCCGGGTTCGATCCCCGGCATCTCCAATTTTTTTCATTTTCTGATATACATTTTTTTGTTTTTTTTTTTTTTTTTTTTTTTTTTTTTTTTTTTTTTTTTTTCAATACAATAGGTAAGACAGTAATATTAATTAATAATATACCTTTTTGGAATACGTTCGCGTTTTCTTTCACCCATAGCATAATCGTTGATGTAAAGTCAGTTTGCGCGTAATGAAATAGAAGACAAATTTTTAGCACTAATCAGTTATTTTTTTTTAAAATACATTCACATATGTATATATATACATATATATATATATATATATATATATATATATATATATATATATATATAAATAATTTTTGTTTTTGTTTTTTATTCTTTTAAGAACCTTTGCCGCGCGTTTATGCTAGCGTGACTGGACACAGCAAGTTCTAATAAGGAGCTAAGCAGACTAATAGAGACTACTAGGGGGAAATAATACCTGCGCAACAGCAAAGAAAGACTCGAGACTTCTGCATAACAATCCAGTTAAAATTGTGTCACTAGAATTGATGCTTTTAAAAATAACTCCAAAAATTTTTTTAAACTATTAACATCATAAATTAAATTAATAAAAAATAAATAAATCTTATAACACTCGAGCTTACAAAATACTATAAATTATAGTTTTAAAAAATGAAATTTAAATTTACCCGCTTTCATAAATCGTGTGTCTTCGTTTCTTTTCGTAAGTTTTGGAATAATATTGGCGCGAATCATGATATTAACTGCTGATCAAAGGTCTCCCCACTTTTTTTCTTACTTTAAATTCATTTGGCAAAATATCCTACGCGTTTTTATTTCTTACAGACAGTAACAGTCAGTGTGTCCTGTGTCTTCTTCATACACTAATACTACCAACAAACTGAATTCTTGTGCGCCTTAGAAATTTCATCAGTCTCTGATATTTAATTCAAGTGTAAATCGCTGACGCAGTTACATTAACGTTGTACATATAGAAGTATATAAATATAAGCCGGTGTTATTTCAATAATATGAATTAATTATTTCGGCATCATCAGACAAAACCTTGATGCTGATATCGATATTGATTTCAAATTGGTAAATAGATAACAGAAAAAAAAATAACACAAGATAAGTAAGTTGTTACTTTGATTTCTACATATATTTTATATAATAAATTAAGATATTGAGTCAACGGTCATCGATTTTTTAGCCTCACCACCAAAAATTGCTGTGCTAACGCATGGTCAACGGTCAGCAGGATTTAAAGTAAAACATGATAACTGCGTTACTCAAAACACGTTGATAACGATATTAATAAATTTTATTTATATATACATATATAGATATATACATATATTAAAAAGTAAAATTTAGTAAAATAGTATTTTATTTTATAAGAAAAGTATATTTTTTTTATGTAGACTCTAATCAATTCTTTAAATTAATTTAAATACAGTAGGATAATCCACTGACAGTAAAGATAAATATAAGTAGTCGGTAGACTTATTGATTGAAATCACCGGAATGTTTTCGTAAATAATCAGCGAACTTTGTACTCGGTTATTAGGTACATTATATACAAGATTATATATTTATAAATAGATTTTTTTTTTTTCCAATGAGACAGTCTTGAAATTCAGATAAGCTGGAATTTTTAGTGGGTATTGTTATTATTATTATTATTATTATTATTATTATTATATTGTGTTTATTGTAAAAATAAAAAACAAAAAGTAAAAAAAAATACTTGAACTGCGTCATAAAATATGTAATATACAAATAATAATAATAAAGCAGCACGCTGATTGAGAGGTCGTCTAAGGCTATATATACTCATGATATCTTGTATAATTATTATTGTTAATTTATCATTTATCCCTCGTTATTAATTACTGTCTAAAGTATTTTGTCTGTTATTACAGAGTTCTCGGCCTAAAATAATAAAGATGTCATCATCGTGGTCATTAAGTGTACGTATATCAAAATAATTTATCATTTAAATAAATAAATACATTTTTTTTACTGGGTTATTAATAAATAGATTGAAAATTTTAATTAACACTTATGGTGATTGATAAATAATAAATTAATTTTACAGTTAACGAAAATGATCGAGAACGTTGGCGAGGGAATGTCCTGGTCTTTAGATAAAATATCACATTTTACCGTAGGACAGGTACTGATAAAATTTATCGACCGGGGTCTTAATGTTGTCGAAAAAACAGCGCAGTGGAGTTTACCATACAGTGAAATTGTTGCCGAGGAAAATGGAAAAGCATTCAAAATAATGGAGCTGGTTAGACCGTTGCCTTGGATATTTTTTCTACCAAGTTTAGTAATCTTACGTAGCTTCAGATTAATGTGGAATATTGGAGCTTGGATTCTTGGATACCCTCCGATTCAACCTAGTGATATTGTAAATATCATATTGTTTTTTTTTTAAGCTGTTAAGCTTTAGATTTTTATTAAAAAAAAAAAAAAAAAAATGCTATTTATCACAGGTTAAATGTCTACAAAAATCAAGAAGACGTTTGCGAGTAATCAGACTAAATGGTAGCAAGAGAATGAGGAAAACGAATTCTACTTTACGGGTAAGTTGTTGATTTTTTTGTGATCGATGCATGGTGTAGGATCAGTTGTTTAGACTAGACTTTTGTGTAGACTTTGTATTATATATATATTTTAAAGTATTCTGAATATAATAATATCATAGTGATGGTGGGGGGTGTAGGACAAAAGTTTACGGATAAATGAAGCTAAAAGAAGTTTGTTAAAGTCTATCCAAATCGTCTTGTCCAGTTTATCTTGTCTTGATGCTGGTAAGATGAAATCCTCGCCATCTACGAGGATTCGTCTGCATGATGATCAGGAAACTGTAAGTTTAATTGTATTGTTTAATTTTTTACACTGTTTTTAACATTGTCCGTCTTTGTTGGTATTAATTAATTTATAAATAAGTCATCATATTAATTTAGTTTCCTTCATAGGAACCGACACCGGTTACAGAGCCATTGATTGCTAACTTGCATGGTGATCCAAAACGCAAGTACTCAGAAGTAAGTTCAGATTATTCTCAATCATCCGATGAATCTGATGCTGAATACGAACGTTTTAAATCTAAACTTAATCCAAATTTATCTGCGTACGGATCTGAAGATGAGGAAGACAAAAGCTTCAAAATTGTAAGTATTTATTTGGATAATAATTATAAACAATTTTTTTTTTTTAATACATGAAAAATTTAACTATTTCAGAACGTAGATGAGAATGAAAAATCTGATGGTTCTGATGAAGAGATACCATCGAATGACGAAGAAGAAACTCAAAAAGAACTCGAAGAATTAATGGGAGAGGACGAATCGGCAAAGAGTATCGTATATGATGTGGGAGATGATACTGAGCAAAAGTTTATGGTACAACATGGTTTCATGATAAAAGTAAGAAATTAATTTTATTACTAAGCTAATTGGCTACTCGCATAACTCGCTTTTATTTTGCTTTATTTAATTACATATATATAATAATTAATACTAATAATACAATGAGTAAAATAAATATAATGATAAATATTGTAGAAAAAAAAAGTAAATGGAAATGAAAATGTAATTAGCAAAAATAGTGATGACTCACAAGATTATTATTCTCCAAAAAGTATTGAAGATGGAGAAACGGCCTTTTATTCACCATTGAGCTCTAAAAGCTCAAGTCCAGAACCTTCTGTTAACGATGCTGACAGTAAGTGTAAACTAATTATTAGAATTATGCGAGTTGTTAGTTAGTTCTTAGTAAGTAAAATGAATTATTTATTATTTTTTTTATTATATTTATATCCAATGTTTTGTGTAGGACAATTCTTCGGAACAAAAAACAGCAAAACAGCAGTCACCGAAACAAGAATAACTGAAACAATAAAATCATGCGAACAAATTGAAGAGAATAATAAAAATATAACAGGTATAAATATTACAATAAATTTAAATACAATAGTTTACTTTTAATCATAATTAAAGACAACATCCGATATAATTTATTGTCAGCAGAATCAACTGATACGCAAAAAATTAAACCAACTGCCAGTCCTCCAAAACCAATTCTTAGCCATGGAAAAATTTATCGACATAAAAGATCCACTGGATCTCAGAGTCGTTCTTCAAATGAACGAGGAAAGAAAAAATAATTAATTTTTCATCCCGATAATTATTAATCTTTTCATTGTTTACATTAATCATAATTTATATGATTTACATTTCTTATTTTTATATGTATATCAAATGATCATTTATTTAATTTACATTTTTTTTTTCAATAGATTTAATGACAATATTCAATTCTGAATAATTCACCAAATTAATTATTTACACATACATTTTTTTAATTCACTAATTATAAAGTTATTTCGATTTACTAGAGAATGAATTTTAATTATTTAAATGTAAGTAAAAGTCGATAACATTTTCAATTTTTTTTCTCAGATAATTAACAGATTGTTAAAATAAAAAAAATTAAAACTAGTTTGTATTTAAAGTAAAAGAAATTATGAGTGTGAATGTAGCAGACGTTAAACAAATTTAAAATTATTAATAAATAGAGTAAATAATTAATAAAATAAAATTTTTAAAAATGCGCATTTAAAAAATTAAGAAATTTATAAGTGTATTTTTTATAAATATAATTTTTTCAATTATTTACTCTATTTATTTATAATTTTTAATTTGTCTGACGTCTGCTATATTCATACTTATAAGAAATTAAATATTTTTTCAAGCTGGAGATTAAAAAAAAACATGAACTAAAAATTTAAATTCTCAATCATTTAAATTTCTATACTCTAAAAAATTTTTTAAATAAACGTCGTAAAATTTACAACCTAATACTTAAATCACATTAATTTTAATTTTTATTATTGATTTAAAAAAATGTCTAATGATTGTTAAAAATTTTTGTTCATTTATTTTTAAAATTAATAAATTTAAACAACAAAAATAATTAAACAATTAAGTTATTATTTAATTTTCTTTTAATTATTCGCTAGATGGCAGTTTAAAGCGAATTTTGTTTTTCCCGCGGAAACAGTACTAGTGTGTGTAATTGCGTTTGTGTATTTCAACATACACCATTATAATTACTTGAATAAGAACCAGTATATATAGATATTTAAACACATGTATAGATGAATGTATATATACACTCATACAAATAAACAGTACTGTGAGACATTGGTCTGTCAAAGTGAAATGGAAGAGAAATCCTAGTGTGGTCTCATGGTCTGTCTCAATGGTAGTGCCATAGTTAATTCTCAGAGACCAGAGACGCAGTCGGGTTAAGATCGAACGCGATAAATTTAAAAATAAAAGAACAATAAGAATAAAAAAAAAATAATTTTATTTGTTAGTAATAATTAACATATTTATTTTATTTTTTTTTTTTATTTGATGACACTGTCAAGTGTGCGCGAGGTGAGTGTGCGCGATAATAAAATACTAGACGTCTCTTTTTTTTTCACTCTGGTATGGCATAGCACCAGGATACCGTTGGATCGTTGACGTATACACTGAGAGTAGAATAATTACTACGACCGTTTACTTATATATTTAATTGTGTTGTGAATTTACAATAATAATAATAGTAATAGTAAGTGTAGGATACTGATATTTTATTGATAACATTTTACAACACAGTTCTTGATTTTGAATATATACAAACGCATTAATAACGGGATGTCTTGATAAAAAGTTATAAAATTATTTTAAATAATTATTTAATAATTGTACAGTTGTGAGAAATAAATATTGGAGCATCAAAGCTGTAAACAGAAGACATATTGGGGTAAGTGTTTTTGTTGTAACCAAGAGATGCTGGTTTTATTTTTTATTTTATTGTAGAACCTTGTCCTTGAAAGTAAATTTCTTTGTACTCATTTGCATTTTTTGTTATGATTTAAAATTTAAAAAATTTATTTATTAAAAATTTAGATTTTCGAAATTTAATCAACCGGTGACAATAAACAATTGTTAATATTCTTACAATTGTTTATTATTCAAGTGGTGGTTGAGTATTTTAACGTTTGTAAATTACTTTTAACAAACATTTGATCCTTATAAGGATAACCTCAATATGTAATTTCCTTTGCGCCGAACACTGAATAATTTTTATTTTTTAATTTAAATTTACTTATAATTCGATGCACCAATCATATTGATTTATTAACGAGTGACGTAATTTTATTACCTTGAGCATGTAAATTTAATTAATAATTATTAATAATGAATTAATGGTTTATTTTTAATTAATAATTAAATTCGTATTTCATTGTATGGTTTAATGTTTTTCTGTGTGTACTTTTATTTTTTTTTTTTTACTGTATTATCTAAGAGTAATTATACCAGTAAGGTGTGTTACTTAACATTGTTAGCTTTTATTTGTCGTTATATATAAGAGTATTAACGATGAATAAACGGATTACTGCTTGTGTTTTTCTACATGAAGCCAGAATTTTAAATAATAATAATAATAATAAAGAATTAGTATTACCTTTTGTTGTCATCGATGTCTTAACTATTTATGTAAGATTTTTATAATTGAAAAAAAAGCGATAAAAGATTATTTTCTATTGAAGAAAAATATGACGGATTTTTTTTATCAAACATGATAGAGTTTTTTTTTCTTCAGATGTTAAAAGTCTTGAAGCAGTAGGAAATGTAAATGTTGTATCAATTACCCGGCTATTAGAGTAATTATTGTTATTACCCGTATTTTCAAAGAGCGTTATTAAATATTTGATAGTTTGTTTTCATAATTATTTTATTTGTTTGTTTGTTTGTTTATATTTTATTATCAAGTATTATATTTTATTTTAGAATATATTATCTGACTATCATGAATTTTAAATTGTCAACATCCTGTTTCTTTTTCTTGCCCACGTGACTCTACAAAAGATAGTGATAATTGTCGTCTTGTTATCATATATATATATATATATATATATATATATATATATATATATATATATATATGTGTGTGTTAGGGTGTTTGAAAAAAAAATTTTTTTTTTAGGTCTTATGGTCTTAAAAGTTAGTCTCAGTTATAAAAAAAATTCTTCTAAAAGAACAGCTCAAAATCTCAATTCTGCTAAGAGCTCAACAAATATTCATTTTCCCATTTGAATTATGTGAGAAAATTTTTTTTTTGTTTTTTATAAATAAAAGTATTGAAAAAATTTTTTTTTAAAATCGAAATACATATTCTTGTAGGAAATTTAATGCCCTACAAAAAAGTTCCTGAGTGTTTTCTTCGTACAACTGACAAAATAAAATTTATGAAGCTTGAAACAATAGTGAGGTAAAAAACTTAACGTATACACAGTTTTAAAGCTAATTACCAGATTTTATTGCATGTACATGTTTAAACAGTGAATCTATATATTATGTAGTCAGTCAGGTGTTTAAAAAGATTTCTGGGATCTTACTTATTTTCGGTATAAATTTCGAAAGTAAAATATTATTTTTTAAGAAAAATTGTAAATTAAATGTTGCTAATGTAATAAATAAAATGAATAAAACAAGCTATTTCAAAATACATCAGTTTCAAATTGAGATGAATCGCATATTTAAGCAAGAAAAAACTTAAATGTCTGTCAAAAAAACCGTTTAATATAATAAAAACATGAAGTTATACTATTTATTATAGTTCAATGCTTCATAACTTTTTCTTGTTAAATTTACGAAGAAAACACTTAGAAACTTTTTGGTAGATAATTTAATTTCTTACAAGACCATGTACTTCGATTTTTGAAAAAAAATTTGTTCAATACTTTTATTTTTAAAAAACAAAAAAAAAATTTTTTTATATGCAATTTAAATGGGAAAATGAATGATCTGAGCTGCTCTGGGAGGATTTTTTTTGTACTTAAAACCAACTTTTGAGACCATAAGAAACAAATTTTTTTTTTTATGAAACACTATATATATATATTGTAAATTTATATTTACATGAATATAATTAGTTTCAGCGAATAATTACTTAGTACTTCGTTGAAATTAGTAATCATGAAGTAAGTTTATTTATACAGTTGACCGAGTGACCGGGCAAATAAGTATAAGTGTCTGGATCGAAACTTGGCACTAAGAAACTATGATTCATCTATAAAACTATTTAAGAAACTTCATTTATCTCATTTAATATATTTATAAATTATTTAGTGCATTACTTGCAATACGCAGCCACTAGGTAAACGTTCAAGTATTATTAGAAAATTTATTTAATATGTTTTAAATTAAATTGTTTCCTGAACCAAGTGAACATTAACTGTTAAATAAAAAATTGATTAAGAAATCAGCTGCTTAACTTCAAAATCCAATAAAGTCTCTTCTTATTGTGTATTCAATTTTTTTTATAAAACAATATGTCATACGAAGCTTAAAAAAAACTTTATTTTTCGATAAAAGATATTACAATAATTTAAAAAAGTGGAGAGACAATACGCAAAAGACATTTATTGTAAAAATAAGAAGCTTTAAAAAATTTGTTTTTCATAGGTTTGGAAATAAAACAACTTAAATGCATGGGCATTTATCATTAATTATTTAAAATTATTAAAATAATATTTACAGTGTTATGTCCACCCTACATTTTTTGAAAACTTATTATTATTATTATTATTATTATTATTATTATTATTATTATTATTATTATTATTAATTGCCAAATTGATTAAAAAGTAAACTGCTGACACCTCTTTCGCAAAATTAAAAAAACGCAACGTAAGCACGGACCTACATTTGCCTTAACACGTTGATCCAAGATATTGCCAAAATGACAGACCAATGACCAGGCGACCAAAGAAATCATACGTCATTTTCACCAATGATATCAATTAATTATTCCTTATCAAAAGTTTTATTACAGATATAAAAACACCTGAGTATTATAGCTCAGGGTCTTAGTCATCATTGAGCAGAGCCATTAGCTCTATATCCTTTGAGCCGCATGAACCAGTCGTTGTCAGGTCCGTATATCGTTTGCATATATCCATCTTAGAACTTGTACAAAGGGTAGGTTGTACTAATAGTTGTACTAGGCAAGTAATCTGTACCTCTGGGCCATTTTATTTTGAAGTAGTATTTATCGATCGTATTACAACTTCTAGATTTAGTAACTTTTATTATTTAAGATAATACTTTACAGTAAGTGCGTTAGGGTTACCAATTTCCCTCGTCGTGTCGTAAATAATCGCGTAGCGGTATTTTAGTGTCTTGTGATATTTTAAATACGAAACAATTAAAGACACAATTTTGCTAAACGGAAAAATGTCATTTATTAAATCATGTGTGTAAAAATTAGTATATAAATATGAGATCAAACGTGATTATATAAAGGATTTAACTGACCTACTGACAAATTCTTCACTCAAAAATAATATAAGTCTCCATCCAACCTTACTAAGTCAACTTCGTAATAGAAGTAGGGAGGACACTGGAGCTTAAAGAAAGAATCGAGTCTTCAAACGAGGGAGATCGACTAAGGTAAAGTGAGTAATAGACCATCTTATCTAAACGAATCCTTAATAAAAACTATAAATCTCTTCGAAGATTTGTAGAACACCTCTTCGAAATGAACCCATTAAATAAGTAAACGAAAAGAGATTCATTTTCTTGTCGTGATTTTCCATATCGTTAGCCCGGACCTCCATCCGATCAACCATCTTTTATTGCTACAAAAGAGATCTTACTCTATTCTATTTAACATCAATCACCGGATATAACATCGGCACAATTTTAAAATGTATCAAAAATATTTAACACATACATATACATAAAAAACCATATAGTCGGATTATAATCACGGCGCGAAATTCAAATTTATTTATAAATTTGAATTAAATATAATTCTTGACATCAATGCAGTTAAAAAAAAAATTAAAACCGTAAAAAAAATCGAGTAAAAACCTTTTAAATAAAACTAAATTTATAAAATATTAATTTCAATTTATAATAAAAACACTACTGCAGTGACGTCACCAACTTTTTTTATTATTTTAATAATCATTTATTTAACATTTTTTAACTTCATGTTGATGATTTATAAGTGAAACAAATATACATAAAATATAATAAATATTAAAAAAAATTTTGTTTTATTATTTGATAATTAAAATAAAGTTTGAGGTCTTTGTAATGTCTGATAATAAGTCAAATTTTTTGATCGAATTAAATAACTTAATTATAATGTAATGTAATCGAAACTTATGTACAATAGCGTATCAGCACATGCGTTGTATGTACATACACACCTTGAAAATATATATATACAGATATAATGATTTATGTACGTGTGATTGATTACACACGTGGGAGGTTTACATTCAATAAAGACAATGCTTGCGATTATATCACAAGTCAGAAGTAATATATCTTACTCATGTGTGAAAAAAAAATATATAAATAAATAAAATATCAGTATATTTTATCAGTTCCGTACCGTCGTGTGAAAGTATTTTCATTCATTACTTTACAGAAATTTACTATAGATATTTTTGATTAAATTTTTTTTATTATCTCATTAGATTTATTTGATTAAATTAATATTAATTATAAATTAATATCTGTACACATTAAATTTATTTATAAAAATTTTTTAAATTGTTATTGTGTAAGATATTTTTTTAAAATTTTTTATTAACAAAATTATAACAACAAAATAAAATTTATGCTTATTAATTAAAACTAAAATTAAAATTAATAACAATTATTGTTAAATAATTATTTTATATGTATTTACAAAAAAATTATTCATTTAAAAACGTAAAAACTAAAATAAGTGTCGTATTTATAGTTCGGACACTTTAACAATAGACGTTTGTGTTATTATTATTTTTTTATTTTATATTTAAATCCAGTAATTATTTAACTTTATCTAATTAGTCAATACATATTTTAGCAGGCGTAATTAAAATATTGTTTATAAACAGCTTTGAGTTATTTTTATATCACTGAGGTATATTTTGATGCGTTAACATTAAATTAAATACTCCAATATCTGTCAATTAATAATTGTAGCATTAATTATTCATTAATTATAATGAAAAATTTAAATAATAATGTTCATTAGCGAGAGTAATCTATTTAATATTCAGTAAGTTTTATTCCCGAGTTAATATTTAGTTAAATTATTGATTATCATATCACGAAATTTAATTTCATGGGTATATAATTTTTTAAATACTCAAAAGTCAAGTGTCTGATAATTTAAATATTTACTTTATTATTTAAATTAAGTTTTTTTAAACATATCCATCACCCGCGAGTTTTATAGCAGCTTCATAAGGCGGCAATCCATCATCTTCCTTATCATCTTTATCATTTTCATTTTTTTCTTTTTCAACTTGATAAATAGTATCGTCTGGTATTACAGGATCGTCTTTTTGACTTGGTGATGGTAAATTTTGTAAATTAAATATAAGACTCTCATATGCTGGTGGTGGCCCAGGTGTTCCTGGGCATGCTGGTAATGATGTTAATTCTTCATTCATACGATCGATCCAATCTTCATAACGTTGCTCATCAAACTCTCGGTCCTTTTAAAATAGCATACATTATAAATATATAATTTATAATAAATAATTAAACGGAGGAAAATGGGTTTAAGAAATCTACAAATTTTTTATGCTGTTTACTAAATTTGAACCAAGAAGTTGAGTTGCCAAAAAATTGTTAGAGGTTCACAATAATAATTATAATGCAGCATATACGCAGAGAATTTTTTAGTAAAAATTATCCAAAAAGTTTGACACTGTGACATGCAATAAATCGTCCCCTTTCTGGGCAAACCTCAAAACTACTTTTTTTTCATAATTCAAATTATGAGTGAAAAACATTTTTTAATACTGCTATTGCGTAAAAAAAATTCAAATTTGAATAATTATAACAGAATGTTCGAGAGGCTTTTGAATTTTATATTTCTATTAACGCACGTGTAACAGAATATATAAAATATAAAACCTTCAAAAGAATGTAAAATGTATGAGAATCTATTGGATTCTATGATATTTTCTAAACATGGCGAGGTTTACCCAGAAAAGGGAACGAAATATCCAAATTTTTCCTATACACATTGTAAAATATACTAGTCGATAATATGTAAATCAAGTGCGATTTTTACTAACAGTAAAATTTAGTTACTGACTAGATGCTCTTACAGTATAAAACTTTAAGGTAATTTTTACTCAAACATTCTCTGCGTGTAATAATTTTTTGACGATTCAACTTCCTGTTTTAAGTTTGGTCGATAGCACAATAAAAATTCGTCCATTTTTTGTCTACATTTTTCTCCATGTAGTATTAAAAAATTTATTACAGTATATGAGTTAGTTGTAAAAACTTGAAGACTTTGAACATCTGGTTCTGCTACAGTATATTCAGTGCGTTCTTGTTGACGAGTTTTTTCCGAATTTCTAAGACAGCAATAACATGCAAGCACTGCAGCCATCAAAGCTCCCATAAGGACTGCTCTAAAAAAATTAATTAAATATTATTTCATTTTTGAAAATTTATTTTATAAACTGAACGTTAATCAGTGACAGCTCAACAATTTAACGTCAACTTTATTGCCAAATTTTTTAATATTGATTTGTAGGATAAAATTACAACTTTATAATAAAAAATTCTAAAGTTTTTCTAAAATATTATTTTTATTTAATTAGTAATAAAGGAATAATACCCTTGGATAAAAACGTTGTTGTGTAAATCAACTCCAAACATTCCAACATCTCCGTTAGCCGACATATTATGTCCTAGAAGACATGGATCATTATCATTATTAGGAGTAGTACCATTTAATTGGTTTGATTTAATAGCTGCCAAAACAGCAAGCCTTCTTATTGTCATTCTATTCACTCTCAATTTATTATTTTTAAATATTTTTTACCAAATAAACGATCCTGCCGGTTTTTATATTCAGTTCGTTAAATCCTTCCGCAGTCTATTTGACTTTACCAGAAGGATTTTTAGATTTTTTTACACTGGTCCGAGCACTGCAATCAAAAATAATTTTATTACTCAATTTGTTTTTACACAATTATTTATATACATATATATTAAGGTATTTAAAAAAAAAAAAAAAAAAAAAAAAAAAAAAAAATTGCACTTTTCTATTTTCCATAAGAATAACAGAAAAGTTTTTTTTGCTTCTGATTTTTATAACTAGTTAACAATGCGTCGTAGGAAAAATCTTCAGATACATTTTTTGTAGGGAATTGATTACTCTACAAAAAAAGTCTCTTATCATTTTTTGATAAATCTATCTTTTGAAAAGTTATTAGAGCTTGAAGTCAAATTTACAGTAAATTTTGAGATATTTTTACTTTTCCAGCCAAGCTATCAAATTTATCACAAAATTTCATAGAATCTTTTTTGTAGATAATTTTATTCTTTACAAATTATCTATTATAAATTTTTTTTAAATTCCGCATTTTTTCTAGTTATTTTCGTTTTAATGTCAAGCTCTTAAAATCGATCAGAATACTACTTTTTTTAAGAGCTTGACATTAAAATGTATATTTATATATGTACATATATAAATTTTTTTATTTTATTTAAATAATTAAATACTTTACTATTTTTTTGTATTTTTATTTCTAATTACAGAAGCTGAGGATCCTCGTGAATGATTTCGTTGACTAGGAACGATTGACAGGTGAATAATACTACTGTTACTGTCAGTATAAATGACATAAATGTAGTGCGTAAAAAAGCAAGTAAGAAATAAAGGAAGGAAAGAAAAAGAAAAATGATGAAATATTCAAAAGAAGACCCCTAGCTTTCATCGATTACACTTACATTATTATATTATTATTACTTCTATACACAACACACTAACTGTCATCAACACTCGTTCAGCATACACTCTTTTTAAATCTAATGGCTCTGTACATCTAGCTTGTTTATCACTTATCATTCATACACACGTTAATGTGATCAAAGCTATGAAAGTGTCACAAATAATATGGAGAAACTTTTTTACAAGGTAAATTTATTCTAACACATCATTATTTTTAAATTTAAAACAAAAACTACTCACTTTTGTCATTAACAATATGTTCATTTTTATCTACTGCGCTATTTATTTGTTTTCATTATCATTTTCTAAATTATTGTTTTTTTTAACATTTAAAATTTAAGTTTAACACCAACACATTTTTAAATTAACAAATTTAAAATAAAGCACACACATTATGGGTGGATTTAAATGAGCGCATGTAAATTCAAGAGAATTCATCATCATCATCTTCCTCATTGTACTTCATTA
This sequence comes from Microplitis demolitor, assembly GCF_026212275.2. NCBI lineage: Eukaryota > Metazoa > Arthropoda > Insecta > Hymenoptera > Braconidae > Microplitis > Microplitis demolitor. Next base: position 18,826,115 of record NC_068548.1, read on the forward strand.
TGTCAAGACAATTTCATCTAAAGATTTATACACAAATTCATTATAATTAAATGTCAAATTAATATTAATTACTATTATTTTCATTGTAATAACAATCTCTCATACAATAATATAACCACTAGTATATGTCTTTTTGTTACTTTTGTAATCGTCGATATTAAAATGATAAAATTTCACTGAAGCCTCTGAATTTAGTGTTAATGATTAACGGTGATGATAAAAATGAGGACACAACAAAAAAAGTAAGAGGTCAAGTTCGGGTGATATATGTTGATAATATAAGTTAACTCTGGTCTCAACTACTGTGGTCATTGCGCGTTGCCTGGCTACAAGTAACACTACTTCATACAAAACATATATAAAAGTCATACAACAACCAACCAAACTTGTTCGTTTACTTGCGTCATTCTTACTTACTATTTTACATCATCCCCTCTACTTAAATCAACCCTAATTATGTTTTATTTCATCCAGCAATAATCATCACTAAAATTAATTGATAATAATCATTTTTATTATCATTATCATCATGGGAATTTTATTTTTTAATTCAATCAACATTATTGTTTTTTTATTTCATTATATCAATAGTCTTAATTAAAGTTATAGTAATGATAAGACGTAAATTTTATTACTTTAGTCTATTCTCAGACAATCGATTGTTTCTATAACGCAAACTTATGAATTTAATATTATTATTAAATATTAACTATTTTATTATTTATTTATCATTTAAATATTTCATTTTTTTATTAAATTAATTAGCTGTCATATAAAAAAATTATTCATTAAAATATGACATTTAATAAATTAATTTACTTGCATAAATCAATAAAAAAAAATATATATATATATTACAATAAGAATGATTTAAAAATTAATTTACTAGTGAGTATCAATAATATATAAAATTTAAAAAATTGTTTTATATATTTAGTATTTAATAAAATAGTTAACTTGTGAGAGAGAGAAAAAATTGATCAATAATAAATCGACTAATGTTTACGAGTAAAATATAGTCACGCAAGTTAAATAATATGTTTTTGTACATAACAAGTGCGGTCTTGTGGGTTTAAATAAAGAAATATATTTTTTATTTTACTACACTGCACTGTAATAAATTGGGAGTAAATTCAGATTTTATTTAAAACTGAATTTACTCAGTCGCTCGAAGTTTCGGAGTTTCTAAAAAAAAAATTACTCCGCTTAAGGAGTGATTTGGATTTTTCTTAAATCCGCATTCACTCCGATTCGGAGTAAATTTTACTCCTAGGGAATTAAATAAATAAACAGTCACCGGCAAATTTTTTTCAGTGTATTATTACTGAAATTTAGATTTATTTATTTATTAATTAAGTAACACATTACTATTATTTGTTTTGTTAAAAAATAGATTGGGAAGAATGATCGGGGGACTTCCTAGCGGATGGATGAGGAAAGTTCTTCTTTTCCTCGTCCTTATTACTGGGATCCTCCTGATTGCGATGTATGCTCATGCACCACCACTGGTATCGCTTCAACCTTTTGCTCCCAGAAGGTAAATTAAATTAAAATATATTAATAATAAATAATTATAAATTTATAAAATAATTAAACCGGAAAATTTCTAAGTATTTAAAAAAAAAATTATTGTAAAAAAATTTTGCATGCCAACAATTTTATTTATTCATTCAACGACAATATAGTATGAAGCAGTTATCAATGCTATCAATTGTCAAACCGTTTGATAATATAACAATTCAATATTTGAGGTATGAATTACGAAATCATTTAAATAAAAACAGGTAAACAGTTAGAAAAAAAAACGGCAGTTGTTTCAAAAGCATTCGATAAATTATTTGTAGAAGTTTGTGTTTTATTTATATAAATTAATGCTTGATATCGCTTTAAAAATAATATTTATTATTTTTATGTTTATTGTTTATTGTTACAATCATATATTTTGATAATTATTAAATTTAATCGTGCAGAACTTTCAATACTCCGTGGTCGTGGGTCTGTGTAGCTGGAAGATGTGAAAGACGTGCAGTAAAAACATCACAACGATCTTTAGGATCTTGCACAGCAACTTGCGGTGGAAATAGTAGATTGCTGTGGCCAAAACCAACAGGTGAAGTGGTACTTGGTGAAGATAGTGTAATGTTAAGTTCTCAGCAAATTGAATTTGTTACTATCAGTACGAGTGATCATGATGTCAAAAATTCACTTGAACATGCCAAAGATATTTTTATTGGTAATTTTTTTTTTTAAATAATTAATTTAACCCGTAATGGTTACAAAGGGTCCAAAAGACTTCAGGCAATTTTGTACTACAAATTTTTTGAATTTTAAACTCCAATATCTCGATAACTATTCAGTTTTAAAAAAAACTACAAAATAATTTTTTTATAGAAAATTTAATACGCCACAGAAAAGATCTCTAGCAAATTTTTCAGATTACTAATTATTTACAGAGGTATTTGCAAAAAACAACAAAAAAATTGTTTTTCGATAATTTTTAAAGTTCCTATAAAAAATGTTCTATTTAATTTACTAAAATAAATTAATTTTTTTTTTAATTAATAATTCACTGTAAGCTTTAGTTCAAAATTAACGAAGTTAAATTTATTTTTTAATTCAAATTTAAATTTATGCTTAAATCAATGCCATCTTTTATAAGAATATTTAAAAAATTACCAAATTTTAAATAAAAATATTGATTAGTTTTATTTTTACATTTTATCAAAAGCGTTGAGGTCCTACAGGCCCCTTGTGACTGATGTTCGTATCGGAAGTGTGATCATTAAGGATTAATAACTTAAAAAAATGATAAATTACAGAATGTATTTAAAAATTTTCGTTATTATTTTTAGGAAACATTAGAAATTTAGAAAAAACTCAAAATTCAAAAGGACAATCGACCATCGATAGTTTTGTGATATATTTAAGTGCAGGTGACGGACGCGAAACAAAACTAATGTTAGATACCGATGAGTCATACAGACTTGAAGTTAAAATGAATAACAAAAATCTTGAAGGAAGAATAACAGCAAATAGTTATCACGGAGTACGACATGGTCTAGAAACGTTGAGTCAATTGTTCTGGTGGGACGAGATAGCGGGTAAACAAGGAGGACTTCGAGTTCTTTCAAACGTCTATGTCACCGACAAACCCGCATTTCACTATCGCGGATTGTTGATCGATACTGGCAGACAATTTTTTTCAATTGAACAATTAAAGCGAGTTGTCGATGGTATGGCAGCATCAAAACTTAATACTTTTCACTGGCATCTGACAGACTCACAAAGTTTTCCATTTGATTCAACAAATTTTCCCCAAATGGCACGATGGGGAGCGTACAGCGCTGAAGAAACTTATTCACCAGGTGACATTAAAGATCTTGTAGATTACGCAAGAATACGAGGGATAAGAATCATCGTCGAGATTGATAGCCCAGCTCACGCTGGTGCTGGATGGCAGTGGGGTCCAGAGCACGGGTTAGGCGAGTTAGCACTGTGTGTTGATCAGGAACCCTGGTCGTCTTATTGCGGTGAACCCAACTGTGGACAATTAAATCCTATCAACAAACACACTTATAAAATAATCGAAGAACTTTATAAAGAATTATTAGACATTACGGAAGTACGTGATATTATTCATCTAGGTGGAGATGAAGTCAATCTTGATTGTTGGGCGCAGTACAGTAATATTACGCAAGCAATGCAAGCACAAAATTTCACAGATCTCCATGCACTATGGGCTGACTTTGAGGGTAAAATTTACCAACGAATTGTTCATGCTAATCATGACAAAACACCCAAAGCTGCTATTTACTGGAGTTCGCCGTTGACCAAACGTCCGTGGATTACTTCACAGCCATTTGACCCAAAGTTACACGTCATACAGTCCTGGGGCGGTAGTACTTGGCCGGAGACTGGTGATCTTTTGGAAGATGGATTCAGGGTGATTTTGTCGCATGTCGATGCGTGGTATTTAGACTGCGGGTTCGGTAAATGGAGAGAAACTGGCGAAGCCGCGTGTGGAGAATATCGCACGTGGCAAACTGTTTACAATCATCGACCTTGGAGAGATTATCCGTCCTCGATACATTTAATTATGGGGGGTGAAGCGGCACTTTGGAGCGAACAAATTGGACAGGCTTCACTTGGACCTCGACTATGGCCCAGAGCTTCGGCATTTGCTGAAAGATTATGGTAAATTTATTAATTATTATTTGAGTTAATTATGATAATTTTTAATTTAATATTTTGTTCTCGATACCTGCGACGAAAGTTTAAATTCCTGCCCAGTTTAAAGGGAAGAAACTCGTTTTTTTTTATAAAAGAAAACAAGTGATAAAAATTAGCGCATCGATAGTTTTCCCACAGACAGAGGCAAAAATTTAAACTTTCAGGTGCAGATCTGCTGGCAAATTGTGTATACACCACGGTTAGAATGTCCTACTTTCCTCCCTTGGGGTGTAATATACCAATTCATGATACCAGCATCGAAATTTAAAATTTCAGAGTCTCTACAGCCAGTCGAAAGAAGTTCATTTCAGTCCAATACCGCGAATTTTTATTAGCAAACACGTAAATTGTAAATGCCTTTAGTCAGCGGGTAGGTACAAACTTTTTTACCATACCTGCACCAAAAGTTTAAATTTCTGTCCTGTTTAGAGGGAAGAAAAACGTTTATTTCTTTTATGAGAAAACAAATGATAAAAAATTCTTCCTACAGAGGCAGAAATTTAAACTTTTAGGTACAGATCGCCTTCGACTAGGGTAGGCAATTTTACACGCGGGTTGGAATGTCCTTTTCTCCCTAGGTGTGTAATATACTGTGTTTCGTTCCTTGGGAAGAAACAAATAATGTTGCTACCCGTTAACTGAAAGCTTTTGCAATTTAAACTCTGATACTTGTAATTTGTTTAATAGTAATTTCAAACCATTAATTTCATTTACGTAAATGACAGTTCTGACTTTGTGATTAAGTTTTATAAAAATTAATATCAATAATAAATAGTATTTATAATTTCTGCTTAATTATAAATTGCAAATGACAATTTAATAGTTGATGACACTATTGGTCTTAAATTAACTTGTTTCTGACTGGCTGCTGACACTGAATCTTTAAATTCGAATGCCGATAATCATGAAAAATCTAGCGTGTAATTCAGGATGAAACACGATGTCAAACTGCGGGTGATGGCAGCCAACTTCACTCTGGTTTGAAGTTGTTTTGTTTCATCCTTTGTTAGACAATGTACTATTTATTTTTCTTTTTTTTTAGGAGTGATCCACCAGGTTCAGGATATGTCACTGAAGAAACTGTTTATACAAGATTAGCTGCTCATATTGATCTCTTACAGACACGTGGTCTTAAAACTGAAGCAATGTGGCCGCAATGGTGCAGTCATAATCCTGGTAAATGTCTCTGACCGCGTTTAAAATAAAATAAATATCTTTTATGTAGAGTTATTGGTAATTTTAAGTGTACAAAAAACACTTAATGTAAAAAAAAAAAATTCGTAATTTCAGAAGCGGTAAATTTTTTTAAATGATAATTGTAAATAGTGAAACATATTAATGATAATTTTTTATAATTCAGGCTGTTCAATTTGTAAATTGTTAATATATATAGTAAATTTATTTGTCATCGTGTGCTTAAATTAGAAAATCGCATCGAAATTTAAGCTTTGGTACACGAATTCAAGTATATTAGATAAATTTAAATTTAAATCAAGAGCAAAAGTAAAATAAATAGTTGATTAAATTATAAAAGACAATTTAAATTTATTGTTAGTTTTTGTCATTGAGTCTGAAAACAAAATTGTAGATTTTTATACATAAAAAGAAAAGAAAAAAAAATTAAATGAATAGATAGATTAGAAGTATGTGGCCACATAAAGTTTTTTATCAATAAATATTTAATAGGTATTTTCTTTCTTATTGATAAAGATCTTTATTAAAAGTACATTAAAGGACGTACATAATTTTCTTACTAGTTATTATTATTTAGATTTATAGTTAAAAATTTTTAAGTTTTTTTTAAAGAAATCGAACACAATAAATCAATGATTGTTATTTATCATCAATTTGAAATGTTTTGGCGGCAAATTCAAACTGTCAAGTTCTAAAAAAAATGTTTATATAGTCATACACTAATAAAATATACTAATATATGACGATACCTTGACTTGGCACAGCCACTTGTTACACTAAAAAATTGGGAGTGATTTTATTTAAATTCGAATTCACTCCGTCACTGAGAGTTCCGGAGTTTAAAAAAAAATCAATCTGCATACGGAGTAAATAGGGAGTTTGTTTTTTTAGCTGAGTGATTTCAGAGTGATCTGGATTTTATTTTAATCTGCACTCACTCCGATTCAGAGTTTTGATATTAAAATATACATTCGCTACGCTCATTTTTTTTACAGTTCATTAAAATACTAATTGTGAAGCCAATAATATTGTTATGATATATTTGTATAAAATTTTGTATACTTTACTAATATATTGCCGTGTATTTTTTTAAGAGCTTGATAAAATCTAAATTTGTAGACGAAATATAGCAATCTGACATCCTGTGTTCAATTTTTCCTTAAAAAAAAATTGAAAATTTTGAAATAGTATTATTTTGAGCGTGTGAAAGACAGTTTTTTTTTATATATAAATATAAATGATAATAAATAGCAAAAAAGTGAGATAATAAATTTTTTGCTCATAAATATTATATATCAAAACAAAGTATAAATATTAATTATTATTGTTGGCATTTTATTCTTAGTGCCTTTCCAAGACTAAGTTTTCTATTATTAAAATATAAATAAATTATGCAACAAAAATAATAAATATCAACGAAAAACTATAATTTTAAAATGCCGTAAAAAAAACTAAAAGTTAAATTTGTAAAAAAAGAACAATATAAAAACAACAAAATGTAAAATTAAATTAATATCAATAGTTAAATTTACGTGTGCAATTTTTCATGATAAAAAAATGCTGCTTAAATATTAAGTAAATGGAAAAACATAATAGCCGATTATTGATGAATAAACAAATAATAATAATTTAATAAGCAAAAATAAGTATTATGGAAAAAGAAAAAAAAATGAAGAATTATATTTACTTACGATAAATTAAATTAATATTAATTAATAAATTGATTTTTATTTTTAATTTACATTCGTTGAACTTAAAAGTGTAATATAGTGTATGATAAGATTACTTATGAGCGTTATTATAAAAATGTTATTTTAGATTTGTTTTTTTTTGTTAATTTAATAATTATTTTTTGATAAATAAAATTTTTTATACAATAATTAAGGCCGAGATAACTTAATTCAGAAAATTCCATTAAAAAGTAATATATTAATTTATTAATTATTATTAAATAATTATTTGTTGTAAGTTTATATAATTATATTATTTAATCGAGTTGTATAATTGGGTTGTATTTCTATGAATGAATTTTTTTTCTTAAATAAATAGGGTAGAGGTACCTTTCATGGTCACTTTAAGCCCAGTTTTGGATACTCAAAAAAATTGAATAAAATAATTTGTAAGAAATGCGGACAGTTAACTTTTTAAATTGTACCCGTATAAAAAAAAAATGTTGAAAGTGTTGACTGTTCTAAACTTCAAAATGTAACACATAAATTTTTTTAAACTTCGGAAAATACCCAAGTAGCATAGAGACAACTTTAAGATGTCATAAAGATTTCTTTCAAAAGGACGACAAATTTTTTTTTGTCTCTAAGCCAAGTATTTTTCTGTAAATAAGACACGGGTGTTGGTCCTAAAAGTCATAGGAAATTCGTCTTCTTTTTTCCATCTCCAAAAAGTAATTTCAATTAAAAAATTCTTTAGATTATTTATTTAGCCATTATTTGTAATTTACTTTTTGTCGTCACTTGTGTCAAGTCGTTTAAGCAGATGTTTTTTTAATGACGTAAATTCTTGATTGCTTTGTTAAAATGTAGATACTTCAATGATAAATTAAAAAAACAGCCTCAAAATGAATATGATAAATTTCTATAAATTAAAATTTTTTGACTCTGTTGTAAACTTTTTTTGACTCTTCATTAAAAGTGTTGGGCTTCATATCTTTTTTCAGCTCAAAATACGTTCAGTAAAAGCGAATATTGAACTGTATCTAAACTTTTTTTTTTCGCATATCTTAATAATATTAAAATATTCATCGATTGTTCACTTTAATTTTCAAAAGTTTAAAAGATGTTAAAAAAAAATTTCGTCGTGTCATGTTTTGAATTTTAAAATATTCCGCGCTTTTTCAGCGTTTTTCCAACAATTTTTTTTACACGGAACGTTCAAAGATACTTAAATTACACAGTAGAGCAATGAAATTTTTTAGAAAAATTTTATTGTTAATTAAAACAAAGTACTAAGTGCCCATAAGTGGTGCAATGGCTACAAACGGCACTTCTACCCTTTTATTAACAAATAAGTATAAAAAAAAAGATATACGTAGAATGTGATTAAGCTATTATTAAGCTACCTTTTATACCTGGATTAGACTTAGATAATTAAAAAAAAAATGGCCTATTGATAATTATTATTAGATGATTAAAAAATATTGTAATGTAAATAATTATAAACATGTGTACATTTGTATTTGTACATAAAATTCAAGAGTAACAATGACATGTACTTATGAATTTTTATTGATGTATTTATAGCACGTGAGAGAATAATAACAATTGATATTATTCATTATCGTGTTAATAATAGCAGTGATTTAATAAATATTATTAATTGCTGATTAATGCCATACGCCTGTCAATAAATAAAATTTACAATATAAAAGTACATTTTATTTAATAATAACTCTGAAAGAATCATAATAAGCGGTTATAATAAAATTTATTAATAAAATTATTTGTACAAATTTCTTACTAACTTCGTAACACTAAATTATTTTATCATGCACGAAATAATTAATTATAATAATTCAATTATTAAATATGTTTATATTAATTTATAAAATTTTAAATTGCGGTGTTAAACATCGTACAGATATTATTGTAATCGTTAAAATTATAATTATCAATTTAAAATATCTGTTGAATCAAATAATTATGTGAATTATTAAAATTTAAAATTATAAATTGAATTTTAATAAACAAAACTGTTTCTTAATGTAGTAAATCCTTTATTATTTTTACCTTTTTTTATATTCATTGTCTAATTCAATTTCATTTTCATTTTATTCACAATAATTTCATTATTTTTCATGGATATTTATCTATTTGTAAAATTTTAAATTTAATAAACGGATTTTATTTTATAATCATAAAGTTAGCAGACAATTAACAATTTTCGGTTTTTTTTTCAACACGTCAATTAAAAAAAAAAAAAAAAAACTAAAAATATGCGTATGTAGAAAATTAAAAAAGCTAAAAGTGCAATATTTTCAATATGTTTTTTTTTTTTTAATTTATAAATGTAGCAAACAGATAAATTTTAAATCATTTACTCTATTTATTTATGATTTAAAATTTTTCTGATGTCTGTTATTTTTACACTCATTTTTTTTTATAATTTATCGTTTTTAAAAAAATTCAAAAATTATTAGACGTCGGCTAACCAGTATCATTTCTTTGTTTTCATAGATTGGAAGGCGTAAAAAAATTAAAATTCCAACTAATTGTAAAATTAAATAAAAAATTTTAAATATGATGGTACTAAAAATAGTGAAGATCCGATTTTTATTTTATTTTTGTTTTTTCATAAATAATTTAAATATTATAAATAATTATTTTGAAATACGCGCGCAAAGTTTTTTGAAAGTTTTAGCGTTCATTTTTCAATTTTTTTTTTAAAGATTTAATTTGTTTATTTAGAAGTAATAAAAAATTAATCAATTATCTGGTGATTTAACTTTCGTTATATAAAATATATACGCAGTTTATTATATTTGTAAAATTTAAATAATAGACTTATATTATATATGCAGATGAAATATGAGAATTTTTAAAATATTACAATTATTTTGTGTTGTTTTTTTTTTTTCTATTTTGATACTGACAAAAAATAAACATGATCGTACAAAACAATTTTTATACGTAATTTGATCTTATGTATCAAATCTGGTTAGCAATCATATTAATGTTTCCACATAATACACTTTATCAAATTGACGATACGATGAATTATTTTTCAAGGAATAGAGCCTAAATATATAAATATTTAGGTATCATAATGTCAAAAGATTATCAGAATATTTACATGAATATAAAAATAAATAAATAATTATTAAAAATAATGATACTAATTAGGAAAATATATATTAATTCACATGGAATTCTGTCATTTATTAATCAAATCCGTAGGCGTTGAAAGCTGTCGGTGAAATCAAAGAGGAATATTAAAATTGACATCTGGCTGACGCTTGCGCGATTTAATACGCGGAAAACTATTCAAGCCTCAAGATTTATTCCCGGGTAATGGCTTCAGATGCATCACAATCGCCGGCGAAAAAAGATGCGATATACTTTTTTTTTCAAAATTTCGAAAATTTTTTTGAGTTTTTCAAATCAGTTTTTAAATCTTTTTGAGTAAAGTTAATATAACAAAATACAGTTTGAAAAAAAGTTTTTAAATTTTGAACCAAGACGATTGTTTTTGATTTTTGATAATGAGTGAAAATAATATCGATGAATTTTTACAAAATCAACAAAATTTGTGTCATCAATTGTTTAAGAATCGTAAGTTTATTGTTTTTTAATTTAATTATTCACTTTTTAATTTAAAAAACCTTTACCATAAATCTGCACTTTTTTTTTATTCCATTCAAAATTTATTAACACTGGGAATTTATCAATTGATATCAATACTTATAATAGATATTCATATATATTTATTTCCTCGGCTCGTCTATTCATAAAGTTTCCAGGAACATTGAGTACAAAAAAAATAAACCAATAAATAAATAAATACAAAAAAAGGAGTAACTTTACTGCAGAGTATTGTCCTCATATATGATTTATGACCTCTCGACACCAACAATAATATGTTTTATTCATTATTATTTGCATTATTTTATTTGCAACCATTTTATGTTGTTTTTTTTTTTTTTTTTATTTATTTTTTGCCATCAGATCTAAATATTTTGTAAATGCACTGGATTTTATGAATAAAAGTAAAGTGAAGAAACATGACACTGGACAAATAAATAAATTACTTAAGAATTTAACTATAATTAAATAATTTAAAAGTTTTAATTAAAAAAAAGTGTAAACGCGTCGAAGAAATTGTTTGTATATAACTTTGATAATCAATTAAAAATGTTTGGTGACACTGAATTAGCAAATGTCTGAGGATTATTTTTACAAATTTTGAATAAATAATTCTTAAAAATAATTATTTTTTATTTTTCATTCAAAAACTTTCAAAAGTTCTCGGTATTAATTTTCAAATTTTATTTTTGACTTCCCGCCAAAAAAAGTTTTAAAAAAGTGACGTTATTAGTTTCGGTCCGATTTTCAAAAACCGAGTTTTCAATAGATTTTTACGTTTCGAGGTCTTAAAAAGATATTCCGACTAATTTCGAGATGATTTCCGAATGTACACACGTACATATGTATATATATAAATATTCTCTTTTGAACGGATAAACCGATTTAATATTAACCAATTATCTATGAATACTTAAGCTCAATCAGTATAATATATTCGAAGTTATTTGAAAAAATGTTTTTCTAAAAATCTTCTTACTTACTCTACAGATTGATTCCAAAATATAATCATTTCTAAAACACTATAAATCGCGTCGAATGCCTCCTCAACCATCAAAATTGAATCATTTGTTTAAGAGATATCGTTACCAAAAAAAATGTTTTTTTCGAACAAATTCAAAAACGTTTAATTGATTATTTTTAAAAAGTGTTAGACACTAAAACACTGCGTCGATCGTTACCTCGAACGTCAAAATCGGTATTAGTTCAAAAGATGTCAGCGATGAAATATTCAAAAAATAATAATTGTCTTCATTTTTTCTAGATAACTCACTATATAATGTATCAATTGTACTTGAAATTGAACCGAGTCTACTATTTTTTAACCTCTTTCCATTACTACAGATTTTATTGCAATCGTTTTGTTAGTTTCAATTATATTATTGAAAAATATTAAAAAAATCACTGTTTTTTACCCTATTCTCTGATATTTTACACATTAACTCTTTGATCTGATTCAAAAACTCATTTAACTTTCTATTATAATCGCATTTATTTATTTTTATCCAAATTCATTGATTTCATTAAGCAAAACCATGACAAAAATTAAAAACTCACTTGTTGGAGCTCGAAAGGCTCAAAAATACACGGAAAAAAAAAGAATATTAAAAATTAATAAATAATAGTAAAAAGTGGAGTCTGTTATCAATAATAAGTACTATTATGTACTTGAAGCAAAGTAGTTTACTAATTTTTGTAGATTTCGAAAAACTACTATCAATTATTTCAAAAAGTAAGTAAATATTATTATTTTTAAGGATAATACGTGACTTTTTAGTGAAAGTTAATTAATTTATGGCAAAAACTATTAAAAAGTAATGATTGGTCAAATTAAGAATTGGTATCTTAAATACTGATTTTTACAGCCGAAAAATTCCAAAAGTTACAAACTTTTATTTCATAAATTCGATATCACTGATCAATTATTAGTTTAAAATATCATTTATTGATCATTATAAATTAATTTACAATATACATAAATCGAATAAGTGATAAATAATAAAATGAAAAATTAGTATACTAGATACTAATTTTTTGTTCATAAAAATTTCGAAAACTTTTAACTCTTATTTTATAAATTTTATTCTATTGATTAATAATTAATATAAAATGTTATTTATTCGTTATTATAAATTAATTTACAATATATATAAATCGAATAAGTAATAAATTTTTTTAATTTTTCTATGTTTATTTGAATAGTTATAAATAATTGTAGATACCAATTTATCAATTCTTTTTCATATTAATTTTAATTTACGAAATTACAAATTTTGCTCTTCTATGTGTATCAAATTTTAATATAAATCATAGCCATTTTATAAAATATATGATGATCCTAGTTTGATATTAGTATACAAATATACTAATTTTAAGTCAAAAATAAATTACAAACTATTTAAATTTTAAGCATCATTTTCTTCCGTGTACGAATGTATTAAAACATATTGTCGATCTCTTTGAGTTCGAAAACAGCGGGGTTTTGGGGCTATCCTGCAGGGTCAGCAGGTTTTCGAATTTTCAAATCAATATTTTGAGTTAATTTATCAAACTATCAATATTGTCACTTGTTTGCTATTTTTAACATCATTAAAATTTTTTTATTTGATTTGTATCAAATTTTATTCTATTTTTAAAGTTTTAAGTGAATAATTGAAAAGCTTTTGATACTGCGCTTTTAAACTTATAATATAATTAGTAGTTACATCGTTCGTTATAAGTAAATACTGAAGCAAATTTTTAATTAATTAACTCTTTGTCAAATTAATTTTACGGTTAAACTAATTATTTAATTATCAGATAGTACTAATGAAAGTATATATCTATAGATATCAAAGCAAATATAACGAATCAATGTTCACCGTTTTTCGATGGACTTCTCTGTTGGCCGCCATCTGATTCAAATCAAACGATAAATCTTCCATGTCCACCGCACTTTGTGCTCGGTTATAAAAGTCCTCGTGCCAGTGCAGTTGCAACAAAATATTGTACTGTAAATAATGAATGGTACAGAAATAATGACGGAGTTTTTTGGAGCAATTACACAGAATGCACTCCTCCGCCAGGACACTTTATTACAGCAGTTAAAAATTTAGAATTTACACACTCAGAATATGGAAAATTTTGTAACTCAACTATTTTAGAAGTAAGTCTCTACAATAATTATAATATTTGTATTACAAAAAAAATAATAATAAATTTTTATTGTAGAAATGGTTGCCAATAATCAAGACTATTTCAAAAATTGGATATGCATCATCTTTAATAACATTATTAGTAGCTATGATAATATTTTTGTTTATAAGAAAATTACGAAATTCACGTAATCGTCTTCACATGAATTTATTTTTGTCATTTATTATGAGAGCGTCGATGGCACTTTTAAAAGATTGGCTTTTTGTTGATGGAGTCGGTTTGTCATGGGATGTAGTTTCAGTTGATGGAAAAAGTACTTTTATTAAAGAAAAAAATGTAATTTTATTTAAATAATAAATAAAATCTGTTTGTAAGCTTTACTTTTATTTTATTTTTCCCTTTGATGTTTTTTAAAATTTTTTTAATTTATCCGACTCTTCAAAATGTTCATAGAAAAAAAAAAAAAAAGAAAAAGAATAAACTATTGAACTTTCTTTGAGAGAAAAAATACTTTTAACAATAGGATACTTTTTTATTAAAGAATTCTTTTTATTGATAATCAATAGACTACACATATTTTTGTCGGAATAATTTATACACTATAAAAAAAAGTTTTTAAAAATAGTATGTAGAGTTAATTTTAAAAAATATTTTTTAAGTAAGAGAGTATTTATTTTCTAATAGTCGTTTTTCTGCTCAGTGTACTAAAGCATTTTTTAAATTAAAACTCCTTCATAAAAACTTTTCATATAAATAAAAACAACTTTCATTTACTCATAAAAAATTTTTATTTTTATCTCAAGATGGGTAACTAGATATTTTTTCTCTGATACAAGCTCTGAACGTAAAGTAAAGATGAATTACATTATAATCTAACGAGCCCTTTTTTTAAATTATCATTTATTTAAGAGACAAATTTAGAAAACGAAGAAAGTATCTCCCGTGTAAAAAAAAATTCATTCCAAAAACGGTCCTGGCAATGAATTTTCAAAATTGGGACAATTTTGAACTTTGAGTTGAACATTTTTTTAACTTTAAAGTAATTAGGAGTGTGAAAAATTTTTATGATACTGAAGTCAGCCGACGTCTAACAATGTTTGGATTTTTTTTAAACGATATATTATAAGAAAAAAAATACTTGAGAAAATTGCACCTGTAGTTTTTTAAATTTTCTACACATGCATATTTTTGTTTTGTCTTTTTTTGTAACTGATTTGTTGAAAGAAAAACCCGAAAATTGTTAATTGTGTGTTACCTTCAGGATCATAAATTTTTTACTAGTGTGAACTTTTTTCGCGGGCTTCTATTTTTTTTTTGAAATTTTTTAAGCAATGATTTGATCTAATAATTTTGTAAACTCATAATAAGTTTCCTCTACTCATTTTTCCGATTATTTTTGAACAAGTCAAGAGGTAAAAAAAAACTAACTTTCCTGAAAAATTTTAATAAAAGTCAAAGAAAGTTCATAAATATTTTCAAATCATTTTCATTTTTTTTGCCTCATACTTAAATAATTTTGGTAAGAGTAAAAAAAATTGTCAAATCAAATTTTTTTTGCTCAAAAAATAAAATAAAAAAAAACCCATAGGAAGTCTACACCTGTTTAAAATTTTTCGCTGTTCAGTTTTTTCAGTTCCAAAAATGTTCATCTAAAAGTTCAAAATAATCTCAATTTTTAAAGTTCACTGTCATTAACATTTTTGGAATTAACTTTTTTTCCATGCGTCACTCAATCAAAAGAGCGAAAAAAAAAATTAATCGACTTTAAATGTATTGCTTATAAACAGATATAATATACATTAATGTACATAACGTTAATATATGATTTTAATTACACAGAATTGGATGTGCAAAGCAATTACAAGTTTATGGCAATACTCAATTGTCGCAAATTACACATGGATTTTTATAGAAGGACTTTATCTTCACAATCTTATTTTTTTTTCATTTACCGACACATCAACAATAATATACTACATAATATTTGGATGGATTTTACCAGCAACGGTGGTTACTGTCTGGATAATTTTACGTATTATCGAAGAGGACACATTGTGCTGGACGACTCACAACAATCCATCATTTTTTCTAGTCATTCGTATTCCAATAATTGTTTCTATTATGGTAAATAAATTGAAAACTTATTTAAATTCGATATTAATATTAATAATAACAATTATTTAAATTTATTTACATTCTATAGTTCAACTTTGTTCTGTTCATTAATATTGTACGAGTATTATTGGTAAAAATGAGAACCTCAGTATATTTACAGCGTAAAAAAATGAGATATGGAAAATGGGCTAAATCAACATTAATACTTGTGCCATTATTCGGCGCACATTACGCTATTTTTTTAGGCCTTTCTTATCACAAAGACTATCAACTCGAACTTATTTGGCTTTTCTGGGATCAATTTTTTGCTTCATTCCAAGTAAATATCATTTAATTTTCTTTATACATCATTGTACCCATAATGTTTATTTTATTATCAAATAAATGTTTTGTTTCTTTCTTTTTTTTGTCTTTAAGGGATCTGTTATAGCTCTTCTTTATTGTTTTCTCAATGGAGAAGTGAGAGCAGAAGTAAAAAAAGCATGGAGAATACGAAGATCACGACGTGGTGCCGATTCACTAAGTTTCTCTAATAGGTACTTAATTAAGTCGCCAGAACTTCGTAATCAACATCGGTTCAATCATAATAAAAATAATAACGTATCAATATTATAGAAATACGTTACGAATTTATATATATTTTATAAAAACATTTATACTATATTTAATTGACACAAAATTAACACCTCTACCAGACTTGATAATTTTTTATTTAGTAAAAAAATTAAAAACTAAAATAAAAAAAAATGATTTCATTTTTTATTCCTTAGTAACTAAAATCGCTGATGGGCCACTTGCCAGAAATAAAAGTATTATTGATATATTATTATTACAAATAAAGTAATAAATATTTATTAGTTTCACAAATAGCAGTGGCCTTGATTCTGAAGACACCATTCAGGTTCTAAGCTATCGGCAAAAATTCCTCGCTTGACTAAACGCTCGCGATGACGAAGCATCCGTTGTTCCGCATGCATCCAGTATGACTGTGGCTCGGCCCATAATCTTTCAGCCATTGCTGCTGATCGAGGCCACAGACGTGCATCTACTGAAGTGCTGTCCACTTGTTCTGACCACAATGCTGCTTCTCCACCTGAATAAAAAAAAAATAAATTAAATTAATAGACTAGAATAAAATTAATAATAAAATATATGATAATTACCAAGAATTAAATGTTTTTTAGACTCAAATCCTTGGCTCCTGACAATTTGCAGAGGAGAATTTTCATAAACTTTTTGCCAGCCTTTGTAGGGCGAACACCAGTTCGTTCCTTCACCGACCCAAGCTCCAAAGCTAAAAATAAGAAAAGTTAAATTAATATTAATTGAACGTATAATCAATTAATCAATAATTGTTAAACGGTTAATTACTCACCCGCAGTCTAAGTAGAGTGCGTCGTAGTTTGAAAAAATAACTTTGAAGTCATTTTTAATCAATCGATTTATTGTTAAATCAAGTCCTGTAGTCCATATTTGTATTATATATTTATTTGGATCTAAATGTTTTAAATTTTCTTCATTGGTAAGTCCACTGGTCCACAAAATAACTGGTATATCTCTACCACCATTAGCTAATTTTAATTTTTCATAAGCTCGTTTTTGAAAAATACCCCAAAGATCAATGAAACTAGATTCCGATAAATCCCATCCTTTAGTTTCCATCATCCACTTGCGAATCGGTTCAGAAGAATTCCAACAATTAATATTGACTTCATCTCCACCCATATGAAAGATATCAGGCTTGAAGTCGTCTATCATGTCTTGATAAATACCCTCAAGTATTTCATAAACTCTTTCACTAGCAGGATTTAGTTGACCACAAGGTGGCTCAACGCAGTACTTTGACCAGGGTTCAGCACGGAAACATACAGTAGCATTGTTGCCGACCCATTGCCAGCCTTCACCCACATGAGCTGGGGCATCGAACTCCGGAAGTACACGAACACCATTAAGAAAACCAATGTCGACAATTTCTTTGATGTCTTGAGCAGTGTATACTTTACTAGGTGTGTAAGCTCCGTATCTTGACATATTTGGCCACGTCCGACTGACGTAAGGAAAACTATGAGAATCTGTTATATGCCAATGGAAGGTATTAAGTTTTGACATTCCCATGGCTTCAATTGTCCTCAATATTGAAGCTTTGTCCATATAATTACGGCTGGTGTCCAGTAATATACCACGATATGGATAAACTGGACCATCAACAATATAAACATCGCGTACAACTTGGATTTCATTTATCAAATCATTATAAACAATCAATTGCGACAATGTCTCAATACCATGCCGTACTCCAAAATAATTATCTCCGCTTATTGTCACACTTATTTCATCAATACTTTGCTGATATATTTGTAATGTATAATTTTCTCTGGTATTTAATGTCAAAATAAAGTCATCATAATTTTTTAAACCTTTTACATTTATACTGAGATTCAAACCACCGGATCTTGCTAAACTACCGCTTGCTTTTTTAACATTTTTTTTAAGCCTCTCGACGTTGCGGTAAAGAAGATTTCCGACGTTTGATTTTGGATTTACTGAACGTATTTGTATGTTATCGGGATTCAAATGTGCTACGAAATTGCCAAGTGATAAATGCCCGGTTGGTTTAGGCCACAATGCACCTCCTTGACCGCAAAATAATTGGCAAACTTCCAATGACAGCGGTGATGTTACATTCGGTGTTATCTCTTCCTTCTTGCAGTATCCACCAACGCATTTGTAGTGCCATGGTGAACTAGAATTATAATGATAATATTTATTATTATTATTATTATATTTTTATTAGAGGCAACGGTAATACTTTCAAAGTGAAAGTTATAAATTAGTAGATTAAAATTAGTTCAACTATCAAATTTATTTACTTTTTAAATTAATAAAAAAGCTATTTAGTGTATTTTAAATTAAATGACAAACTTAATTTTTAAAAATATAATTATTTAAATTGAAAATTTTTAAATTATTAATATTTAAAAATAATGAAAAATTACCTGAAGAGTTGGGCTTCAGTACAATAACTTTGTAAAGCTAAGACGGTAATAACAATACCGAACATTACAGTAAAAATGATTGTAGTTATGATCAACCAGCGACTTTTAAATTGTGATCGAGATCGCCGGTATAAGTAGTAAAGTTTAATTCTATCCATAGTTGGATTATATTTAACAAAGGAGGGGAATGATATTTTAAGTGGGGATTTATTTACACAGATAGTATGTGAATGTAAACTTGAAATCTACTGCCATATATATTTTAACAATAAACATAAAGCCGATAAATTATCGATCTTATTTAAACCCGTCTAACTAGTAATAATATAATTTTCTTTATTTGTTTTTATCAAAAATCCTAAATTTTATTAACATTTAATATTGTTTTTTTTTTGTCTACCTCTTGAGTTGTCATTATAAAAAACCCACTTTAAT
Organism: Microplitis demolitor; assembly: GCF_026212275.2. Classification (NCBI taxonomy): domain Eukaryota; kingdom Metazoa; phylum Arthropoda; class Insecta; order Hymenoptera; family Braconidae; genus Microplitis; species Microplitis demolitor. The sequence goes on from NC_068548.1 coordinate 18,845,535, forward strand.
TTACCATCATAAAATTACGTATCTATTTGTTGATAACAGTTTATACTATTAAATTTATTTATAAAATGTTATATTTTCTTTTAATAAGTTTATTGATCTTTGTTTTTATTTTATCAGAGAGCGATAGATTATTTCAGCACACAAATACTTAAAAAGTATCACCAAGTCATTTGACGAACCGCGAATAACTAAATAATTAGTATATGTTTATCACGTATCAAGTCGTCATTGAGTATTTTTTTTTATCAACATTAAAGACCGTATAATTCTAGATATGAATTACGTATGATAATATTGTGTTTCTTTTTAAAGAAAATAAAAACTATTAGATAAATTCTAGAGGTTTTTTTTTCGTTATTAAAAAAAAAATTAATCGTAATTATTAATATTGTTTATTTATAAATTAAATTATTTTAAAAAATATCTTTACAAAGGAAAAAACAATTTTAAAATAAATTAATCATTAAACTTATTTTTAAAAAATATAACTATAATTTTAATTATAAATAAATCGTAAATTTATTATTTTTTATGAAAATTAAATTTAAGAAAATTTAAACCGAATTACAATATTAAATTGTGTTAAATATACGTCCTTATTTTAATTACATCATTAAATTTAAACGGTTGTCGAAAATATAAATATAAATTTTTTAAATATTGATATTGATTATTTTTTTCAATCAGTACGTATCAGATTTAAAATGATAATCAGAAGTCTATTGTTTGGAACATCATGAAATGGTTTACGAAAGAAATTATGAATACATCTGGGACATGATAGATATTTTACTCATCACCACGTATGGCGCGATATTTAGCAAGTTCATTTGGAAAGACTCGATTCAATTCAACAAGCAAGTTAGCCTTGAATTTTCTATAAGCATCGATCTTTCCCTTGACCTGTTCATTTTTCGTTAAAGCCTTTTCGATACAATCCTTTGTGTAAAGCTGAGGATTTCTGCCTTGATCAATGTAGCTGCACAACAAAATAAAATAATATGTTTATTATCAGGATCACAATAATCAATTACAATAAACCGGTTTATGGTGTTTAATTTTTGAAAACTTTTTTTAAAGATTTACGATACGAAACCAGTTGGTTGACTTACTCGAATACTTCCAGGGGAACATGAACATCTTGAACTTGAGATTTTAATTTGTCTATTTCTTGTAATCCATTTACCAAAGACTGACTGAAAGTGAAAAATTATTTCAAATAAATTCAATTTTCCCACACTTTTTTTTTAATTATTAAAACGCCATCTGTCATACATTTTATTGTAAAACACCATGTAATTTAACAAATAAAAAAATTTTATATTGATTAAATGTCAATTAATAAATATTATTTATTACTAATAATTTATTTGAATAATTATTTAAATAATAAATTTACTGCGACAAAAATGACAGAAACATGAAATAGTTAAAAAATATTTCAAATAAAAATAAAATGAATTTAAATTACTTACATTTTTTGATTAAGTACATTTTGTCCTTGTGGTTGAAAATCACTTACAATAATACGTATTTGTCGTACATTTTCAATAAATAATTCAAGTTGACCTTCCAAATTTTCTAGTGTTGACGCCATTTTTATTTTTATCTATAGTTATACATATAAAATATATGAGAGTACTATAACGCCATCGGAATGTGGTAAAAAAGTAAACTAAATATTTTAGTGTATATCAAAGATTGAAAAATTGTTTAAATATAAATTTTCAAGTAATTAGCAATTGGTAATTGTTATTGTACAATTATTTTTTATGATAGTATTAGGGATCATTACAAGGGATTATTTATTATTATTATGTTGAGACACGTGGTCATAGGTAAATTATATTATAAATTTTTAATTATTATTAGTTGCAAATATTGTATAATTTATGTTTTTATTTATTTATCAAATGTATGAAACTGTTATATAATTAAATATGAATATTTCAGGGGGTGGTACCGGTTCCATTGGAAGAGCCCTTACATATGCACTTAGAAATGAGGGTCACACTGTTACTATTTTGTCTCGTCAGGAAACTGGTCCTGACATTCTTTCATGGGTAAATTTAGTTTAGATAAATTGTTTTATGCTGGCTGTAAATTTTTAGATGAATGTGAATGAAGCAGACATCAGACAATTTATAAATTTTAAATAAATAAATTTATAAGTTAAAATAATGAAATTTTAAAAAATGCGCACTAATTTTTCATAGATCTAAAAAAGCATTTTGAAATTTTTATCCTACTTACATTTTAATTAATTACGCAAAAATTTTTTGAATTTACACTTGTCAGTTACAGTCACACTTATAATTTTGCGAACAACTGGAGATTTTTTAAATATCTGAAAGTAAAAAATATTTTAAAAAAATCAGAAGATTTAATTCGGAGTTAAATATAAATTTTTGTGAAAATTAAATCTGTTTTTGTCTAAGCTGAAAGTTGCCGGCTTCTGACAATTTTAGAATTTTTAATTACCAAGTTAATTGTCATTAGAAATTTTTTTAAAAAATATACACAATAAAACTTTTGAAAATTCTTCACACGGAATTTTTCAAATATTTGCGTCAGTATTTACTTTGATTATTGAAAACAAATAAATTTTTTTAATGACTGCTACTTTCAAAATAATTTTTCTTCTTTCAAAATTTTGTTATTTAAATCTTATTAGAACTAAATAAGGTAGAGGTACTATTTTTGATCACTGCTACATTTTGGAGAACCGAGTCACCTCAAAACAAAAAATCTCCATGCCATAGTCAGGATAACGTATGACTTCTTCATCTGAAATCAAAAAATCAAAAAGATTTCTTTAGTACATAAGTTTATCAAAGATCTGAACGAAGGGTTTTTTTCAATAACTATTTATTTTTTAATTAAACAAAAGGAGCAATTTTCGGTAAAAATCAGTTTTTTTTGATTGCACCTTTACCAAAAATTAAAAAATGAATATTTTTTTGATTCCTTCATTCAAATCCAAAATAAACTTATGTTCTAAAGAAATCCTTTTGGTTTTTTAATTTTAAATGAGGTAGCCATGAATTATCCTGCTTGCGGCATGTAGACTTTTTTTTTAGACTCGTCTCTCCCCACTACCACTGGCTTATTCTTCAATATTTTTTAATGAAAATTTAGCAGAATGTTCTTAGAACGATGCTTAATAATGTAACAAATTTTAAGAATTTTAATAACGAAGGTACTCTGAAAACAAAACCACAAAAATATGCTCTTTTTTTTGTATCTCAGACCCATTTCTCCCCTTAAATAAATAAATTCATAATTAATAAAGCATAAATTATTTGTCTAGCAAAATTTAGCAATAAAAGGTTTACCCAAAGATACAACAGACGTTATAAATGTCGCTGGACAAAATATACTAGACCCAATGAAAAGATGGAATGAAGAATTTAAAAATGAAGTATGGGATAGTAGAATTAGAACGACAAAAACATTAGCACAGGCTATCAATAGAAAACCTGATGTTAAATCATTTGTAACAATATCTGGAGTTGCTTATTATAAACCTGATGATACAAAAGAATATACGGAGTATGATAAATGTGAACCATATGATTATTTATCAGGTGAATAATTAATGAACAGACAATAGATTATTTGCTTAACTTCTTCAGTAATTAATGAATCTATTTGTAGAATTTTATTTTCAGAATTAACTCATGCTTGGGAAGAAGCAACGGAGCTTGCTCCAAATTCTACATGTAGACGAGTGACAATAAGATCTGGTGTAGTTTTGGGAAGATATACTGGAATGATTCAAAAAGTTATCATGCCTTTTTTCCTAGGCCTCGGCGGTCCTATTGGCAGTGGAAATCAAATTATGCCTTGGATTCATATTAGTGATTTAGTTGACTTATTTATATTTGCAATTGAAGAAGAACAAGTTAAGGGAATTTTGAATGGTGTGTCACCACAGGTATTTCAAAATTATATTTATTTAAATTATTTACTGTAACTTTATATTGTCAATTAATTTTTTTGTTTTATGGTTTAGATAATTACAAATAAACAATTTACTAAAGCTTTTGCAAAAGCTATGTGGAGACCAGCGTTTATTCCACTGCCAGAATTTGCAGTTAATCTTATTTTTAGTTCAGAAAGAGCGAAGGTAAAGATTTATATTAGTAATAAAAATATTACTTTAATTTTTATTCATAATTAAAACAGTTGTAATTACCTTGAGTTAGACGTTTTTATTTTACTGCAGTTTAAATATTATTATTTTAATAATTTAAACAAACGCATGTTAAATTAAACGATAAGGTAAAAAATCTAGTACCCGATCAGGGAACTAGTACTCGATTACTCCATATATTTGTATGCCTATATTTAATAAAATTTAGTAAATTTAAATATACAAATACATGATGTGATCGGGTACTAATTTCCTGATCGGGTACCGGGTCTTTTACTTCGCTCAAGAATTTTATAAGATTAAAAAATTAATTATTTATGTTTTTATTTTAGATTATGATAGAAGGTCAAAAAGTTATTCCAAAACGAGTACTAGAGTATGGTTTCGAGTATTCTTATTCAGATATTAATGAAGCATGCCAACAATTTGCTGATATTTCTTACATACAACCATATTAATATTTACATTATGATTACTTTGCTTTTTTAATAAAAACTAGTAAAAGCTAGAATACTTTTAAATAAAAAATACTTGATTAGTCATTATTTTAAATCCTTTATCCTCCATGAAAGTTGTGAATCATTTGAAATATTTATTTAAATAATTAAAATATTTTTAAAAATAAATTATTTGCATCTGCGACTATGAGTGTGAATGTAGCTGACAATTGTCAATTTTTTAAATCTCAGAATAAATATATAAAATGTAAGTAGAATAAAAATTTTAAATTGCACATTTAAAAAAATTAAAAAACAGTACGCGCTTTTTTTTAAATTTAAATATTTTAATTTATTTATTTAAATTCATGTTCAGATAGCATTCCCTACTTTTTAAAAATTTTTAATGACTTATTTCAACTGTCAAAAGTGTATGAAAATTTTATCAATTAATAAAAAAAAAAAGAAACTAAAGCATTACTTGAAAAGAGGATAATTTTGTTGGGATATAGATTTGAAAAAAAATTACTTACAGTTATCAATTCGGAGGAACGAAATTTGGAAAAGAAATCGTAGTAAAATTTATGATTCATAAATGACAGACAATAAAAAATTTTTGAATTTTTTTTTTAACAAATCAATTACAAAAAAAAAAAAAAAAAAAAAAAAAAAATGCACATTTAGAAATTTAAAAACACTATAGGCACAATTGTTTTGTTTATAATTTATCATTTTGAAAAACTATTAGCAGTCGACTAATTTCAGTATCATGTGAAATCTTGATGTCAATTTTATAATTCGAATTTTCAAATTTTGTTTAACTTCTAATTAATAACAACTGTATACAATTTTAAACAATTCAATTTTTCAGCAAAATTGTTTTTTTTTTCAATTACAGTTTTAATTATTTGTTAATTAATTAATAAAATTTTAATACAGTTATGACAGTTGTCATTTTATATTTAAAAAAAGTGAGGGGCAATGTCTGAGAATACTTAAAATTTATTAGTGTAATGTAGCAGACCTCAAACGAATTTAAAACTATAAATAAATAAAGTAAATAATTCAAAAAATAATATTTATAAAAAATGCACTTACTAATTTCAAAATTTTTTAAAAATTTTATTTTATTAATTTACTCTATTCATTGATAATTTCAAATTTGTCTGCTACATTCACACTCATTTAAAATTTATAAACTGTTTCATGTCTGCCGCACTTGTTCTAAAAGTACTTAAATATTTTAAAAATTATACAAACACAAACAAATATTCTTAGATTCAAAAACAAATTGTTTTACCGATTGAAAACAAAGTAAATCCTTGCAATAAGAACTAAGTTATGAAAATCAAACATGGCTCACATGATGCGCGCTCAGCTGTTGTTTACCGACAAATGCGTGTCAAAGAAACTAAAGGAAAGATTGCAAAGCAGATTGGATTGGTGAGTAAGATTCAAAGTTTTTTTTCACAACTCGTCGTCAACGATTATTATATTTTACATTGAACAAACAGTGCGCTCCATTATTATAAAAAAAAATCATCAACGCTATGGAGACTCACAATAACAGTAACAATAATAATAACAACAACAGCAATAATAATAACAGTCACCCATTAAATATAACTGTTAATTAATCCAAGAGTGTATAACACCATAAACCAGCCAATAGTTATAATAATAAAAGTAATAACAATAATAATAATTACAATAATAAGAGTAACAACAACAAAAACATAGACCTGAATGTGTTGTCAGTAAAATAATAAAATAATAACAAAATACAAATCGATGGGGAAAGTTATTAGAAGCAGGTCAACGATGATATTAAATATTAAAGGAACGAGTAACTGACCTGACTTTCCTTAAAAAATAATAAAAGGATCTAGAGGAACAACGCATGCTACGTTATTTTATAACGCATTGAGGTTAACGTTTTACGTTTGGCCAAAGGGACACTAAGGTCAGCTTTTATTTTTTTAATTATTTATATTTATAATTATTATTCTTATTTAATTGCCTGCTCATACATAATTAATTAATGAGTGTGAATATAGCAGACATAAGACAAATTTAAAATTATAAATAATTTAAAAAATAAAATTTAAAAAAACGCGCATTTAATAAATTTTTAAATTAATAAGTCCATTTTTTATAAATATTATTTTTTAAATTATTTATAATTTAAAATTTTTTTGATGTTTGCTATATTCACACTCGTATTAATTAATTATCTATCGTAGTAATTTTTTATGCATTCATACTTGCAGATAGCTAATTTTTATATACATAAATAATTAATTAGATTATGTAGTAATAAGTTATTGCAGTTTATTGTACTGAATACTTAAAATTAACTAATAAGATTAAATTACATGACATGACACATGACAGTAAATTATCTGGTCTTATTAAATAAAATAAATCTTTGTGTTGTAATTAAATTTCACGACAAAATGATGACGTAAACATTTTAAGAACAAGGTATTTGTTTAGGATTGTATGTAGAGGTAAGTAGTATGTAATATATAAAGGGGATGGAGCAATGAGTAAGCAAATTCAAGGCTTCTTATTCATTTAAGTTTAAAATTTTACTAGGTTAGGTTTATTTAATTATATTTTATATTTATTATTGATTAAATATAAATGATGGTAAAATAAATAATTGATGATTACTTTTAACTGATTAATTTATTTGTTTTGTTTAATTACAGGGTGCACTATGAACGCAAGGACTCAGTTGTTTGAACTAAGCATGGAGGGCCGTCAAGTTGATGAAGCGGTTGCGAGTATATTTCATAGTGTGCTATTCCATCGTAGTCTTGGTAAATTTAAATATAAACAAGAAGGAAGTTACTCTGTAGGTACCCTGGGTTATCAGGATGTTGATTGTGATTTTATTGATTTTACATACGTGTGTTGCTCATCTGTCCATCTTGACCAGACGTTAAAAAGAGAAATTTCTGGTTTTTCGGAAGCGTTGAGATCAACAGACAGTCCTGGATCGGGACAAATATCACTAGAATTTTTTCAAAAGAAAAAGAATCGTTGGCCTTTTCAACCTGAGTGTATACCGTGGGAAGTATGGACTGTTAGATTAGAACTTATTAAATTAGCAACTGAACATGAAAGACAAATATGCCGTGAAAAAGTTGGTGATTTATTGACAGATAAAATATTATATATTACTGAAGTTATGAATCGTCATGATTATTTACCGAAAATGCCGAATCAAGCTGAGTTAGATCTCATTTTTGATACCTCATATCCTGATGTTCAGCCTTATTTATTTAAATTGTCTTTTACTACATCCGGTCCACCGAGCACGACCATGGGTAACACCATGAAAAAACTCATAAAAGAAACTCTAGCTATTTAGTTATGTATTAATTATTATTTATTATTATTATCATTATTATAATTCATTTAAATACGTTATTACTTTTTTTTTAACGTCCACATTATTACAATTTATTGTCAAACTGTGACATATATTTTTTATCATAAATTGGTGTGCATTAAATAATTATAAATAGTAATAATAATAATAATAATAATAAATAATTAAATTATTCTCAATATCCAACAGTCGTTAAAAAAACGATAAATCCTGTATATTTATCAACTGATTAGTACAAATAATATATAAATATATGAATTGCTTAATTGTACTTGTTTTAATGCCGATTGCATAAAATACAGCAGAATATTATTTTTTTTTTAATTTAACGAAATATTATTAATAATTATATTGTAGTTGTCTTTATATATGTCGAATTAATATTAATATATATTTATAGATCGACGGGTTGTGTATTCTAAATAAAAAATGCGGATTTTTATGGATAAGTAGAGAAAAAAAAAAGATTGAGATAAAATATCAGTGTAATAACTTTATTTTGTCAAATGTTTGTTAACCGGAAGTACTTTGTTTAAACCTAAAGCAAATATAATTCGGAAAATTGTATTGTATCCACTCAAGGATAAATGGAAAGTTTAAAGTTTAAAGTTAAGCTTTGAGTTAGAGAATGAAGAGATAAAAGCCACGAGAAATATATGTATAATATAGTACCTATATATGTACATACATACAATAATATATATCTATAGATATATTTGATTTTAAATATAAATACTAATGTTCAATATATCACGGAAATATTAGAAAAAATAATAATAAGTAAAGATAATATAATAAATTGCGTGGAATATAAATAATAGTTATAGTTTTGCGTTAATTATAATCAAACAATTAATTATTTTATTAAATCATTGTCATAAATTATTAGTTTTAGGTAATAGCGGCTGTTTTTATATGTATGTTAAAGAGATATACGCAAGCTTAACGATTATTTAATTATAATAAACGTAATTTAATCTTGTATCCGCGACGTAGAGTTATTTTTATTAAAAAATTGTTTGTTGCAATTAATTGTCTGTTAATTAATTTTTTTTACATCGTCAATCATGTAAATAGCAATACATTTTTAGTCGTTTAATTATAAAAAATGATTTATTATTGTATGATAATATTATAATATATTAGTAGTAATTTGTTAAAAAATTAATAATAATTAATTGAGTGCCCTAATACTAATCAAAATTATCTTTTTCACTGTTTTAGTGTATGAAAGATTGCGTGGACTTTGTGTGTGAATAAGATATATATTAATATTATTATTAATAAATAATTGTAAACTTGTGACATATTTCGACGTCTTAGAATTTAAAATCGGCTGAAAAATAAATTAATTTAAAAGTAAATAATTAAAAAATTTTTAATCAAATCGAATGAATAAAAATATATGAATGCTAATGTATAAGTAAATTGTAAATGAAACGAGAAAAAAAAATATGAATGATTAATATTAAAATGCAGGCTAGTGTTTTTATTAGAAGTGTTCTTCGGTTTAAAATCAATTTAACTGTACAGATTAATTATAAATTTTAAAAAGAAAAGTTATTATTATATTAATTATAATATAAACTAATTATAGCGATTATTAATTAAAGTAACGAGTGATAATAATTATAATACAGATGTAATTACGTATTGTATTAAGTTAAATAACAACAATAATAATTATTGAATGAAAATAATTAAAATAAATTTTTGCAGTTTGTTATTTCTCTATACTTTTTTGCTGAGTAATTTTAATTAAAGTTATTTTTAAGAGCAAATAAAAGTAACGTTCAATTGTTGATTTATGTACATTTTCTCTTTACAAGTTTTTTTCATCGCTCTTTCCACTGAGTGAACTTTATTCAACTCGTACTTATTGAATTGAATGAATTCATCAGCTGAGACTGTTAAGCCCCAATCACTTTTAATGATTGATGTTAAAGAATTTATTAAAAAAATTACTTTTCAAACTCTTAATTAATTTTATTTTTTAATTATTAATTAACGATAACTCCAAGTTTTTTAGGTAAGTTTCTTTTAGAAATATAGCTATTGTAGGTTTCATGTGGCAGCTTTTAAAGAATATTACTGTAATCTTTTTCATTTTGCTGAGAAATGTCCAAAAATGCCATTGGTTCAAAAGTTTACATATGTATGTACGTATATATATAACGCGCCGTCAAATGGATGCTGGCTTCAATTTTTATCGGATCTGAATGAAACTCGATACACTTGTTCTTTGAAAAATTACCTTGATCAAGTTCGAAGATGAGCAAAATCGATCGAAAAGTTTAGAAGATGCAGGTGTTTGAAATTTTTTTTGATTATTGTAAAAATATCATTTTTTGCTTTATCCTTAAATAACTTTTGAACCGAAAGCGATAACTTAATTTCGTAAAATGCATCTAGAAGTTCGTGAAATTAGCTTTGATTTTCACTACATAACTTGTGTTTTATAACAATTTTCTTCTAACAAATTGATGATCTCGAATATTTGAAAAAAATTGAAATAATTTACTTTCGCAGCTTCATCTTCTCATAACTTCTGAATGATAAGACATAACTGAAATTCGTAAATTTTATAGTGTAGCTCATGAAATAAACATCCACTGACACTATTATAAATTTATTTTTGATTTATTAGTTCATTTTTTGTGGCGTTTCAAAGGTACCAGAATTAATATCATGAGATTGAAATTAAGCCTACACAATTATTTTAATTTTTTGAAATGCATGTTGTAGTTTATGAAATAAGCTTTAATTAACGATTTAGAACTTCATTTTAAATTGATTTAAATAATAAATATACTTTTCCATTCAGGGTATGGCCGGATGGCACTTATTTTCTTTTATGGAAAGTAGGAAACGTGTAAATAGAGTTGCAATAACATCAAGATTGAATTTGATTATTTGAACCGAAGATTGGAATATTCAAATTTAGTAAAAGCAAATTCAAATTTAAAAAAATAAAAAAAAATCTTTGATCATTCAATTGGATTGTACATAATATTTTCTGATATTTTTTCAGGTATATATATTTCAATTGAATACTTGCAAAATATTTTATCAAAATATATAAAACCTCATTTATTTGAAAAAAATTATTAAGACAACAAGAAATTGAAATTTAATAATTAAAATTTAAAAATAATTTTTTAAATTTATTAATGCGATAAATTAAAAATAATGCATCGATTTTTGACGCATCAATTAATAATTCATTACATAAATATAAATTTTATTTATAATTTTACACTTTTAGTGTTACATGTTTATTTACGCTTGCGCGAGATACCGCAAGCTCATGAGCTTCGACGTCCAGAGATTTCGTAATCTAGTCTCAGTCGCGACCCGAAATCAACGCGATTCGCTACCAAACCTGGACCTTAACATTTAAATGTTTTTATTTATCGTAAAGTTTAAAAACAGTTTTTAAAATTAAATTTATTCAAATAAATGATGTTATTTTTTTTAAATAATAAATGCATTAAATATTCAAAAAATATAAAAGTTTAGTATTGTTATAAGTGAGTATTAAATAATTTAAAAGCCGGTTAAACATTAAAAAAAAAAAAAAAATGAAATTGTTGACACATATAAAATTAAAAGGCGAGAAACAATGGATTTGTTGTTAAAAATTCTAGTGTTCTTAATTCGAATAAGTTAATTTACCTCGAAGTGGAAGTTTTCGATTCTCAAGTTTATCTTGTTAAACAACTAAACTAAAAGTAACTAAAAGTTAAAACAACATCAAATCTGTTGTGGAGAAAACAGATTGTTGGAAATCAGGGAAAAGCGTAAAAGCAAGAGAAAACTTACTACTTCAACAGGTGGCCGGTAATACGCGTGACTATCATATTCACGAGCTTTAAAAACTTATTAAATGTAAGCCAAAAAAAAAAAAAAAAAAAAAAAAAAAAAAAAAAAAATAGTAACAAAATACAAAAATTCTATTTCGTCGTTTAAAAATACGTAGTATTTTTTCAGTTGTTAACAATTTACGTTTTCGGAGTGTATTACATTTTTTACCCGTCATTTTTCCTTGACTATAAAAATATGAAATAAAAATAAAAATAAAAAAAAGCTTTATAAAAATGTGGTGGATTGAAAGTATGGGAAAAAGCTTTTTACAGCTCCTAAAATTCTCACAGTACTTCATTCAATTCAAAGGAATCCGAGTGTATGGAAAAAAAAAGTCATAAAAAAAAATCAAATGCTTTATTAGATTATTGCATAGTATATAAATTTTCAAAATAAAGTATTTCATCTCTTGGAATATCAAAGGAATTAATAAAAATTTATTTATTTAAATAAGCAAGATTAAATATGCGCAACTCATAAATCTATACAACAACATAAAAGCTCGACTCCAGTATTTGTATTTATACTTTTATTATACAACGAGTTAGTACTGTAAAGCTGCATAAAAATAAATCCGTCGGAGTCAACCGCAAATGAATAGAAAAATTCAAAATGAACATCACTCTTGCGTCATTGCTATTTAATTTGACAAGAAACAATAGTAAAATAAATTTCACCTTTGACAATAGTACTGCACAATTTGGGGAAGATTTTACAACAAATTTGTACACAAAATTGATATTTTATTTTTTATATTCATTGATATTTATTTTAGGTGTATTCGGTAATATATTAGTGTGTTATGTTGTCGCCCGTAATAATGAAATGCAAACAGTTACTAATTTATTTATAACAAATTTAGCCGTGAGTGACATATTACTTTGTATGCTGGCAGTACCATTGACACCATTGTATACATTTTTAGGCGGTTGGGTGTTTGGTGAAAGTTTGTGCCATCTATTACCCTATGCTCAAGGTGTAAGCATATATATAAGTACATTAACATTAACAAGTATTGCAATAGATCGTTTTTTAGTAATAATTTATCCATTTCACCCGCGTATGAAAGTGAGAACATGTAAAGGAATAATAATAATAATATGGATAGCAGCATTATTGCTTACTCTGCCATATGGTATTTATATGGGTCTCGAAAAGTATCAGTATTGTGAAGAAAATTGGCCGACAGATCAATTTCGTTTGTTATTCAGTGTAATAACTTGTATTTTTCAATTTGTAATACCATTTTTATTGATAGCTTTTTGCTATATATGTGTATCTATTAAATTAAATGATCGCGCTAAATCAAAACCGGGAAGTAAAACAAGTAGACGTGAAGAAGCTGATAGAGAAAGAAAAAAACGTACTAATCGTATGTTGATAGCAATGGTGACTATTTTTGGTGTTTGTTGGATGCCACTCAATATAAACAATATTTTGGATGACATTTATGATTTTTCAACAAACTGGTCATACTATTACTTGTGTTTCTTCATAGTACACTGTATTGCTATGAGTAGTACATGTTACAATCCGTTTCTCTATGCTTGGCTCAATGACAATTTTCGCAAGGAGTTTAAAAAGGTAAGAAGTTGGTACTTAAAAAAAAATTCTTTTGGCTTGTTATCATTTTTTTTTTAGCGAAACTTTTTAGCAGAGCAAACTGTGAAATAAACCACTTTACTAATCAACGGCATTGAATTTTGTGTACTTAGGTACTGCCGTGCTTTTCAAGAATTTCAACAAACTTTACGTCACGGACAACGGATGCTTATAGAAGTGAAAGACTGTGTAATGGCAATGAAGCTATACAAGAGAATTTACTGAACAGTTTGGGATCTAAATTCAATCCTAATGTCACTGAAGAGAGTATACAACTTGAATCAAGACCAGCGTCACCATTGCAATCCAATCAACGTATTATCAATGAATTTACGGATGTTGAAGATGTACGTTTATAGAATTATAAATTTTTCATCAAAATTCTGAGTAAGTTCTAGAGTATTATTACTTTTTTTTTATATATTGCCCTTATTGTTATATCGAAAAATCTTTGTATGGCTTGCAATCCTTAAGAATACTTCCTTTGAATTTAAAAAAAAAAAAAAAATAAATAAAAAAATATATGGACATACTTGTGAGTGTACAAGCGTATATATATTAACAATATGTGTAGACGGATGTATGGATGATGAAGTGGGATATGGAGGAGTATAAAAGTCAAGAGGCGGTGAAGAGTCAGAAGGTTGATATGAAGGATGCAATCTTTCTTAAGTCCATTGAACAGCTCAAAAAGACTCGGGAGTTTTATCACTATATATTATATATTACAACTACTACTGTATGAGAAGATTCTTTTCATGTCATTTCTTTCACTTCGTGACAAAGTGAATTGAAGCACGTGCTTGCTTATATTTATAATAATAATCATAATATACACATACCAATCACAAGATTAGATTTGTCATGTGCTTTTTTTTCATGTCTAATGTGAAGGGTGAAAAATACAGCCGATTTATTTTTTAGAAAAATGATAAGAAATATAAATGACCCTTATTGTTATATTTATATAGATATTATTGAAAACTGAATATGATGTGAGTGTATATATATATAGAGTAGCATGAAATAAATTTAGATTTGAAATTGATAAAAATATAGTAAAGATGCCAATAAAGTACCTATATTGCAATTCTATTTTTCAATTCATGCGTTAAAGTTTTATGAGACGAGTCATCTCTTTTAGCAGCATTGTAACCTTTTCATTCTTATTTATCTCGGCCCTTCCTTGTTTCACAAGCCATATGTTATTGTTATGAATTCCAATGAATATAGATTTTTTCTCGACATTGTGCCATTATTGTGCGGTTATAAAATAATTTTAAAAATAAAAACTTATGTTATTTTATTTTAAAAATGTTATAAATAAAGTTGTATGTTAAATAAAAATTATTAATGTTAATAAACTAATTGTTTTTATATTATAAATGATGAATAAAAATGCACTTTATTGATTGCAAGAGATGAAACTTTTTTTTTTACTCCATTATTTTAAGAATAATGATAATTTTTTTTTTTTTATTTTAAATATGCTCAAACTCGGCTGTAGTTTCAAATGAGAGTCATAAAATAAAAATGCCGATAATTGGCGTGAAAAATTATTATCTTTATAATTTAGTCATTTTTTATCAGCTAATACTTTTGAAAAGTTTTCTTTTTTATTACCTGCTACAGATTAAAATTCAGCCAATTATTCAATCGTTTATCCATTCGCTTTATTACAAACAAAAAAAAAGTTAAATGTTAAATAACTTTTTGTTATTCGATGTTTTATTTGACTCATTGTTTTTAACTAACAAGTTTGTATCATAGTTTTACTATTGAAATAATTTTCCATTTTATTATTATTATTATTTTATAATTTTTTTTTTATTTTTAATAAATAAATAACTGATAAAATATTCATTAATTTTATTTATCTATTTATCTATCTACGCTTGTATAGTTTTATTAATGATATATAACCATCAATGTTATAACGTAAATATTATCGCGTATATTAACATACCTTATTAAACTGAAAATAATTAGTATGCATACACTATGCATGGTGATTTTGTAGTGCTTAATTATGTGATCGAAAATAAGGAAATAGATAATATACACAGAAAAAAAAATGATTTCTTGGGGTAAGGAAAATTTTGCATCATGAAATGAAAACGAAAATTTTCTTATACTGATAGAAGAATTTCTATGTATTTATTTACATGAATTTTTTGTATTTAACAAATGTTTCTTACTATTTAAAAAATGATTTTTTAATATTTAAGACATCATGCCTTAAGAGATGATTTCTTACCTATTAAGAAATCATTTCTTAAATAGTAAGAAATATTTGTTAAATACAAAAAAGTGATGTTTAAGAAAAAATTTCATAAATACTAAGAAATCTTTTTTAAATGCTAAGAAATCTTTCTATCAGTGTAGGACTAGAAAAAATTTCTTGACGCAATAGTTTTTTTCTCATCACATAAGATTTTTTCTGAGCTCAAAGAAATTTTTTTTTGCTTTAAGAAAATTTTCATTTTCAATTTATGATGCAGAAAATTTCTTAGGGCAAGTAAGAATTTTCATGATATCAAATATGTACACTAAAAAATTATCGGAGTAAATCTGGAGTGAATGCACAGCGGATGACTGTTTATTTGTTTGATCCCCTCGGAGTAAAATTCATTCCTATGGAGTTAATTTTAATATCAAAACTACGGTTTGGGGTGAAATTCACTCTGAAAGAGAGTTTATTTCTATATTAAAAATCCGAATCGGAGTGCATGCGGATTTAAATAAAATCCAGATTACTCCACTAAAAAAACAAACTCCCTACTACTCCTTATGCGAAGTGTTTTTTGTCTAAAACTCCGGAACCCCAATTGACGGAGTGAATTCTTATTTAAAAAAAATTTGTAGTCACTCCGAGTTCACTTCGAATTTTTTACAGTATCACATATTATACCCAGAAAAAAAAGATTTTCTTGGTGCAAAAAATTTTTTCTTGCCCTAAGAAAATTTTTATTTTCATTTAATGATGCAAAATATTTCTTAGGACAAATAAAAATTTTCTTGGGCAAGTAAAAGTTTTTTGCTTCAAGAAATCCTTGTTTTTGTGTATAATATGCGATACATATTTGATATCATACCATTTTTTCATCAATTTAATACATTGGTATTAACATATACATATGTATACTTAAATAAATATACATAATATGAACATATAGAGAACGTATATATGTTTTAATATGCCATTTATCATAGTTTCCGGGCGTTTTGATATACTATCATTTATTCAGTGGTAAAAAATCAGTGGTAAAAAAATAATAGAGTTACGATTAAACTTAATCTATCAATGATAATAATATATATCATGAGAAGAAAAAAAAGGGGATGTGGATGTGGATTATATAAAGAAGAAATGAGAAATAAAATAAAAAAAGGGGAAATGAAGATGAGGGTAAGTTTGCTAGAAGGCAAAAATACTTTCGGTGTGTGTTTGAGTGGCAGTAGTTACTAAACTTTACGACACACCTAGAAAGTAGTAAAACCTTAATGCTTACTGACATTCGCATTATCAGCAGACTCGATAAATCCGTATATATCGTTATATAGAAAAACGGACAAGTTTATTTAATCCATATCAATTGGATTCTACTACTTGTTTTTCGTATATTTTTTTCCTGTTCTTAAACATTTCGCAGATAATTATAAAAAAATATTTGAAACATTAAGCCCAATTGAACATGACAACTGTTTGAGTTAATAATTAACAATCGTAGTAAATATTGAGATTACTATAATTATTAAATTTGACAGGGACTGCAGGTAGTAAATGTACTCAATTAGATCATGGAATGCATGTTAATCCCATTGTTACGAGGAATTACTGTATCTGAATGTATATATGTGGCAGTCATCCTATGAATTTCACATTACGTAATTGCTGAATTTAGTCATGTATAATTTAAATTTGTATTGCTATAATTAACTTTTTAAATTTATAATTAATCATTATAAATTATATTATTTATTATTTCAATTAAAAATTAAATTACGGTCGAAAATTATTAATTGTGAAGCTTTATTACCAGATTTATGAGAATGAAAATTTCAACATACATCGTAATATTTTTAATAAATTAATTATTTGTTATTGAAGAGTTTAATTGACCGTTAGCATGGATTGATTGATTGATTTATTGAATTTAAATATATTACGATTTAAATAATATTGTTTATGAATATTTTAATAAATTAAAATTAATTTAAGTGATGATTTTATTTAAATTTGCTTCGAAGTAAATTTTACACCAAGGGGAATAAATAGTCATACTCTTCGCCTTTACTCCAAATGCACTCGAGATTTAATCCGCGTTAACTTCGCAAATTTTTTGCTGTGTAGTTGAAGTAATTCAATTTTTTATTTCAGACAGTTCTATTTATTTTCTATTCTGTATTGTTTCTAAATTGAATTTAACTTTATTCGTTAATACAGTAGACTTATAAATATATATATATTCTAGAAATTTTTTTAAATCGGTTTATTTTCAAAATTACCTCGTTCACAGGCTATTGCAGTAAATTAAATAAAAAGTTAAAAGAATAATATAATGGCAAAAGGATGTTCCGGTAAATAAATTCTATACTATGGTTTTATCTGGTTTCAAAGCAGTGTAAAATTGCACAATTGTCGGGGACGTTTGAAAAAAAAAAAAAAAAAAAAAATAGAGACAAATAACACAATGAAAGGAGAGAAAAAAAGAATAAAATAAAAAGTAAAAAGCATGTAGCAGATGTTAAACTTTTTTGGAAGCTGAGTTAATTCACGTTTTTTTTTTAATTTTCGTTAAGTAGAAGTTAAATAATATAAATAAATAAAAAAAAATGTATAAATTATTCTAGAATAATTTAAGATTTTTTTTCGTTATTTGCATTCATGCAAATGATTCGTTTCATCGTAATCCCTATCACTGTTGAAACTTTAAAAAGAAAAAGCAAAGCTCTTTTCAACTGGTAAGAAAACAAGTTAAATAACAAGATTTGAATTATTTATAAAATTTAAAACCCAATGTAAAAAGATTTTTTACTCAATGCGAAAATCAATTAGTAACAGAAAAATAAAAAAACTAATAATAATAATAATAATAATAATAATAATAATAATAATAATAAAAATAATAATAATAAGTGTATGAAATAAAACTGATAAAGCTGAACGTAAAACTTAAAAATTTTTCAACGTTAAAATTTCTTAGGACGTAAAATTAAGACTAAAACTCTTATCATTACGGAAAAGTAAAAATCGATTCAAGAGAAAGGGATGCTAAGTTGTTAAGAATGGTTAAGGGAAGTTCCTTTTTTTTTCTTATCCTCCGAAAAACGAGAAAAAGGCAAAGAACAGAAAAAAGGATATAACGATTCCTCATTCGTAGTATTACCACATCTACTGTTATTAAGGCAGCAATCAAAAACAATTTTTTGTCTACATTGGTTCGTTAGTCTCGATACTTTTATTTCCATTTATTGGAAAATATATATTGTTCGAGTAATTCAAGCTAAATGGAAATGCAAATGACAATCAATAAATAAATAATTTTCAATAACAAAAATGAAATATTGAGTTACAATTTAAAATAAACAGAAAAAAATTGAAGGCTCAATGAAACTGTAAAATGAAAAATTTTGGTTTAGGTTCATTTTCAAATTTATTGAAGACTGTGGGCATCCTATAGTTCAAAAGTGGGGTTTAATTTGGTACGTAATTTAAATCCTATAAGTTAACGGATTATTCGAATGAGCTGAGGTCAGTTGTCAGTCCTACATCCCTTTTACATTGATTATATCCGTTTATTCGAGAGAGAATCAAGATAAAATACTGGGAACCGCATCTCGTAGGTCGATTGTAGAACACGATGCTTTTATCGCACTCGTATCTTTCATTCTCTTGCGGTTCAATACCCATCGTCGTTCCTACCACCAAGTCCTGATAACCGTATCTCGACATTCACGTCGTCATTTTCCCTTTCAATCCTCCTCTGACTACTCTTTCTCTCGCATAGCAGTCGATGTACATACAAACCCGTCGTTTTTATCGATAAATTTGAATGAGTAAAAGAAAAAATAATAAAAAAATTATTTTTTCTTTTTAATAAAATGAAAAATAACGATTCTTGTGAAATGTCAAAAACAATGATGAATTTCACAAGATAATTATGGCAGAAATGAAAATTGGAAAATGCCAAAAGCAATTGTTTTTGATGTATATGTACATATATCATTGATAATGATTTGTGTTGATACAAAACCTCATACAGGTTTAATTGACCCACATGCTTCTAAAGGTTAAAATATATATATATATATATATACACATAAAAAAAAAGATTTCTCTGTGCAAAAAATATTAACTCAGCCCAAGAAAATTTCTATATATCCCAAGAAATTTTTTGCTCTATAAATTGAAAACAAAAATTTGCTTGGGGCGAGAAAAATTTTTTTGAGAAAAAAAAATTTTTTCTAGTCCTCAGAAAATTTTTGTCTTTTATTTATAATGCAAAATATTTTTTACGCCATAAAATCTTTTTTTTTGTATATATATAAATTTGAAATCCAGTACTTTAAATCTTTTTAATATCAAAAGTAAAATTTCAACAAATAAATTTAATACATTGCAGTTGAAATAAATTCATAAGAATATAAAAAAATAAATAAAAGAAACTCTTCTAGTTTTTTAACTCTGAAGGTAATATTGTCAAGAGATAACATTTAAAATGAAAAATAAAAAGTATAGAATGGAATAAGTAGGAAAAGTTTAAGTGTTTTTTTTTTTTTTTTTTCGGTTCACAAAGTATAAAAGGATATTTTTCACTTTATATATGACCAAATAGACAGATATTTATAAGAGTAAAAGGAAAGTATCAAGACGAAGAAAACTGAAAACTTTTTTTTTCTGTCAATGTAAAAGAATGTTGAAATGAAAAGGCAGCGAAAACATAAAACTCAGAGAATTGCTTGGATATGTAAATTTATGATTATGGAGAAATATTTAAAGATTAAAAAATGAATAATAAAGAGAGTAAAAAAAGTATGTGTGCAGAAAACATTAATTAAAAAAAGGGATCGTCAAGTTTGTTCATATATATATATGACGCTGTATTGTACTCTCGGTATTGCTTTTACCGATGAGCAAACAAACGCGTCATTATCACTTGGCTTCTATGTAAACTTACTTATGTCTCCATTTTATATTGATGTGATATCTATCGCCTCCTCAATCGACACACATATTCGATATACATGAGGCTCTAAATATTACTTTTTATCTTTAATATTAATCACGAATAAAAATTTTAATCAACGAGAATTTTTGATAATAAAACTGTTTTTTTTCTTTTTTTATTACATTTACTTTTTAATACAAAAAAAAATTCTAGCTTTATAAATGTATTTGCTCATTAACTTTATTTGTAATATAAAAAAATTTTGCCCGGCTATTGTTTAATTCAAATAAGAAATTCAGATAACAAACGAACAGTTTTTTTCCAATTATTTTCATTTTTGCAGTTAAATTTTATTTTTTTTCTATTAAAAAATTCCAGAGTAAAATATCTCTATAATAACATCAAATGTTGTTTTTATGTAAATAAAATATACGATTTCTATTTGGAATGGAAAGTTTTTTCATATTTTAAAAAACCTTTCAGATGCTCTTGAATAAAAAAAAAAAAAACTCTGCATTAGTTATGAAATGTAAGTGTTCCTTTTTTAATAATCTATACATGTCTATAATTTATGAGTTTTTTAGTAAATTTTAAAAAAAAAGGTTCAATTATTAGCGGATGTACGAATTAATAAAAAGAGATCGAAAAAATTAATTGTAATGATATAAATTAATTATTTTTCTCTTTATAATTTAAAAAATTAAAAAAAGGGGTGTAGGAAATAAAGAATATAATTTAAATATTAATATAATGACAAATAAAATATTACGAAGTAATATAATACTTCTCAACTTACCAAGATTAATTTTTGTAATTAATCTCGCACCATGAAATTAGTGTCGGATATAAAAGGGAAAAATATAATTATGAATATCACAAGTTTTTAGTGGTTTTTTAATGTCTTATAATTTCACAAAATATCATTAAACATAAATTTAATAATTTTTTAAAATAACTAATTTATGGTAAAAAAACTGCTTATTTTTCAGAAAAAAATTACACTCATAAAAAAATTTTCTGTTATACATTTTACATGTTAAGGGAGACCACTAGTTTGACCCGATGAAACACGACGATTTTTGGGAATTTTTTCAAAGAAAACCCGCATTGAATATTTTAATGTTTTAAAGGTATATGATGAATACAAGATAAAATTTTTGGACCAAAAAATTCAAAATTTAGCGAGTTATTCACAATCTCCCAACGCTAAAAAAAAGTCCCCACTGCCGCAGTGATAGCGACCTTCATAGTGCATGAAATAAAAAAAACCAAAAAGTTTATCAAACTAAAATGTATTTCCCGTACTATGACCCTTGGGCTATCAAAAAATTGAAATTTAACAAAATGGCGGAGCTTTTAAAGGAAATTTAAAATTTTTCGCGAAAATTTGAGGATTTTTGGCCTGTCAAAATTACATTTTTGATTCGATCAAAAAAACTGGAGTTTCATGGTATGTAAAAATATATAAAAAAGAAACTGCGATTCAAATCAAATCTGATGACTTGCCTTCGAGTTATAGATGCAGAAATTTTGAAAAATGTATTTTTGAGAACCGATAAGCGGCTGCTCCGGATGGCTGTAATCAAAAAAATTATTCGAGATATGCACCAGAGACTGTAGTATGTTATTTTTGAAGGTATCGAAATATGCGAAAAAAAAAAAAAAATGAATTGATTTTTGAAAATTTTACACTAGTGCTCCCCCTTAATCTAAAAAACAAAAACAGAAACTTGGACTAGATAACGAATCGTGATAATCTTACAAATTCATACCTCCGTTTAAAATATATACTATCTTTAAAATATATCTCATTATATTTATGCATAATCATTTACAAGCTGAGTCGATTATAAAACATGAGTTTGAAAGGAAAACGATTAGAAAAACCAAAAAACAACCGGCAAGCAAACTCAGCACTGTTCTCTACTGAATTATTCAATAAGTAGAGTCGTTTTGAATGAGAAAACACGAAAAAAGAAAAAAATGAAAAGCAAGAATAAGTATGAGAGGTAGAGCTAAAAAAAGATAAGAAAAAAAATAATAAGTAGAATATTTTTTGATCGAAAAACTTATATCGATTTTTACCCTCTTTTACGCTCGTTATGCGACAGACAAATTAATGTAACACGCCTTACAATTCTTTCCATCCCATTCTCCATTTTTTTTTTTTTTTTTTTTTCAATGCTCGAGGCGCTATCAAACTACTTTATGAATAATTCATGTAGCTCTGTTCGTCTTCATATAGACGTAGACAATGTATTTATATTTAGTATATAGTGTATACATATATAAAGTTAAAAAAAACATATACATAAATATCTACATACTATTCTTTGAGACATTGATGTATGTCAGTGAATAAACAGTTGGTATGTCACGCCTATCAAACGTTACTCAAAGTCCAGATTACCCAGATTGAATTGTGAGTTTTCGCCTGACAGCTAAACTTTAATATATATACATAGCAGTGAACTGGGAATGAAATTCTAATCGATATACATATACATCGATAACAACACAACCAAAGCATCGTAGTCTTGGGTAAAATTAATTATTTGTTGGGGAAACTTTGTTTCTAATTTTATTTTTGATTTTTTTCTTGTCACTTAATTTAATCTCATTATTTAGAAAATAAAAAAAACATTTTGTCCCGTACTTTTGGATAATATAGTGATTAAATTGGGTGCAATTAAATTGTACAGAGTAATTTTGTTAATGACATTTTCCTGAGTAAAAAAAAATAAAGAAAAGTAGTTGAGGTGAAATTTAGTTAAATAATTTAGGTAGTAGCAGTTTTAGTGATTGATTTGAGCTCAATAATTAATATAACGTACAGACAGGTGGCTATTATTATGCATTTACTGTGAAATAGTTAGTATTTACGTCGAATTTAGTTTAACATGATACAAACTATATATAACTGTTAGATTGACGTGATGAGAGCTTGCATGACCGAGTACGTGCTCTCTATACTCTTCATTTTCGACTATATAAGTTATATGTGCCACGCGCTAATTACCATTGAACAACTTTCAATTAATGGACAGAAGCTGTTGTGATATTATTTTATACATGTATACTTTATATACATAAGTGTTTACAATGATGTACATTCATTATTATTTAAATATATGAAATCAATATTACAATAATAAATTTATATTAATAAAATTATTTTGAATTAAATAAAACATTTTGTCATAAATCAAAATTTTTTGTGAAAAAAAAAAAAATTATATTTTTAGTCGTACGCAAAAATGTGCATCAAATCATCTAAGCAAAAAAAAAAAATTAGCAAGTACACAGAGAGAAATTTATAGTAATCTTTCATAGTACGTTTATAAAATATCATCCTATACCGTTATGATAATAATTACTGGAAATTATAGGATATAGGCCCATACCTTCTGGGAAAAGTTCTCACATGGAGCAAAAGAGTTTCGTTCTCTTACCCAAAGATAGGAAAACGAACAATTTCTTTGTAGTAACAAACATGATGAGCTTACAGTAACAAATGGAATTGTTATGATTACAAATGAAATTGTGACGTAAATGAGTAGTCGATAGGTTTCGAAAACACATGATATTCACTATACACTGTGAAAAATTTCCTACAAATTTTACTATGGGTGCATTGTAACCCCGGACCATAAGAAAACTGGTACAAAATTTACAATTGTCGGTATGCGCAGACGACACGATTGGGACCTATGCGCATATGTTTACTATGGGACACTTGTAAATTTTGTACCAGTTTTCTAATGGTCCGGGGTTATAATGCACCCATAGTAAAATTTAGTGGGAATTTTCCAGTGTAACAATATCATCATAGTTCAAATAAAAGCAGGCGACTGATTCCAGCGATTTATGAGTTATAGGACAACTGCTCAGGTAAGTTTAATACAACCCCCTGCACTAGAAAAATTATAATAGTAATTAAGGAAAGCCGTGAGTCTTAGCAAAACAGCTATTTACATTGAAAATAGCCAAAAATGACGATTAAAGTCTGATAATTGTGGGAAAAAAATAAAAAAATGAAGTTATAGGGCGACAACTGCTCAGGAGCTATTATCAGAGTGACACAGTAATGATTACCATAATTCTGTAGAAACTATTCTGATACCAGACAGAAATTAAACCTATAGTTATAGGGATGATGACCATAATATATATGGGTGCCGTTCCTATGATCGACATTTCAAAAAAACCAGTTACTATGTGTTATGGGAACTATACCCATAATATATTGTAATAGTTACTATAAATTTCTCTCCGACGGAAAAAATAATTTTTGAAAAAATTACAGTTTAATAGGAAAAACAATCTTTTCGAACTTAAAAGTATAAAAATAGCTATACTGTAATTCTCACAATATCTGTCAATAATCACACTGTAAGCTGCAATTATTATACTTTTGAACTCGAAAACATTGTTTTTAAAAATTGTCATTTTTCTAATGTTATTTTTTCCGGTTGCCTTTTATTTTCAACAACAAAAAATAGGTATGCTTGAGTAAAAAAAAAAATAATTGAAATTGGTAAAATAATTTAATACTTTACATAGAAAACATAAAACTTCAAAGGCAATACCGTTTGAAGTAGTTCATTCCACATTACCGGTAGTTACGTTGCGACTTTATCGCTGTAGATTCACTAATAAATTTATGAAATTTCGCTTACTTAAAACTTTATAACTTCATCTATGATGCTAAGTCCCAGAATAACTGAGCAGCTATGCATATATGTATCGTTATAATAAATATATATTTAAGACTTTCTCAAAATGATATTACGTAAATGCTAATATATGCTGACGTTTTATATATAGACATGTGAGTAAAATAAAAGGAAAAGCATCTAAACATATTGATGTAAATTTACGTTTAGTTGAATGCAGATTAAATTGAATTATTTAAATATGTGTACAGCAACATTGAATTTCAATATATGAGAGACATTTGTATATAAATAGTCCTTAAAACTTTACTGAAATACAGAACTATATTCCGATATAGTGTGACATTATAGTTACTTATATATTAGTCGATTCTAATACATTTGAATTAATTTAAAAGTATTGCATATATATTTTAGTTTCGATCTCAGTTTATTTAGAGATTAAATTATAAATAAAAAGTAATAATAGAATTTTCTCGCAGCGTTCTTCTGTAAATATACGGATATAAAGTCAATCAGAACAATAGAATTTTCAATACTTTTCTTTATATATATTATTAAAAAACTTGATATCGAGATGAAAATTAAAACCCAATACAAATATAATAAAAATAGAAATTGATTTACATATTTAAATTAAATTTTTTCTAGAATTCAATACGAATTCATGGATATGATTGAATTTAAAATATCTAGAAACAATTACTATAATTTAAAATTGAGTAAGGATGAAAAAAAGTAATAATAAATCTTTTCTTAAATTGAATTTTTCTTTTATTCAACACAAGCATGATGATTCGCTCGTAAGCTTGGTGAAAATATATTGAGATAAAAAGCGACAACCACACATAGGGGTGGGAGGGGGCAAAGTGGGCTCCTCAAAATTTTCTATACGTCAATAAATTCGGACGGATAGGCTTATCGAAATTTCTTATAGAATGAAGATTAAAATAGGCGACCAAAACTGTTCATTAAATATAATTTATTAAGAAAGTTAAACGGAGAAAAAATTAAAGGAACTGTTCCTAGTACGTTTATGAAATATCATCCCATACCGTTATGGTAATGATTACTTGGGATTATGGGATATAGACCCATACTTTTTGGGAAGGTTTCCATAAATATGGTAACAATTCCTATCGTTATGGTAACAGTTCCCATATCGCATGTGAAAGAATCATGGTAATAATTACCATACTCATAGGAATAGTTCCCATAAGCAAATAGGAACCAATCCTATAACCACATTGTAACAGTTCCTAAGCGTATATGGTAATGGTTACCATAATATTATGGTAATCACTCCCATAATGTATGGGAATTATTACCATAACATTATGGGAATGGTTACCATAATATCATGAGAATGGTTACCATAATAACTGTTACCATAATACCAGTAACTGTTACTGTAATTTTCTCTCCGTGTAGTTATTTGCAAATATCACACGTGTAAAGAATAAAAAATATGAAATCCAAAATTTTTTGGAGGGCCCACTTTGCCCCTACTTTTAGATTTTTCAATTTTAATGGACGCATCATAATGAAGTGAAAGTAAGTATCATGGGTGTAAAAAGAAGTAAACGCATTAAAAAAATTAATGATATTATTATTATTTTCTTTAAGGAGTCCACTCTGCCCCCCCCTACCCCTATGCTAAACTAAAGTAATATGCTTAACACACAGGCCAAAATATTACTCGTCAATCATAATGTTTTATGAATTGCAAAAATAAATTCATAATAGCAAAATATAAAACGATACACGGAAAAAAAAAATAAAAATATTTCTGCAAGAGGAGAATAATGACTTACTCGGAAGTCATTTAAAATAATTGTCTTCATCAACTATATGTATTCCACTTAAATAATATAATTGTACCATTACACGGAGAGTATAAATTGCAATATTCATTATTACAGCGTAGTATTATCTATTATATTGCAGGTTCTGCAAGTTTTTATCCTACTTCTTAGGACAGAAAGGCCTTGATTTGGATACTAACACAGTATATAATTACCTTAAAATCAATAATTTAGCAAAAATAAGGCAAGTTACCGACAATTAATTGACTGATCAGAAATACTCTAATGCCTTGAATTTATTTGTCCTAAAACGGGCTTACGGCGTAGCCGGCTTCTAAATACTATAAAATCTTTCAAAAAACTATGTCCGTTCTGGGCCTATCAACAGAATTGCCAACTCAGTCAATGCTATCTGCTCAGACATGAACTTCTTTGGTCGTCCTAACTCACCCTTTCGTTCGATCGTCAAAAAGCTGGTACTGAATTACAACAACTAACCACGAACCCCCATGTGCAATCTATCATATCTTACAATCCGTACTTAAAGCGTAACTTTTTGTACTCTCTAAAAATGAATCAGTGAAATTCACTTCAAATTAGTGAATATTCACTGGGAACCAGCTATAAGTATACCACTGGTTGAATTAGTGGTACAGTAACTTATTCACTGATTTGCAGTGAATTTCACTAATTTATTTTTAGAGAGAAGATAGTCACAGTTGAACATTTTGCGATTGTAATAATTACGATTCGGAGATAATAGAAACTACGATATTTTTCTCTGTGTACAATAAAAATATAAAGTTTGAATTAGTAGCAGAATAAATTTTTAATGCAAAAAAATTATCAACTAATTTGAAAATCTTGATCGTAGATAAAATAATTTTTTTCATTCACTATCTTATTTATTACGTACAATTTGGGAAGCCTCGTGTAGGTCAAAGCATTAGAAGGCTTTAGCTGGAAAATAAAGATCTAGCATCCGAGTCCGGGCTATGCTAGGCTTAAAAAAAGAAAAAACGGCTATAAATGGACAGGAATGTATATGATAAGGTAAAAGGCCAATAAAGCTGTATCTGAAACGATTAATACAATCGTAATACATACAATCTATCACAGCTTACGCCAATAGCCGGGCAGGTTAAAAAAAAATTTACACGTCTGTGATAAATATATATATATATATGTGCAGGAAGAAAATAAGGTGACAAAAACAGCGGCAATATTGATCAAAAAAGCTCATTGAAAATAGTTAATAGGAGCAACATTAGTGATGACAACACTGAGATTAATGATGAAACAACTTCATCAACGTTAGTTGATATGAGTGACGTTGGTAGGAAAATCAGTTCCTCTAAAGTTTATGAAGACTATGGTATAGGGTTGGAAGTTGATACAAACGAATCGGAGCCGTACAATGGTCCGGTGAGAAAGATAAGAGTATTGCACAAGAAAATGAGGTATTGTACCATTAAAAAACAGACTCAAGTATTTTTATCAAAGACGTAAAAAAGAAATCTCTGACGTTAATGAAAATCGAGCGCGCAAAACTTATAAATTTTAAATTAAATAAGCAAAACAAATGAAGTTTTAAAAAATATTCACTTATTTACATAGTAATGTGGGGCAAGTGTGCGCAAGTCGATTCATTTCAGACTTAAATGCATGGGTTGGCATACACTTATCCACTGCGCACACTTTCCCCACATGACTATAATTTAATTTGTAATAAAATAAAATAATTTATAATTATTAAATAAATATGTTTTTTTGATGTATTAACTCTTGATTTTTTACAACAATACTCCATACCTGTCTTTTTTTATTCGGCAACAAATTCACATATTAATGTTAAATATAGCCATCAATTTGATATTATTCTTTAACCATAGATATAACGTCCACTATTAACGTAGATGGCATAGTTATTAGAGAAGTTTATTTATCATGATTTTTGAGAGATTTCTTGGTTGATAGTCGTGACGAAAAAAAAAAAAAAAAACATTATTAAGAAATTTAAGCCACGGTTAAAGTTAGCTGAGGATAAAGTTCGATCGAGTCTCATCACACACTCGGATCAACTCCTTTTCTTATCAGAAAATAAATCACGGGGGCTAAGAACTCAGTTTTAATATGCACAGCATATATAGGACAGCGATCAGTTAACTGTTTTATATTCCAATCATGGCGATACTACGGTGATAAACTACATGAATAACACCCATTGAAAATTATTTCCTAATTATGCAACCAATATTTATGATAAAAAAAATTTTTTTTCTTTTTTAACAGATTTACTTTATTTTTTTAAAAATGGATCTCAAAAAAACTTTTAAGCTCTGACTATCAATTCATGTTTGAAAATCACTATTAATATTTATCAATTTACCGGATATTCATACCATAAATACAGTTTTTCATGAAATCCATTAATCTTTATATATATGTATTGTAATAAGTACACAAACAAATGACCAAGCTTCATATTTCACCCTACAGCATATACACAACCTCCGTACAATACTGAGTGGGGTGGACGGGGCAAAACGGGGTACCCCAAAATTCTGCAACAAAATTTTTTTTTTTAATGTTCTCTGAACATTTCAAAATCACTTTTGTAAATATAATTGAGCATTACTTGAATTTTTTTGCTAAACTTTTTGAAAAATCAAGTCAGTCGAAAAATGTTAATGACTTGTTTTATGATAAAAACTATTAAAAATGTTTTTTTTCTTCCTTTGTATCTAATAGTCAGGTGAAATGTAATTTTTTTTGTAAATTACTTACAAGAACCAATCCCTGGTGGAAATTTTTCGGACTTCAGTCTTAAAAACTCAGTTCTACAATTCTAAAGACTTTTTCAGAGTTCCAAAGACTTTTTAAGACGGAAGTCCGAAAAATTTCCACCAGGGATCCAAGAATCCAGAACTTTTTTTCCAACTTTTTTAGTGGGTATATACATATATGTATACCTTTATAGAGAGGTATACCTTATTTTACCCGCAAAAAATGAAAAATTGTTTTTTTAACGATAACTGCTTTCTTAAGTGCCCGTTTTTGCCCCCCCCCTGTCTCTTCACTAAAACATTTATTTAAACGATTCATAAAAAAATTTGTATTCTCGGTACGAAAATTCAAAAATCGATTCTTGTATGTTTGTTTATTTACTATTATTATCATTCTTTCAAAATCTAAAAAATATGATAAATACTATCCACGTTAAAAATAATTATATTGGTAGATATTTGAATAATTTTGTAAACACATAGCTAAAGGCGTCATGTATGTTCAATTATGTATAGATGATACATGAATTTCAATTTCCACTCTCTTTTCGTCTTTTCCGTCATCGGAATTTCCTCTTTGTGCACATATGTGCAGAAAATATATAGATAGACACAACAGAAAACGCACGTATGTGCGAGGAAGTCACTCGCCTGTCTAGTTCGATGGAATATGCAGAAAATGGCCGCCCAAGCGATATCTGTCTATCGCAACGGTGCCATCACGATCCGCTCCAAATAACACGTATTGCTATTACCTCGAAATTACCTTGAAATATTTCTCACAAGAGCTGTCGTTACTAAAATACGTCATTCAAAGTATGAAATACGTCTCATAAGTATGACTACTTTATATGTATAGATATATTCAAGTGACAGAAAAAATGTAAAAACACATTTGATATTAATAGCAAATAATATAAAGCAGCAGAGCAACATTGTAAATTAATATTTATTTTTTATAATCATAAGAATTTGAGTTTTATTAAATTTAAATCTACTGTCTTATAAATTGACAGTTTCAGCGAAAATAAATTTTTATTACTGTTTGAATGAAAAAAATTATTGACTAATGTATATTTTTATGATGACATTAGAACTTTATGAAAATCGATCTTTTATTTAAAAGAAAACACTTATAATACAAAGTTGGAAATATTAATTTATTATAAAACTTTCTGCATATTAATGCATAATAATTACTGATTATGATAAGCTTTTATGTTATCGGATTCTATGTGACATTAAAAAATAACGCGATGAAAAAAAATACTCTTGGAATTTTTTTATTCAAATAATATATATGGTAGAAACCATTCGTTTTTTTTTTTAATTTCTCTTTTATCGGCTACGGAAATCCGATAAAATGGGCCATTAAATCCAGTTCAAACACCGCGAAAAAAAGGCGTGGTAAAAGCTGTTATATATTTTTTTTTTTCACAAATCCTTTTACGGCGGAAAAAAAAATTAAGCAAAAAATTTTTGAATCGCTGGTTACTAAGTGATCGTCTTATTAAAGAATAAAATAAAAAAAAAACTATCGACTGAAATATGTAAATGTTGCTAAAATATAATTTTGTTTATGACATCACAATTATATTACGTGTTGCAGTACTTTTCATCTAAGAATGACATATTTTTCTAGTTTAATATAATGAAAACGAAAAAATTTTCATTTTAGATTCATAAATATTAAAATGTAAATTATGTTATGTAAAAAAAAACTAAAAACGACTATGATCACGAAAAATTACTTCACGTTATTCAATTAAGATAACATACACTGTAAAAACTTTTCAGAGTGAACGCGGATAACTTTTTATTCATTCACTCCCTTTCGGAGTGAAATTCACTCCGACCGGGAGTTATCGCCGAGTAGATATTTTTTTATTTATTTAATTTCCTTAGATTGAATTTCACTTCGAAGGGGAGTTTCGGAAAATCTTAATTATGAAAAAAAACTAATACATAGTGAACTTAAGTCTTTGATATTTAGACATTTATATTGAGTACGGAAATAATTACGAGCTCCATTTTCATATATTCACGCGAAATGATTTTTAAAAATTATGAGCAGCTGATAATAAAACTTTTACAAGTAAGTATGATTCCACCGAGTCACAAACTGTCATACGACTTACATCAACAATACCACAAGATAACATTCCATATTGTACATAAAAACTATGTCACTATAGCTATTCAATAATTGAAAATTTTCACCATGTAATATATAAAACTATAATTTAGTAAGTTACTAAAACTTTTTATAAATCAAAAACATAATATTTTAAGTTTAATTATTAATATCTAAATAAATTATTTATTGAAATAATTATGTTTTTAATTAACACCTGTTTCTATTAAATATAAATTTTAAATAATAAAACTCCGGACCGGAGTTAATGCGGATTGAAATAAAATCCGGGTTCACTCCCGATTTGTTTTATGTACGCATATATTAATTAAAAACGATATTTGTACTTCTAACTCGTTGAAAAGTCTGTCATGTGAAAAAATTAAATGGAATACTTTTATTTATAAATTAAAACGTTGGTTTAATTTTTAACAGGGGTTCGCACTTTTCTCTCTATTACACTCAAGTTCACGAACGGTACTATCTTTGTTGCACTTGTACAGTAAATGGAAACTTTGGCGGAGTTTTTCTCTTAAACAAACGAATGTTATAAAACAATTAGGGTGCACTTCGCTTGATTAAACAGCAATGCACCAAAGTGCGATCTATGGTTTGTATTGAGAGATTTTGTTTTCGAAATAAACCCAGCCGGAAATATTTGATAACCCCCGTTAATGACCAATGTAAAAATATTTTCATATATATTTAAACTTTGCTTCAATCAAACTCTTTCTAACAATGGAAAAATATTTTTAAAAAATTTGGAAAATTCAACAGTGCACATAGAACGCTCATGTTATATTTCAAATAATCTATTTTATCCTCATGTTCAGATGCTCAAAAAAAAATTTCTACGGGCTTTTTTATAGTCTTTGTATATTAAAATCCATGCAAAGAAAAAAAGAATTCTTTTTTCGACTGACAACCAATCAGCTAAAAATTCAATATTTTTTTAGTATATTAAGGCTGATAATATTATTTTTAGAGCTTTTTCAACTTATAAATAAACTCTGACTGATTTTAGTTCTACTTAATAGTTTCTTATAAATATTTCGTCGTAGCTCACACCACTTACACTGAAAAAAAAAATAACTCTCGTAAAAACAACATTTTCTTAAGTAGTAAATCAATAAAAATTATTACATCATCAATTCCATATTGAAGCTGAAGAATAATTTTCTTGACAGAAAAAAATCGAAATTTATTTACAGTACTCAAAAAAAAAAAAAAAAAAAAAGATCAGCATATCTCGAGCTGAACTCAGATTTCTTGGATTAAAAAAATGACTTTAAATGAAGTCATCAAATTTTTCCACTAAAAATATATATGAGATTTAACATTTTGAAGAGGATTATTTTTTGTAAGAAGAAAATACAATATTTCTAAAAGTTATTTTTCTCTGTGTAGAAAATTTTATAAAATCCGACAGATTCTCATTAATTTTCATAGAGATTTTATGAGAAAAAATGAGTTCTATAAAAAAAAGTACTGCATTCATTAGAATCTATTGTTTTTTTATGCAGAACACTCTTCTCCCTTATGTATTAATTTTTTTTTATGATACGTTTTCTGCACCAACAAAAGATTATAAAAAATAAGTTGACTTGTTCTATGAAACATTTTTCATTTCCTTTATAGCTAATTATTCACATTAACTAATTCATTCTGTCTAATACATACCAATCCTTTTAATAACACTCGAGTCGTTTAATTCGTCTATTTGCTGTAGTTCCATTTGCTGTAGTTCTACTCGCCTTAATTACCAGTTCTGTACTTTCAAAGTTATCTAACTTTTGTCATAAGCCCTTTGAATGTTATCTGTTAATTTTGATGACAATTATCCCCGCATCCATTAATTCAAATAACTCACGTTCCTTTACAACTACCGGATAATTACATGCAATAAATAAATGGAAAATATTGTCCTAATTGACGTCAAAAATAACTAATATAAGCATAAAGGTTAAAATCAAATTTTTTAATCAAAAAATGTTCATTACATCGGAAAAAACTTTTCGGAATGAACACGGACTTAATCCGAAATGAATGCGGAGCGGATGATTGTGTATTTATTTAATGCTTTTGGAGTAAAATTCACTCCGAAGGGGAGTTTATTATCATTTTGAAACTCCGGTTCAAAGTGAAACTAACTCCTAAAGGGAGTTTATTTTAATATTAAAACTCCGAATCAGATTGAATGCAGCTGCATAATCTGAATATATGTCGCATATATGAGACATATATTCAATTTTGCCCGTATATATCCCGCATATATACTTTTTGCATACGGGAGATTTCAATAAATTCAGATCACTTCGAAATCACTCAGCTGGAAAAATAAACTTTGTATTTACTCCCTGGTTAAAAATGCTTATTGAAAAGAATCGAGAAGCGGTCACTCCATGCAAACTGTATATCTATATATACAAACAAAAGAATTTAAATTATTGACAAGAATTCGAATTTCATCATTTTTAATCCTTTTCAATCAATTTTTAAACAGGGCTCTGTATGTGGAATAATTTTTCTCTAAAACTCCGGATTTAAATAAAATTCGAAATTACTCCTAATTTACTTCCGATTTTTTACAGTGTAGATGGTTTTTTACAAAATTTAGGGAAGAAGTGGTTCCTTAAGAAAAATAATTATAATATCATTAATTTTGTTTTACGCGTTTACTTCTTTTTAGACCCTTGACACTTATTTAGGGGCAAAGTGGGCCCTCCAAAAAATTTTGGATTTGATATTTTTAATTCTTTACACGTGTGATATTTGCAAATAACTATAAAATAATTGTATTTTAATAATATGAAAAATCATTTCAATAGTCTGCTGCGATATAACTTTAAAACGTTATTTTATTATCTTTAACTTTCTTAATAAATTATATTCAATAAACAGTTTTGGTGGTTTATTTGAGCTCTCATTTTATAAGAAATTCCGATAAGTTTATTATGTCCGAATTTATTAAAGCATGGAAAATTTTAAAGGGGCCACTTTGCCCCCATATTTTTTAAAGTTTTAAAAATTTTAAGGGCCCGACTTTGCCCCCTTCTCTTCTACTATGAATTAAAATAGAGTGGTACTTGTATAAATAACTGTAAAAACAAAAATTATAAACATTTAGCATTTACTTGTTACATATATAGATATATGTATATGCGAACAAATAACTCTGGCAGTGACATTAAAATTATATAACGCAAGTTTTGCTAAATGGTTTTGAGATTCTCAACGAGACACTTAAACAGTTGCCTACCTAAGCAACCAGTGAGAGAGAGGAACTTGAAGTTCACGGGAAATTAAACCTGAGTGAGATATGGCTGCTATAAGAGGGGTATAGAGGTACTACAGAGGGTGAACGAATCTTTATAGAGTAAGAGAAAAGGGGGATAACTGTTGAGAGAGAGTTAGCAGAGGAGGTGGTTTGAGTCCAAATAGCTCGACCAAGTTAAATGGATCTCTGCGAATGTACTCTCTCTCTAGAAAGCGATTCGCACGACTCGACATCAAGGACCTTTTTCTCACTTTCTATATTCGTCTATTTTACTCTAGTGTATACTCACCAAAGACTTCACTTTTGTCCACATATATATGTGAATGTGTAAGTATATATATAAAACAGCGAAAGTTATAAGTATATGACTGAAATAAATTCATCGTTGATAAATTCCTTGTCTTTGAGTTTTCGTAAATAAAAATCATCTTAATTACTTTTTATAAAAAGTTATTCTTTAAGGTATATTAAAAAGTAGTTTTAAATGTCAAAGTTTTTTAAAAAGACATATTATTTATTCAATAGTACCGACAAATATTCATTTGATCTTTTTTATTAAAATTCATAAATCATACTTATGGACTTTTATACGCCTTTATCAAGGCACCAGAATATGAATTATTAGTGACGTGATGTGTATTCACAAAAAGGTAATTTACACCTGATGTGACTTGGACGAGCAAATATTTCGCATGCTATTAAATTAACTTATTGAATTTTTTTTAAATTTTACTACCGTTATTATCTTTACTTTTTTAAATAATTATCATAATAATTAAGTAAATTTTTTTTTAGGATAAATTTAAACTGGTTTCCATGCACAGTCAATCGACAGATTTGTTAATGCGACGGGGACAGTAATATTGCTAAGTTAACCATTATACTGATGTAAAATTAAACCAGTAAGGTAACATATATTTTACATTATACTGTAAACAATTAACGGAGTGAACGCGGATTAAATCCAGAGTGAATACGGAGCAGATGACTATTTAGTTATTGAATCCCTTCGGAGAGAAATTTACTCCAGAGAGTTTATTTTGATATCAAAACTCCGAAAGGAAGTGAATGCGAATTTAAATAAAATCCAGATCCTGAAATCACTCCACTGAAACAATAAACTCCCTATTTACTTCGAATGTGGAGTAATTTTTTGTAAAAGTTCCGGAACTCTGAGTGACGGAGTAAATTCAAATTTAAATAAAATCCGAATTCACTCCCGATTTTTCACAGGGCAAAAATAAATCTGTAGATATTCTTTAGCAGCATTTTAATTATACGGACCATCACCAAATCACAATTGTTACAGTACATGAACCCTGATAAAAATTCTGTGTTCAAGTATCTGCGTATTTGAATCCTCCCGAGTAAATATTTGTTTAATCATAATAAAAATATATTCCAACCAAGTAACATTTTCTTGATTTAAGAGTTTTTATACTTATTTTAAGAAAATTTTTTTAGGTTGGAGTACATTATTACTAAAATTAAACAAATAATTTTTTCGGGAGGATTCAAACACGCAGATACTTGAAAACAGTATTTTATTTTTTTAGTGAAGAAAAATTGACTCAAATAATCTACAAATTTTTTTATGCTGTCGATCAAACTTGAAACAGGAAGTTTTCGCTAAAAAATTATTATAGGCTTAGAACTTATTGATAAATTGTAATAAAAATTATTTATTTAAAATAAGAATTATAATAGTTACAAATATAAAATTTTCAGAGGCTTACAATTATAATAGTACAGCATAATAATTTTTTGGTGACTCAACTTTCTGTTTCAAGTTTGTCGACAGCATAATGAAAATTCGTACATTTTTTATCTCTATTTGTCTCCGTATTTACCAATCTCGATAGACGGTGAGTCTGCTCTGAGCTTTTAATTCTTTCTATTTCAGTGAGAAATCATAATCAAAAAGTAAAATTTTTATTTTTCATCGGAAATTATTTTATTTCATTTTTCATTTAATATTTTTATGATTCAGTGATTTTTATCAAATAAAAAAAAAATTATTAATATTGACTATTGTGAAAAATTGGAAAATATTGATTAAACGATGATATTTATCATCAATTAATAATTATAATTTTGATATAAAAATAACCAATTGGTTACCATCATTTGAATTTAAATTTTTCATAAAATCCTTCGTAATTCTAAAAATTTAATAACTACATATTCGAAATAAATAATGTCAATTTTTCAATTAATGAAATGAATATTTTCCTAAATTCCTCAACTTACTCTCAATTCCTCAATTTCCAAAAAATGTTTTTTTTAAAGTTACATTCATATTTTTATTTTTTCTATATACTCGTTGAATGTTTGTGCAGAAAAAACAAATAAATTGCGCTTATGAATAAAAAGTAAATAAAAAAAAAAGAAATAGATTAAAGTCCGCAATAGATTGCAATAAAGAAAGACAGAACGAAAATGTGAAAATGCCTGTAAACCTGTAGTCGGTGAAAATGTCTCATTTATCATGGATTCGACCAGGTATTTTCCCAAAGTACCCGATCAGAGATTCTTCCACTGATTAAACAGAATCGAGCTCGATTGAATGAACACACCTACAAAAGTTGTAGCGATAGTGTGTGTAGTAATCTACCGAATAAATTAACTTCAAAAAAGTAAATTGAAATTAACTATAAATCAAGCGACCTCAGCAATTTGGAAATATATATTTGTATCACACGTTAAGCTCCATAACAACTTGTAAATTAATTAAAAAAAATATATATAACAAATAACAGGCGTTGATTAATTGAATCTGTGGATTAAATTAAACAGTAATTATTGAGGTAGTTTTATATATATATATATATTTTATGAGTAGTTTCATCTATCATTAGATAGTATAATTAATCCCTGCTGGGATTTTAATGTCAAATACACGATGATACTCAATTACCCAACTTCGGTTAAATGTTCTATATACATACATATTAACCGTAATGCATTTTATCACTATGTCATATTGCTTTGTTACTGCAATGAATTATTTTTTGCTGCCTGAATTTAGAACGAATTGTGTTGAACTAAATTTTGAAATTTTGCCAAGAGAAAATTTTTGATTGTAAAAAAATTCAATTTCAATCAAGTAATTTACATTTTCTGTAAAATAATATCATAAGTAGAAAATTAATTAAATGCAAAACTTAAACAAAACCAAGTCTTGATTAATGCACGAATCATCTAAATTGGTCTTTTCGTTCACTGGCTCTAATTTTTTGTAGATATGTTATAATTCACAAAAGTATAAATAATTTTCAACTTGACGATCTCAAGGATTTAAGTTTCACAAGGAGTATTATATGACTTGAAGAACTTTAAAACATATTTTTTATTGTCCGAGCTCGCAGACAATGAAAAGTTTGCCATCTGACACGCAGGGTTAATGCGTTTTCAAATTTTTTTTTAATACCTCAAAACTTTCTTTTCTTATTGATCTCCCAATTCAATTTTGTAGTCTGTAGCATAACTTTTAATTGCCGTAAATCCAATTTTAATTTTAATTTGTCAAAGTAAATTTTCATAGGAAGTTATTCAAAAATTATTTTAAAAAAGTGGCAAATAAAAAAAAAAAAGTAATCAGGTAATTTTTCACAGGAAAAAGTATAATTTTTTCTTCATTTTACTGTTCTAATTAAAATAGTCAATATGTAAAAAAATAAAAATCGATTAAAAAAATATATGATATAAATAACTAACTTTTTTTATTCAAATTATTAATTTGAAAATTTCGATTCATTGTTAACTTCAATGATTAGTTGTCATATTTATCAAATTATTTTCGTTGTACTTTTTTTTAATTTCTATATAATAAAGTAAATTCAATTTTTAAATATATACCGAGTAACAAACGAGTTCTATATTTTTTTATTCATCTCGTAATTAATATTTTAATTAAGGTTCCAATTAATTTTGATAGTACCGTCAGTACACATATTTATTTGTAAAAGCTTAAAGCAGAATCATAAAATGTATCCGACAGTAGAATTACTGCATTAAATTTTTTGAAATGAATAAAAAAAAAGAAGAAAAAAAAAACGTTTGTCATAGCAATTCTACATTTTCTTTATTAAATACAATATTAAAATTAAAAAAATTCATGTAGGAACTGTAGATAACTGTACAGTAAGATAACAAAGGATTGTTAATTTAAAAATGGATTTGCTCGGATACGTTTTTTTGTAACATGACTTTTTTTTTTCATTTATCTTTTTTTATTCATTTAAAAGCTTATGAAAGCCTTAATTCAGTGAAACAATATATCAGGATCACCCTAAAATGACTAGATCCCAAGGGAGATTAATTGCTATGTAATTTTTTGGTAATCTATACGATTAATGTCTTTACAAATACTTTCCCCTTTTCACCTTGCAGATTACATATGAAGATTATAAAAAAAAAAAAAAAAAAAACTTGATTGTACATTGTTCAAATTACCTTATTATAAAACATCATTAAAATTTTTTTACCTCGTTTATAGTTCGATAAGTAATTAATTATAATTATTTTGTTTGTTTCAGAAGGAAAGCTGACAAAAGTCGATAAAAATGAGAATTTACTGCCAATAGTAATTTTCCGTGACAAAAATAAAGACAAAGAGAATTTAATTATTACTGATCGACGATAAATGAAGTTCGATTTGAAGTAAATAGAATAACGATCGTCTGTTAAGTATTATTGTGATAGTTAAACTTATATATGATATTTAATATAAATGTCAGCAGTTATAACAAATAATTATTATTATCTTTAAATAAAAAAAAAAAAAAAAAAAAAGAAAAAACTATCGTTACTGAAAGTACTAATGATAAATGAATGAACAATAGGATATTCGAAATTTATTTCTCTTTGTGATAATTTAAACTAAAAAAAAATGAAGTATGTTTTTGGTGTGTTTTGGTTTGGTGTGTAAAATTGATGTTAAATCTTGTGAAGATTTTTAATTACATTAAAATTGAATAAATAATTAAATACTGTTTGAAGAATAA
The DNA here is from genome assembly GCF_026212275.2 of Microplitis demolitor. Lineage (NCBI taxonomy): Eukaryota > Metazoa > Arthropoda > Insecta > Hymenoptera > Braconidae > Microplitis > Microplitis demolitor. Next base: position 18,885,850 of record NC_068548.1, read on the forward strand.
TTTGAAACATGTATTAGACGGTTGTAAGCTGTACCTGTATATGACAGAATTGTTAAAACTGGATGTCAGTGTTTAGAAACAAGTGAAATTGGTTTATGTTAAAGGTTCGTTGTTCATTTAATGAGCGACCTCGGGAAATTGAATCAGCCTCTTGGGTCATAGCAACCCCGCGGGGGTTATAGTGCGCATTTTCATTTTGTATATCCGATAACGATAGTACTTTAGGAGAAATTATTGTATAGTTTATTGTAAATAAAAAATTGTAATAATGAAAATTCTTTTTTTTTTTTCAGTTATTTTTCAAATAAAAAAGAAGCATGTATTTGAACAATGTTATGCATTTACCAATAATTTTTTATTATAATAAAATAGTTGAAATAATTTAATATCAAACTTCTTATACTGTTGTATAACTATACATATTGATTGTTCTAACATAATTTTACACCGATAGTAAATTAATAAAGTACTAAAAGAATTTTTATTTTGATTAATGTGTAATTTGGAAATTCAATTATTAATAAAATAATATTGACTATTTATTCAAATTAAATTTAATGAAAATTTATAAGAATATAACTTGAAATGAGTATGTTAAGAGAGTAATATTATTAACAAGTTACTAATTCTTGTCACGTATTTGTAGAATGAGAAATTACAATATCTACACATGCACTCAACTTGTCTTATTAAATTCATACTATTATATTAATGAATATACAGTGCAATACAACTTATATATATCTGGAAACCCAACTGTATTGATAAAGTATCTTAAAGGATTACAACCACACAAGGTGGTAGAGATTATTATCAGTTGCGAAATTGTAACAACTCGCGGAGCATTGCTTAAAATAATACATTTCAAGAACATGTACCTTGCAATTTATGTGATTAAGGATAAGGATAATACCTCAATTAATTAATATATTAAAAAAATCTATTTAAAAAAAAAAAATAGTTGCTTTAATATTAGATCGTCGTTTTCACCACGTAAGTCGATATTTTGTAAAAAAAAACTTTATTGCATTTCCTGTTGGCAATCGTCGTAATTGAGACATGGAGAAAAATGGAGAAAAAAATGTACGAATTTTTATTGACTTATTGATGCTGTCGACCTAACTCGAAACAGGAAATTGAGTCAATAACAAATTATTATGCTGTACTATAATTATAATAGTCAGCCCTTAAAAATTTTATATTTTCTACTTTAAGTCCTTCTTTAGATAAATAATTTTCATTACAATTTATCAAAAAGTTTTAAGGGTATAATATTTTTTTTAGTATAGCATAATAATTTTTTGGTGACTCGTCATGTTCCAAGTTTGGTTGACAGCATAATTAAAATTCGTAGATTATTTAAAAAATGTAAAAAGCAATCGATATTTTCAAAAATTAAGATAAATTAGTATTGTTTTCATGCGCATGAGCGAAAAATAATTATGTAGTGAACAAAAATATCTGTATATTAAACTATTTTTTTTATAAGTTGAAAAAATGATCTTTTACTATTTTTTAATTCTACTGTATAATTCAAAAAATGGAGTTAGGCGGTTTTATACTGGGCAAGACGATATACTGATAGAAAAATGTATATTGGTAATTAATAATTAATTGAATGTATTACAAAAATACAAGGTGTTATAAATAATAAATGGTATAAATTAAATTAAGGTGTGAAATTATAAATATATGTATGATACATAATTATAAATGAGTAATAATTAATAATGAGTAGTGATTATTTTAATTAATAGAAGTAAATATAAAACCGATACTGGAAGATCATGGTTACTGTTTGGGTTTCACCAGCCCCAATTTTATAAACCCCAGTAATTATGAACACGAGTTAAATCACTAGTGGTTATAATATTATATATTTTGGAGTTATATACTATAGTTTACTACGATAATTTTCAAATAAATTAATGAACACTAATTTACTTCGAATAAAATAAACGCCGATCGGCTATATACATACAAAGTTTTTATTACGATTAAATAATTAAATGAGTAAATAGCATCATTTTTATGCATGTACTTGATAACTATAACGAAAATTATTTCACAGGCAAATACAGATTAATAGAGTAGTAACAAGTTTTTTACATTAGATGTAAAGGAGAAGAGTGAACCACCAAAGAAATCTAATTCAGGACAATGATTATTAACTAAATTCGCAATTCTGTTTCTTGGTCCATATATACGTGGTTTTTTGCTGTTTTGATTGAATATAGCAGCTTTCGGGATCTTAGATCTGATCTTGAAATGAAAATGTACCAAGATTTCAGGGGATATACCCATCGAGTGTTTCGGAAAAATGTATTAAGTCAGCACACTGACTACGACTCTGCAGATTATTCATCTTGTACTGACTGTAAACATCATCGATATTCCTTGAACATAAACGATATGCAATATGTTAGCAGAGCGTGTGCTGAATTTTTTTTATTTTACCTATCATTACCTTCGTAGCAGGAAACCATACTATTGATCTGTATTCAAGGATCGGTCTGATCAAAGAGTTGAAAATATGAACGTGTGGTTGTTTTTGAAGTCTTTCCCGGATGTGAGGATACACCCGAAAACTTTGTAAGCTTGCGAGACAATCTTGCATCGGTGTGTGCTAAGAATGTAAATTTAGTACCGAAGGTAATCCTGAGATCCTTGATCGAGGTAGAGTTCGGCAATTGTTTTCCATCAATATTATAATTGTACGTCTTGTAGCCATGTGATCTGGTGAATATTATGATTGCGCATTTATTGATGTTCGGGTTGAGTTTATTCTTGAGGCATCAGCTAATGCAAAGTTATTTTGATAAAACCATAAATTCACTAAGTGGTTTTGCGATTATAATTTTAATTAAATGTGTTTTTTTTTTTACTTGATGATATTTAAAATATGTGTATGGTATAACGTCGTTATTTATATATTACTTTTTTTTTTAATATAGTAAACCACAGGAACGGTGGTTGGCGTAAGATAAGAAAAGTTCCAGGGATGCTCACAATTTTTTTCTTTTTCGGTCCGCGGATGAAGAAAAAAAAAGCTTGAGCTCAAAAGGATGGAAAATGTAAAAGCCAACTGGTAACGACACAGATTTTTCGTAAGTATACAAGTTTCTTTGTACCTTCATAAAGAAAATGCGATACAAGAGGAAACAATTATGAGGCAATGGACATAAGAAAAAAAAAATAAAAATAAAAGATAAAAAAAAGGAAAAAAGAATTTACTTCAGAGATGAGTATAGATAATATAAAGAAAAGCTGTCGGAACGAAAGGTCCTTTTTTATTTATTTATCCTTTTACTTAGACTTAACACCTACCCGGAAAAATATACTCTTCGATTGATGGAGAGAAAAATAATAATTGTCAAGTTTGTAGATAAATATTATCAATATAAATGGTTTTTAAGATATTTTTCTTTTTTAATAGAAATTATATTAAATTTTTAATAAAACAAATAAAAGCAAAAGAATTTTAAACTGAAATTAAAATAAAATGTTTTCAGTTAACGTAGAAAACATTCTATAAATAAAACAGAGAATGTAATTTTTAATTACTCTTGACTAAAGAAGGAAACCTTTTATTTATTCATCTTTTCCTTTGTCCGGAGAAGAACAAAAAAAAATAAACCTTTCCGGAAAAAAATACCCTTATTTAATGTAAAAAAAAAAAAGTTGTCATAGAATTAGTTAAATGTTTTTTTTTTCTTAAGTGATTAATAGAATAATATTATTATAATCTTAAAAATTGTAAAATCCCAATAAAAAATTGCTTTTATTATTGGAAACAGAATGAAATAAATACTAGTTTTAAATTTATTTAGATTGATGAAAGGGATTAGTTGAATTATATTTCAAAAGCACAAGGGCTTATTATTTTTTACGAAATGACGAACTTTTTACCGAAATATTTTTTAGTGAATGTATGCATACGTATACTTCCGCTAACTGTAGTTAGCAGTTATTCTGTTTTGTAAAATGTACCCTTGTAACAATTTTTTCCGATAAATATATCACGACGAATTAATGTTACCGTGGATAAACTGCATTCTAACTAAAAATTCTGATTTAATTTAATTGAAAGTTTTCTATCGGATTCTATCGTACTTAATTGTAAAATAGTATTTTATTTTTACCGAACAAAGCCGATTGAGTTTCTGTCGAATTAAATTGGACAATTTCATTGTCTTTTGTTTCCAATTGAGTTTCCATTGAATTCAATTTGTCATTTGTCAAAGTGAGTTTCAATAATATAAAATTCACATTGAACGATATTGAGTGAAGCCAACTATTTTCTTTTAACATATACTACAGGTATGCCAATTTCCATTGGGAATTTTGCAAATAAAAACTACACTGCTTCCAATTTTTGGCGTTGAACAACTACTCTATATGGAGAGGAGTTTCTTTGAAAATTCAGTGACGGGTTACACCATTAATATCTGCACCATATGCAAAAAAAAGCTTCATAATTATTGCATTACCTTTTCTAATAGCAGCGATCAGTAGTCTTGTATTCGTTAAAAGTAAGTCGACCATTTTACTTCGTCATTACATTGAACAATAGTCATGTGTAATGGTTTTATGCCAAAGGAAGAGTCATAATCAGCCTTCACAGCATTGACATCAGAACCGTTTTCAATTAAAACATCAGCAATTTCTACGCAATTTTACTTCACTGTCAGATGTAAGAGAGAGAAACAAAGACCTGTAAGTAATTGCGTATCAACGTCTGCTCCAAACACTATTAGATTTTAAATTATTTAAAGATTTCTTTTCATGACAGCAATATGAAAAGCTGTACGCCGAATGATTTTTGTAATAATTACTTCAACTTGCTTACCTAGCAGATAATCGATCAATCGTTCATCACGATTTCTGAAGTTCAATACTGAATCTATTTTTCCACTGTACGCTGGAATGATTGATTATCGTTTAAAGAAAGCATTAGGACGAAAAAAATTGTTATTAAATGTTATTGATTTAGTTTATGATATTGAACTTCTAAGTACTTTTGCAAGGAAGATATTTAAGTTTCTAACCAACGGAGACTTAAAATAATTAACGTTTTAATAACAACATCAAGATTATTTTATGGACAATTTTTAGAATTAAAAAAATGTTTGTTAGATTGAATGCATATTTATTGAATTAAAGTAGATTTCTTTAAGAAGAAATGATAATTTACTTAATTCAAAAAAATATGTTATGTTTTGTACTAAAATAAACAAATAATTAATTAAAAATATATTAATTTTATTTTTCTTTCAGATATCAAAAAATTTATTTCCAATACCCGTCATTTATAAGTATTCAAAGTTTTTATTTGCAAAATTTCCAATGGAAATTGGCATACCTGTAGTATATGTTAAAAAAAACAGTTGGCTTAACTCAATATTGTTCAATGTGAATTTTATATTATTGAAACTCACTTTGACAAATGACAAATTTAATTCAATGGAAACTCAATTGGAAACAAAAGACAATGAAATTTTCCAATTTAATTCGACAGAAACTCAATCGGCTTTGTTCGGTAAAAATAAAATACTATTTTACACTTAAGTATGATAGAATCCGATAGAAAACTTTCAATTAAATTAAATCAGAATTTTTAGTTAGAATGCAGTTTATCCCGGGTAACATTAATTCGTCGTGATGTATTTATCGGAAAAAATTGTTACAAGGGTACATTTTACAAAATAGGATAACTGCTAACTACAGTTAGCGGAAGTATACGTATGCATACATTCACTAAAAAATATTTCGGTAAAAAGTTCGTCATTTCGTAAAAAATAATAAGCCCTTGTGCTTTTGAAATATAATTCAACTAATCCCTTTCATCAATCTAAATGAATTTAAAACAAGTATTTATTTTATTTTGTTTCCAATAATAAAAACAATTTTTTTTTAGGATTAAAAAAAAAAATTAATATTTTAAACAATTATGAATATGAAATTCTTGTTTTTATGTCAAGATATACATGAAAAATACACTATATCCTTTATAACGAGTGCCATATCCTTTTTTGATGTTATTTGCAGGTATATCTTGATTTTTTCGAAAATTTCAAATCCAACTTCACCGCCCATCTTACGGCATTAAATACAATTTTTAAGATCATAATGATGTTGTTTTACTAATCACTTAAGAAAAAAAAACATTTAACTAATTCTATAACAACTTTTTTTTTACATTAAATGAAAGGTATTTTTTTCCGGAAAAGTTTATTTTTTTTGTTCTTCTCCGGACAAAGTAAAAGATGAATAAATAAAAGGTTTCCTTCTTCAGTCAAGAGAGTAATTAAAAATTACATCCTCTATTTTATTTATAGAATGTTTTTCAAATTAACTGAAAGCATTTTATTTTATTTTCAGTTTAAAATCCTTTACTCAACATAATTTCTATTGAAAAAAGAAAATATTTTAAAAAACATTTATTTTTATATTTATTTACAATACGTATTAAAGAATTTAATTACGAAAACTCAAAATATTGAAATTGTTTGATAATACATTAAATTTATTCTAATCATGAAACTTTTCATTAAATATTTCATCTGTTTTATATTCAACGTCGAATAATCAACAGCAGGACATAAATAATTTATTTTATTGATTATCAACTCTTGATTTATTTTATTTCTCTGTAATGACAATCGTCGTTATTTATATTGTCAGAAAAATATATATATTTTAAACTTTCAAAGTTGTCTTCAATTTTTTACGCTCCATAAATACCGAAAAAATATTATCAGACCAAAAATAAATATTTTTTTTGTTTTTCAAATTACTTTTTTCTTATTTTAAGACTTTTAAAAATACGTAGTAATTTAACTCTCAGAAGATCAGATTTAATTATTGACAATCAAAATATAATCAAAACTTTAAATATCTTTATGATAAGAATAAAGTTTCTAAACCAGGGAAAAGTATGACAAACTTAACTGGAAAACCGAGAAATATCAAGGAATTTAAAAATCATAAATTGCCCCCTCCCCTTCTCTTCCTCCCCCATTACTACTAGAGCCCGAGTTGTGCATAATTACAAGATTTTTAATTAAAATTCATTAGTAGCGTTTCTACATCGGAATTCTTCATTTCTTATCGCAAATTTATATTTTCTGATAATCTTATCACAAAAAAATAACCTGCAGCTATTGGTTTTCATTCAAAATGAAAAAAACTTAGTTAAAACACAGAATTTATCTGATATTTATTAAAACCGAAAGATAAATAATTCCAACATGAAAAATGCAATATTGCTCAGAGCACTATAATCATATTGGATCATCATATGACGTAAAGATTTTGTGTAAAGAAGGCATCAATCTTATTCACCAAGGGTTTTACGGTGGCGTCAAGAGACCTCAGGCTTTAAATTTTAAGTATATATAATTTAAAACTACAGTTCACTAACATAATATATATATGTTAAGCTCAATTAATATTAAATGTCATCTCATTTAAAATTTAAAACATCACTTAATTTTTTTTTCTTTATTTTCAAATCTTACAATTCTTCAATAAGATTTATTATTAAAAATTGTCAAATAAATCTCGAGAATGAATGTAAGCTACAGAACGCGGTCGGAAAGATTTTTAGCGTAGGTAGTTGGATATATTTCAATGAGAAACTTGAGCAACAGAACTGAATTGTGGAGGGGTTGTTCTCCCAAGTGATATTGGGTAACAGCCGTATTGACAGTTTATATATATGGATCTACAGATACATTCCTAGAAAACGTAGTATACATTTGAATCGAAATTTGCATGAACAATACAAATTATATTAGTCACTACATATTACACAACACGTGTTTTCTTTAGTATTTTCCTCAGAGGATTCGAGAATATAAATAGAATGGTAAAAATAAAAAAAAATAAATAAGACGAGTTCCGATCTTAATCCTCCTCTATAACTAATGAAACCAACACACAATTTTATCCTTATATAGAGTACGCACGTTTTCTAGATCCCCAAGGACTTGGCCGAGTGACAAATGTTCGGATAAAATAAAGTAACCTAAGTTACTTTAAAAAACATCCCCTTTTTTCACGCCTATGTTTATTTCCCAAGCGGTTTAAACCCTCGAAAATAGAAAATAGTTTGAGCTTTATTGACTATTAATGAGCTTTATACCATAATGCAGCTTGTCAATTTACTTTTAAATAAACGTTTAATTTATTCAATTAAAATGTTAAATGTTAAAATTAATTAATTTTTATAGCTTTTTGGTTTTTTAAATAAAACATTTATATTCAGTAATGGATAAAACGCATCGATCGTCAAAGCGATGCAAATCAAATTGTAGTACATCAAGCGAAATTGATTTTTATATGAGCTAACGATTTATAAATATAAATATTTACATAACATGATATATAAAATAAAAAGTTATATATACTCATACTATTATACTAAAACATTATTATTAAAAAATTAAACTGTTTAATCATTTGTAACTCAGCGAAATAAAACTAAAAAAATAAACAAAAAAACGAATCATTTATTTTAGACTGATTATTTGAACGATGAATTTTCAAAATATGTCAGTGCCATAAGGACTCAGAAATACAAATGTAATTCAGATTTAAATAAAATCTGTAATCACTCCGAATTTACTCCCAATTTTTTACAGTGTAGATTATAGAGCATTGATGGAGCAACGAGCTTTAAAAGCCTGGACAAAAATAACTGAAAACCCATCTCTAAAATTATGCCCGAGTGTGTGCGTGTGTGTCAACAAAATATAGTCGTACGTACATAGAAGATATTTCTTGAATGAATCAATTTGAGAAGAGTTCAGGCAGTAGTTGACGGAGTTTATTGGGCATCAAATATTATTAGTTTTCAAGATCAATCAATTCTACAAGTTTCAAATTTATTGAAAACTTTTTCTTTTCAATAACTCATCTACTGATATAATAATCCGAAACTTTTAATCTAAGTTGATAAATCCTATTATAATTGTTTTTAAACGAATTCCAATCGATTTATTTGTTTAAAAAAAATCTAACTGAGATTACACTTCGTAATCAAATTTTATTCAGTGATCTTTTGTCACAAATTAATAAAATTTGAATAATTTTCGGTTTTAGTTTTTTTAGTTACTAATAAAATCATTCTGATAAATTGTGTGTTAATACAAAATTTTTATGTTGTTTTAACATTATTAATTAGTGTAAAAAAATAGCACAACAAAATGTTAACATTCTCTATTACCGGTTCAAAAACTTTTACACTTATAAAAATTTTTCTATATTTAAATTTAACAAGTGACTTTGGTAAATTCAGCACATTCTTTGTGTTTCTTTAGTAAATTAACATGCGCTCTATGTTAAAGTTACACTTTAAAAGTATTAACACTTGTTTGGACAACGACACTGAGTAAATGTTACTTTTGTTTCAATTAAAATTTCTTTGTGTTGAAAATAAACTTATCAAACAATACTAAAGTAGTATGTTAACACACGAAAATGTGGAATATGTAACATAAAATTTTTAACACAGACTTTTTTCTTTACGCAAATACGAAAAATTTTTTACTGCATAGTTAACTGCCTTCAAAAATATAATCTAAAAATTGTAAAAAAAATCTTTCTCCCGATTTTTAATTTTCTTGCCTTCTATAATATTTATTGTAAAACAAAATAAAAATGTAATAATGTATATTAAATCTTTATGAGCTCGATAAGAGTAAAAAGCCCTAAAGCTGGTATCCGTATTTTTAATCCGCATCACATTATTGACATTATTGCAATAACTGATAAATTTTTTACAAAAAAATATCTTTTTCATTTAAAATCTTAGATCGGAATATATTATTCACGTTATCACGTTTATATAAAGTAAATATTATGTATAGAATTTGTATCACAATAGACGTAAATATTATATGACGCAAAATTCACGGTGTGGTAAATATTTAAAAATTTAATTTATAAGCTTGCATTCGCATTATCCATTATTATTATATACATACATATATAATTCAATATAACCAGTTTGCATTTTACAAAATTAAGCTTATTACTTTAATTAAATATAGATGTTTATCTAGATAAATGCGCGTATTTTGAATTTGCGAGACTCTCGCTCATTGTTTTTTTTTTTTTAATTTTCAAAATTTATATCACAACATCTACCGGAAACAACATTGAAAGTATAGTATCGATAAAATTACAATGATTATGATAAAAAATAAATAACAGAAGATAAAGTACACGAGCAAAAAAAATGATACTGATCACAGTAATATCATATTTTATATTTGCTCAGCTTTAAGCAATAACCGTCAATCCTTACAAAGATACTTGGCCCTTAATATTCCATTTAATTTTACAACACACGATAAACCGAAAAAGATAAGAATAAAAAAACATTTACGACATATTCTGGTTTCTGACAGTTTTATATAAAAAACGATTCTTGTAAAACGATATATTAAAAATCATAACCGGATTTTTTTTTCTCGGGTCATCAATTTTTCTGCTTCGATTGTACCATAAATTGATAAATAAAAATAGTATATTTTAATATAAATATAAAATAGAAAAATTACCTCTGAAAGCTGGTATTTGAAGAATTTTAAGCTCATCATATTTATGCATCGTACAATCTTGTATAACAGATTTCCCATGGGCTGCAGTTTTTCCTCGATTTACATTACAACAGTTCAATGTTCAAATTTTTCCGCTAAAATTATATTCACATCACGTTCCAAATGTTCATTTCAATATAATATTATTCGCATAGTATACGTATTCTATCTATATCGTAACTATTGAAAATATTGAATGTCAAATACAAATAAATATTAAAATTGCGCTCCCTTACTCACTCACCATAACGGTATGTACGGTCTCCATTTTAACCAGCAATCAGCAACCAATTAAATTCGAAAGACAGTGAAAGAACTTTCATATTTCAAATGTAGGCAGCGCCACTTTACGATCCGATATTGGTAGCACTACATTTTTAAAAACCCGCGAAAATTTGAATTTCTTAATAAATTTATAACCAAGACGAAACGGGGATTTCCAAAATTTATTACTATTTTAACTGACAATCTTTCAATAACTCATAAAATAAATTTTCAACATTAAATTATTTGTCTTTCGTATTAAAAAAAAAAATTACTAACTAATAATTAAATTTAAAAAATTAAATTAATTTTTTTTTAATATAAACCAAAGCCAGTAATTTAAAAATAAATCTATTATTTTTTATTTTTTTTTAAATTCTTTTAAAATGAATTTTTTGTTTAAACTCGAATACACTAGAACCTTTGTCACTAGGACACTTGTCGCGTTGTGTATTGAGTATTGAGACAAAAAAAGTTTTGCATTAAAAAAATAAAAAAAAAAAACAGAATCATGTGTCAAAATTGTTTTGATGCGGGGAAAGAGGGAAAATAAGCAAGTAAAGTGAGTGAGCGAGTAAGTATTAATACTTGTATAATAAAAAAAAAAAGAAAGAAATAAATATTAAACTAAACCAATACCCAAGAGTTCGAGAGAGCTTTATCTTTCATTATGCGCCGTTGAGTGAATTGTCAAGTGAAAATCAGAAATGGCTGCCAACGATCAACAGCTAAAGGTGAGTGTGTGTTGATTATTTGTCAATGTTTTTTTTCGTTCTATTTAATTTACATTATTTTAAATATTAAATAGTGTTATATATTATGTGTATTATCTACACTAAAGAATGTACTACGTCACTGTTTATTTATTGTTAATTATCATTGAGTCAATTTCCCAGATTTAAATTAAATAAAAAAAATAATAAAAATGGTAAGTGTACGATGAGATGCGGCAAATAAATATAATACGTGTGTGTGTGTATTTTCATTCTGTAATACATACAAGGAAATACATATAATACAACCTTGAGTATTAAATGTCGTATTAAATTATTAACAAGTTATTATAATTAATATTAAATGTTAATGTATTAAAATTAAATATTTTAATAAAATATATGGTGACATTTTTTTTTATTTTAATTCAAGTTTTTATTGTTTATTTTTATTGAGTTTGACAGTAGTATTTACGTTTGTCCAGCTGTCACATTTGTCATTTACAAGTGACGGTCAACGTTTCTGTTATATTTTTATATTTTATTGTTAACATTAATTAATTTTATTTTAATATATTTGTATATATGTTATTTTTAGTTGCTTAATATTTATTATCTTAAAGTTTTATGTTACTAAATATTATCATTAATGTCTTGAGTCACGTTCGTCAGTGATAAGTCAGGAAAATTCGTGAAAAAAAAAATTATACAATCTGTATAAAATTACTCGGCCATCAAATGGAGAAGGTATTTACTAAAGTTTTACAATCAAACAAGTATTTAATCACAAATCATGGCTGACTTTTTTATTTTTAACTTTTTTTTTTTACTTGTTTAACTTTACGACTGATTAATACGTTGCGTTAATATTTATTGAAAGATTTTAATTATTTTTCATTAATTTATTTTCTTTTATTATTTATTATTTTAATTAATACTCGTTCAAATCTGAACATATGCTGCCGTTTATATTAATGATTATCGCTTATATTTATACTGAATTAAAGGAAAAAATTAAAAAAATTTTTTTTTATGACAATTAGCTCAAATAAATAATTGATTTTTTTAAATATACATCACATTGTAACCTTTTTTTATTACTATAATTAAACATCAGGTTTTGTGAGGGTACTTTTGTTTTTTTTATATATTATTGTTATTGTTGTCTTATCTTGTTGTTCGTTATTTAGAATTAAAAATGATTTAATAAGTTGACGATGTAAAAATTCATATCTATGAATAGATTGTGCAACTTTTTATTAAATGAAAAACAAAAAATAATAATATATCATGTTATATAAATTTTACTCAAGTTTTTTTTTAAATTTTATTTTATTAATACTAATAGTATTTTGTTTTTTTATTATATTTTTTTTTATTGTTAATATTTTAAATTGTTTAGGAGCAAAAAGAATCAAGAGAACCAGCTCATCATGCCAGGCGACCAATGAATGCTTTTCTTATATTTTGTAAACGACATCGTGGATCAGTGAGATTGCATTTTCCACATCTTGAAAATCGTGCTGTCACTCGGGTTCTCGGTGAATGGTGGGCTACTTTACATCCAGATCAGAAACAATCATATATAAATTTAGCTCAGGAGGTTGTTATTCAAAACATTTAATTTTAGTTATTTTTAATTATCAATTATTGTCAATCAATATTCAAAAGCCTTCAAGGCTTTGATTATGAAAGATTCTTAATCTATAAAAAAAAAGAAAAAAAAAACTTCAAGTAGATTTTTTTTATTTTAAGTAATTAAATTCTTGACAACTTATCTTGACTTTTTTGTCTTTAATTTATAAGTTATAGCTCGTTAATAAAATTTAAAAAAATTTGAATAAATTTTCACATTAATTATTACAAAAACTTTGAATTTATTAGCTCTATAAAAGTTCTTAAGTTGAGATTAAATTTTTTCAGGATTTAATTAACGAAAAAAATACATTTTTAAAGGTCTAAGTATTGAAACTTATTTATTTATTAATTTTTTTTTTTTTTTCATAGTATAAAGATGCATTTTTAAATGCAAATCCAGATTTTAAATGGTATAAATTACCCGCCCCACCACTCAGAACATTAACAACAAGACCGACAAACAAAAAACCGGATGTTGGATCGAGTTATGAACAAAATTCAACAATTACAACAAGTAACTCAAATTACGAGTCTTCCAATTATACAAACACTGAAAATAATGATGCTATTCAACCAGGTAAATTAGCTGATGAATCTCAGATTGGTGGACTGAGTTCATTATTTACACCACAAAAAAATTCATCCAATCGTAAGGATGATGATGATGGTGATCATAATAATGATAACGATGATGATGATGATGTCGATGATGAAGATGATGAATTACCAAATATAGAAAATGATAATATAGCAAATGGAGCAGATGAAATAATCGTACCTAAACCACCGAAAAAACGTTATACAGAATTGCCAATTGACTTGGAACAAAAGAGAGACTGCAAAGCTGACTTATTTGGGGAATCAAGGACAGGGATCGCTGAGTCTAATAACAATAACAGCAGCAACAACAATAACAATGAGCATCATCTTCATTTGGATGATGAAAAAAGAAAACGCGAGGCGAATTCTTATATGGAAGTAAATAGTCCGGAGGATAATAATTTTCGAGGTGAACGCAGCTGTAAGGGATTGCGTTATCAAAAATTTCTTGCTGAGCAAGTGAGAAATGTTGGATCGATGGCACAGCAAGTCAAACGACGACGTACTGAGCTCAATAAGTAATTTTATTTATTAGATTATTTGTCAAGGTTGCCACAAACCGAAAATTATCAGGGAATTTAATGCAGCCGGAAAATATCATAGAAATTTCAGGGTATTTCGAAAAGTATCCGGGAATTGAATTGCGACGCTTAAAAATTAAAAAATTTTTAATGATTTTCAACAGGTAATCGAAAGAAAATGGTCGTAGAATAAAAAAAAAAGCAAATTGTAGCTTTAAGTATCTAGTTTGCTGATCTTGTCTTAAATTTTTTTTTATTATTCACGGTCCCGGAGTAATCCTAAGAAAACTATCGAAGAAAAAATTTTCAAAATTGTTGCTCGTCTTAAGAACGGTCTACGGGCTTCAATAAATTTTTTTCAATAATCATGATTGATTTTTGATTGCTCTGGAGCCGTACATAATAAAAAAATTTCAAGACCAGATCAGAGAACTAGACACGAAGCTACAATTTGTTATTGTTGTACGGCCAGTTTCCTTCGAGTTACATCCAGTTGAAAATCACTTAAAAATTTGAAATTTATGTTTCTTATCCCTTAATTTTTGTGACTATTGTATTTTGAATTTATTTTAATTAAAAAATTTCTTATTAAATATTTTAACATCAAGTATTCAAAAGTAGGCCATACTAATTTATTTTATTGACTTTTTATTTGGTTTCTCGCATGATTTAATTATCAGGTTTAATTATTGATAATGAAAATATAATTAAAACTTTGAATATCAATGATACGAATAAAATTTCTGAATCAGAGAAAAATGTGAAAAACTTTACTGGAAAACCGGAAAATATAATGGAATTTAAAAATAATTTTTTTGTGGCCAGCCTGTTTGTTTATGAGATGCTTTTTTGTGGTGAGCTATAAAGATAATTAACTTTTGTTTGCCCGATAATTATATTTTTAGACTTACTGGCATTGAAAAACATACAAAGGAAAGAAGAAATTCAATATCGTCCAATGTAAGCGAAAAGACTGATTCATTGAGCAGTGAGGGAGGTAATAGTTCACGCAGTGACTTGGAGCATCTTGTTGATAGGTAAATTTAGGTCACCTATTAACTTATTTATTGATAATTGATTAATTAATTAAACTGCTTGCATAACATATAATTAAATTATTAACATTACATGTTCACTATCGATATTAAATCAGTGCTGAAGGGAAAGTTGAAGCTTCAAAGCCGGAAAATACTGAGACAGATGAAGCCGAATTTGAGGCATGGACACGTAAACGATTTAAAGCCGAGTATGTTTATATTATTTTATTTTTTTTATACGATTAATTGTAACAAATTAAATATTTCAATTTTAATTTTAATTAACAGAGATTTTAATTTGGAGAAAAAAATAGAAGCATTACCCTCATTAAGTTTAGAAGAATTTCAAGAAAAGAAAAAACAACAGCGTACTAAAAAAAAAAAATTACCACAAAAATTAAATACAAATTCAATAGCTAAACGTACTTTAGTTAATCAAAATAATAATGGACAGTTAGATACTTCAATAAATAATCGGAAAGAAATAAATGATATTAATTCACATGAAGAAAGTAATAATGCTCATTTGGTTGGTAGTCAAAAACGAAAAGCTCGTAAACAAAGTATAACACGTAATGCTTCTGCAATAGTATCGAAAAATTCAACGCAAGAAACGAATCAACGTAAGTATATTAATAGTATTATTACTATTTTCTATATAAATATAATAATTATAAATAAATAATGATGATATTTATTTAGCTTGGTGTGCATCACCAGATCTCGAAGCATTGGCCTGTCTTGCAGAATTAGCTGCTAATCGAACGAAACTTACCAAGTAACTCTACTTACTAATATTATTATTATTATTATTATTATTATTATTATTATTATTATTATTATTATTATTATTATTATTATTATCATTATTATGATTATCCTTTAAATTCTTTTAATGTATAAAAAAAAAAGTTACTCGGTTTTTATTTTTTGTTTTTATTATTATAAATCTATTGTTTATGTGCCACTATTACGTTAACATATTGGCATAAGAATAATTAACGAATTTATAATTTTTATCGACATTTATCGTATTATTAAAAGTAAATGATATAAATACATATATTAGAGTGTTTCGAAAAAGTAAATTTTTTTTCTTATGGTTTTAAAAGTAGGTTTTGAGTCTAAAAATAATCCTCCCAAAAGAGCAGCTCGAAATCTCAATTCAACTAAGAGCTCAACGACTATTCATTTTCCCATTTAAATTAAATGTAAAAAATATTTTTTTTTGTTTTTCAATAATAAAAGTATTGAATAAATTTTTTTTCGAAAATCGAAGCACATGGTCTTGTAGAAAATTAAATTCTCTACAAAAAAATTTCCGCGTGATTTCTTCGTACAACTAACAAGAAAAAGTTATGAAGCTTTGAACTATAATAAATAGTATAACTTGATGTTTTTATTATAATAAACAGTTTTGTGACAGAAATTTAGGTTTTTTCTTGCTTAAATACGCGATTCATCTCAATTTGAAACTGACGTATTTTGAAATAATTTGTTTAATTCATTTGATTTATTACATTATCAACAATTATTTAATTTACAATTTTTCTTAAAAAACAATATTTTACTTTCGAAATTTCTACAGAAAATAAGTAAGATCGTAGCAATCTTTTTAAAGCACCTGACTGACTATACGTGATATATAGATTCACCGTTTAAACATGTACATGCAATAAAATCCGGTAATTAGCTTTAAAACTGTGTACACCTTAAGTTTTTTAATTCACTATTGTTTCAAGCTTCATATATTTTTTTTGTCAGTTGTACGAAGAAAACATTCAGGAACTTTTTTGTAGAGCATTAAATTTCCTACAAGACTATGCACTCCAATTAAAAAAAAAAATTTCAATACTTTTATTTATAAAAAACAAAAAAAAAATATATTCACATGTAATTCAAATAAAAAATGAATATTCGTCGAGCTCTTAGCAGGGTTGAGATTTCTACCTGTTCATTTATGATGACTTGTTTTCATACCTTAGACTTAAGACCTTAAGACTCCAAAAAAGAAGTGTTTTTTTTTAAACACCCTAATATATATATTAATTATTATATTTAGATAATTGTTAATCTCGTGTTTATTATATCAACAGTTCAATATTTTAAAGTTTTTAAGTTAAAAAAAAATATATATGTATATCTATTTTACTACTTATCTAAATCTAATCATTATTATTATTATAAATATACCACATTTTATAGTTAAGTGGTATATTATATTTCTATTTTATTTAAAATATCTATTAATCATACTTGTTATTAATTATATATTTATAATTATCATCTAATCATATTTTCAAATTACTCGTGATAGAAAAATATGAATGTGAGTGATAAATGCCAAGTTAATAATAGCAAAAAAATATATATAAATATATATATTATTATTATTGTAAAGAAAATGAACTGAATTTAAATATAAAAAATTCTTTTTATATAATCACTGACGCTTCCAGGCGACTGATTGATTATTTGTCGCGGTGCTTCATATTTTTTACTATAATTATCATTATTATAAAATAACAAATGTACTATATAATAAATATAAACTATATCATCGTCATTAAAGCCTCGGAGTTTATATTTTTTAAAGAATTTTAAACTATTTATTGGACTATTAAATATCAATACTAATAATAATAATAAATAACCGGACTTCTAGGCTTTAATAATGATGAAAAAAAGAATTTTTTTTATTTATTATTGCACATTTTAATAGACGATTCGCATTGAGACATTAATAATTTGTCAACAGGGCATTTTAATGGACACTATTTTAAAACTGTTTATGATATATTAATATAATTATACATGGGAACAATGAGTATTTGATTCAATTTCAATGACAATCGTTCATTATGTTCTTTGTAAATGATGAGCTAAAAAAAAATATTACAATACAGCAGACGATATCGTTATATGTAATTGTTTAATGTAAATATTTAAGTTACAGTATTAAATTCTTGTGCGATCGTCGGGTTAAAAAAAAAATTATAATCAAAATGTTTATATGTAAACCTATAGATACGTACATATATACATTGATCGCAATTAATATTAAAAAAGATAAAAATTTAGAAAAAAAAATTTTATTCAGTATAAAATGAAATAAAAAAATATTTGTTTGATAAAATGTATTGTATGTACGTACAGGTTTTTATAATTAAGCTTTAATATATTAAAAGATATATTTATATTATTTATACCAAACTAACATAAACAATCTTAAAGACTAAGTAATAAACGAAAAACATAAAAGGAAAAAAGTAATGAGGTATTGTACGATTGATGAAAGTAAGAGATTTGTCTGTGATTTTGGCTGAAGGAGTTTTTAATCTTTTATATTTTTCTATTGATTATTATCATTTTAATTTGATTGCTATAAAACTTATCTATGAAAAAAAAAACTATATTAAATTATGTGGACGACATCAATAGTCTAAAGCCTTAAGCTGGGATTTTAAAAACACGTGTAGTTAATTATTTCATATTTCAAATGTGCCTTTAAAACAAAAATAATTATCAAAAACTTAATATAACAAACAAATGACCAAAACTATTTAATTATTCATTTTATTTTTAATTAATATTTTGTATTAAATATTATATAATAGATATAAAATATAAAAATTTTATTTTTCATTCAATTAAACTAGATTTTGTCATCTAAAGTTAGTTAACATGCCTAATAATATAATCAAACATAAAATAATAATAATAATTATTATTAAGCAGGCAAACTTTCCAATGATTGTGAGATAAAATAAATTAAAAAATAATACATATATATTTAAGATTGTATTTGCACAAGTAAAAGTGTGTAATTTGTAGCTTTAACAATGTAATTTACACAAGTTTATTCAAAAAAAATTATATATTATATATTTTAAAGTATATCTATCTGTATATGTATACATTCTCACATTGTAACATATTGTATACTGTTTGTATGCGTAATAAAAATAGCATATTTTGATGTAATCAATATTTCTTATTTTTTACTAGACCAATCGGATCAATAGTTATTTTAAAAAAGTCATTCGCAGCCGCAATGGAAGTAGATTTCTCGTAATATATTTTAATATTGAACCGCTAAAAGTTTTAATGATAGTAAGTACCATTAAAAATTCATAGAATGAAGTTTGAATCACAGTAGTTTGAATAAATTATTCAAATTTGAGTACTAACTTGAATAACTGGAGTAAAAAATTAATTTTACATCCAGATAAATTAACAAAAACAAATGTTCCGGAAAATTTCAAGAATTTAAAACATGTACTACTTCTAAACTTACGGATCGTAATGGCTCATTTTTTAACTCGATCAAAGTAATCGCCAAAAGAAGAAATATGCTGAATTTAATTGCGATCCGCTGAAAACTGTGATTAGCATCCGAGTGACAAGACACGATATATCCCATTCATACATCAGGGTGTTTTTTTTTTTTCGAACATTTTTTTTACTTAGTCTATATGAAAATTTTATTGTAGATGACAAAAAAAAATTCCTGGAAATTTGAGCCTTCAGTTTTAAGAGGTCGCGATTTATTTTTAAAGTTTTCCTATTTAAAAAGCATGAGAATGACATCACATTTTTCTTTTAAATTCCTACTTTAAAATTTCTAAGAGTGACAGATGCATTTTCATAAGTTAATGATTTAAAAGTTATATAAGACTTCAAACTTCAAAAATTTCATTTCTACCAGAAAATCATAGATATTTTTTCTAGAAAATCAATGAAAGAAAATAAAACGCATCAAAATATTGGCAATGGGATCCGAAATTTTTGTCACCAAAAACATTTGCTTAAAAGATTTTGCACGAGTGACAACAAAAAGTTAATTACAAATAATGGTAAGTAAGTCATCTAAAGGATTTTTTAATTGAAATGACTTTTAAAACGAAAAAAAGAAGACAAATTTCCTATGACTTCTCGGACCAACATCTGCATGTCTTATTTATATAAAAAAAAATTGGCTTTAAGACAAAACAAAATTTTTATGCATAGAACCGACTCTTCAAAAAAAAAAAAAAACATTTTCAATGACAGTTGAATTGAAACAGCAATTTCTTTTGTACTAAAAAATTCTGAATTTTTTCTGTAAGAAATTCAAATAATTATAATTGTATGCATATAATTTTTAATCTCAATAAATTAATGATCAATAAATTTAAAAAATTAATTTTATCAATGCAAATAGAAAATAAAAAAATTTTTTTTTAATTTTACCGCCACAAGTATTGACGTTCCGCCATCTTTAAAGAGAACGTCAAAACAAAACACAGGGATATTGCTACTGCACGTAGACGACATTTAGTGTTCATACTATTCGAACCTGCGTTATTTGAATGATACAAACTTACCTGACAAATATTAAACCCAGTAATTAAATACTAATTATTAATTAATAAAATTAAATAAATACTTATAAAAAAAATCATGGGTGTAATTTTTCTTGAACATATTGGAGGTACTCGTTTATTTTCTTGTGCTTCGTGTGACACTAATTTAACAAACAGAAATCAGCTGATCAGTACACGATTTACAGGAGCGACTGGACGAGCTTTTCTTTTTAATAAAGTCGTTAACTTGAATTACAGGTATGTTATTTTTTAATTAATATTTAAACCTTAGAAAAAGTTCTCTATTTTCATATTTTTAAAAAAATTTATCATTTATCGTAATAATTTATTTCTCTGTTGTCTTTGTTCTTTATAAAGTGAAGTTCAAGATCGTGTAATGCTGACAGGAAGACACATGGTCAGAGATGTGAGCTGTAAAAATTGTGATGCTAAACTTGGCTGGGTTTATGAGTTTGCAACTGATGACAATCAACGTTACAAAGAAGGACGTGTTATTTTAGAAAGAGCTCTTGTTACTGAAACTGATGGAATGGGAGAGAATATTTAATACCTGTAAATTTATTTTTTATTATTTTTTTTTATAGTTAAATAGTAAGAAAGAAAAAGAAATTATATGATTATTATTTATACTCAATTATTAATATATTATTTAAATTTAAATTATCCGATGGTGTTCCGTGTTGATTAAATCAATATAAAATAAAATATAAATAAATTGTGATCCTGAAGTTAGCAGACAATTAACAAAAACTAAAAACTTGCACATGTAGAAAATTAAAAAAACTATAGGTGTAATTTTTTTGAATATTTTTTTTTTAGATTGTTTTAAAAAAAAATGTTAGACGTCAACTTCAGTATCAGAATAAATTAATGAGTGTCAAAGTAGCAGACATACGACAATTTTTTAAGTACATGTAAAAAAATTAAATCATTAAAATAGGAAAATTAAAAAAAAATGTATGTACTAAATTTTGAATTGTCTAAACATGTATTTTTTAAATTTTTATTTTATAAAAATTAAAAATTGTTAGATTTCCGCTAACTTTACTATCATATTAAATTAATATGAAGATTATTGATTTTTAATTAAATTTCATAAATAAATACGCATAAATTAACGTAAAATAAATATAATTAATGAAAGAAAAAAAAATGTTTTTGAATGATCAGTGAAATGATATTAAAACTTTAGATTTATGTCCAGAGTCCTTGGGGTTACTTGAGTCGTAAATTAGTTACAGACCTCAAGATTAATTTTTTTTCTTTACCTGTCTGGTGAATTTCAAAATAAATAAAATGTAGGTGAGGGACGCACATAAAATTTTTTCAAGGTTACTAATTATTTTTTATTTATTTATATAAAAATAATAATTATTATATTTGAAATACAACGAAAATAAACTTTTTGAATTAACTGTTATATTTTTTTAACTTAACATTCTCAAGTTTATGTTTATTATTGTCATTAATTTGTATTAAAAATAAAAATATAATAATTTACATTTACTTTTTTTTATCCTGAAATGTTTTTATTATTTTTTTATAATAATATTAAAATTTTTATAAGTGTGAATGTAGCAGACAGACAAATTTAAAATTATTAATAAATAGAGTTAATAATTAATAAAATAAAATTTTTAAAAATGTGCATTTAAAAAATTCAAAAATGAATAAGTGCATTTTTTATAAATATTATTTTTTTTATTATTTACTATATTTATTGTCTGCTACATTAACACTCATAAATTTAAGTTATTAAACTTATATTACATTTAATTAAAAATAAATTTTTCAAAAGTATACGAAATATTAACATTCTTTACTTTCATTTTCACATTATTTTTTTATATGAGAACCTATCAGCTGTCATTTATTTTCATTATAATAATTATCAACAATAATAATGGTGCAACAAAATAATAAATATTGTTAAGAAAAAATGCGGGATCAGTTGAATAAAATCGTTGAAAAATGAGTAGCAGCTGCGCAAACAATAACAAAATAAATAGTAAATTTTAATTGGTCAAACGGAGTCAAGATGAACCAATAAAATATCGTTACTGAGGTAGAGCAGGAACGGAGCAGTGAACCAGACTCTAGTGTGATCACGTAGGCCCACCAAACCGCATGGTGGAAAACGAACATAATATACACACATCACACGAAATAAAGCCATATACATACACTATATATCTACACATTGATATTTACTCGACAGAAGAAAAAAAGTCAACGCTAAAATGCTCTAACGGTTAATAAATAAGTGTTGTGTTAAACATCTGAAGATTATTGCTGAGGAAAAACTGTCATCTGCACGGTAATAATTATTCAAATTTATTTATTTATTCATTTTTAAAAAAAATATACGAAAAAAAAACAATTCAATTTTTTAAAAAAATTATTTAATACTGCAAGCGGCGTTCAAATTGTTTGTACCGCGGTTAATGGCCGAAATCATTCAATTTCAAAAATCTGTCTTTATCGAATTAAAATTATTTATTTTAAATTTAATATATTTTTTTCTACAGTTTAATTTTTATCCTGTGGAGTATAGAGTAAAATGGTGAATTTTTCGACCTTCAAAATATAAAAAATATTTAACGTACATATACATATACATATATATGTATATTATCACGATAATCGAGACCCAAACATTGAAGATGGTGGCGAGACGCCCATCCCCTTTAATCCTCGTCCCTCTTGTCTAGGTTTAAAACCAGCCGACGCTTACGACGCGAGTAAGGACAAACTAAACCCACAACATTTGTGTAAGAGAAAGAGACCAATAATAGACATATATACATATACATATATAGGAATAGAAGGAAAGATTCCTTTTTGAAATTTGAGACTTAGTGTGTGCGTTTGGTGTATACATGTGCGTGTGTTTTGTGTCGTCGGTTTAACACCACGACAGCAGACGGGTTGTTAGTCGTCGTCGAGTCGTCATCATCGTATCATTTAACATTAAACTGACGCCTACTGCTTCTAATATACCATAAAAGATCGGATAATAAAATAATAAAATTGCCATTTGTCAGTACTATTATTATTATTACATTTTTTTTTATTAACACACAATTAAATGCATTGTCTAACTCAATGACATATTGTCGGCGAGGTGAAACAAGAGCGCGTAAGTTATTATATTTTAAATTATATTTATTCCATTAGTTTTATTTTATTTTTTATAAATTGCAATTCAACGCCGGAATGGATTATATGGTAGTCGAGCGAGTTGCTATAAATACACTCATCGTGGGGTAAACAAACTTGACCTCATCGGAATTCTTATCGATGTTATATACGTTGAGGTTATGTGGATGTTTTAATATAAGTAAATTTATAATTATAATTATAATAATAATTCGATTGTTAATTATCAAGGTGTAATCAGTATTTAAATTTAAATTTATTATTATTATCGTGAATATGTGAATTATTAACGCTGTATATATTTTATATAGTATGTTATATATACATAGTATATAACAGTATACGCAGTTGGTATAGAAGAAAGAGAGCCAAGTCAATATTATTTTCAACATAACAGATTAGTCGACAATGATGGTAGAGGTTGAGAAAGGTTCGTGCCAGCGAGGCGAATGACCTGTTGTGCGTTGGGTGGTGCTCCGTTTTTGCTGTAGTCTTTTATTATATTTTATTTTTCTCTGCTCTTTCGTTTTATTCATTCCTGTTTTATACCATTTTATTAATACTTAGATTATATTTATTTAAATTTTTTTGTTTTATTGTTGATTTATTTTTATGAAAAAATAAAGAGAAAAAAAAATTTTTTTTTTGTGTGTAATTAGGAGACGAGTACTTGTAAAATTTCATCCAAGGACGTCAGGACGTCAAGAATAATAATAAATACACCGTACTCAAGTACGAATAAACTACTAAATATGAAGTGGGCACCGGGTGCATTATTTTGCGAGCAAGTTGGCGAACTTACTCGTGTATTTTCACAGTGGAATGAGTGTGAACAAACAGTTGTACTGTACGCTCTTTTACGCCGAATACCAGCAGTACAAGCACGATTTTTGGCACAAGCAGTACAGCATTCACTTCATGCACTATCTGAACTCGATACGCAAGAGCTTAATGCCAACAATCCAGGTTAATACTTTGTTTTTATTCTATTTACACCTTACACACTTATTTTTGTAATGGCTATTTATTAAAATTACTTTTTTTTTTTTTTATCTATAAATATTTTAGCTTTTATCAATTCCCTGCTGTCAGAGTCAACTGAAGTTGCGATAAATCAACTACTAGCTCATCTGCCACTTTTACGACCTGGTAATGTTGAATGTAAACAATGTTATCTTGTGGCTATTCCTGAATTAGTAAGCCACTGTGTTAGCACTGGACAATTTACTGAACAAACTCAACAACTATTGAGTTATACATTAATACATCCAGCGATAACAAGCCAGGATCGTAGATCATTAACCCAATGGCTAAAACATTTAGAAGAAAGAATAACTGGTACTCCACCTATTCATAGTTTAGAGGAGTACACCAATCCATCGAATAAATGGGAGATCACGTGGAATAGAAATTCAAAACAACATCAACAGCATCCTAATAAAACGTCAAATTTGTTTACTGGTAATGGTGGCAGTGGTGGCGGACAGTCGGGCAATAATACATTTAATGTACAATTTCCACCGCAAATTATTCGTCAGCGAAGATCAAACAGTTTAACACCACCAGTTGCACCACCTCATCATCTTGAAGTTGCTGAGCGTACTAATAATACTCATAATAGTACCAGACACAAACCGCGTAGTTTCAGTGTGTCTGGTGATAACTCCAGCGGTCTTATCGGTTTAGGTCCTCTCAGTCCTCAGAGTTCATGTACCAGCAGCGGCAGCGAGGGACGCTTGGATGAAGCCTCGAGTCGTCCACTCAGCAGCGGAATGCGCGATGTACCGCGTTGGCTAAAGACACTACGTTTACATAAATATAGCTATCTTTTTACGACAATGAGTTATGATGAGATGTTGCAATTAACAGAAGATCAATTAGCTGAACAAGGTGTCACCAAAGGTGCACGCCATAAATTAGCATTGTCAATTAGCAAATTGCAACAACGTTACTCAACTCTTGTTAATTTAGAAAAAGAATTATTGACACCGATTGATACCCTTGAAACTTTTGGTGATGGACCAGCTCTGTTACTTGTTTCTACTCTCGATGAACTTAATACGATTCTTATGACGCCCCTGAAACCAAGTCAGGAAGATGATCCCCAGGATATCCCGGCACAGTTTACTAAAGTTATTGGCAAATGTATGTTTCTCCAATTCATTTATGTGTTATTATTATTATTCATTGTTGTATAATCGTTGTAATTTTTTTTTTTATTTAATGATTTAGTATGTAGCAGATTGGTATTGGATATGATTGATGAACAGATTCTCGTCGGTTGCATTAATATTTTAGAAAAAGTTCTTCAACATGATTGTTTCACTCCAAATCAGAAAGAGAAGGTACAGCAGTGGCGCAGTCGGTTGGGAAATCCACGACCTACACCAAAGTAATTTAAATTGCCTACTATTATTATTATTGTAAAGTGAAATAAAAATATTTTATTATTAATAATTAAATATAAACAGGTGGGTTTATGGAAATTACAGCAATAGACGATTTTACATAAATCCGCACACTAAAAAACCCAGTATCTACAGAGGTCCAGTTCATGATAATCATTTACAAAACAATAAATTTATGACAAGTTCACACAGAAATAGTATTTCAACACCGTACTTACAGAATAATCATAATCATGGAATTAACTCGAATATTTTACGAACAATTCATGTTGCTGAAAAACGACCGAGTTTACAAGAAAATAGTTTAGAGGTAATTATTACTTTCGTTTATTTTTTATTATGTATTGCGGATATTCTCAGACAATGCCCCCACTTTTTAAAAATATGCAATGACTTTCAACTGTCAATCATGTTCAAATTTTATTAATTATTTTTAAAAACAAATTAAAACCTCAATTGAGAAAAATACAACGTAGTCGCAATTTCGCCGAGATAAAGAATTGTAAAAAAATTACTTACAGTTGTTATCAGTTAGGAGTTAAACAAAATTTGTTGAATAAATTTTAGTTTAAAAAAATTCGAAGTATAAAATTGATTTGAAAATTTTACTGAAATTTATTTAAGGTAGTATTGTCGGTTTTAAAATCACGCTTCAGAATTTAATGAAACTCGACATATTAGTAGGTAATGATAAGAAAAAGATCCAATTAAATTTTTGAAGAGCTACAGAGAAAAAATAAATTCAATGAAACTTGTGATTTCTCTTGTAGCTTAATGTTAAATGTATGAAAATAAAAATTTTACTGGTTCTCTGTGGCTCTTTAAAAATTTAATTGGATCTTGCTCTTATCATTTTCTACCAATATGTCGAATTTCATTAAATTATGAACGGTAATTCTAAAACTGACTATACTACCTTAACATATTTTTCTTTAAGTCCCAACTGTAAGTAATTTTTTAAAAATCTACATCTCTTTAATTTTTTTTAATCAATTAATAAAATTTTGAAACGCTTATGACAATTAAGTCATTGAAATTTTTTAAAAAATAGGGAGTACTGTTTGAGAATGGCCTTAATTAACTTTTTTTTTTGTGCTTGTTTCATTGTAGCAATTGCAAAAAACTCTACAACGTACATTTAGTGCGCCGCGTGATCACTTTCTCAGTCAAAATAACACATCATTAGAAACGACCGAGCCAGAAATAAATTCAAGACTTGAATCACTGTGTATACGTATGACTGAGCAAGCTATTGGCAATTTCGGTGAGGCTTAATTTATTTTAATCATTTTTTTCTTTTTAATTTTACCAATCCATCTCGCTATTCTATTTTACTACACCGTATGCATATATATATATATATATATATATATATATATATATGTAAAAAAAAAATTACAAAAACTAATAGCTACAAGTGACACGGGACAAGTGCCCCTCGTTAGCCGTAATTTTCGGGAATTATATAGAAACATCGATAATTTTAATTAATAAAAGAAATGAAAATGAAAAGAATATGCATATATATATTTATATGTATGTATATTCATATTAAAAACAAGCATTGACTAATTAATTTTTCTCTGATGAATTTGTAAATCATATTTTATCAGTCATTGCAATTGTATTATTTATAATTGAAAAAAAAAAACTGACAATTTGGCAAGCCAAATGCTAATTGAAAGATTGATTCTTTCCGCTGACTTTTACTTCTATATTAATTAATTAATTAAAAAAGAAATAAAATATATATTGTATACTACAACAGAATTTGATAAAAATTCGTAGTGAGAAAGAAGAATAAAAATAATGTAATAATACGCGATTGTTTACTCGATAAATGTAAACGATAATTAAAAAAAAATAATAGTAATAATAATAATAAATGATTAATGTAATGAAGTAAACAAATTACGCGTTATTTGCAATATTTTATGTTATCCATTTCAGGAAATGGAGTTCTTCTTATTTTAGAACATCAATCAAGCATTATATGCGTTGTAATTTTTTTCTTTTATCGACTGATTTATAAATAGTAAATATTTTTTTTTTTTAACAGTTCCGTCAAACAGAACTTAGCAATGATTTTTTTTTTTTTTTAATTAAATTATAATCGAATCAAATTATTTTATATTTGCTTTAAAAATTTAATTTGAAATTAATTTTCACACTGATTAATAATTAACAGAAATTATTATTTGTTGCATGATATATAATTGAGTTGCGTAAATATTTATTTTTTATTTGTTTTTATTATCTTACAAACATCACTTATATAAAGACGAATTTTTTTCTGCGTATACAAACATAGCAAACTATATACACAATTATCTTTATAATTAATTAAATCTTAACAAAATCATTTTTAAAAAATTTTTAACAAATAAAATATTATTTTAATATCCCGGTGGCAGTATAGTAAGACTAAAGACCGTTCTATATACGTAATTCCATATTTTTTATTAGACTACTATTATTTCATAACAATTATCATTAGTACCATTAATTCGTTATGAATTACAATCATTAATGTTTAGTTAATATTAACTTAATTAATTATTTGGTTTTAAAAATTAAAAAAAAAACAAATTCAATGATTTTGTTTGCAAATATATATATATATATTTATCTATATATATATATTGCAAACAGTTACAAGGTATATTGAAAAGTAATATGAGTGCAAGTCGCAATAAATGTACTAATTATTTTTTAATTACCTGTCATTTTTCACAATACAGATAAAAAAACGTAAAATATAAAAAAAAGTAAAAAAAAAAAAAACATAAATATAGTATTTAAAAAATAGTTATAAAGATTATCATCACATAAAATTGCTTGTAACATCGAAATCTGTGGCTTTAAATTATAAACTAATTAATAAAAAAAAAGTAATAAGTAAATAATGAATAAATAAAAAAAAAAACACAACGTACTAAGCGTTAGCACTTGAATTAGCTTTGCGATATACCTTAATATTTTTTTGTGCAACACAAGTAAATTTACTAAATAATAATTAAATAATTTTAAATGCTAAATAAAAATTTAATTAAATAAAAAAAAAAAATAATGAAAGACTGACAATTTCGCGCGCCTGATTAGCTGAGAAAAATAATGATATGTAATAAATAATTTAAAAAATGTATGTAAGTAAATGCATTAATAATCTCTTTAGATAATTATGATCTCTTATTATTGTCTCTCGATAAATAAATTAATTAATTTTTTAAAAATGTATAATTAATTCTAATAATTAGTAATGTAATGTATAATATAACTTTGACCATGTTATGCTAATTGTTGGCGCGTGAATGTAACAATTGGAAGACTGCGGAAGGGAAAAAAACCTGTCAAAATAATAATTGATTAGAGAAAGGTATTAATAAAAAAATATAAAAAACAAAAAAAAAGAAAGAAAAAAATAAAAATAAAAAAAAAAGAATAAGGAGTACTAGTAGTAATTTTTTTTAGAATAATAATTAATATTGCTAATAAATAGCATTATTACTATATTTAGTATTTTAATAATTGATTAACAATTATCGATGATACGTGATAAATAATTGGTGATTAGTTATTCAACTATATCCCGATAACTGTCATGTTTATTGATGATAATGAGCTGGCTCGATAGAGTTACACCAAGCAATCACTGATACCCAAGATTATAAATGCAAACAATGAAAGAAAAATTTATTTCATAAAGTAACAAAACAAAAAAATAGATAATAGTTAAAAAGAGGTCTCATTGTAAAAAAGACAAAAAAACATTTTTCATCGTAATAATACATTTTTTAATTGTTGTAATAATATAATGAAGTTTACTATAGTTAAAAATTATATTTTAATATTTCTATAGGAGCAATTAATATTTTTTAGGCTTATAATGCTTCTAGCTCTTTTATTAACGACCAGAGAACTAAAATTTTTATAATGAAAAAAAAAACTTTGAGTCAATTTAAATATAAAGACTTTTTTTTATGTCCCAGTGAATTAGATAAATACTAATAGTGTTGTTATATATGGATGGAAAAAAAAAATATTTTTTCTGCGTATATTAATTTTTCATACTTGTATCCATTGTTTAGTTAACAGTAATTGTGAATTTGTCAATTTTACGATCAAAAGCTAGTCAACATTTTTTTTTCTTTTTAACTAATTTTTTTTTTTTTTAATCATTTCATACACATATATATATGTTCCGATTAATTATATATTATACATTTAAATAATCAATGCAACAATAAATGATTATACTTTGTGCAAGTGAATTAATTACATATATAAATATATATTAATTATTTCACTAGAATAAGATACATTTCACCGGATAGGCTTCATGTACTGAAATAAAAAACGAATAATGGGATTAATCAATTTGATTAAACAATAAATGAAATGGATTGTAATTGTAATGAGCCAATAAAATATAAAGACTGTTCCTGTGCTTGATATTGAAGAGCAGGAATTTCGTTTCAGTGTAATAATTTATCAGTAAATGAATCACATTATCTTATCTATTATAAAGGCAGGACCTAAAGTAACATTAAAAAAAAAAATTAAAGTGCAAGTCAAGCTTTTATTTGTCAATTTATTAGGAAATTGATAATTTAAAATCTTATGGTGTACCGAGTCTTAGAGAGCATGGGAGTCAAGGGTCATCGACGAAAAAAAAAGAAGATAACGTTATTTGGTTTAAAAATAAAATCACGCATTGTAATGCCTGTTGTTAATTCTTTTTTTTTGTTCTTCACTACCACCGTAATCTCACTGCTATTAGTTAATTAATTGATTAATAATCAATAACAATATAGTAATAATCACACATCACGAAAACCACCACAAACGTATTCGACATCCTGGTGCGACTTGGAGTTCACTCTTAGCTCGTTATTAAATAATCATATTATATTTAAAGAATGTAACACTTAAATTTATATTATATTAGAGGAGTCTGTATTTATTTTATATAAATATATATCTATATCTATATAAATATATACACAGAAACAAATGATTTCTTGGCGCAAATATTTTATGTGAATGTAGAGGATATGAGAAAATTTATAAATTTTAAATAAATAAATTAGGTAATTAAAATTTTGAAATTGAAGAAAATGCGCATACTTGTATTTTAATTATCTAAATACGCATTTTTTTATTCTTATATTTAAAAAATTACCAATTGTCTACATTTACTCTCATAACATTTTATGATAGTAAAGTAGGCAGATATCTGACAATTTTTAAAACTTTGAAATAATAAATTAAAATGTTTATAAAATAAAAATAAAAAAATGCATGTTTAGAAAATTCAAAATTCAGTACATGCATTTTTTTTAATTTTATGGTTTTAATTATTTAATTTTTTTATATGTAATTCAAAAATTGTATGTCTGTTACATTGGCACTCATTAATATTTTGCAATATCAGATAACATTGAATTTAGCGATTAATTATTAAAAAAAAATATTTCAAGCAATTGCACTTATAGTTTTTTTAATTTTCTACTTGTGCATATATTTAGATTTTTTTTTTTTTTTGGTAATTAAATAGTCAAAAAAAAATTCAAAAATCCTTAATTGTCTGCTAACTTCAAGACCATTTTATCAAATGAAAACAAAAATTTTTGGACGCAATAAATTTTTTTTTGGTCTTAAGAAAAATTTTTTTTGCCCCAAGAAAATTTTTATTTCAAATTTATAATTCGAAAAATTCTTTAGGGCAATTGAAAATTTTCTTGGGGTGAGTAAAAATATTTTGTGCCAAGAAATCCCTTTTTTTCTGTGTGTATATATAAAATTTAGAAATGGAATAAAACAATGTATCACGTGTTCTCGTGTTTAAGACTGGCGAATAGGGTTGTGTGTACTTAGGTAAAAGGCTGAGAGTTAAGAAAAAAAATGAAAAAGAAAAAAAAATTAATAAATAACAAGAAAATAGAAAAAAAAAAATCATTATTATTAAATAATTGAAAGTCAAATTTCGTGGTAATGTTGCTTTAGATAAAATTTTTTTGAGGCGGTGGTTAATTGTTAATTTAGTAAAAAAAAAAAAAAAAAAAAAAAAGTAATAATATTAACAATACAGACTTGCTAGATTTTTTTTTTTTTTAGTAATGTATGCGTATTTTAATTTATCCATAAGACACCGAGATTTAAAAAAAAAATAATAAATTAGCCAAACACTCGCTGCATGATTTTTGAAGTGCTTGTGTGCGTGTGTGTGTGTGGTGATAATTTGTTCATTTATTCATTATAAAGTGAACAAAAGAATATTTTATTATAATTAAGACGAGAGTTTGGCAAATGGTGTCTTTAAAACCCAGATAGCAAGCTAAAACTCATTTTTAATTTTTAAAAAATGATAATAAATAATCCTTAATGGATAATGATCTCTCTTTCTTTTTTTTTAAATAGATTTAATATTGTGCCCATAATTTTATTTTGCAATTTTTTTAATTTGAAAAGCGGGCTCCTCTGATTTAAAAAAAGTGTTTGCTAGCTGGGATTTATTATATTAGTTATGTAAGCCAGACAATTTGTAAAAACGCAATTTTTGTACTGTTATGAATTTATTGATAACAATAATATTAATTATAATAATTATAATATTAATAATAATAATAGTAATTGATAGACGAAAGTACACTAATGTTGCAGTGTGAAAATAAAAACCACTTTTCAATAAAAAAATTTTTCATACGCAATCAAAAATATAAATTGTTGTTTGTCTATTTATTTATTTATGTCACGCTTGATCGCATGCATTTGTACCTTTTTCCGATAAAACGATTTTTGTTATAAATTAAATTTTACATCATTAATTAAGACTATTCTTAAGCTATAATTATTAATGAGTGATTGATAAAAAAATTTTAGTTCTTATTCTAATATACACGTGAAAATTATCTCGTGTACAAAAAATTTTATTTACAATGAATTTAGATATAAATTTAATCATGAAATTCAGATTGTCACACAAATATATGATTGTCATAATTAATTTGTATCAACAACTATAGTCACGACAAAATTATGACTCAGTTAAATTTGTATCCAAGTGATCCAAAGTTCATTCACTGGATTAATTTTACAGTCGAAACTTATTTATGTAAATCAAGTACATGATAGAAGACATTTATTGGTAAAGTAATTTAAGTCAAGTTTCTATCGAAGTCATCCAAAGTTCAATCCAAAGACGTAATAAATTAATTTTAGAATTGATACGGATTTACTAGACGAAAAGTTGGAACAATTTCATGATGAAAGTCATATTTGTGTCACGATTGAAGTTTCGTGATAAAATCCAGATCTAAATTCATTACCGACAAAAATTTTTTTCACACGGGATTCTTGTTCAAAATGCTATGGTGTCATAGTAATGCCGGGCCATGTTGACGGTGGTAATCAAAAGGGATCATTAAGACTTAAGTCTGATTAAAGTTTGAAATAATTTGTACTCTAAAAGTTATACAAAAAATAAAAGTTTTTTTTTCGTATTATAAACTACTTGCCCGATTTGCCTCAAAATGTAATCAGCAGACTACGGAAGTTTGTGATCAACAATAATAATAAAAAGAAAGAATTCGACAGCAAGACTATTAGTAACAATTAGCAAGACCATCAGCAAGACAATTGTCTTATTGACATATTTTTTTCACAGCCTCAAGTTCGACGTTCTTTTATGACATTCGATATTTGAATTTATCTTTTAATTTAACCCAAGTAACACAGAATCAACTTTAAGATGTCTTTTAGAAAGATAAAACAAACTTTTTTTTGTCTCAGTCATCTTTTTTGGTATAAATACGACATACAAATGTTGGTTCCGGACTTCCGGAGATAGAGCCGAGTTATATTGTTTTTTGTCTTACTTCAATTTCTGATCTTTTTGTCAACATGTTAGTGCCTTATCGATGTGTCAAAAAGTAGCCGAAAAACTGATATCTTATAGATGTCTCAAAGGCAAGTGTGCTACTTGGGTTGATTCACGTGAATTTCCTCGCAAATGTCATTTTTGTACAGGGTAATTTGCGGAAATTCTTTTCTTTTATTATTATTGTTGAGCACAAACTTCCGTACCCTGATTATTATCAAATCCTTGTCAAACAAAAAAAAATCTGGAAAACGATTAACCCTGTGAGCAAACTCCAAAACTTCCCAATGTTTTTGAACTCAGGAAGCTTGAAGACATTATTTGTAAATTTTGCAGCTCTTAGAAATTAAAAAATGACTACATATTTTGTTGTTGAACCAAGAAAAATAAATTTAGCTAAAAAAAATTAATTATTGTCATAAGATATCTTAGGAACAAATCAACAGATTTAAACGTACTTGGACGCAACCAAAAGAATTCATCAAGATTTAAAACTGATTACGGGTGTAAAAGAATGTGTAGAATTGCGTTATTACTTTCAGAGTAATCAGTTTTCAGATCTAGTCTTTAAAATTTTTTATCATCTAAAGTCATTCGGGGTAACCGTACGCAGTCGATAAGTATACGCACCCCCTTTATCTCCAAAGGGGGGCAGAGGGGTCATGATATGCGCAGCGTAGTTAATTGTATAGTTATGTAGGGCACTGTGCGCACACTTACCCACAGCGCACACTTGCCCCACATGACTCTATCAGCGAGGAAATATTTCACGCAACAGAAAGTGAGATTTAATTATCTGTCATTTTGTTTTTAAATATATCAAGAATTCTATGCTACAGAAATAACTTTTGTTATCGCGGCAAAGATTTTCAAACCGAATTGCAGATATTCACGAAGGTAAATTTTGTTTTTTTTTTTATTTCGGTAATGTATTCAACTTCATTATCCAGCATAACTTTTGAGGTTATGTTTGGTTGCGATTAAGTTATACCCGGGTATACTAGGGGTGTGCGAATCGAATGGAATATATCTATTCGATT
Source organism: Microplitis demolitor (assembly GCF_026212275.2). NCBI lineage: Eukaryota > Metazoa > Arthropoda > Insecta > Hymenoptera > Braconidae > Microplitis > Microplitis demolitor. The sequence goes on from NC_068548.1 coordinate 18,921,082, forward strand.
CTTATCGCATTATTTGAAACTTAGTAAATTATTCGTCAATTTTATAATGATCCGAAAATTTTTGAACTATTTGTAATTTTTTAAATTACTAGGTTCAAATCGAAAAAATTTTAGTCAGTGTTTAAATTTCAATTTTTATTTAATAGAGAGCTTAGTTTTGATAGTAACCAAAATTTGTTTCTAAATTCGATTTACTTCTGATAAAAATTTGAATTATTCGAAAAATTATCACTATTTTAAATCGTTCAAAAGATCATTTTTGAATTATTCGTAAATTTTTGAATAAGCCGAAAATTAATAAATAACTCGGAGTTTACAATTATTCGAAAATTTACAAACTATGCGATTCGCACATTCTTATTATATATATATATTTCTAAAAAACATCAATTTGGGGTAAGCTTACCCACGTTGTCTTACAGAAAAGAACGAGAAATTTTTCTAGAGAAAAAATTTATTTGATGTTTATTTTATTTCAGATTTAAATAATAATGCCGCGTAATTACATAAGAAAAAAACCTGAACGTACTCCTGTCACTGAACAACAAATTTCTATAGCGAAAGATTTGATATCTAATGGAAAAAGTAAGAGAGCTGCAGCAAGTGCAATTGGTATCAGCGAGTCTTCTTTACGGAAACGACTTAAGCTTGACGCAGCTGCTCCTTCATTAGGTAGATGGAAGCCAACTTTTAACGAAGAGCAAGAAGCAGAATTTGTATGCTATTGCAAGCAAATGGAAAATAGATACTGCGGGTTGACTACAGAAAATCTACGACGCATGGCTTATGATTATGCGACAGCTAATCAGATTGAAAACCGATTCGATTCATTGAGTCAAATGGCGGGCCGAGATTGGGTTGAAAGTTTTTTAAAACGTCATCCAGAATTAATTCTACGGGAAAAAAAGATCAGACCTGATCGGACCTGATTATAATAATAAAATAATAATAATAAGAACCATTATATTATCAATATTTCTCTAAATAATTTTTATTTGAATTAAATTTGATAATAATCAAACTGTGATAGTTTTTTTTTCTTCATATAATATTTTCAAAAGATTTATTGTGCACAATTATCAACGGTGACTGCCATCTATCAAATAGTAATACATAATTTATTAATGATAGTATATAAATAGTTATGCCGTTTTCTTAATTGATTCATTTTTATTTAGTTTATTTCATGAGTATGAATGCAGCTGACAGCAATTTTTTAAATTTTTGAATAAATAAATAAAATTTAAGTATAACTAAAATTTTAAAATTGCGTTTTTCAAAATTAAAAAAATTAGTACGCGCATTTTCCAAAATTTTATTATTTTAATTGATTAATTTGTTTATTTAAAATGTCTGTTACATTCACGCTCATTTTATTTCAGCCTTCTAATTAAGTATATGACTTGTTCGCCTTTTCATTTCGAACATTTAATTAAATAATTAATTATTAAAAGATAATGTGATAAATTTAAATGTTTACAATACAAATATATTAATAAATTTTTAAATTCACAACATAATAATAATAATTATCAATATATATCAAATACTCAGGCGATGTAATTTAAAATAAAATAAATTTGTCTTGCAAATACTTAATAAAAATATTTTAAATAATCATTATTTTATTATATTATAATTATTTCAAAGACAATTATTTTAAATATGACATGTAATTGCTGTTTGAACAGCTAATATTATTGATTGATAAATAGTCTGACATTTAATTGCATATTCTAGTAATTTTGTGTCTAACAAAAAAATTATCAAACAATAAAAGTTTCTGCATTATAAACGCTTATTCAATAAGTAAATATATAGATATATGTACACAATTGATATATTTACACTACCACGAAACCCATATCAGTTGATTAATTAACATTAATCGAATTTTCTTTGGTCTCACGTATTACAAGTCAAATTATTAATCAGCTTGAGTACATCAATATTTACCATTTACATTTTACGTCCTTACAATATTAATAATAATAATTATCTACAATTAATAAAGAATCTAATGACTAAAATTTAATTACTACATGCTGCTATCTTTCTTTATTCTATCTACAAACTAGACATTTATGGCAAATAAAAAAAAAATTCAAATTTTTTTTTCATTACGTCTTTTTTGTAGTTATATAAATAATTACTAATAATACTTTTTTTATGCAATACATCTATAGATTTATATATTAATTAAAATTATTTGTTCATTTAACGGCCAATATTTTCATATATTTTATAAATTTATATTTATTTAAAAGCCATCTTCTTTGAATTATTTTTCTTTTTCTTTTCTCAACTTTTTTTGGTAATTTTTTATTTTTCATTCCAAAAATATTTATCGAACTAATTATTATATTTTATATCTTTATTTAAATCGAAATGAAGATAATTATGTGTATATAGATTTATATACTTTTAATCATTGATTAATAAGTTAAATAATTAAAATTATAGATACATATAGGTCATATATTTATGTATATCACATTTAATATAACTCTGAACTCTGCATCAGAGTAGAGAGAAAAAAAATTGATAAAAGCAGATAATTGTTATGTATTAAAAAAAAGGATCAAGTGATTGAATTTACAAGTATTTAACATGCAGCTGACACTTAATTATCTTCATTTCCTGACTAATAGTCTTGCTGTTAGTCTTGCAGCATGTGCACAAAACTAATAGGGAACATTCCACGTCTTTCTGGCGATCTTTCGAGGGCTCCCTCCATCCAATTATCATCGTCAGTTTGCTCGTTGGTGACGATGATAATTTCGCCCTCACGAAATGACAGTTCATCTTCGTTGTCAGCATCGCAATCATAAAGCGCTCGGCATCGACGCAATCCATTTAAACTTGATGTCATTGGCTGTTCAAAATATAAATAAGATTTCAATATTATTATCATTAATCAATAAACTTGTTTACATTTAATTTAATTTTTTTTTTTTTTCAGCATTAAAATTTTGTTCTACAGACACTTGTGACAATTATTGTGACAACCTTGCGATAATTATGCAGTTTAATGCTGCATTTTATTTGAAACAACAAACTCATGCTTATTATGTAGAAATTTTTTTATAGCAAAAGTCATTAATTTTTGCATTAACTATTTAATTTCACAGATCTACTTATTTATGATTCTAAAACATGTTCTTTTTTTTTTTATTTTTTTTCAAATTTTATTTACTCACTTGTAGATTAAATTTATATTTAATCAATTACTGACATATAAGTTGATTAAAAAATATGAATGTTTTTTTTTTTTAATGCTTTTTTCATATAATTATTCAGTTTTTCACTGATTAGATGGATATATTTTACTTGATAATTAATATGTAAAGTATTTAAGAAAATAATATATTTAATAACCTGCAATTAAATAACATTATAATTACTTATTTTTTTATCAATTAATGAATGCGAAAAAATTGAAGAAAAAAAAATCTAAAAGAACATGTTTCAAAAAAAATTTGTAGAATTGCGAAATTATTTAATTAAAAGTTTTTTACAAAAATTAATTAAAAAATAAAAATTAAAAAGTAATTTTAAAATTTTTATTCTTAAACTGAAAAAACAGCTTAAAAATTTAATCATTAATTTATTTAATAGTTTTTAAACTTTTATTTTATGACATGAAGTATTTAATGAGTTATTGAGTAGTGATTATAATAATTAAGATTATTTGAGTATAAAAAAAATGAAATATGATAATAATATTTCTGAAAATGCAGATGAATGAGTGATTGATTACACATAGATGCAATTCACAAATGGCCATGCGGATAGGGTGCCGTGCAAAATGTTTACCAGATTCAAATTGGGGAGCAAAGATGAGGGCTCCTCGGCGTAGCTTTCAAGTCTGGATCGGTCCCTTCGCTGTACCAACAATGGTTAATAACAAACCATAAACCCACTATAATATACATATGAGATCTCCAAATAAAAAGCATGCTGCCTTTAATAACATAATTTCCAATATTTCCCTCATTTCTTCCTCAAATCACTTAATAATCAAATTTATTTTAATTATTCTCAGCACAATTTTTATATTTTATATAATTTAAGCAATCAATTTTTTTTTCTACATAAAATTAATCTTTGGGTAACGATATGATTTATGAGATGATAATGATCGATGACAAATATTTCTACTATAAATTTATAAATAATTATGATGTTATTTATGTTAATAATAAAATATGATTATTTAATTCAATTATTATAAAACATGACTTAAATTTTTGAATTATGGTTTATTTTATTAGTATGAAATGTTAAAAGTGCTCAAGCATAGTAAATTGTGGTTAATTGTTATTTATAGATAATTAAAATTAATTAAATTAACGCAATAAAAAAAAACTACGTGGCGTTTGTTAGTTAATGATTTTACTTTACGTTCTACAGGTAATAAAAAAAAAAAGAATATGAAATGAAATGAAAAGAAAAAAAAATAATGAGATTTCATTATTAGGTTTTATCCCAGCCACCTTAATAAATTAATATTTAAATAAAAATAATAATAATAACTTAAAAAGAAATTAAAGGAAATCTAAGACGACCTTCCACTTTTTTAATTTAACCAATGGACGAGCTGCAATAACTTTATTAAAATTTTATTAATTAATTAAAAAAAAAAATCGAGCATTGATTAAAAAATAGTCGACGTAGTTACAATTTTGTCAGAATATTGGTTTACAAAAAAAATACAGTTGTTTTAAGTCGCTGGTTTAATAAAATTTTTTAATTAAATTTCAGTAAAATCTTAATGCTTTGATTATAATTGGAGATTTTTAATGTTATAAGTTAAAATTTAATTAGAAAATTTAGTAAAACAGAGAAGATAAAAGACTCATTACCCGGTCACTTTTAATTGGAGTCAAATTAATCCACTCAATATAAATTGGTAAATGAAATGAAAAAATCAATTTTTTTTTTTTAAGTATTTTTTGTAATTTTAAATTGTATAATATAATTTTAATTTTAAGAATAATGTTGATAATTAATTTTTTGCATAAGATCATTGAGTGTACCCATGGTTGCTCACTAAAAGTTGTGATGTACCATTAATCGATTAATATATGGCAATATACTTGCTCTAAGACAATATCAGTTACATAACATATAGTTATAAGTTATAAAAATTATTAAAAAATTGAAGGTAATCTAAATTTAATCTGACAAAGGAACGTTTAAGTAAAAAATGTCAGGCTGCACGCGATTTTAAAAACAGCCACTTAATTTAAATTTATAATAAATTATCAAATACTTTATTTAATACGTCATATTCTTTTATATTTAGATTCACAAATAATTATTTATCAATGATAACGGTTTTTACTTGAAATTTTTACTATAAAAATTATAAAAACGCATTAATCAGTTAAAGTGAGCGACTAATGGTACGGATCGGGTTTAGGGACTTTCATCTCAATTTTAAACTGTGATAATTTTTTTTTCAAATCTATATCTTAGCAAAATTATAACTGTGTTGTTTTTTTTTTTTAATTGCTCCAATCTTTTTCTTTTTTTCAATTGATTGAAAAAATTTCCGTCCAGTTCTGACAGTTGATATTCATTGGAAATTTAAAAAGTTGGAGATACTGTCTAAGATTGCCTTTTAAAAAAGGAAAAAAAAAACTATCTAAAGCTTACCTTCCGGGGTGGAGGTACAGGATTACCTATTCCATGCTCAGAACACATTGAACTAAGGGATTCACTGCTACGACCATTACTTAATCTTGCAGAGCTACCGGCGGAAGGTGCAGGCGGTGGTGGATTCCTTGGTCTTTGTAACGTCGATGAATTTGATTTATCTATGGCTGTATAAGAAAAAAATGATATAATATTAATCATAAAGAAATCTCTGAAATTGAAGTAATAATAAATATGTGGAGTAAAAAAATAGTGGTAATACATAATATGAAATATAAAAAATATAAAAGAGGAAAACAAGGTGTAAGAGTAAAGTACATACTGTGGCTGGCTGATGAATCACCGCTGGGTGATCTTTTGTGATGCAGACTATTCAGAGTATTCAATGAATGTGGCAGACTATGCAATGTGTTACCCGCAAGAATGGGCTCGCTGGTGGTTCTACTGTGCGAGGAGCACGCTAAAGTTGCTGATGACGGTAAAGTTCCATAATGAGCTGTCAGCATTGTCCCGCCGTTTCCAGGTGGTGGAGGTGGTGCTACACGTTTCTTTAGTGACCCATGAATATTTACCAGACTGTACTCTGGTGGTCCCATTGGACTGGGAACTGTTAATAATTTTAAATAAAAATTAGTTAAGTGATAAATATTTATTTAAGAGCATTCTCAGTGTCCCTCATTTTTTAAAAATATGCTAATAACTTTTAACTGTCATAAGTGCATTAAAATTTTAATAATTAATTGAGAAAAAATTGAAACCTTAAGTAAAAAAAGGACACCGTAGTTGCAATTTCGCCGAGATAGAATTTTTTAAAAATTACTTACAGTTGTTATCAATTAGGAGTTAAACAAAATTTCTTGAATAAATTTTATCCTACAAAATTCAAAAATTCTAATTAAAATTGATATGAAGATTTTACTGAAATTTATTTTCCAAATTTCGTTTAACTCTCAACTGTAAGTAAGTTTTTTTATAATCTCTTTATACCTCAGCGAAATTGTCCTTTTTTTAATTAATGCTTTAATTTTTTTTTAAGCAATTGATAAAAGTTTGATACTCTTATAACAGGCGAAAGTCATTGAAAATTAAAAAAAAATGTAAAGCACTGTCTGAGAGTGACCTTTAGGGATAACATTAACATTAACGGAAGGCCAAAAATACTAATTTATCTCCAAGAAAAATTGTTTTAAAATTCTCATTTACTCTACGAGTGCAGCAAAGACAGTCCCGTTTATATTTTTGAGAATGAGAAAAAGTTCCGTTGGCGTTTCCCCTTAAAAACATAATTTATATTTAATAAACTAACCTACGACTGGTTTCCTTGACTGCGGAGGTGGTGGTGGGGGCATTTGCTGTCTACTTGTCATAGAATTTGGCGATGAGCCACTTTGCAGACTGTCACAAGTGCTGCTTCTACTTCGAAGTGTTATCGGTGAATCTCCTGGACCAGATCCACCGCCACCGGCATAAGAAGGTGGCCTACTACGTGACTTTTTTTCAGGTGTTAAACATCCGTTCTAAAAATACAAGTTTTTAATTTTTATATAATCCATTTTCCTTTAAAAATAATTAAAACCTAAAGTATATTTCAACATACTCGATCTTCAATTATTGTTTCATCATCAGAAAAGTCTGTCGATCCCTCATCATGTGATAAATTCCAATCAATATTGACGTTATCAAACAACGTTTTTTGTCGTTGCAATGCATGGCTTAGCTACAATAACAAACAAAAAAAAACATATTTATAGACTTTGGTGTGCTGTAGAAAATCAATATTAATTATTAAACACAGTTCCAATAAAAAAAAAATTGTTTTTTTTTATTTCTTTTGTCAGAATTTATTTTTAATGAATTACCAATTCTTTACAAGTTGGATGACCCATTTCCTGGGCAATATCCAACGGAGTCTTTTCTTGTTTGTTTCGTAGAGTTGGATCTGCGCCAGCGCGTAACAACAATTTCATAGCTTCCGCTCGATCATGCCTTGCAGAAAGATGTAGTGCCGTTTCACCCTCACTTGTAACCTTGTCTATATTACCCGTCGGCATATTTTGAATTAAAAAATCAACTATGTGAAGGCAATTACCCCCTATTTCACGTAAAATTGATAAATGCAATGCCGTCTCCCCAATATCCTGAATTATTATTGAATAAAAAAATAACATTTATATTTTTAATAATACGATAGCAATTTTAGCAATCAATAATTTTAATTACTTACTGAAGTAGGTAATGGAGCTGCCAGGTCAACCTTTTCACCATAAACTTGTAGTAAATGCTGGAGATCTTTATTGTTAACAGCATGCTCAAGATCAGACAATAGATCTCGTTCATCTTCACAAGTCCTCAATACGTATTTTTTATCGACATATTTAGCTCTTATGAATTCATATCTCTCCTCCCTATATATGTATAAAATACAATACAATAATATATGTACATAGATTTATTAAAAGTAGTAAAACTATTTGTACTATTACTAACATTGTGGACGTTGGAGTTGGCTTGTGATGATGATTTAAAGTTGCCTCCATAACTTCATTGAATGCTTGGTTGGTCATAAAACGTGCAAGTAACAATTGTGATGTACCAACATTGTCTAAAGTTAACGATTGTATCCTCGATATATGTACACCCAGATCACGATGAATGCCGCTACACTCAATACATACTATTATACCAAAGTTTGTTGACAGCCACGTTGCATCTATACAATTAGACAGTTCATTAATATTAGACTAATTCAAAAGTCTATTGTTTTTTCTCGAAACCTCCTATTAAATAGTTGCAGGGAGGTGAAATAAGATGTATGTTAAAAGATGAGCTCTTAATATTCACTCAGCAATTTTTGATGTCCCATTTAAATAACGTGGGGAAAAAAACAATTGTAAATTTGGAACTTTATACCGACAGTGGCTCATTGTACAGATAAGCTCAGGATATAATTTCATAGAAAATTGAACGCTCTACAAAAAAAGTCTTATCATTTTTTGACAAATTCATCTGTTCAAAAATTATTGGAACTTGACGTCAAATTTATAGTAAATTTCTAGATTTTTTTACTTTTCTGGCAAAACTATCAGACTTATCACAAAATGTCATAGGACTTTTTTTGAAGACAATTTTATTCTTTACAAATTATCTTTGATAAAGTTTTTTAAAATTTCGCATTGTTTTCTAGTTATTTCCATTTTAATACCAAGCTCTTGAAATCGATCAGAACACTATTTTTGAAGAGTTCCGTAAGAGCTCCAATAACTTTTGAACAGATGAATTTATAAAAAAGTAATAAGAGACTTTTCTTGTAGAACGTTTAACTCCCTATGAAATTATATCCTGAGCTTATGTGTACAATGAGCCATTGCTGAGGTATAAAATTCCAAACTTGAAATTTTTTTTCTCATGTTATTTAAATAGGAAATAGAAAATTGCGATGAGCGACTTCTAATTATTAATAGTAAGAGCTCATCTTTCAATAGGCATATATATATATATATACATATGTGTACGTATGTATAAAATAATTAAAACAAATTACCATTTTGTGATGAACAATCACAACATTTATCATTGCCATCTAATCGTAGAACACATCGTATAATAGCTTGCTGAAGTTCAACAAGACTAGGATTACCCTGACCAGCTTCAGCTTTCCCACTAGCATCAAAAGCTTTTAATAAAGCTCGTTCTTTACAATTAACAAGCACTGACATCCATGCACGTTGATCAGCTTCATCTTCTGCTTGAAAATGATACGTTCTACTGTCTAATAAAAAGAGAATTTTATTAATTATTAATTAAATTAATTTGTTGTTCGTAGCGTTACCGCAAAAAAATTAAAATAAAACTTACAGCTAATGAGATCAAAACCACGTTTATCATCGGGTACCAATTTAATCTGGCATGTTAATAAATTAACTCTTGTAGGTGGTTTATTTTCATCTGCATGACAAATATCAAGATAACCTTCAGCTTGAACAGCGCAACGACGTTTTTGCCAAACACGTCGCATTTTACCCTCACTTTTTTTTAACAGATGGCCGGAACGAGTGACTCCGTGCTGCTTATCGCCCTGCAGCTGATGAAGCGAATATCCCACGCTGGCGTTTGCATTCAACTGTTAAATTGTTTCACCATACATTCAAATTACTTTAATTTAAATATAAACATTAAAATTTATAAACTCATACATAAATTCAAGTATAATATTAAATATTTAAATATCTAAGTATAATTTAAAAGTACACAGAGTAATAAAATAAATAAAAAAATAAACTAACTTCCTTATCACAACCGGAACTCCTCAAGAGACTTCTCAACTCAGTTAAACGTCTTCTTTCTTCATCTTGAGTTTGTCTTATCTTCTGTAACTTAACACTCAAATCCGCAATGTAGGATCCAAAATGTTCAATTGTCTTTAGACCATCTTGAAAATAATTTGTTTGCGCATGATAATACTCAACAAGATGTTGCAGCAGCTCAATCCCTTTTTTAGTTTTTATTTCGTTAACTTTTATTAAATATTCACACATCTGTAATTGAAATAAACGTCGCTCTTTTTCCATTTCATCGGCAATCTCCGCTGGCGTTACTTCCGATCTAATAAGACCGGCTTCTTTAGCATGTTGTTTTTTTTCTTTTTCTATTTTTGCATACTTGGCCTCATAGTCTTTCCAGGCTTTTTCAAATGGCCTCTTCAGGTCGCCCTTGACACCCCGCAGGTCGCCCTTCAGCACTGAATCCAGTGGAAACATTACAATATTATTTATATTCTGCATCTGTAAAATAATTAATTTTTACTATTAATATTAGTATATGATATATTTATTTATTTATTTATTATTATGGTGAAAGTTATTATAAAGAAGGAAGAAGAAATTGAAGGTAAGCATGAAGATGAAAGTGATTCAGGATTTAAGGTGGGGTTTTCGCGGATGAGTTGTACCGAGGGGAATATCTTATAAGGAAGGAATCACATCACAGCGTCTTGATGTCTAGTCTTATAAGTTGATGAGGTAGGCTATATATATTTATAAACGTTATATATAGTCTGTATTAATCTATAGACGGTTAGTACTTATTCTCATACTCAAATCTATAACCCTCGATCCTTTGTCTAGCCCTCTCGACAGTACGATGACTCATATTGCTGCTATATGATGTTAGTAGTTTGCTTGCTTACATAAATGGATAGGAAAGAGAAAGGACCAGATATTAGATAGATATATATGGGTAGAGAGAAAGAGAGGCATTAAAAAAAAAAGAAAAAGTTGAGGACCGCTATGGATATATATGTGTATGGTTTTGTATGGTATTCCCCTCTAAAGCTAGATGCTCTCGAGCATGATTCCCCCTTGGATGCTTTACTTGCCGAAACGTGTATAGTACTACGATCGACGAGTAAAAGTTGAATGTGCTTCTGATAAAAGTTGTCAGTAAAGAGTATACTTGAAAAAAAAAAAAAAAAAAAATCAATTATGCTGACAACTTGATTTTATTACTTTTTAAGCTTGATAAAAAAAATCATGTTCTATCAAGGGAATATAAAATTTAAAAATAAAACAAACTGAAAGTTAATTTGAGACGATAATTGAGTTATTGCACTGAGAAAAAAATAACTTTTGCGAAAACAATATTTTTTTGAGTAATAAATCGATATAAATCATTGAATTATTAATTTCATATATAATGCGAAGAATTATTTTCTTGATAAGAAAATAAAAATTTATTTACACTACTGCAAAAAAAATATCAAAATATTAGTAGATTGGAATGTTTTTCTAGGAACGAAATGAAACATAAAAAATCTAGGTCTAGGCGACTGTCTAATTTCAAAACACAGTAAGGAACAAATTTTTTAAAATTGATTTTTTTAGTTCCAGTGAAGTCTTGTGAACATGATTCAATTAATGTTTAAAAAATTTTATTTTTGTCAGTTACTGTATTTTGAAATTAAGCAGTCGTAGATTTCTGAAATGTTTCACATAAGTGCTAGTATGCCAACAGAAAATTTCAACCACCCCCAATCACCCCACAATTCGTCTTACATATATTTTTTTAATTTTCGTTACGCGAAAAACCTTCCGATCTTCAGGTACATAAAATATCTTTATAAACTTGGGTTTCTTCAACTAAGAAAATTATTTTGAATGAAATTTTCAAATTTTCGCGCGAAAAATTGTGGTAGGAATATACAATTGTTTTAAAAGGTTTTTTTGTCACTGTGCGAAGTGGACAATAAAATATAAAATAAAAAATAAATAAATAAAAATCATGACGCGTGGCAAACGTGTCGAGGATGTTACACAACGCACAGCGACTAATAAGGCAAACACATCGAGACAGGATGAATTTGCACCAGGCGACTAATGAGTAATACCAATGAGCCTGAGGGCCGGCCTTCGAGACTTGTATTGCATTAATTGATCTATCACACAATTGAAACAATCATCAAATTATCAAGCTTCAGAAATGTCATCATAATTTATATTCATTATCATCATCAACTATCAACTCCATAATCCAGAGTTCATAGGCACTGAAGTTAAAATCATAAAGTAAGTGTATAAATAAAATAAAATATTATTTACGCTTACAAGAGTCTTCATCAGTGCACTGAGCTCCTTTGTAACGACAGCAAATTTAAAGAAAGCTGCACCAATATCATGCTCTTGTTCCTTAAGTGCAGCATCTCCTAATTTTTCCAATGCTCGTCCTAAGTACACTTCATTGTCCACGTGTGCTATAAATTTAAAAAATTAATTTTATTAATATTATTGATTTATGATATATAAATTATTGGTAAATGTAGTGCAAGCAAGAGGTCATCGACTACATTTAGTCCTTGTATTTAAAGGCATTGAGCTATACTAATGTAAGAAATAAGAGGCGCCAGAGAAATCGATTCCGTCTACCATTGCTGACTGCTGGCTTTCTCAATACACTTTGTACCTTGTGTACAATATTCTTGTTGCTATATTAGTACACCACTATTATTATAAAATGTACATAAGCTTTATTAAAGTCGAGAACATTATGATGAGACTTGGCGCGTGACCCGTGTCAAGTTCTCTCTTTAAGAAAACGCCTATCATAAAGTACTAAGGTTTCCATTCTACTCTGTACTAAACCGTCTTCAGTTTCTATTAAACTTTATTTTTTTTAGCTTCCTTACCATTTCCGGAGTTGTGAATAGCTTTGATCGCCTTCTTCAGCTTCGTTAAACCCTCACGATCAAAGTCCAGGGTCTGTAATATAAATTTAAAAAAATATAATAGTGATAGTAATAATAAACGAATTAAATTATTGTTTGATCATTAATCAACACATATGTAATAGTTTACACAAGGTCATTATAATAAAAATTAAATAAATGCTAATTATTATTAAAAACTCACTGGACGATAAATACATCGCACTGTTTTGTTGTTCATCAATTATTATTACATAAATTAGTTTATTAATGAATAATAATGATAACAATAGTAGATAATTAGTTAATGTTTTAATGAAAGACTTAATGATACACTGACAGTAGATTTACCGCAGACAAAAGTTCAAAGGCAATCATTGTTTTATTTTAATACTGGCCCGAATCTAAAGCTATTAATTGGCTTACAATCATACGAATCATCAAGGACAAAAAAAAACGACTAGTATAATAATAAATATAAATATAGTCATACATTTTGTTTATTTTTTTTTTTGCTTACTCAATTGCACTTTAATTTTAATTTTTCTCTTACCCTCATGCATGCAGAAGCAGTACATGATTTAATTGCAATCGTTTATACGTGAGTGTTAATTGGTGAATTACAAGCGGAAGTAATTTCAGGCACGTGGGACAGGTGAATACTTTTACGATAGCATTGCAGTACTGCCCAACCAAACAGATCCAACCCCTCATGAATTTATTCTTTATGTATTTTTATATAATAATAATTATTATTATTATTATTATTATCATCATATGAAACATGTACACTTACATTTTCATTCAATGACTCACACACCTTCATACCAATTTATCCATCTTATTTTTTTTAAATAAAGTAAAAAAATTTTATCGTTTTTAAATCAGAATTCCGGTTTTTCTATACCATCGCTCGTTTATATACTTATTATATACATTACATTAAATACATACATACATACATAAGACACTGACCTAAGATAAAGAAGAGGAGGAAAGAAAGAGGAAAAAGTTTTTTTTGTTGTTTTCCAATTAATCGGGAGCTTTCGGCATCTTCTGTCTCTTACTCAGCGTAATCGAGAAAAAATTTTTTTTTTATATCTATAATTTTTTCAGTCTATTCAGCAACAGCCAGTACTATAACTTTTATCTTCTGCGATGTCGAATGTAAAACCCAATTAATTCAAAGTGATAAATAACTTTTTTCTTTTTTTAAATAAAAAATTTTATTTTTCATCCCTAGTAATTACTGCAAAAAAAAGATTTAATTGGTATTTTAAGTGACAATTGTAATTAAAATGTTGACAATTAAAAAAATTGAATTGAGAATTTAATGAATAATAATTGTAAGAGAGAAAGGTATAATGAAGTGGACGAAGAAAAAGAAGAAACAGGTGATCCAGGTGTAAACGATGAAGAACGGAAGAAACCGAATAAATCCGAGGCTGTGAATATGAACTCCTGGCACAACAAACCAGCAACAGCACAGTGAGTGGAAGGAATTCCTGGAGCTTCGTCCTTGGTAGGTCGTTTATATTGCAACGGTTACGTGCTGTAATTTACAAAGAACATGCTCACGAGAAATTCACCATCAAGTTGTTGTGTTGTTGTTGTTGTTACTTGTTGTATGTCCGAGTTGCGTCTGTAATGTCTACTTCTTCTTTACGACTTTTTTTTTTTTTTCATTTTATTTATTACTATTTATTTATACTTGTTTACTGTGTATTCATATCACTAGATATATATAGATATATATATGTTTAACTACATTCTACAAAAGATAAGACTATTAAATACACACCCGGAGAAAAATGAGCTCAGGAAATTTATGAATTTTTATTATGCTCTCGACGAAATTTGAAACAGGAAGTCGAGTCGTCAAAAAATTATTATACTGTACTACAAAAAATATACATTTAAAACTTATTGATAAATTGTAATGAATATTATTTGTCTAAATTAAGAATTATAATAGAAAATTTTTAATTTCCACTCACAATAATAATTATAATACAGCATAATAATTTTTTAACATCTCAACTTCCTGTTTTAAGTTTGGTCAACAGCATAATAAAAATTCATAAATTTTTTGCTTCTATTTTAAAATTTTTGAACATCGAGTAATTTTTGGATTTTTTTAATACGATAAATTATAAAAAAAATAATATTGGAAGAAATTGCACCTATAGATCTTTTAATTTTCTACAAATGCATATTTTTAGTTTTTATTTTTTTGTACTTGACTTTTTGAAAAAAAAATCCGAAAATTGTTAATTGTCTGTTAACCAGGATCATAAGTTTATAGACAATTAACAATTTTCGGATTTTTTTTTCAAAAAGTCAAGTACAAAAAAATAGAAACTAAAAATATGCATACGTAGAAAATTTAAAAAACTACAAGTGAAATTTTTTTAAAATATTTTTTTTTATAATTTATCGTTTTGAAAAAAATTAAAAAATTAGTAGACGTTGGCTAACTTCCATATCACTGTACATCTCAAAGAAAGTAGAGAATAATAATTTGCATGTCCTGATGAGTTTCTTTCTACCTTACCGCACCTTCTGATGATGATGAGTAACAACATGATAACTAATAAGGGTATTTTGTGCACGGGTAAGTGTAAAAGGGTGTAGATTGTAAAATAATATAATATGTATATAATAATATAAGATTTAATTCGTTTGACCTATTTCGAGGTGAGGGCACTCCCTTCGAGGTAGAAAGATCCACGCCCCCTGACCCCCATAGGACATTGATCCATCGTTTTTTTTTCTATTTTATTCATTTTTTTTTTAATCATTTCTTTAGATATAATATACACTCGTGCTATTATTATATTTATTTTATCGCGACTGTGCGGTTTATGCAAATAATTTTCTTATATTTTATTTATTATGTTTTATTATTTTTCATTCCGCCTTTTCGCTTCATATCACTTATTCCTATTTTCGTTCTATCCATTCTAATGTAATGTTATGTGTAATGTAATGCGTGACATACGTATTATATATAATAATATTACATTGTCTAAGAATAAGCCGTACATATTTTTCATTACGTTAGTCATCAGCTATAAATATATATAAAATCCAGCTTTATGTCGTTTCGCTTTTATATTTAAATATTTTCATTTAAACTGTAGAAAATGAACGGAGTAAACATGGAGTAAATCCGGAGTAAATGATGACTATTAGTTTAATACTTTCGGAGTCAAATTCACTCCAAAGGAGTTTCCAAGTCGGAGTGAATGTGAATTTAAATAGAATCCAGATTACTCTGAAATCACTTCATTGAAAAAACGAATTCCGAATGACAAGTGAACTCGTGAATTAAAATCCATTTTCACTCCAAATTTATTTCCAATTTTTTACAGTGTACTTTTATGACAGAGCGATAAAATTATTTTTTTAGTATTCAAAGCCATTATTGACTTTTTTATCTAGTAATTGATTATTTTATTTTTAGAACTAAAAAAATTTTTCAATTTTTTTATATCAATCACCCAGGCGATAGATATTTTTTTATTGACGGATTAAACTTTTTTATTAGATTGATTTAAAAAAAAAAATTAGGGTAACAATTGATTTGAAAGTATTCAATAATATCTCAATAGTAATAAAAATAATTTGAATAAATTTTTTATAATAAACCGGTTATATAAAATATAAAACATGTAAAAAAATATCTGAATAGAAATAAAATGAGAATATATGAGAATGTATTTTATAAGCACAAGTTGATTTTAAACTAGAAATTCAGACTTTTGCGAGACATCGGAGAATATAAACGTGGACTAGTTCTACAATAGTATATAAGTATACATGTATATCTATGTGTACGGATATATCTACACTATTACATTGTATGAGAAATTTAACGACAGCTGTGGATTCTAAACTATCCCGAAAGCCCCTCGGACATATGAGTAAGAAAAAAAATATCACCCGGCCAACTTACAATAGAATCTCCCGCCAAATTATTTTAATGGTAAATATAAATATTTTAATATATTATTTATCCGTTATTTACGTTAAATTAAAATTTAATTATTCATGTGATTTATTTTTAAGGTCACTTGAAACGCGAGTAAAAAATTATTTTTTTTTTAAATATATCCGGTCCGGAAATATCACAAGATATGGAGAATGGACGACACCGCAAAATATCCGGACTTGCGTCCGGTATAACCTTTGGCATCACAGAAGATTCAATATTTCCATGACATGCGATTATTTAGATTACGAAACTGATCACAATCTTTAAATACACCCAAAATTGTATATATTGCAATATTGACTTTTAAAAAACACATTTACTGATTTTTTACATTTCATTTGGATACATGACTAAGGCCATTAGAAATGTCAGACATCGAAACTGATATCATGACCAGCACTTTTTTTGTATTACTTTACTTTTATAATCTTTCTTTATTGCTTGTAAATTTTACCAAACTAATTAATGTAATTTTATTATTGATTTTTGATTATTTAAATTTATGTTTAGTATCGAATTAAAATTAAATTAAAAAATATCTATTATTATTATTATTATTTTTTTTAAAGAACCGTAAGAAACAGTACACAAATTAAAAGGATTTGTTGGCGCAAAAAATTTAAATTACCTCAAGAAATTTTTTGAATTATAAATTGAAAACAAAAATTTTCTTGGGGTGAAAAAAAATTTTTTGGAGCAAGAAAAAAATTTTTGTCTTGAATTCATAATGCAAAATATTACTTATGTCAAGAAATCCTTTTCTGTGTACAAATAACAAGAATTACAGAGGACTTGTGAGAGACGAGACACGATGCCGACATCTAGTAAATTACAAAGTAGCAAAATAACTTTTTAAAAATCTTGTTTATAATAATTTTGATTATAAAATTTGTTCTTTCCATGTAAATTATAATTATTAATTATAAATATAAAAACAAAATGAACAACTATGATTTTTAAAAAAAATTTCTTTACGATGACGGAGTACTTGTTAGACAGGGGCGTGTGTTGGATGCCAGCAGCTCAACATTTAGAGGCTCGTCATCGTCATTGAAATTGTTGGGTCTCCAGCTGACCATTATTATATCTCATATTATAATCAGTACCATTATATGGACATAATTATTTCCGCGAAGATCCAGACCCCGTGTAAGAGCAAAATAAAAAGTGAAGGAACCGCGATTAGGACAACACCGGACGTTAAATTTTCTTGCTCAATTTTTTCTCAATCGTTTCAATCGCCAGGTCATTGAAATTCAATTGAATAAAATAATAGTAATAACCACATTCAAGTAAAAGAGTATAAAGTTTAATATTATGGAGCTCTTTTATCACAGTAAACAAAAAAAATATCATGCCGTGAATCCTCTGCAATTCGATCGCTTATTTTATTTTATTTCATTTTTTTTTTTTTTTTTTTTTATTTCTCTTTCTTCCTTTGTGTTTTTTTTATTTCACAATTTCTTATATCCACTTTTTTATTATTATTATTATCATCTATCCCATTGTGTTTTTTTTGTTCATGTATCGCATTCTCGAACTGTTTTAAATTCTTTCCTAATTGTGCCATTTGTTTATTTAGCACAATAATAAATCTTAAAATGTAATTATTCTCTAAAGATAACAATAATTAAAATTAATAAAATACAAAATAATTAAAGTGATAAGATTTTATGCTATATTGTAAACGTCAGAATATCAATCTTTTGTCTGACGTTAAATTCCTTGTTTCTTGACAAATAAAATTTATAATATTGACCATTAATAATATTTAAAAAAAAAAACTTACTTCTTCAAGTGCAGTTATAGTTTGTCTGCATTGTGGCATCCGAGATACAAATGTCGAAGTGGTTGGTGAATTATAATCCTCCCTCGTCTCCTCAACAAATTCACTAACCGCAATTAAACCAGGCATTTTTAACAATTAATCCATATACTTTTACTAATATATAGACATAAATAAACGATCACATTGATATTAATAAAAACAAAACTGTCACAATAGTATAATATAATATGAGTTTGCGAATCACAGTCTAAGAAGAAGAAGGAGGAGGTGGAGGCTAGAACACACCTCTCGTTTTTTTTACGCCCCCGCTTTGCCACTCACTTTTTCTCTTGCGTAAAAAAAAAACAAAACAAAATTAAAAATAAAATAACAAACTTGTAATAAAATATAATAATCCACTAATGTATAAATAATTACCCTGTTGATATATACACGTAAATATATATTTAATCCATCAGATTTATCACATTAACACTTAGTGTCTAGATGAAGCACATGCTTTGAGCATGAGCTCGTGATTATTTTCGTAACATCTTATTTACACTTAAGTAGTTAATTAAAAAACAATGAATCGTTATAATTTTTATATATTAATTTATATTGATAATAATAAATATGATAATTATTATTTTAAATATACGTGTATATATTTTATTGTTGTCACACAAACTTATGACCGATGAATACGATGAATAGATGTTATGGAATTTTGTTTAAGGATCACAATGGATCCATCAACACAATTTATACTATACATTATTATTAGTGTGTATTGAATATGTATCAGTGTTTAGATTATTTTATATGAATTACTACAATTGATGACTAGTGGTTTTATTATTATAATATATTATAAATCTCACTGGCACTGGTGATGGTGACTATTGTGTATGATAAAACCGACACTTGTGTGACTTGGTACTCGGTCGGTGCTAAGACAATTTTCAACTGTTTTCAATAGACAACACACACTACTGCATATTTATTGTACACACATACATACACTGAGCTGTAACGTATCGTAGTTTTCTGTAAACTATACCACGAAAGACTGCTACCAGCCTACCAGTCAGCTTTAGCTTCATGTCACAGTCTGAGTCTTATTCTATACATGTATACATTTAGATATATGTATATATTTTTCGTTGATGTTGTCTTTGTGTTGTGTGGCGTTGCTGTTTCGATTTTTATTTCAATAATGCGCATATTCCGCGTCTAGATGCCGCAATTTTGGCTGATAAATAAGAAATCTGTTTCAAAGTTCGCGCCATCTTTCAACGACTTTGAAAGAAAAATAGAAAATTTAAGAGATAAAAAACATTGATGGTAAAAAAGAATAAATTATGAAATGAGGAAAGAAATTAGATGATACTGATGTTAGTTGACGTTTAATTTTAAGATATTTTTAAAAATGATAAATTATAAAAAAAATATTTGGAAAAATTGCACTTCTGGTTTTTTAAATTTTCTATCTGTGCATATTTTTAGTTTTTTTTTTTTTTTTTTTTTTTTTGTCATTGATTTGGTAAAAAAAATCGGAAAATTGTTAATTTCAGAATCATTAAAGGAAAACAAATTTTTAAATGAGTGTCAATTTAAAAAATTTTGAAATAAGTGAATTAAATGTAGATCGAATAAAATTATAAAAATGCGTATTTATAGAATTTAAAAATCAATATGTGCATTTATTTTTATTTTTAAATTTTTAATTGCTTAATTCATTTAGTTGTAATTTAAAATTCGTTTCATATCTGCTACATTCACACTCATAATTTTAAACACTATTTTTTCAACTTCTTTTAATATTTTTGAAAGTTTTGAATATATATGTAATATCTGTGGAATATATGTAGTCAAAAAAAATTTACTTATGGTTTACAATACAAGAATTTGAGTAACAAAAAAATCTGTCTTGAAAATTTATCAAAGTATTATTTCAAAAGTTTTTTTAAATTTTTGTAAACATGGAATACTTATTTTAAATCTTTATTTATTAAGAGTAAAAACGATTGATTAAATTAGTAAAAGCTTGTAAAAAAAAATTTATTTATTATTGATAACAAATAAAGTAAAAGTACCTATTTTGGAATGATACTGAAAGTCATAGACTTAAAAAAAAATGTATTTCATTTTAATAAATAATTAAAATATTTATAGAGAAAACTTTCAAAAACTGCACATAAAAAATTTATAAAAATATATTTGTGCATATTTTAAAAATTTTATTCTACTTACAAGTAACTTGTTTAAAAAATTACAAAAATTTCTGGTGACTGCTACTTTCAGTATCATGTTTTGGGCACTACACTATTTGTAGACACTTATTTATTTATTTAACGTACTCTGCATTTTACATCTTTAAATATCACTGATAAATAATTCACAGTGATTTTATAATTATACACATGTAATATTGATCTAGTATATTTGCATAAGTACGTCGTATGCACTATCAAAGAAATTAACTTCTACTTATTTCCCTGTGTAGATCTTCAAGAAGTTCTAATCTCATCAAAAGCTCTTAGATCTTGAGGTACGAGAATAATGTTTAGATTTTAAATTATAAGTAGATCCACCTGAATTTCATTCATAAAAGTTAACAATTACTGAACAAAAAAAATGTTTCAATAATCATTTATTTTTATCTTGTATTTTGGTAAATAAATATATAAAATATGAGCATAATTAAAGTAACTTGAATACGACAGAACCATCTGAGAGTTTACTGCGAATTGAATAAATTTATTTAATCAAAATTTTAAAATGTCCGGAACTGGTAATTTTACCCTATAATAAATAAATGATTACCCTGATTAAACAAAACGATTCACTCAATGATAAATAATGTAAATCTATATAGTAGTAAAATTGAATAGTTTTGGTTTGTTTCTAATCGTTTTGAATCGTTTCTTTTAATCAGAGTATCGTAACAACCTTTGAAATATGAATAAAAAAAAACAAAAAAAAAAAAAACAATAACGTAAATTTAAAAAAATTTTATTATTGAATTACAATCCTTAAAGAACGAGAGTTTCTTGAAGTTTCAATTGTTTTTTACTTTTAGCTTTCACCTGAGCAGCAATACGATCTAAATCACGGCGTCCCTGGCTGGTGAGTTTACGACCACCAAGGGGAGCTTTTTCGATAAGTTTAAGTTGCTCCAAACTTTGAAGAGCTCTACGTGCAAGGCCGCCAGAAGATTTGCAAAAGTGGCTGGGGTGAGTTCCATTACGTTTACGTCCACCGAATATTTTTGTTACCGCACCAACACCAATGGGACTGCGGATGTAAATATGACGAACGAGGGCTGCGCACCTTGTGAAATACCAATCGGGATCATATGGTGCTAATTCTTTGAATTGACCTGATTTTATTATGTCCATACATTCTGGTACGCGCATTTTACCAGTTCTATTAAAAAATAATTTATAATTTATTACCAGTACAAAATTTAAATATGCGCATATATAAATATATAAATGTTGGTAAAGTAGAAAAATAACAAACTAAGAATTAGGTTAAGTTTTTAAAAACTCACTTTTTTAGAAAGCTTGCAAAAGCTTTCACAAATTTGTGTTGATCAACGTCTAGCAAAGTCACAGACGGCATCTGAAATAATTTGAATTATTTATTAGCAATAAATATTTAAAATATAAGAGTTTAAATGTCACGTGAACACGTATCACATGGATGCATAATAAAACGGTGTACACATGTGTTTATATTACAAATAAAATAAAAAATTCGCCGTAAAATATTTCAAATTAATAGTAATAAATTAATAATTAATATATTTTTGATATTAAGAATAGTTTATTTAAATATTTTAATTGATTAATTCGTTTTATAAGCATGGATATGACAAACCTTGGATCGCTATCTTAAATCACGACGAAAAAGAACTTGTTGAGATGGCAGCATGGGAAATAGGGGTAAGTAGGCCATCTTTATTCTCCGTAGGATGGCAGACGTGATTATTCTTTTGATTTGGTGGCTCCATTGGCGCGCGCGGGTGGATTTAAATGCGCGCGCATTTTGAATCTGTAAAAAATTATTATTGATTTGAATTTCAAAATGAATAGAAATAAAAATATCATCGTGTTTAAATAATTGATTGCATAATTAAAATAGGTAAGTTTTGTATTTTAAATTATTTATTAATTAATTTTTAAATTTATAGATATTATTTTAGACAAGTACGTAATTGAAACTAGGTTATGTTTTAAATTTCAGTAGAAGTGCCACGGATAAATATAAAAAAGATTATTTGATTAATTATTAATCTGGTTTGATAATGTGATAATTAAAATATGAACCAGACAGATAAAATTTAAAATAAAATATAACTGTTTCAGTCTGATGTCACCACTGAATAATAGTGTCATAAATTATTATCGTACTTGGATATCTCCCCAAAATCTGTCATAAATAATGTCAAAATTAATTGGTAAATGTATTAATATTTTAACAATAAATATTAAGCGACATTGTGTTACCAAAATGACCCGGAAGTGTCTGTCAAATGTACAATATCACAAGGATGACACTTTAACAGAGCCAATACCTCACTCCAAAGACTTCTTTTTCCGCCAGGTAAATTTAATAAAAATAAAATTTTTATTGATTATTCACCCGATGACTACATACAATATTAAACTATAGATCAATAGAATATTTCAATAAATAATAACATCCATTTTTTATTTTCATATTGAATAATAAATTTGATATTTTATTTACAGCTATTTGACATTACTTCCAGTACATATACATATTTATTAGCAGATATATTAAAAAGAGAAGCAGTTTTAATAGATCCAGTTGTTGACTTGGCTGAAAGAGATGCTAAATTAATCAGAGAACTAGGATTAAAACTCAAATACGCAAGTAAATATTTTATTTTATAAGTAGGTATATATTATTAACATAAGACAATTAATAAATATATATATATAAGCAATTATTGTACACGAGTGTACAAAGTGTTACTAGTGTGAAATCTTAATCGAAATACTCAGAATAGTTTTAGCAATTGTTAAACTCTCATTGCATAAAACTTTAATCTCTCATACTACTCTACTAATACCTAAAAGCTTTCCACCTCTTGAGAATTTGACGACTTATCTGAGGATTGCCGAATTAACGGTAAACTTTGGCAATTACATTCAAGAAGCTAAGATTGCTTTGATAAAATTTCATGAATCTCTATACAACGATTGTAGAATAAACGATACGAGATATAATGTTGATATTAATATCAATTAAAATAAACTAAACAAAATATATATTTTTTTAAATTGTTTAAGTAAACACCCACATGCATGCTGATCATATAACAGGAACAGGTAAATTAAAATCAATATTACCTGGTTGTAAATCAATTATATCACGACGTAGTGGTGCGCAAGCGGATATTTTGCTTGAACCACATGATTCAATTAATTTTGGACGACATCAATTAGAAGCTTTACCAACTCCAGGTCATACAGAAGGTCAGTATTATTTTTAAAAATCAATACGACACTAAAACTTTGTTTGTATGTTTTATTTATTTATTCTAGTATTAATTAAATTGATGTTTATCTTTTTTATTATGTATACAGGTTGCGTGACGTACGTGTGTCGTGAACAGGGTATCGCATTTACTGGAGATACTCTATTAATACGTGGATGTGGTAGAACAGACTTCCAGGTTTGTATTACATTTACTATAGAAGCCCGTCAAGTAGCACAAGGATATTTCAAATCCACGGTAATTTTTATTATTATTATTTTATTTGTTTTTGTATACTCAGGGTGGCTCACCAGAAATTCTTTATGAATCAGTACACACGGTGATATTTAATTTACCGTCAAACTTCCGGCTTTATCCAGCTCATGATTATACAGGTCGTACTGTAACTACAGTTGTTGAAGAACGTATTTTAAATCCACGACTTAGTAAATCTAAAGATGAATTTATCAAGATTATGAACAACTTAAATCTTCCTTATCCTAAGATGATTGGTATATTTACATTTCATTATTTATATATATAAAATATATATTATTCGGCTATGATGTTTAATCTTACAAACTTTTGGCGGATGTCTAGCAAATGCTATACTTATATTTTATTTTTTTTTTTCTCAAGCGTGAGATAAAAATAAAAAATAGAATAAAAGTAAAAGAGAAAAAGTTTGAAATTTCTCATGACAGGCTGTTGTAGAGTATAGCAGCAAGACGTGTCTTGTTTTACTGATGACGTTGAAAAGAGCCTCACAGTCGAATATTGTTTCAGACAAAGCCGTACCAGCAAACAAAGTTTGTGGCATTTACGAGTATCAAACAGAGAAAGAAGAATAAATGATACTATCGCTTCTGCTACCGCTGTTACTGTTGTACTAAAGAGGATAGAGGTAAAGTAAAAGTATCGAGGAAATCCACATATTTTCTTTTTCTTTTTCATATAAATAGTATAAAAAATAGCAATGATAAAAGATAAATCTTTTGGCATCTTCCTCACTTTTCGCGAGAAGCGTAATCGTCTTTTATTTCACAATGAATTCAACAGTGAAGGGAGAGTTTAAAAATAAAAAAATAAAAAAAATAGAAAATAGAGTAAAATAAAAAGTATCTCGAATGTGGTGTGACTGGTACGCGAATGTCAGAGGCAAAGAGGAGGATAACGGTACGAGCGAGACTCTATTGTTAAGAGGAAATAAAACGGATTCGCTGGACTCTGATGGCACGTGCGGTATCGTCAGCTCTTTGTGAACAAATAATCGCGTTTTACGTCGCTGCTCCATTATACCAAAGCACCATCGGCATCAGGTATAAGAAACTAAAAATTCCTCTGTGATTATTCTAAAATAATTATATTTTATAAACTATTTACATATTTATATTCATAATTACTGTTTTTTTAAATTTTAAATATGCATTCAGGGATTATTGTTAATAATAAATAAAATAAAAAAAAGAAAAAAGTTATTAAATTGCATTTTTTTTTAAATCGACTTTAATTTTTTTTTTATTTTTATTTCTGTTATGGTGTTACCAGCGGCATTCATCCAAGTCTTTTAGCTTGAGGCTTTAAAGCCTCAGTAGTTTCTAAGATGTTGCTGTCTCTTGTATTGGGTAAGTGTAAAAGAATTGACTATATACAATGTGAAAATGAACGAGAGAATTGAATTTTCAGGCGTACATTTCCCATGCTAGAGGCATCGAGAAGCTTCAACTTGCCCTCTTGTTCCCCTTTTATTTTCTCTCCCTTACTTTAGCTCTGGCTGATTCGCTCGCTCGCTCACTTTGGATTGTGAGAGGAGTTTACGGAATATAATCGTGTTGTCGAAACCCGCGTTTCAACGAAAGCACTGAAACACTGAAAGCGGTGAGTAGTACGGAGGGTGCGAAGAGACAGAGGAACTTTGAAAGGTGAGAGAGTAAGAGAGTTAAGCTCGAGGAGAGTGAGAGTGGGCGCGAATGTAGAAGGATTGAGGGAGTAAGAGGGTGGAAAACACAACCCTATGGTGTCAAAGTGCACTAGTAGTTGGTTATACATGTGATGGTGGGCTTCGTTCCTGGGTTCTTCTGCTGTATGGCCGAGGGTTGAAATCGATACCGTTGCCAGGACAACCGTGACTACGCTACGCCCGCCACACGAGCGAGAAAACTCGCGGGCCAAGGCTACTCTCTCTTACACTTTCTCTCTCTTGTTCTCTTGCTCTTTCTTCTTTGTCGGTTCTCTTTTTTTTTATTTTTCCCCCCTTTCTCCCACAGTTTTGTACCGCTTATATATACATATAGGTATTTTTTTAAAAAATAAAGTAAAAATAACAATGTAAATAGAACGAAGAAGAAGAAAAAGACTAAGGAGATGAAGTAAAAGAAGAACAAGAAGAAAAAATAAGTTTGTTACTTATAATTTTACAATGCCGTAGGCGAGAAATAGGAAACGAGAGAAACAGTTTACAGTTTAAATTTTATTCCGAGATAAATATTATTATAAAATTATATAAAATTTTAAATTATGTATGTATAAAATAGCAGCAGGCGATGAGAGACCAGCAGAGGTTGAATTAAAAAATAAGAAATTTTTAATAGTTTTATTTTTTTAAATATATAATAACGTTATTATTATCAAATATTCTACTCTCTTGAGCTTTTAGCCGCAGCACACAGTAATATTGGGTGTATACCAACGCTAACGAGACGTACTTGGCCTAATGGCAAAGTCTTTTTGAAAAAACGTAAAAGAGAACTAAAAGGAGCTAGAGAGAAAATTATTAAGAATAAGAGAGTTTCAAAGCTTTAGACGTTAGAGTCGAGAGATGAGAAGTTTGCTGCCAGCACGAAAATTGATGTCAACTTGGTCAAGTAACTGGTAAGGAGAGAGAGAGTATATATAGAAGAGGATTAACGTGAGGAATTGAGGATAAAATAAAGCGATAGATGTGGACTTTTGGACTTTCTGGGGCTGGTTTGTTACACATTGGCTGAGGGTGGAAACGACGTGGACAGATAGCAGTAGGGGGTTTCCGAGCTTAAAGAAGGGGAAATCCCTGAAGGATATAGCATGGTAGGCTCTCTCTTTATATATATATAAAGTAGGTATAGCTGGTGTGAAAGAGCCAATGAAATGGCTTGAGTTAAAGCCACCACGTGAATCCAACAGCGTCATCATCAGAGGATTATCGTCGTCAGCCACCAGTCATTATTTAAGACTGCCATTTTCAATTTTATAAATTGACCTTCTTTACTTTAATATAATATATATG
Organism: Microplitis demolitor; assembly: GCF_026212275.2. Classification (NCBI taxonomy): domain Eukaryota; kingdom Metazoa; phylum Arthropoda; class Insecta; order Hymenoptera; family Braconidae; genus Microplitis; species Microplitis demolitor. The sequence continues at coordinate 18,948,483 of NC_068548.1, forward strand.
TATATACGTATGACCTTCTACGATATTTAACATTTTTTATAATATATACCGTCTACATTTTTCGACATTTGATCATTCTTCAATAAGCTTGATGGATTTAGTTGACTAGTAATGAGGCGCCAAAGCCGGAATCTCGTCCTTAAACTAAACAAGACAATTGCGGACAAGAAAATCCATATGGACGAGCATTAAACACAGCTTGGGCTTTACTTCACTCCAAGTTTGAGTCAAGTATCTACAGGTTGTTGATTTAAACACCGGGGAGAGGGGGGAGGGTGTATTTGAACATTTTCACGACATCGATTTGTCTGCGACGACAATCATTCGTTTTCGATCTGTCAATTAGTTGTATATATAAGTACGTATGCATTTACTTTTTATCTTTATCTAAAACCTAATCTATCTCACTTAATTCCCTCTACTCTCGTTCTCTTTTGTCATCGATTGAATGCTAGTGGCATACTCGAACACTCATGGCATTCGAGTGCCGTTTCAATTTCTGCGGGAATCCCATGCTTGGAATCCAGTCCGAGACAATTCCTCGATAATCAAGTCCCTCTCCTGTTGTCGTTGTACTTCCACTCGCCTTATTCACTTGACATCTCGAGTTTCCGTTATTAAACCGCCTGTCGTTACGGTTCTCTTCCAATCACGATTTACTTTTTTTATATAAAAATAAAAAGAAGGAAATTAACTAAAATAAAATAGGATAAGAAGTCAAAAAGTAAATAGAATGAAAAATCTTAAAGTGCACCAATTCCCTTTACTTGTAGTGTATAACCAATCTTGATTCAATGAGAAAACGAATGAGTCACTCGAGTTAACCGCACGCTCATTCTCATCCTCATCGTACAACGTACATTCAATTTTATTCTATTTCCTCAGACTTATTGACCTAACATTTAAACCAACTTGTAGTAATATTCTCGACAAATGTTCTGCAAATGGAAAAAATTTTACTTTTGTTTGATTTTAAATTTTTACTCTGCTAATATTAACAATATCTTGTGGTAATTTTACATTATACTCATTCACATTAAAAAAAAAAACTTTAATCTTAACAATGTCAAGTTCTCTAATAAAAATTTACATTACTACTTTAAATTCCACTATTCAAATATTATATATTTTAAAATCTCTTAAATAAAAATTCTATTCTATCGATTTTTACATTAAAATTCTTATATATTTTAAAGCCACCTCATCATTTTTCAAGCAGTTAAAAATGTCATCGAAAGGATCACGATCTCGTCATAAATTTATTATTAAATACCACATATTTTATTTATAAGTTGTACGTTCCCATCACTTTGATAAATTACTAAATTATTGCCAATAAATTATTTAATTAAAAAATGCCGAGCAATTGAATAATAACTCATGAGAAAAAAAAAAAATTTGCATAGATTAATTAAATGAAACGAAAGAAAATTTTTAAAAATTCATTTGATTTTTATTTGAAATTTAATTCGTTAAAAATTAAAAAAAAAATTATCGAGTTTTTTTTTAAAGCTTTTCTATTCAATCGAAATTACTTTTTGATGCAATCCATTTAATCTATTGAATTAACTTTTTCGTGAATTAATAATCTAAATTATTCAATCTTATTTAAATTAGATTTAATTTCCCAATTTTTTAGATAACTTTTTTTTCTTTGTTATAAACATTAATCTTCAAGATAAAGAAGAATTAATTATCAATTAACTTAAACAAAAAAAATTTAATTATTTTGTAGAAATTTTTTTTTAAAATCATCTAATTCTCTTTATAAAAATAAATTATTCAAATTATTCTGAAGTTAGTTGACAATTTATAATTTTTGGATTTTATTTTTTCAACGAATCAATTAAGAAAAAGAAAAAAAAAATAAAAATATGCACATGTAGAAAATTTAAAAAACTATAAGTGAAATTTTTTAAAATTAATTTTTTAAATATTTTATTTAAAAAGAAAAACCAAAACCTACTTGACATTGGCTAATTATGATACTGGATTTGGCAGACGTCAAATAATTTTTTGATTCTTAACAAACTGATGAATTATAAAAAAAAAAATATGTAAAAAATTTGCACCTTTAGTTCTTTAAATTTTCTACATGTGCATATTTTTATTTTTTTTTTAAATTCAAACTGTTGAAAAAAAAAAAAATCAAAAAATTCTAAATTGTCTGCTAACTTCAGGATCATGGCTAATTTCAGTACTATCTTGAAGTTAACAGACAATTAACAATTAATAATTTTCGGATTTTTTTCAACACATCTATTACAAAAAAATAAAATAAAAATATATAATTTGTCATTTTGAAAAAATTCTAAAATTATTAGACGGCAGCTAATTTCAGTATGATTCTTGTTGACAGACAATTAAAAATTTTCGGATTTTTTTTCAACAAATCGATTACCAAAAAAAAAAAAAAAAAAACTAAAAACATGCACATATAGAAAATAAAAAAACCTATAGGTGCAATTTTTTATAACCCTTTTTTACAATTTATCGTTTTGAAAAAAATAATTAAACGTCAGCTACTTCCGTATCATATTATTTGAAATGATTAAATTAATGGATAATTATAATTAGATATTGAATATCATTGAGACACAAAGACGTGAAATACAATTTGTGGGATTAATGTGGTTTGGATTTGACAGCAGAGAGCTTTAGACAGAGAAATATACAAAAAATCCTGTCTAATTTTTAAAATAACTGGGTTCCCGCCGCGTTATCGACTGGCGTTACTGCGCATCCTCATGACGCAGCAGCCCCCAATAAACGTTTCTCATTGGTTATTAATTCAGCGCCGCCATATTGGCTCTTTCACCGTCGTCCCCGACGTAGTTCGGTGGTCTGATGGTCTGATCGAGCGACCCACCCAGCGGGTAGCGAAAACGAAGGAGCCACAGTTACGCGGCGGTAACCGTGCGGCGCCTGATTCTGGCGTCTGTCAATTCTTCATATATACATATATACCTAAATAATACTGACTCCATTTACGCAATAAAATATTACGATATATTGTTATCAGAGCAAGTATTTAAATACAATCCAGTAATAATAAAACTGACATATCAATTCACTTGTGAGTGATCATTAAGTGATTTAAAAGACGTGACATTTACGTGTGTATTTATTTATTTACTCGTGTATTTTATTTAGTTTTTTTTTTATCCATTAATTTGTGATTAGATAAAATATTGATTTGAAACTAAAGCATAAAAACAAATCATAAACTGTAGGCGTTTTTAAATTTTATAACAAAAGGACGACGTGCTGCGCCGGCAGCGGCAAGGAATTTTTTTATTTTAATAGTGTGTACGACAAAATGTCAGTAAGGATGATCAACATTTGTCTGACAGCGATTATCGGCCTCCTGGTGGCACAGACACAGGTGAGTTTTATTCTACGTACCATTAATAACGATCGATTATTAGTTTTTTTTTTAGTCAGGTAATGCGGCAAGTATGTTATGTATGAGGAGTGTAAGTGATACATTTTTATTACTAAATTGTGTAGATTTCTAGAGACATCAATGCTGGCTTGGTAATTTTTTTCTTCCAGTTTTATATGAACTGATGTAAAATAATGTAAATAATAGACTACAAGTAACGTAATATCGATCTAAATTAACGAATAATTTGATTACTTGTTAAAGCGACGTTTTGTAAATGGAGTGGAGAGTGAGGGAGTACGAGGAGTAAAGAGAAGAGAAGAGTGAAAGAGTAAGAGGGGTTCAGCATAGCCAGTACATACGTTCTTTCTCTTTCCCTTTTACTTTGTCTGTCTCGTCCAATCTCTCTTTATTCGCCCTCGCAATCTCGTAACGCCTCTAACCTGATTACCGGCAGCATAACGCGGATTTTCGTATGATGACGTTATAAAAGAGTTCATAAGAGCTCAAAGACAATTTACGGCAGTACGTATTTTTTTTTTCTTTTTATGCCAATGTCCGAAAAGAAAAATTGGTCTGGGTTTTCGATGACTCTTTTGTTCATGCACTTTAGTTTAATTTTTTATGCTTGTTGTTTTCTTCTTTTTTTTCTTTATATTTTTATTTTCTTTATTCTTACCCAGCAAATTTACCATCTGCCGCGTAATTTAAATTTCAAATGGTCTGGCATCCTCCCGCGGTAGGGCTGACTCTGTTTGCCGAGACTGGAGAGCGTCAACTGCAGAGACGCAGGAAATTGCATGAGGTTTGCTTTAGAGTAGGAATAGGAAGTAATATATATGTATAACATATATTGAATATATATATATATATATATATATGGAGGGCTATGTGGATGGTAGCGTGTGATAGCGATTTCTCTCTCGATCTCTCAATTGTTATCACTATCTAAAATCGATTTTTCAAATCATTCCTATTCTAAACTATATTTTATCCTTGACAATTTTCTAAGACGTCTTTTCCATTATTACTATTATTATTGTTATTATTATTATTACTATTATTATATTTTTTAGTCTAAGCTTTTTCAATTTCATGGCAGTAGTCATATAGATTGGATTTATAAATCTGACAATTCGATTTCTCGACACGACTCGACCTGGTTTGCAAGTGGACTTTTAATAAATTCAAATCGCGTCCAGAATAATCGCTGGCAAGTTGAAGAAGTGGAAGAAGAAGAAGAAGAAAAAGATGAAGAAGTGAAAGAAGAATGAGAAGAAGGAGCAGCTCATCCGATAGCTGAGATGAGATAAGATGAAATGGGAGTAAAAAGAGTAAGAGAGATGAGCTTTGAAAAGTTTGTCGAGTCGACGATCTTATGACATCGATATTCGTCTCCTTGAAACCTTCTTCTTCCTTACCGTCTATTATATTATATCTTTTCTCTTCTTGACACTTTAGCACAGTGCAAACTGTGACTCGTTAAGTCTAATAATTGATCGTTAGTATATTAGTGAGAGTCTGTTAACGCTGTACTCACTGATAGCAGTAGTCAAGTTAAGTAACAACAACGTGCGTTGTAGTTGTATAAGAAGAAAATTACGAACAAGACAAGAGAAGAGATGATGAGAAGAACAAGAATTAAAGAGGGGATTTATTATTCTTGAGAGTGTAACGAGGGCGCGAAATTCAAGAGATGAAAAGTATAATAATGGACGAGGAGAAAATGCAAATACAAGAAGGCAAAGCACTAAGTGCATTAAATGAATCCTCTCAGACTAAATATTATGTAATAAATAGGTAAAAAAGTCTTTATCATTTCATTTTTTTTATATTATTTGTTTTCACATTTTTTTTTTAATTTGTTGCTTCATTATAGCGTTTATTTGATGAGCTAATGTAGTAAACATTTATTTTTTTTTATAATGGTTAAATATAAGTATTGATTTAATTGAATAACAATGTACTCCCACATGTTTATTATTATGATGAGAAGGAGAGAGAGTTGTAAAATTATTGAATACCGTTGACGCATAAAGTTAGATTGGCATATGGATCAATGATGATGTGTATTGTATGCTATATGATATTATTATTATTATTTTACACATATTGTTTTTATGTTATTAGTAGGCGTGGTAAAGAGTGTGCGAAAATAAAATGATATAACAATTGCGTCATATTTAAATATCAACATGACACATTCATTTGTATACAGAGAGAAATATAAATATTTATACTAATTTTAAATATTAATGTCAAGAGGAAAAATAAATAAAAATAAAAATTATAATATATTAATAATGAATATGAAAGAAATAAAAATATATTTTCATATTTATGTGTGTTCAGTAGTTACTGCCGTTGAATGAATAGTATATATGCTTATAGCATAGCATACAACACTCTACTAACTCTCTACTGGTCTGCTGAAGAAAACGACGGTGGCTTTTACATATTTATTCATTGCGGCTAAAACCCGAGAAAGAGGTCGCGAGTCAAAGAACCGAGAGACGTGAAAAAATAAAGTATATATATATATATATATATATATATATATATATACATCTAAGCGTAAGAGAAAGAGAGAAAGATAAAAATGATAGTATGAGAGAGTAAAGTTAAAAGTATATAGAGAAGGTGTGATACGTGCAACGAGACGATGAGTTGAGAGAGTAGAGAGTGACGATACGAGAGGGGACGGAAAAAGCCAACGAAACCCTTGAGAGTCTTAGAGCTGTGGACATTGTCGAATGTTCTATGGAGATGAATAAAAAAAACGATATATAAAAGCTGATGAAAAAAAAATAAATAAAAAAAAAAAAATGAAAGAAAAGTAAAGTAAAAAATAAAAGAAATGAGAATGAGAATAAGAGAAAATGTGTGTTGGATTTTCTTCAGTCGACTCTATTTTCTTTCGCTTCTTTTACTTGTATTCTATTCTATTCTTTTGATGCACGCAGCCAAGAATGGAACATTTGTATCGACCTCAAGCTTACTACTATAAACCCAAAAGACAACACACAAAACATAAGACACTACAAATGACATATATATCTATATATACAAAATCCACACAAAACAACACATCAAGCATCAAGATAAGACCGAAACGCTCGAGTGCAACTTCCGATCTTGCTTTCTGGTTACGAGGAGAGATGACTAATGCTCCATGCCATGACTTCCACTTAAGTGATCATGCTTTCAAAATAGTCGCGTATCATAGCTTTTATACTGTTTGTGTTTTCTATTTATAATATAAAAGCCGATATTCATATATGTATATACGGTTATAAAAAAAATCCTTAATATATTTTTATTAAAATTGATTTTTCTTTTTTTAATATTAAAATTCAAGGTTAATGGTTCTCTTGCTACTCATTACAATGAACTTTTGATACTTTAATTCGAGTATTTGAATCAAGACTTAACGTTTTAAACAACCTATTGTACTAAGTTGAGATAATTATGAAACAACTTTATTTAAAACATTTATTACAAATTTATGTAATACGTACTTCCTTGCAAAACTCTCTACTTATTACAATTCTAATAAATTACACGTTGTTTAAAGATCATGAGATCATAAGCGGTACTATAATAGCTTTCAATAATACTCCAACTATAAGTGATCGTAAAAATTTTTTATTTGTAATAAAAATATTTAGAAAAATTAAAATATATGTATTTTTATACTGAACAATTATTCAAGAGATTAAATTAAAGAAAAAATTTATTGTAAACTGTACACTGTAAAATATCTGGAGTGAATTCGGAGTGATCAAGGATTTTATTTAAACCCAAATTTATTCCGTCACTCGGAGTTCCGGAGTCTTAGAAAAAAATACTCCGCATACGGAGTAAATAAGGAGTTTGTTTTTTTAGCTGAGTGATCTGGATTTTATTTAAATTCGTATTCACTCCGATTCAGAATTTTAATATTAAAATAAACTCCCCTTCGGAATGAATTTTACTCCGAGTTGATTAAATAAATACATACACGGAAAAAAATGATTGACAATAATTGTAGTTAAACTTCTTATAATTATTTATGTTATGTTCAATAACTAATGTCGTTTCAATCAGTAAAATTATGAGTTTAATGTTTAAACTGCTATAATTAACAGTTAACTTGTCGAAAAATTGTATCTGTTATTACTTTCTTACGTTCTACTCCATAATATTTACTAATATTCGGTCTAGGCGCGCTGCTGATGAGAATCTGAGTATTATTTACTAATATTTTTTTTCCGTGTAGTCATCCACTCAGGATTTAATACTTGTTCACTTTGCAAATTTTTTACATTGTAAGGTAAGAGACCCAATACCCAATCAGGGAACTCTAGTACCCGATCACTCATGTATTTGTATATCTATATTAACTAAATTTTACTCAATATATATATATAAATACATGGAGTGATAGGGTACTAGTTTTCTGATCGGGTACTACGTCTTTTATCTTACACTGTAAAAAATTGGGAGTGAAACTGGAATGATTATAGATTTTATTTCACTCCAGATTTAATCCGCGTTTACTTCAAAAATTTTTTACAGTATAATAATAAATTTTTCATAATAAATTTATCAATCAATAACTGTGTATTGAAAGTATAAAAGAAATGGTATTATCTTAAAAATTAATTTCTCATTTTAATAAAAAAGTAATAATGGAAATAGGTCAGTAATAAAGATTCATTAATAAGGACATAAAGGAAACGATTATTAATATTATAATAATAATAATTATTATTATTCGTTATTAAATACCATTACTATTATAATTTTTTTAATAAAAATAATATGATAATATTATATATAAAAAAATCGTTTAACGCCATGCCGGAAGTCCTGTGAATTCACACCACGTTTTTAATAAAGCCAAGTACAAGTAGCAAGTAGACGTTTCCTGAGGCCTTCTATTCTATTCTATTCTATTCTGTGTAACTATTCTTGTGATATTCAATTCAAGAAGCATAGCTAAAGCTAGCGTAATCGACACGTGATAAAATAAAACTTTACTTTTTACACTATGCTACTTCATTCCCTTCTGGGTTACAATTTGTCTCAGACTTCAAACAACTCCTCGATTTTTTTTGTAATCATTATCCTTATTATTAGTATTATTATTAGTTTTTTTTATTCTACAAGGTTTCATGGGTATTGCAGTTATTTATGTGCAGAAGCACAATGACTCACGACCCCATAGAAGACATGAAAGAGTCAGTGACTCATTGTTAAAATGTGCAAACCCTCAAGAGACATAAAATAATCAATATCACGGTACTTTAATTAAATTATTTTTTTATTTTTTAAACTCATAAAAAGCTTTTCACTTGACTTTATTTCTTTATTATGTAGTTCTCTTTACTTTATTTTACTTCACTTTACTTCAATTAAATTCATTTCATTTTATATGCTGATGATATTTAATTTGTATACTGAGTAAAAAAATACAACTCTAAACAAAAGAATATTTTTTAATTCAAAAATTTATTTTTCTCTTAATAAGTTTTTGATGCTCTAAAAATTTTCTTCAAGTTCAACTTTATTTAATTTTAATTAAAAATTATAAAAAATATTAAAGATTTTTATAAATATATATACAGAAAAAAATAATTTCTTGACACAAAAAATTTTTATTTGTCCCAATAAATTTTTTTCATTATAAATTGAAGACAAAAATTTTTTTTGGTCTAGAAAAAATTTTTTGCAGTAAGAAATACTTTTTTCTGTATACAATTTTTATAAAAATTTACAGACAATTTCAGTAAATTATTTTAAAAAAATCTTTTATGTAAGAGAATATTTATTTTTTTGCATAGTATAGCTTTTTTTTATTATATCAATGAGATTTAATGATGTGAGACATAAAAATCGATGACACTATAAGTAGTATGTGTAGTACATGTAATGTAAGTGGTAATATACACATGAAAATATTCATACGAGTAGTGTCTAGAGGACTGTGGGATACGTTTGAGTGAAACTCGAGAGAATCAGAGAGCAAGACCGATATTTCTCGCGTGGGTTATCTTCAATCTGTGAACGATAAGACGATGTTGGGTGTATAGGTAGCATTGGTTGACCTGTGGGAAACGCTTGGTGTACCCAATCACTCTTTCTCGTCTCCAAGGAACTAAATGTATATAGTATATAAATATATATCTATCTATATCTATATGTATGTATACATTTCATTAAAAAGAGTCGTACATCTATGCCAATCTTTATATTTTCTGTACACATTTTTGTGAACACCAATATTTTATTAAAAGTACTATTTAACAAAAATTAATTTTATTTAATTCAAAAAAATATATGCAAATAAATTAAAAAATTATTACTTGAAATAATTCAAAAAAATGGTAAATCAAATAATGGAATATTTAATTTGTTTAAAAACGTAATTATTTTATATTTTTAAATTTTTTAAAATATGAATATTTAAAAATTGGGAGTGAATTTGGAGTAATTACGGATTTTACTTCAACTCGGATTTCCAGAGTATTAGAAAAAGTTACTTCGCATACGGAGTAAATAGGAAATTTGTTTTTCTAGCGGAGTAATTTCAGAGTTATCTGGATTATATTTAAATCAACATTTACTCCAATTCGAAGTTTGAATATTTAAATAAATTCCTTTTCGGAATAAATTTTACTCTGAACCAGAGTTACAATATTAAAGTAAACTTTTTTTCCCTTCGGAGTGAATTTTACTCCAAAAAAATTAAATATATACACATGCGCTCCGCATTCACTCTGGATTTCATCTGCATTCTCTACGCAAATTTTTCATCGTATGTCGTGTAAACAAATTCGAACTTTTTAATTGCTCAGAATTTATTTTATTTTATTTGCTTAATATAAAAGAGCATTCTACTGTTAAGAGCTCAAAATATACCATGTTTGCTGTGATTTTTTTAGCTCCGCAAATAAATAAGGTCAAAGCAATTTTTTTTTCTCACATTTTTATTAAGGTTTTATGGACAAATTTTTTTTTTTTCATCCAATAAAAAAAGATTGATTTTACGCGCCTCGTAACGCGCAGTGATTGACGTTGTTCAATATAAGTCGTGTCATACTCTTTTAAAATGAAAAAGAAAAAATGTCTATTGTTATTAAATAATTTATTATGTCGTAATAATATTTTTTTTTTCGATTAAAGTTAATAATTGATAAATTGAAATGCGGTGAATTTTTTCTTTACTTGTCATTATTTTTATGACAAATGATGTGATAATATTTAATAATTAACTAAATTGTTATTAATTCTATATACTATTATTTTAAAAAATGATTGTATAGAAATTCCAATTAATTGATGTTTAGTTGAAACTGATGAAAAATTTTTTAAATATTTACATACATATTTGTTTTTGTTAAAAATACGTTTTTATTATTTGCTATTTATATATTTTTTAAACCGCTTATTTGGCGGGGGATTGATGAAAATTTAATTGCCAGGATTTAAATTTTTAAAAAGTTAAGGGGGAATTGAAAGTGAGAGAAAAATCGAAGTTCAATAATATGGTTGATCTGTAATTGAATATTTTAGCAAAGGTATTTTTTTCCCCAATTTGTTTTTATAACAACGCAATTCTGACACTAACTATTCATATATATATAAATATATATGGAGATATTTTAAACCATTTGATTACTTCTAACTGAAATAAATGGAAATATTTAATCTATTCGTTTACTGGCAATATTTTAATTAATAAAATTGAACAATAAAAAAAAAATTGCCGCTATTTTTTTAAAGAATTAAAATCTTGATTTAAATTCAGCAAGAAAAAATGAATTTAATATTTTATAGATTATCAGTAATCTAGTCTCATATATTTGAAATAGAGCTGAAAAAATAATTTAAAAAACTAAAGATTTTTTTGTTAGATTTAATTTAATTTTTTGTGACATTTATCGTGTGAACGAATATATTCATCAAATTGTATTAAATGTAGGATTTTTTTTTTAAATAAATTATAACTAACAAAGTAAAATTGAATGTTTAAATAACATTCGTAGTATTAATTAATTAACTTTTTAATCAAGCAATATGTAAAAAAAAAATTCAATTTTTTCATACACTGTAAAATTCTTTGAACTATATTAATATTAAAGGATTTTAATTACAACCGTAAAAAATGACTTGTGAATAAAATTCCTTTAAAATGATATTCTTCTATTAAATTTATTATTAAATTTGATTACAGGCCGTGTCAGAGAGACTAGAATTGGCGCCAGCCGGAGGAAGATCTGAGCCTCAGGTATTTAATTATTAAATACTAAAATATATATGAATGTTATTAAACATAATCCACAACAGTATTTATTTTATATTTTAATGAATTTTTTTATCATTAAAAAACTAGGTTGCTACGCTTTGTGAAGCCAGTGAGACGTATCTTGCACAGCATATGGGCGAACAAGGACGATGGGTATCGTCAACGGACACAAAAAGCTGCATGACAGACAAACTGGAGATTCTCGAGTACTGCAAGAAGGTGAAAAAAAAATTAAAATATACACATTTTTATTTAAAAATAAACTCCAACAATTAAAATTCACAATATATATATACACTGATGTTCATCTAGTATCATACTTCATTATACAGTCGTTTTTTCTTGTATAGTACTATCATTACAATAATAACAGCAATAAGAAAAATAATGAGAGAGTTAACGAAATACATTAAAGATAAAACACATGATCCTGAAGTTAGCAGACAATTATGTACCTGAAGATCGGAACGTTTTTCGCGCAACGACAATGAAAAAAATTCATGTAATTTTACAGTTTAAGGCTGGGCCGTACTAAACGAACTATTGAATTTTACTATTCTTTTAATTTATTAATCAATTGTTATTATAGAAATTTTTATAGCTCCCGAAAATTTTTTCACATTTGTGTAAGACAAACTTTTTCGGAAGGTTTTCATCGTTTGAGTGACATAATTATTCAAAACGTTATTAGAAAAGTAAAATTCCAAAATTCGGTTAGTACGGCCCAGCTTTAAAGATGACTTTAAGGGTAATCGAGGGTCGCTGCAAGTTTCGGCTGGCATACTAATATTTATGCGAAACATTTCAGAAATCTAGATCCAGTAGATTTTTTATTTTTCATTCCGTTTTTCTATTTTCGTTCTGCGATTTTCGGTTTGTTTTTTAACAAATCAATTAAAAAAAAAAAAAAACTAAAAATATGCACATGTAGAAAATGAAAAAAAGCTACAAGTGCAGTTTTTTTTTTAAATTATTAGATGTCCGTTAAATTCAAGATCATTAAAACACAGAGACCAGTACCGCCCACAAGATAAGATGACGAGTAAGGGATTGTCAACAGTTTGATCTCTATTTACTTTAATTACTTAACAATTAGTACATATAATAGTTGAATAATTAGAAGAGCCTACAAACTTAATTGTTCATATACATATTCATTCGACAGCTCGAGGACGTATAATATAATAATATATTCAACGAGTATTATATATAATACAATATAACGTGTTGTTACAGTAGTAGTAGTAGTCGTAGTAGTGGTCATATTAAGTGTAGTGGTAGTTTCACTTCTACTACTATAATGATATTTTAAAGTGAAAATTCATAGCTAAAATGTATAATACCAAACGATCATCTTGAACGAGATTTAGCTAATCCATTTATACGGAAAAGCGGGCCGGAATCCGCCACAGTGGTCTGTACGTTAATCGTCCATGCAATCGCGAGAAACGCTTACCTTCCTAAGGATCACTTTAATCTGCTTAGTTTTGGGATCGGTTTTCTTGATCCCCCCAACTTGTATATCCCACGTTGGTAATCTTCTGTATCGATCATTTTCGATCACTAAATTTGAATTGTTAATCCGGATGCTCTCTATAAGTTCAAGCGAATAAATCATGTTACTCATAATAGTATGAAAATAAAAATAAAAAAAAATGAAACTGTCATATTTCTTTTTTTATTAATTCTTATCTGGTAAATTTATTGGTCTCTTGTGATAGTATTCTCTGTTATATATCTTAATACTAAGTAATATATAATTTTATTTTTAGGCATATCCGAAGAGAGACATAACGAATATTGTCGAGTCGTCTCACTATGTACGAGTTGGCGGTTGGTGTAAACCTGGACGAACTAAATGCAAACTGTCTCGATGGGTCAAGCCGTACAGATGCCTTGGTACTTGAAAATATATAAATCTATATAACTGTCTATCTTGAAGCACTCCAGACTACAGTTTATTGATCAATTTAATAAAAAATAACACAATAAAAAATTCAACAAGAAAATTTATTTACGAGTCTTTAATTTTTTTTTTTTTTATAAGACACGTGTTTATTGATTTGCTAAAAAAAAAGTATTAAATTACACGGTTTAATATTTAAATCGATAGAATTGCATTAATTGATGTAAAAGAGTTGAATAACCTCGAGTGACTCATAAGTAATATTTAGTAATGATAATAATGATAAGAATCAAAGAAAAGACGTTAAATATAGAAATTTTAATCAATTTTTTTTCTTTTTTAAATCACAGAGGGACCTTTCCAGAGTGACGCTCTTCTTGTACCAGAAGGATGTCTCTTTGATCACTTACACAATCACACCAAATGCTGGGAGTCTCACAGGTAAGACTCATTGAAGTTAATTAATTTAATTAAATACTTTTCATTTTTTTTAACTGTAGAAATCCGATCTTTAAAAATCACTTTCTATTTCGAGTTAAAAAAAAAATGTCTACCAAGTGAATTTATACTTGAATTATACGTCAATAAAAATGACGTGACATATACATGCATATTATAACTACGTTGAAGATCATTTTACAAGATTAAGTACATAGTCATGTATATTTGTTTATGACTCTAGGTGGAACTCGACGGCAGCAGACACATGTCGAGAGAGAAACATGAATTTACGGAGTTTTGCGATGCTATTGCCTTGCGGAATATCTCTCTTCTCCGGTGTGGAGTTTGTGTGCTGTCCCAAACATCTGAAAGGTAGTTCTATATCTTTGTAAATAACAGCTTACTTTAGTAGCCCGTGCATTTAAGAAAAAGCTAAACAAATAAAATATAAAAAAGTATAAAAAATATGAATAATATGACAATAATAAGTAAACTTGTGGACACAAACACGTCAAAAGGTGACAGGTAAAAGCCTGACGTATTTATATTTTTTATGTAGTGTATCGGCGAGAGAAAGATAGCGTCAGAGAGTGAGCAAGCTGAAGAGGGTTGAAGAGACGTAATTTATCGAAGAACACGAGGGTGTATTAAATGAGTAGGGTATGGCCTTCTGTGTCCTAGCACGTTTTGCTTGGCGCTGCTCAAGCAATCAATAATGTACGTCTACGTCGACGACTGCGCGTCGCGACGACTCTATACAACATATTCCTTGTCCTTTTCTATCTTCCCAACAAAATAGACATATATATATATATACATATATATATATATGTATACGTATATACATACACATATACAACATAGTTATATACATTACTACGGTATATCCACGACGCATAAAACGTCATGGAATTCCGGAGATAACGTAAATACGACTGGCTATCTACTGGCACTCGCAAATGGTTACCAACATAAATGATATGTATATATATATGTATATAAAGGTATAGGTACATATATATCGTGACATGATGACTTGAAGCCTTGGTCCAACGTTCAGGTTTCGTCTATTCAGCATTCGGCTTTATCTCCGTTAGAATTGCGGCTATAGGACATCCGTTCTTCTTTTACTTTTTCTTGGTCTTTATAGTTTTTTTTTTATCCAACCGCCACCCTCGTCAGGAGTGAGCTCGATCGATCCCTCTTCTCACTCTTTTGGTCTCGCTTTGATTATCGAGTACCCCAAACCAAGCCGACGATGCTTCTCGTTACGTCTATTGCACAGTAAATTGCCCGATTCAATGCTTTAAGACACAAGACTTTGTGACCTACACATGTACAAATACACATCCAACGACTACTGAGTGCTGTATTATTAACAATAAGAAAAAAAAAATATATAAAAGAACGTTCGTCGATGAAATTCTCAAGTCTTATATTTTTATACATATGTACATTATTTTTTACTTTTACTGACGTTTGATATAGGCTGCAATCGAAGACTCGACGTTTCCGCTCTGCTTTCTATCCTTTATTATTATTTTTTTTTCTTGTGCTTTTATTATCATTGAAAATAAAAATAGGTAACACATGAAAGCCGAGTAAGTTTATATCCACTGTGAGATATAATATACTACTTTGCCGCGGTGACCTAGATATAAAAGTGCAATGTTGAAGAGAAACGGCATAGGAACTTGGACACGCGGAAGGATGTCGTGAAGATGGCTCATCAAGTCCACCAGGTCTATTCTTCTTGTTCTTAAAAAATAAAAAAAAAAAGACTAAAAATGAGACAGTAGGTCTCTTGAGATTCTAGTTAGTCTTGTGTAGCTGTGGGCTACATCATTTCAAACATTGTTTAAATAAGTTCTATTCTTAAAAAAGAAGTTCGTAGAAATAAAAAAAGAAGTAAATTAGAGACGGAAGACTGCACGATGCTTCATGTCACATTGATGTACTACTAATTTATATCTTGCCTAAAGTTAATTTAAGTAAAATGAAGATCTGCGAAATTGGTTGAATTTTTTTATTCGAATTGCATGATTCAATATCCGTATCCAATCAATCGGCCGTAGTAGTTTGAGAAGTAGGAGATATAGATATAGTAGTGCGCAGTTTGGAAGAAAAAGAATTTCGATAAGTGGATTGTCGTATCGCAGCCCAAATGCCGCGTCGTCTTTCACTGCAGAACTTGTTCTCTTTACTCTTTTTCCTCTTTACCTATACTGCATTCTCACCAAACTCGTGAATCGTTCCAATCGTTCTGACGCGCGGTGGTATTCCAGACGTGATGGGAATTTCTCGGTTACTTGCCAGAACTCGTTGAAGCTTAAGGATTTTATTTATAAACGTAGATGATTAATTTCTTTGCTTGTTTTATTTTATTTTTCTTTTTGTTTTTAATTTATCTAAAATTTTTAAAAAATTTTTATTCTAGATAATGTTAAGCCAAAAAAACCAATTGATTTACCGGTTGTCAAAGGCACAGAGGATGACTTAGACGAAGACGAGGATGATTTAGACGATGATGATGACATTGATAGTGATGGAGACAGCGACAGTGAGGCTGACAATGAGGACGATGACTCGGATGGTGATCTAGAGGACGTACTGAGCGATCAAGCGTATGAAGATGAGAGCGATGAGGCATATCTTGATGATTATGACACGACAACTGCAAGCAGTAAGCCCTCGACCACTGTATCAACAACGGAGAAAAGTAAACAAGAAGCTACTGCAATGCCTGTACCTGTTAGCTCAAGCTCTCAATCACCATCACAGCCCCAGGGGACACCTGATCCATATTTAACGCACTTTGATCCACGTTCCGAGCACCAGAGTTACAAACAAGCGCAAATGCGTCTCGAGGAAGTACACAAAGAAAAAGTTACAAAGGTAAATCGATTTATTATTCTAATATATTTTTTTTTATGAGGAGGAAGGTGGTGCCATTGTCGCGATCTGTTTGCTGCAACTTTTTCAGGTGATGAAGGACTGGAGTGATCTCGAGGAAAGATATCAAGATATACGTGCTCGTGATCCAGTTGCTGCTGATGCATTTAAACGATGGATGACTGCTAGATTCCAGGAGACTGTTGCGGCTTTAGAAGCCAGTGGTGCTGCTGAGAAACATCAGTTAAGTGCAATGCATCAGCAACGAGTTCAAGTGAGTATCATTTTCCCTTATCAATCCTCGCTTATCTTATCCTGGAATATTTAATCTCCTTTGAAACATTAACACGACGAGGATCAGTGTAATTAAACTGATAATTATTGATTACCTTTTAGGAAGCTGTCAAACAGAGAAATGAAGAAGCTATGTCTTGTTACACTGCTGCGTTGAATGAAACACCACCAAATGTATATAAATTATTTATTTATATAAGAATTTTATTATTAACAAATAATATATTATTTAATAATTAATTGTAGATGCACCGAATTCAAAAATGCCTGCAAAAATTGCTACGTGCTCTTCATAAAGATCGACATCACACAATCGCTCACTACAAACATTTATTAGACAGTAGTCTGGAGCAAGCACAGCGTGAGAAACCAGCGACACTTGAACATTTAGCTGAAATTGACAGGATTACAAATCAAAGTCTCTTGATGTTGGAACGGTAGAGACTAAAAAATTATTTATTATCCATTCACCATTGATCATACTGATTATAATGAAATGGGTTTTTTTTTTTAATTTTTTTTAATAAAAAAAATATTAAATCATTATTGAAATTCATTCATAGGTATCCAGAATTGAGTGCTAAAATTGGACGGCTGATGGATGATTATGTATTGGCCCTCAGGAGCAAAGACGAGACGCCGGGACTTCTTCTTGCTATGACGCGGGAAGCTGAGGCTGCTATTTTGGATAAATACCAAGCTGATGTAGCAAGCAAACAACAAGGTAAATATTCATTTATATTCAGCGTTTATTTATTTCAAAAATGAAGGTAGATCTGGTTATTAATTAATTTAATAAATATTTGTGTTTACAGAAAAGGAACATCAAAAGCAGTTGGAGCGCGAACGTAAAGAGCAGCGTAAAGTAGAAAGAGGAGAGTTGCGTTCGGAGCAAGAACAACACGAGGATGGAGATCCTGTTATTGAGAAGAAAGATATAGTGCAGCCTCCAGTTGAGCCACAGCAGCAGCAACAGTCACAGCAGCAGCAGCAACAGCAGCAACAACAGTCAGCAGCTGCTGCAATGCACAACGAGGGTATTATCAGAGCTGCACACAGTATGACTCATGATGTTTCGCATTCAGAACCTGTAAGTTTAATAACAGTACTGATAAAAAAAAAGTTATTACTTTATTTTAAAATAATTTTTTATTAACAACGTGTGTGATATTTTTTGTACTTTAGGGATATTCTGTAAGGCGAGAGATTTATCACAGAGAAAGCCGTTCAGTTTACTTCACTTTAGCATTTGTTGGTATTGCACTGGTGGGTGCGGCACTTGTTGCCGTTGCAGTATTCAAAAGACGCAGTGCCAGAAGCCCACATAGTCAAGGATTTATAGAAGTTGATCAAGCGGCAACTCCCGAAGAACGACACGTCGCCAATATGCAAATAAACGGATATGAAAATCCTACTTACAAATATTTCGAAGTGAAAGAATAAGTTTATTATAATTAAAGCAAAAAGAAATTTTCTTTTTTTATTTTTTTTTTCCACGACGATCGGTAGGAAGATAATCGATCAAAAAAAAAATTATCTACACACTGTTTGTCTCATTAATAACTTTCTCACCCACATCTCCCTTGGAGAAATCTCAGAATCTCATATAGCAGTTCGTGATTTAAAAAAAAAGTAATTAATTAATTAAATAAAGATTAGTTTATACATGCTTTCGCGCGATCCTGCAGAATATACTGGTATATTAATATATTAACGACCGGCTGGATCAGACAAAATTTTTTTAATTAATTAAAAAAAAATAAAAAATAAAAAAAAAAACGTCTAATTGTTAATCATCTCAAGACGTATGATATTCTAAATGTGCCGTCCGTCATCGTAATCACGTGCCATAGAGGCGAGACATTGTAGGACTTTGATGTTTGGAAGCGCAATCATGTCTTTTTACAACACCCATACATACGCATCTCTTTCAGAAATTTTTTACTTTTGTTCTGATATTTTTCAAGATTCTTTACAGTTTATGATGTAAAAGAATTTAAATAAAAGTAAAAAAATAAAAAAAAAGTAATTAAAATAAAGTATAAAAAATATAATTAAGAAGCCGTAGCTTGGATCTGGCAGCCGTGCAGGCAATCGACTGTAGCTTTAACTGCAGAGCTAATTGAAGATATTTATTACACAATGAATATATAAGTAAATAAATGAATAAATGAATGAGAGCTAGCTATTATGTAGCATGTACGCGAAAGTATATGAAACGCCATAATTATTTAAAAAGAAAAAAATTACAAGTACTCTTGAAATATCAGAACGTCCATTGATAAAATTTTTATTTTAAACTCGTACTATTTTATTATTATTATCATTATTTATAACGTCCACTGCCTGTTATTATTTTTTATTTTTAAAAATAAGTAACCAGTACTTAATTGTTCGCTATTAAAATTTTAGATAATAAACTTAATTTTACTATTATTGACATTATTATTTAAAATTTATGTTAATTAATAATTTAACAAACAAATTTATATTATTTTATCATTCCATAAGTCATTGTTTATTTACACATTATTTTTATTTGAATTATTAAAAATATTTATTTTAAAAAAACAAAACGATCGTCTCGTTAATTTTTTTTTATCATCTACTCAATTAAATTTTATTGCAGTGCGACATAATTACCTCCTAATAACGTAAAAAAAAAATTGAAACTTAATTATTAAAAAAAAAAGTGGCGGCTGTTAAAATTACCCTCAGTTTTTTTTTTCTTTTAAATTCCATTCTCAAAAAATCGTTCATACAATAACTATCTTAGGATAATTTTAATGGTACATATACATGTATGATGAATACAGATAATATAATATGAAGATAATGAGAATGATAAATATATATATATATTATATATTACACACGTTTAATGCTTATATATTTGTATATGATCAAGAGATAGATACACCCACCTTTGGCCCGGATATCCACGCGTTACTTTTTAATTAAAATTTTTTATTTTAATCATCTTACCCCCTTATAAAATAAATATTTGAAGAAAAGCAAAAATAATTGATTTCAAAAATTAACTTAATTATTTCTTAATATTTTGAATACTGAGGACACGTGTGACGAAATAAATATTTACCAATTAATTTAATCATCATAATAAAAAAAATAATTACTCTTAATTAAAAACTATTAATGGTGAATTGGATAAATAGTTAATTTGCTTGTTAACGCATTAAATAATTTTTTTTGTGGTATTAATATTTAATGGGTAAATGATAATGATTAATAATTAATTCGTCGCACGTACCTCGATGTGAAATGATGATGGATTGGCCAAGGTACATACACACTAAAACGACTACACAGATACATATACACGCGGTAAAAAAAAGTAAATAATTGAATAAATATAAATATAAATAATAAAAAAAAAAACATACTCTTTACTGCTAAATGTTATATTAAAAATATTATTTTAGATATGTTAAGAAAATAAAATAATAATACAGCAATTACTACGTGAACGTCAAATGGCGAGGATGAAAAATACAGCAGATAGCATCAATACATTTAAATAATAATTATAATAATAATAAATAATATTAATGATAATTACATAATGATATATAACTATATAGCTCAATAAAAAATAATGAAATAAAATAAACGAGTATGTATTTATATATCATTATAAATAAATAATTATGTACCTATAGTGTGTAGTTACTAAAAAAAAAAAAAAAAAATGAAAAAAAATAAAAAAAAAGCATTGTCGTATGTAAAACAGGACTGACTCCGCGTCACAGGTTTTGTATAAATTTATCAAAGTTATATTTTATTTTAATTATTATTAATAATTAATTATTGTTTTTATTTAACAGTACAGTCCATTACCACGATGGTAATTTTATTTATTTATAATTTTATTTGATTAAAAAAATAAAATAAAATTGATAAGAATTTTCGTGGGATCGGACGTAACAGTATTAGAACGATTGGAGCATATCAGTTTGATAAATTTAATTTTGAAGGTAACTGATTAAATTGTTTAGTGACCTTCAAAATTATCCTGTGACCTGGTATCAGACCAACTCTATACGTAAGTTTAAGAATTGATTTTTGTAAAGAGGTAATAATTCTATACTGAAATAATAATACTTACGACTTAGCTTAATTAATTAAAATAATAAATAAATAAATAAAGCACGTGAGGTGTGAAAAGATTAATAAATAAAATAAATAAAAAAAAATATACGTCCTTCAGTAGAAGTCCAAGTTGCAAATGGATTATAATAATAATATTAAATTATCTGATCTGGTATTTTATACTAATTTTAATTTTATTTAATGACACGTAATATTTAGTTTCAGTTGATAATAATTAATTAAAAATCCAATTCCTTTTGCACTCCCTGTTAAATTACTTGGATGTAAGTGAAAATTCCTTTAAAAAAAATAAATTAATTATAAATAATTGCATGCATATTTCAGAATTATTGTTAATAAATAAAATTATTAATAAAATAAAAATAAACAGTTCAAAATGTACAGCCGATTCGCCCAAGTTTCGCTTCGCACATATGAGACACTTATTAAATATATTTAATTAAATGTGTGTCATAAAATAATTTTTTTTGTCATTGTACAATAAATATTTATTAAAAGAATGAAAGAGGGAGAGAATGACAGACGAATGATTATTGAAAGAAGAACAGGCTCGTTAGAAAAAAATATAAATAAATGAATAAACAAAGAAAGCTTATTATTAACAGCAATATATCGAAGATTACATTTTTTTTTAATTTAATTCAATTTTTTTTTAATTAGATACGTTTATCCGCAGTACGTATTAACTAATTAATGTCTTTAATTTTTTATTAGTTCTTCGGAGTGGACTTGATAATAAATTAAATTTTAATATTAATGCGGATGAAATAATGATAGTAAATTTTTTTCTTTTCTACTCGATCTTTTTATTTTACCGTAAAATAAAAATATAAACTTGGTAAATTATTGTGTTTGTGGATACATGTAATTCTACTTATCAATAAAATATTTAAAAATACCTTATTTATGTTATTTTTATTTGTGTACTCATATATATTTAGTAAATAAAGCTGAATAAAATTTTAGAGCTAGAGAATATAAAGAAATATGATTACCTTGACTATGTGAATAAATTTTATATGAGGCATTAAATATGTACTTTTTTTAGTTTATTGATCTTCAGAGAATAATTTGTTTTTACTGCTCGAGTTCCACTCATACATTTTTAATAAGTTTTGGATTTATTTAAATTTAAAAAATTATTAAACACTAAAATTTAGATCAGATTACGTATTGATCCTGATTAAAAACCGACTAATTCTAAATGAACATTTTGAATTGCAATCTATCGGAATTTTAGTGATAAGGGATTTCCAATTAAATCCTATTGAAACCGAATAAATGTTATTTTCTGATTAAATCCTATTAAATTTCCCTCCAGGAGGATTCCAATTAAAAGCCAATCGGATTTTAATTGATTTTTAATCAGGAAACTCGACAAGTGTTTAGTTTCAAAATTTGATAGTTTTTAAATTTGAAACTTGATAAATAATTTTTTTCACAGACTTACTTTCGGGTTTTTTTTTAGAATAACTTCAAGCTCCAATGAAATTTTTACGTCTTACGCAGTAAACAAATTAATACAATATATTTATTTTAAATATTTAATGAAAGAATCTAGTCTAATACTTCTCCATTACATGACAAGTGAATATGTAGACTTTTTTCAGAAGATAAAAATTTTTTCAAGACTTCCCAAGAGTGCTAACTAGGCTGTGATCTGCTACCATGAATTGTTATCTAAATTTTGAAGTAAACAAAATTTTTTTTTTTAATTATTATAAATAAATGATTGTAAATGTAGCAGAAATTTGTCAACTTTTATTAATTTTTAAATAAATCAGCAAAATGTAAATAGAATTAATAGCAGGCTTAACTTTGTGACATCATAAAGATATCAGTTTTTAGGCTGTTTTTTTATATAAGGCATCAAAATGTTGACAAAACGATCAGAACTTTATGTCAGCGAAAAAATACCTAAACATACTTGACGACAAAAAGTTAATTATAAATAGTGGTAAAATAAGTCATCTAAACCCCTTCTTAATTAACATAAGACAGGAAAAACAACACAAATTTTCTTTGTTTCTGCAACCAACATCTGTACGTCTTATTTATATCAGAAAAACTTGGCTTTGAGGCAAAAAAAAATATGTCTTGTCCTTTTAAAAGACATCTTAAAGTTGTCTCTGTACTACTTGGGGCATTTTTTCTTATTTTTATCTTTTAAATTTTTTAATTAATTTATTTTAAATTTAAAATTTGTCTCATATCTGCCATTTTCACGCTCATTTAAAAAATTATTTACTTAAATTTATATTATTTTGTTACAAATATATCATTATGAATACAATTGGTAATAAAACAAGAATATTTGGCGTAAGGAAACTAGTAGAATTTGAAAATGTTGTGTCAATAATGAGTGTAAAATGTAGCAGACATACCTCGACTTTGTAGTTATAAATAAAAAAAAATTAAATAATTAAAAAAATAAAATTTTAAGGAAATACATGCACGGAATTTTGAATTTTCTAAACATACATTTTTTTATTTTTATTTTATAAACATGTTCATTTATGAGTGTAAATGCAGCAGACATCAGACAAATTTTAAATTATTAATAAGTCGAGTAAATAATTAATAAAATAAAATTTTAAAAAATGCGCATTTACAAAATTTAAAAATTAATAATTGCAAATTTTAAATTTGTCTGATGTCTGCTACGCTCTGATTAAAAAATCTAATTTGAAATTATTCGAAAAATCTAAATTATGCCATATTGTATCATATCATAAAATTATAATTTGCAATAATTCAAAATAATTTAAAATTCTCAATTTCGAATTATTTTAAATTTTAAAAATATGATTTGCTATGATTTCTTAATCAGTGACATTCAGACTCGTATTAATTTATTATTTCAAATTTTTAAAATTGTCAGATGTTCGCTAATTTTACTATCATGTATCAGTAATTCATTAAAATTGTGTTTTCTTTTACGTACTGAAGGTGGATGACGTCTATGGGGTTGATGTCATTTATAGAACTTGCCCTTTACGACCCAAGGTCTTTAATACAAAGATGTATTCGATAAAATTTACATTGAATATTCAAACATCCATAAATTTGTCCGCCATCTTTAAATAACCGGATATTGAAAATCTGAATTATCAACAACAATGAAAATAGAATACTTTCAAGAAAATAGAGAGAAGAGAAACGTCAAACGTCAAATATGTCAAATGTATAATATAATATTATCATTGGGCAGCTGTCAGTGTAAAACCAAAGATAAATAAATACTCTAACTGATAACAAATAAATATTTGCAACAACAATTATAAATAAATAACACAGCTACCAATACTTAAAACGTACTGTAGTGTTTTCGTAATGTCAATAATAATAAATTAACCTTAAAAATATACAAGTAATGACACTACACTATAAACAAGCAGCTGTTGTTGTTACAAAGTAACAAAGAATAATTTAAATATCATGCGGAATTGATTTCAAAATTTTTATTTTTAATATCTAATTAATCTTCATCACTGTATAGTATAAATTCTGACCTTTGGAGTGTATCATTTTAAATCAACCGCATAAAATTTATTCATTAGTCATTATGCTGAAAGTGATAAGCAGTTTAAAATTTTATAAATAGAAATCTAGTAGTACAGTTATTTTATTTTATGATTTTAAAATTTTTAAATTAATGTAAATTATTTATTTTACTTTAAAATAATTTTAATGTCACTCGCTGATGAATTAACGAGGCCTTTAGAGCCTGAAAATCATAATGAAGAACGAGATCCACCAATTTGGAGAATATTACATGAGTTAGCGACTTCAAATCGTGATTATTTCGCTAAACAACTCGATGAAAATGGTCTAAGAATCCACGCAGCTCACAATGTCATCCTAGATAACTATCAAGAATTACGTGAGTTGTATAAAGAAATATCAGAGATTGCACCAGAATTTGATTTTGATGAAATTACTCCTGGTAATGGATACCGAAGTTTTCTTAAACTTGTCGATCAATGTCTGCTACATACTGGTAGTATATGCAGGCATATTCATTCCTACAAAGACTCTGTGCTTTTTAGAAAGTCAAATTATATGAGGTATTTTTTAAAAATATATTTAATGCTTATTTTAAAATTACAAATTAATTGTAAATTTAATTATTTGTAGAGAGATTGAAGCTTGCTCACAACTAGTTGTGTCAATAACGACATTTTTGCATCATTTAAAAACGCTTTATAGTTGGAGTGAACTAGCAAGTGATGGTAAATTGTCATTGTTTCCATCAGACGAACATAGTCCTCAAGAATTATTAAACCAAGCTGGAAATATTGATCAGTATTGTTTTTATGGAAGATGTTTAGCTTTTCAAGTAAATATTATTTTAATTTTGGTGTCTCATATTCATGATAATTAGTTAAAATAAACGAATCACAGTTTCTTGGACAAAAATTGCTTATTGTTTAATGTTTGTTGTTAATTTTTGTAAAATGTTTCATCGATTACCCAACTTTACCAAGTACTCAATGAACAACAAACATGAAATAGTTATAAGAAATTTTTGTCTAAGAAATTGTGATTCCTTTATTTCAAGTAAATATTATTATCTTATAGATTTGATGTCATTTTAATAGGCTGTAAAATTTAAATAAATTATTTAATAGTTTGTAGATAGTGTTAAGTACGTGTTAAAAGGATTAGTGTCGTCCATGGCAACATTTAGTGAAATTTATTATACCAATGGATCATTACTTAATAGATGTACTCAATCAGTTAAATATTTTATTGATCCAGAAGCACGTGCTCGTCGTATTGTTAATATTTCACAACGAGCTGAAGTTGATTTTTGTAAATCATTTTGGATGCTTAATGAAGCTGGTTTGTTTTATTATTTTATTTAAGTTCAACATATTTTTCTTTTTTTTTTTATCATTTTTTCAAATTTTCATTTTTCATTGTAATTATAATTATTATTATTAAATTCGTTTGGATTGGAAGAACAAAAACGGATGACTGGTGAAAATATTCAATCCAAAAATATCTAGAAAAATTATTCAATAACACAAATATCGTGGTATTGCTGATAGACTGAGTTAGCTAATGGTAGATAATATTTTTGAATATTTTTACCGTGCTAAAGAAAATACCTAATTGCCTGACTCTTATCAGTATTCAGTCTTCTTAAATATTTTATTTACAAATATATTTTCTAACTAAGAATTTTTATAAATCTGTAAAAATATTAATAATTGTTTGTTGGAATAATTTTATTAGTGAAATATACAGGAAAAAAAGAGCAGTGGAAAATTCAAATATTAGATGTTACACTGTAATAATTGAGCTTACTTCTTGTAATAAAGTAATTATACTTATAGATACCAAATTTTACAGTTTCATTGTATTTTTAGTTGAACTTCTATGAAATAATATCATTTTTACAGTTTTACAGCAAAGGGACTTTGCTGATATTTGAAACTGTATTTTTCCACTATTCTTTTTTCTGTGAATATAAGAAAGCTGATAATCAGGTATTTTATCCTGTAATAGTGATAAAAAAACATTAAATTCTTTAGGTTTCTGATTGAATAAAAAAGAAAATGTCCTGCTTTAATTTTTTAAGTTTAATTAGGGGCCGTTCATAAAATACTTCACTCAAAATTTTACCCTTTAAGACCCCTTTCCCCTTACTCACGCTATGCCACATTTTTTGCGATCGCTCTATCAATATTGCGTCATAAATAATAGACCCCCTCCTCCTATTATGACGGAAATATATACACAAAAATATTTATACATTTACAAATATGAAACGAATGATTTTCTTTCGTAACAAAAAAATAAAATTTTAAACAAACCGAGAGAAAAGTTTGCAAAATTGTTTGATGAGCTGTGAACGTCACGTTTCCTCAGACACCTCGACCTCCAGTCGAGAAGTGCGAACGTATTTTATGAACGGGTTCTTATTTAAATATTTATCACTTTTAATAAATAAATTTTCAGATATAGTTCAATTTGTGCCATCAATGTTAATGCCTTCTTTGCCAATAAATCAAGTGATATCAATCCCTCCTGACGAATTAACATTGACAACAACCGATGGTATTAATGTAAAAATACCCATTCCAAATAGTCATATAGGAAAGAAACCGATCCATGTGAGATTACTGAGTTCTAAACGTAGAATAGGAATGGTATATTATCATATTAACTTAATTAATTAAATGGGCTGACAAACAAAAAAATAAGTTACCCTATGTCTATTTATACATTTCCGTAGGTTGGATCTGCTCGAGCAAGTGGAGAACTATATGGACCATCAGATGTACTTGTATTTCATTGTCACGGTGGTGGTTTTGTAGCACAGACTTCAAAATCCCACGAGCTTTATTTGCGTAACTGGGCGATAGAACTTGATGTGCCGTTGCTGAGTGTTGACTACAGTTTAGCACCTGAAGCACCTTATCCACGAGCTATTGAAGAAGTTGTTTACTCTTATGCATGGGCATTGAAACACGCGAACTCATTGCTAGGAAGTACTGCTAAAAAAATAATATTTGTTGGTGACTCTGCAGGCGCAAATTTAAATCTTGCTTTAACAACAAAATGTTTTGAAATGAATATTCGTAAACCAGATGGTATTTTTATGGCTTATGTACCAGTACTTGTAGAATTTGTTCCATCACCTTCAAGGATGCTTGGATTAACTGATCCATTGTTACCATTTGGATTTATGATGCGTTGTTTGAAGGCTTATACGCTCGGCGATACTCAAATTTCCCCAAAAGACAAAGATGTTGACGTTGAATCAACAACATCTGACACTGAATCATTCGCTGAAGTAAGTGAGAGTGATCTTATTGCACTGGCACTGAGTCCCAATGGCGATGAAACTAATGAAAATAAATTAGCATCATTACCATCAGACTCCACACTAAATTCAGTTAGTTTAGTTGACGTTGACGCTACCCAGTTGCCTCAGCCCACTTCAACAAGTGAAACATCTCAAGATTATATTAAAAAATTTTTTGACTTTTATAAAAATGCCGCTGCACGTCTTTCTCCATCATTAGCTAATGGGGTTAACCATGACTATGATAATTATTCTGACAGCAATACGTCAGTTGGTTTTTTTGGTTTAACTTTTGGTAAAAGTATTAAAAAGTTACGTGAATTAGATGATGAAGATGCCAAGAGTCCGAGCGAAGAATTTGTTTTTACTGTACCACGTGATCCTTTGCTAAGTCCTTATCGTATATCTGATGATATACTAAGAAAATTACCACCGATCAAAATATTGGTCAGTATTAATTTGTTGTTAATAATTATTATCATTCAAAATAGATTTTCAATTAGTATTTTTATTTCTTTAGACGACAGACTTGGATCCTTGTCTTGATGATTGTGTTATGTTTGGACGTAAATTAAAACAACTTGGTAATAATATAACATTAGATATTGTGAAAGGATTACCACATGGATTTTTAAGTTTATCTGGAGTAAGTACTTTTAATTAATAGTATTTTTTCCCATTAAGAGCAGAAATTTAAACTTTCTGAGTAGGTAAGGTAAAAGACCCAATACCGGATCAGGAAACTAGTACCCGATCACTTTATATATTTGTATAAATATATTTAGTAAAATTTAGGAAATATAGATATACAAAGACATGAGTGATCAGGTACTAGGTCTTTTACCTTATGGTGAAAAATAAATTTTTCATGGTACGAGCATCGAAACCTAAAGTTTCAGTGTTTCTACAGCCTGTCAAAAAGAGTTAATGAGTTTCGTTCATTGGGAAGAAACAAATAATGTTTCTGCCCGCTGACTGAAGGTTTTTGCAATTTAAACTCTGATATTTGTCATTTATTTAATAGTAATTTAAAACCATTATTTTTATTTACGTAAATGACAGTTTTGACTTTGTGATTAAGTTTTATAAAAATTAGTGTCAATAATAAATAGTATTTATAGTTTCTGCTTAATTATAAATTGCAAATGACAATTTAATAATTGATGGCACCAATGGTCTTAAATTAACTTGTTTCTGACTGGCTGCTGACACAAACTTTAAGTTCCAATGCAGGTAATCATGAAAAATTTAGTGTGTAACTCAGGATAAAACACGATTTCAGACTACGGGTGATGGCAGCCAACTTCACCTTGGTCTAAAATCTTTAACTTTCATCCCTTGTCACATAAAATACTATTATAATTGTTGCTACCAAAAATTAAAAGTAATAATTTCTTTTTTTAGATGTCTAAAGAAGCTCAGGAAGGCTCTAATATATGTATTAAAAAAATTAAACAACTAATGAATATGTAATAATGACTAAAGCTTTATTAATTAGAAAGCTGTATGACTCAAGTATTTTAATGGAATTTGTAAATGTGTAAAGTCAAAACGTTGACCAATTTTAATGCATTATTAATGTTCGATGCCTAAATAATTGTTCTATATATTATATATACATACTTTATGATAATTAAATTAAATGAAATATTTCTATATATACATAAATACATATATTTAATAATAAAATGTCGACACTTTGAATCCGCAGGACGGACAAGTCAATGCAAAGTATTATAGTTAAAAATAAAAACACAAAGACCACGCAGTTTTTTTTTTGTTTCGTTATATCATGGCAGCACGAATTTATTTACTATATTATATAATGATAATAATAATTAATATAATTATTTCAAATACAAGAGAATTTTTTAATCTTATTTTTTTATTTTTTACAAACAAGTCTTCTAATTATTTTATTCAATAAAATATTTAACGTTTTAATGCACAAATTTGTGCGTAAGAATAAATAAATTTGACATTAAATAAATAAATTATAAAAGTTATCAGTTGTCTATTCAACAATTACTTTTAAATTATGATTGAAGTACAAAGTATTTAAAAAAAAAAAAAGAAACAATATAAGAAATAAGAGAATATTTTATTGACATTTTGTACAGCGGATAAACAAAAAAAAAAGTTAAAATTAATAACTAAACAGAATGAAATAATAACCAAGACAAGATAATCGTAAAATGTGATATTATTCACGATAATTGAGTTTAATTTAGTATTTTACTTTTGTTTGTTTATTATTAGATTACGTATTAATATTATTAAATTGAAATTTGATGGTTTGAATTTATTTGAGGGCGTAATGTTTTTTGTAAAACGTGTGCATCTGCAGGTTCAATTCTTTTGTAATAATGTTGTTTCGTTTCAACAATTTCAAACCCAAATTTTTTATAAAAATCAATAGCTCCTTCGTTGTTCACTTGAACATGCCTGTAAAAGATTCCGTCACATTAAAAATCGATATATATTTATACAATTTAGTACTCAACTTAATCTACTCACTGAATTTTATAAATAGAAAAATTTTACAATTACTCTTCAGTCCATCATAAAATATATACACATTCCAAACATAATTAATTTTTGTTATCGAACAATGAAAAAATCAGACTAAAGTCCGATAAATTATATGACAATACAGATAAGTAAAAATAATTTTCTTTTCTTTTCTATTAAAAGTTAGTACTTAAATAAATAATTTAAAAAATTTGTGAGAACTTAGAGGCTTTTATACTTTTCCCAGACAATGGCAACTGAAGAGAATAATTGACAAATACTATTGAATACTTAATGAGCTTAAATTATAGAAAGCTTTAATAAAATAATTATGCAAATTCTCAACTCTTATTCTTGTTGCTTTCATAGAAACTGGAGAGAACAAAACACCAGATTTTTTTCTGAATTTCTTTTATCTGTGTCTAGATTTTTTAAACTGAGTAAATCTCATAAGTTATTAATTATTCTTTTCAATTTTACACACACACATACACGCACACATACACACATTTTATTAATTATTATGATCCTGAAGTTAACAGGCAATTAATAATTTTCGGATTTTTTTTCAACAAATTAATTACAAAAAAATCAAAAGAAATTTGCACATGTAGAAAATTTCAAAAACTATAGGTGCAATTTTTTTTTTTTATAATTCACCGTTTTAAAAAAAAATTCAAAAACTATTACACGTCAGCTAACTTCAGTATCATAAATTATTTAATGATAGAAAAGAAAAATATCATATTAATATTTGCTTACTCAATAAAATAATTTACAGGACTTTATTATTATTTAAATATCAAACGAAAAATTTTATCTTATAAATTCATCACACAATAATTTTCCTTATACAATTTCTAACAATTATTATGTGATTCACTATAAAAAAAGTGTTTAAAATAATTTTCCCGCTCAAGAAAAAATACTAGAAATAATTTTCTTTAAGCAAAAATAACCCAAGCCAAATTTTACCAAGTAAATTATATAAATTATGACAGGATATTATTGTTTAAGAAATTATTTTTCATTCTTATCTATAATAAATTTCAAAAATATATTTAACGATGGACAAATGTGTGATAATATAAAGTAATTATAAAATTTTTCTACTTTGATTAATAATAAACTTACAGAAATATTGAATCGAAGTTTCCATCCTTGTGTACATAATTTAATACATGTTGTACCATAACCGTACCAATACCAAGTCTTCTGTATGGTGATAAACATCCCAGCGTCATTATGTACAATCTTCGTGAATTTTCCGATGTGTCAACTCTACAGCAAACTGCTCCAACCTTTTTAATTAGCATTCATGTAATTAATAATTATTAAAATAGACAATAATGATGTATAGAAAAACAAAAACAGTAACAAAATAAAGTAAATACCACAATGTCATTGTAGTAAGCTAATTTGGCAAGTTCACCAGCCTCCAAGACATCCTTGTAAAATTTTTCATTGTATGATACGGGAAATACAACTTGATTAAGTAATTTTAATTGTTTAATATTGTGCTGGGTCACATCTCCGAGTTCTATTTTAGCCCTAAAATTTAAAATAACAATTAAATAAATAAATTATTAAATTATGTGGTAATTAGAAGACATTAAAATATTAATTTAATTAATATATAAAAACGTACGGCATTGCGCACGAGAATTACACCAGTGGATCATTCAAAGTTAAATACTTTTCAGTACATTATATTATATATTTTGTATTAAGTTTATATATTTTTGGTATTTATTGATGCGTAAATGTTTATAGATTGTTATAAATTACTAAATTTAATTGACAACTAGATAAATATACTGTTTAATATATTATTGTTGAGAGTTAATAATTTTTTATAACCTAAAAAGTTTTAATATAAATTTTACCTGGTCATATTTTACGCGGATGTCAAGAGAGTGTACTGGTGAAGATCGTGAATAAGAGTAACAAGGAAATCAAGAAGAGAGTCGACTCTGCCGCGCAAGCTGTGTAATATTTATATATATGTATATAAATTACACAATATATCTATATAGATTTTGTTATATTCTTTATGCTTTGCGCGGCTTTTATCGAGTTTCCGTTTAATTTAGCCGCCTAAAATTTTCTTAAATATTTACAGATAAATTTTTAATTAGCCATGTATTCGTTAAATTTTTCACACTAAAATTAACTTTTAAAAATATAACACTGTTATTTATAAAAGTTGAATCGTTCACTAAAAATATTTATGATTTTCTATTTTTGAAATTTTTCAAAAATCTTGAACTTTGAAATACAAGTCAAATATTAAGAGCCAGTTATTTAGTTGCAAGCGTTGTAAGGAATGTAAAAACTGAAAGACTAAAAAGTTGTACAGAGGGAAATAAAATTTGTTCATTTACTAAGGCCAGTTTTCCAAACCGGGTTTATTTTTAATCTGGGTTTAAATTATTATTGGTGGTATGTTTATATATATTATCAATATATATACTAGTAATTATTAATAGATAAACTACCAATATTAATTTAAGCCCAGATAAAAATAATCCCTGTTTGAAAAACTGACCCTCAATAAATATCAATTATCGTAAATAATAATAATAATAATACCCCATATTAAAATTATCTTGACTTATTTATTGTTTTATTTTTTTCAGTTATTAACTAAAATTTTTTTTGTTTATTCTTACTGTACAAAATGTTAATAACAGATTATCTTATTTCTTATGTTCTTTTATTCTTTTTTAAATTATTAATTACTTAAATTACAATTTAATTGTAATCGCTGAATAGACAACTGATAGTTTTTACAATTTACTTTTACAATTATTTTTTAACAAATTTGTGTATTAAATTGTTAAATATTTTATTGATTAAAATAAATAATTAGATGACTTGTTTGTAAGAATTAAAAACAGACGAAAAATTCTCTTATAAGTGAAATAAAAATTTTAATTGTCATTATTAAATAATACTATGGTATAGTAAATAATTCGATGAGTGTGAATGCAACTGACAAGTGTGAATCTTTTAAATTTTTGAATAGCTAAATTTAAATTTAAAAATGGGTATTTAGATCAATGAAAAATTCGTACGCGCTTTTTTAAAAATTTTATTATCTTAATTTATTTATTTATTCATTTATTTAAAATTCATAAAATGTCACATATCTGCCACAATCACACTCATAATAGTCGGTACTTATTCGTAAATAACAAAACAATTGATGAGAGTGAATGTAGCAGACATAAGAGAATTTACAAATTTTAAATAAATAAATTAATTAAAATAATGAAATTTTAAAAAAATGCGCGTACTGATTTTCCATTGATCTGAGTACCCATTTTTCAATTTTTATTCTACTTGCATTTTATTTATTTATTTAAAAATTTAAAAAATTGCCACTTGTCAGTTACATTCACACATGAAGAAATTATTGAGTGACCGGTCTATTATTTTATTTTATTTATAATTAATTATATTCTTATATTTATCAGTTCAATAAACACATTCCTGTAAGCTGTCAAATTGAACTTTTTGAACAAATTTTCAAATTCAATAAATGTGAATGTAGCAGATGAGATGAGTGTGAACGTAGCAAACATAAAACAATTTATAAATTTTAAATAAATAAATTTAAATATAGAGATTAAAGAAAATGCGCGTACTGGTTTTTCAATTATGTGAGTATGCATTTTTAAATTTTCATTCTCCCATTTTATTTTTTTATTCTTACATTTAAAAAATTACCAATCGTCGGTTACATTCACACTTATTCCAATCCACTCTTATATCTCTATTTAAATTTAATTATTAATTACTTAATACCTTTATTATAATTGAACTCGGAATAATTAAATGTTTTTTTGTTCGCCGGTAATTTAATTTAACTTGAATAAATTAAAGATTCAGATTTTTTTTATCAGGTTCAAAAATCAATCTATAGTTTATGTACGCAAAAGTATCATTAACTTCCTATAGTCTATAGATCTAGTACCAGACACATACACGTTGATCGTGTATGTTTGTCGTTATGGTTTTATTTTTAACAATGTTTTTAATTGTTAAATAAATAAATAAATAAAATAATAGCTGTGTGTCAGCAGTGCTAAAATTACTATTAATAAATAAAAAATGTCAATAGCTGATGTTTTAACTAAAAATAATAATTTATCATTAACAAATTCAATAATGGAATCTTCGAGGTTAAGTAGTGGTATGTTATTAAATTTATTTTGTATATTAATAAAATATATATTTAAATATTATTATGCTTAAATAATAAAAACAATTATTTATTATTTATCTATTTAATATTAAGCATATTATTTGAATATTTATTAATTACCAACATATTTTTAATTATTTTTAAAAGATTCTGATGGAAGTGCGCAGAATTATTCAATGATGCCATCAAAACACAAATTATCCGAGTCAGAAGATGACTTGGAGCATGATGACAAACGTGCTAAGTTTGATAACGATTCAGACGATGAATCAAACAGAGAACTGTCACATCAAGTGACACCTTTAATGGAGCAAACAACTTCGGATAACGGTCGTCGTTCAATGCATAAATTTGGTAAACGTAAATTTCATAAGTCAGAAGACTTGGAGCCCGATGATAAACGCGCTAAGTTTGGTAGCGAGTCAAACAGAGGGCTGTCACATCAAGAGGAACCTTCGACAGAGCAGACAATTTCGAATATCGGTCGTCGTATGTTGCAAAAAATGGGTTACTCTGAAGGACGTGGTCTTGGTAAATACGAGCAGGGTCGTGTGGCTCCAGTAGAAGCGTTTCAACAGAAAGGTCGTCGTG
This sequence comes from Microplitis demolitor, assembly GCF_026212275.2. Taxonomy (NCBI): domain Eukaryota; kingdom Metazoa; phylum Arthropoda; class Insecta; order Hymenoptera; family Braconidae; genus Microplitis; species Microplitis demolitor. The sequence continues at coordinate 18,983,951 of NC_068548.1, forward strand.
GTTTGGGTCACGACAATAAAAAATTAACAGAGGCTACACTTAAATGGGATCCATCAGCGGAAGTTGTTGATGTCCATGAAAATATGCTTTGGCTTGATAACTCTAAAACTCCACCTTCTCTCGACGAAATGGAATCTTGGATTGTTTTAGGACGTAGACCAGATACTATTGACAACGAAACACTATTCTGTGATCCCCAGATTGTTCAGCAAGTTGTTAATTCAAAAACAATATTTGACACACTAGATAAAAATGAAATGCATCGGGCACGTAGTCGTTCAAATCCTTATGAGACAATTCGCGGAGCTTTTTTTCTCAATCGCGCTGCTGTTAAAATGGCAAATATTGACAAAGCATGTAATTTTATGTTCACTCATCGAAATATTGGTAGCAATGAGACACTTTATTTTGCTGATGTCTGTGCTGGTCCTGGTGGCTTCAGCGAGTACGTTTTGTGGAGAACTAAGTGGGGAGCAAAAGGTTTTGGTTTTACGCTGCGTGATTCAAATGACTTTAAGCTAGAAGATTTTTATGCTGCGTCACCTGAAACTTTTCATCCATTCTACGGTCCAAAGGAAGATGGTAATGTATATGATCCAGATAATCAACAAGCATTTAAACGTATCGTTATGCAGTCTACAAGAAATAAAGGTCTTCATTTTATGATGGCCGATGGTGGGTTTTCAGTAGACGGTCAAGAAAATATACAAGAAATTCTCTCAAAACAATTGTATCTCTGTCAATGTCTTGTTGCGCTGATGATTGTCCGTGAAGGCGGTCATTTTGTTACCAAATTATTTGATTTATTTACTCCATTTAGCGCAGGATTAGTTTATTTAATGCACCGGTGTTTCAAAAGAGTTTGTATCTTCAAACCAAATACCTCCAGACCAGCAAACTCTGAACGTTACTTAATTTGTAAAGAAAAATTACCAGACACTGAAGATGTCATACAATATTTAGACCACGTTAATAAATTACTTCTAAAAAAAGATTTAAATCGTGATGTCATTGGTCTAGTGCCGCTGGATATTCTACAAGGGGATGAAAATTTTTTTATGTACTTGAAAGAATCAAATGAATCACTTGGTAGTAAACAAGTAGTTGGTTTATTAAAAATAGCAGCTTACTGTGAAGATCCCACGCTCAGTGAAAAAAGGCAGGCTCAAATGCGTAAAGAGTGTCTTGAATATTGGGAACTTCCTGATGAAAGTCGTACCCGACCACGTGATCAAAGGCCCGATGATCATGTGCAAACTCTTATTGGTGCTGCACTTCAAGCTCTTTATACCAGTAAATTAACGACATTAACAAATGATAATTTGACATCAACAATATTATCTCGGCCTTGTAATTGGTTTTGTCTGCCATGTGAAGCTAAAAATTCAGCGGACGTTGAAAAACTTCCGACATTTTATTTCAGTGCCGGTCGTACCAAAGTTTATCGTTACGTTCGTAAAATGTGGTCACGTGTTGAAAATATTGAGTTACCAGCGCACACATTTATTTATGCTGAAATTGTTACTGAAATGCGCGGAGACAGCAGAACCCAAAGAAGAACTAATGCACTTCATATTATCGATGCCTGGCTTCTCGGTAATAAAGAAGTTAATCAAAAGTACTTACCAGATCGTCATGCTATGATTGAACAATTTTGTGAATTATTGTGGTCACCGGGTAATAAATCAACGATGCGCGTACGTCCTAAGCCACTTTATTCATTGGACGATGATTTACCAGCTGTAATGAATTTAAAAACTCGAGTTTTAAAAAATAATTCTCAAGTGGAGGCTCTGCATCCTGGAGAACCGATTTATTCAATAAACTCTGACGATGAACGTGATCAGTTTTATATTGTACCAAATAGCATGATATTTTTAAATTCTATTCAACCTCCGTGGGCTAAACATTTGAGCCGTAGTACTGGTTATCACTACTTCTTTAATTCACAGACAGATGCTAAATTTTATAATGACAGAAGACCTGATGATTCGGTTGCTGATTTTACTAGTAGTATTTGTTCACGTATTTTTTGGTTTTGGCAGGATTCAAATTCTCCAAAGTTATTTGATCTTAATGCTAGAATAAAAAATATATGTCCGGGTAACACTATTACTAAATCATCAAAGTAGTAAATAAATAAATTTTAAACAACATTACATATTTTTTATTCAGTCAATTTTTTGTTTTATTTTTTTTTTTTCATTTTAATTAACCTACTTAATATTTTATTTTATAAAAGTGAATGCTTTTAATTTTATCTTTCTTTGATTTAACGTTGGACTGATTTTACTTTCAAAATTAATTTTAAGTAATGTAAATATTGTACATTTATATAAAATGACTGTGAGAGGTTTTTTGTAAAATACAAAAACGATAAAAAATTATGTATCATGTAATTTAAATAAATGATATCAATAAACTTATATGATGATTAAAAAAAAATATGAAAATTATGAAACATTTAATTTATACAGTTTATCTTGAGTTAATAAAATAATAAAATTATCTGTTGCAATAGCGCCCATTATTGCCGTTGAGTCAACACCTAAATCAATTATTTTTTGTTTAGCAATCAGAGCATTTTGTTGAGGTTTTTCATACAAAAATCCATGTTTCTTGTGTTCAATAATCGCAACATAACTGCAGTTACACGGTGATATACAAAATTTTTTGTTTGTTTTACTGGCCTCGACGTAACCAAAACCAGGAAAAATATTTTTATGAACTAACTCCCATTCTGCGCCTTTGTCAATAGATTCCCATACACAGCCATCGTGATTATAACGCACGCAGAGAACTTGACATGTTTTTAATTTATGAGTAAATAATATACGGTTGTGTGAAGTCAGTATTGTTAAATGTGTTGTCGTATGATTTGTTAAATTTATTCTTTGTAATGTATTTTCACCTCCTTCTAAATCACATTCTTCCAATTGTTCAGAATTGAAACCTATAGCTGGTTGGTCACTGCTGTTACTTTGTTGATCTGAACACAAATGAGCCAGTCTGAAAAATATAATTAATTATTTATATTATTAAGAGAATAAGGAAAATTTTGTTACAGCCATATGCCGTAAGATAAAGTCTAATTAGATATTTGATATTTGTTATTCCCAAAATCGGATAGCGGAAAATAATCATGGAAATGAATCGCAAAATCCAAGATTATTCTCATCTATCCTGATCTATTATCAATAAATGGTTTGATTCATACTTGAAAATAGTAAATTTCTTATTCTTTGCTTAAAGTATTAATTTTCTATCATATTTATATGATAAAATAAATTTGTTATTAAATTTGGTATCGTTAGAAAGGTCTTGACTTGAATTTGTGCCTTTTCATGATTAAAACTCTTGTTTGTTGCCAAGTATCGAGATGAATAAATTTATCTATGTCATTTGAATTACATTTAAATTACGCGGGAAAAGACAATCGTATTGAACGACTCATGATGCGAAGCATCAGAGAGTGCTTTTTATTTTCTTTAAATAAATAAATTAATAATTTAATTACTCTGTCGCTAAATATGACTGAATATATATAAATTGAGAGAAACAAGAAAATTTAGTCTATTCCATGTCTTCTATGATAATAAAAATTAAACAGATTTAATTTGTTATCAGTGAAAAAAAAATATATTAGACTAATAAAAAAAAATTTAATGAGCAGATTTTTTTTTTTCAAAAATCCCATAATTACACAATCATCGAAATCAATAAGTTTGCGAGTTAATGATGGGATTTGTCTCATTAAATTTCAATAATAAAAATAAACAAAAGATTCTAATTAATTTTAGAGTATGGGTTTTAATAAACAGTTAAATTCAAATCAAATTTTATAAACTTCGTAGTAATACTCGGGTAGTGACTGTAGGTTGCTCGCTTATTATTAAACATTTAATTGATTTCACTAATTTCCATGGTTTTTCTTTTTAAAAAAATTTCTGATAGTTCTAAAAAATCTTTTACTAAAAAAAAGAAATACTGATTTTAATTTTCAGTCTTTAAAAAATTAATTTATAAGTTTACCTTGAATGGATTTCAGAAGCTAATGCATCATTAGGTAAACATTCACCGTCAGTATCATTTTTAATTAATTCATTCCACATTTGTCCTGTTTCCTGTTTCATTAATTCTAATTTTAATGTATCGTTTTCGCAGTTCCAAGTCGCTAAGTCGTAATCAAGACGAAAAGGTACTTCTCCATTAATTAAAATCTCATCTTCAATGACAACTGAAATTTCCGTTGCTGATACTTTAACTTTAGGCTTATTCCCCTTGTACTTTTGCGGAATTTTAACCCAAACTGTTAAAGATTCTTCATCCTGTGACCAAGAATATTTAGGTATTTTTATATCGTTACTTTTATTAACTTCATTACTATCTTTATTTTGAATACTTTTCAATGAGTCGTAAGTAAATTTAGCTGGGTCTTGACTTAATAAATTTATATACTCGCCATTGGGTTCGATAAAAACATATTCAATGGGACCTTTCATTGCCAACTCTTGTTTCTGATAAATTTCAATACCATCAGATAAATTTGCGGTGTTTTTAAATTTATAAGACAGCAAAACTAACTTTGAGTGTTTTTTTCCATCAATTGTGACAATTGTGTACATTGATATAATCAATAAATTTTTTTCTTTAACATAACGAGCATCGAGTAAAACTCCCGGTTCAACATTTTGAATTACCAGTGATTTAGACTCAAAATTAATCATAATTATTTCAACGGTTGTGTCACCACGTGACAGAACAACAATATTGTCATCAGCAAAAGCTATTGTCGGATTAAATTTACACGAATCATTAACAAATGATGGTTGTGTTGTTTTTATTTGATTAAGAGTTCCATCTTCTTTTAATTGCCAGACTTGATAGTCTTCGTCCCAGAACCAGCATGAAGAATCATATGGATTTTTAAACAGATGATTATGAAATGCGAATAGTTTAGCTTCTAACCATGAGTCTTGATCACTTGATGGTTCTTTGTGCTTGACATCTACAATTTTTATCATTTTTAATTATAAAGTACCCGCTAAATTAAGAAATTCATTGAAAAGAATGGAAACTAATTTAATACTTTTGAATTCTTTTTATCGCAGCATTTACTGATTGGAATAAATTGAGAAGAATTCGACGTCGTGAGTTCATTTGAATTTTATTTAATTATAGAAGAGACCAGAAATTTAGTTTTAATTACTGATGGAAATGAATTAGAGAAATTCAGAATTTTTTTAATATTTGAATTTTTTTTAATTTTCTACGAGACCAGAAATTCGAAAATTATTTAGTCATTGAAAAGAATAGAAGTAAATTAGTTTGATCGATGTGGAGAAAAATTTGAGGAATTAAAATTATTGAAATTAATTTATATTTCATTTTTTTCAATTCTATTCAATGAATTTTTTTAATCAGGGCTCATAAATTATTCTTAATTACAACTGCATGTATAAACTGAGGTTAAGACTAAACAAAATATGTATAAACATAATACTTACGTTTAGATAAATCTATTTGTTTGGTTATTGGAACAATTTCAGATGAAAATTGATATTTTTCAAATTTATTGTTTAATAAATTTTTTTTTGGACGTAATTCTATTATTTTTGTCATATTTTTTTAATCTAACAAGTGCGTGTGTGTAATCAAAATATTTTCGTTTTACAGCGCTCTCTACTTTATTTTTAAAAATTTTCATTGGAGTATCTACGATATGGATCAAAATATTCATCAAATAATTTTTTGCGTAGCAACTTTCAAATAATAATAATTAACTTAAGATTTATATAAAATTGAAAAAGAAACAAATTAAGAAAGAAATTTTCAATTTCTGTTTTACTAAAGTCAAAGTTTTTTTAAAAACTTTTAGTTTTTTTTTTTAACTTTTATTCAAAAATTATTTTTATATTAAATTTTGTTCTATAATTTAATATTTTTAGATTTGTATACAAATAAAATGATTAATTTCCATCTGATATTTGATTAAAGATAGATTAAATTACAGTCAGAATTTCTTTGCTTCTGATTTTTCGATTAAAATTTCATAGAAATAAATTCGGAAAATAATTTACAAAAATTCAATGTTAAGTTTCTAAAATAAATATTTTTAAATTATTAAAAGTTTACAAACTAGTTCACTTTTAAACTGTGGAGTTTGCAAAGATAAAACTGCGCCACAAGTAGACACAATTTAAATTTTTCAAAAATTTAAAAAGACACTTTAGAAAACCAGTCCTTTAAATTCTTTGTTCAAACTTGAAATAAAAAACTAGCATTATAAAAATGATATCTAAGTTTATAAAATTTATAGATTGTTTAGAAATTTATATTAAATAAATAATTAAATTAACAATGGGTAATTAGTAATTATTTATCAAAATTTTAAATCATAATATATAAATTTTTATAACGTGTCAATTTTTATTAAAAACAGTAAATTACACTATATACTTTAAATATATATATTTATATATAATATATACATTATATAGAATTAAAAATATGTGATTTTAATAAATAAATGTGTAACAAATCCTGCATGGATCAATAATTAATAAAAGTAAAGTAAAAGTACCAATGACTGGGTGCTCAGACTCGTAAAAATTTTTAAACTGTGCATTTCATGTATGAAAAATTTACAACATAACTGCATACTTTCCGGAATTAAATTCTACAATTTAAAAATAATTAAGAGTCTAAGTACCTAGTCATCAATTGGAGCTTGGCTAATATTTCGTACTATTACCCTACTAATTAAAGAAAAATATAGTCGATAAAATTTAAAAAATAGATAAAGTATTAAAAGTAATCTTTAATAAAGCTTTAGTAACATATCTTAGTAACATAAATAATCTCTTACAACATTTAAATAATGTCTAATTTAAATTACAAAACTAATTTCAGACAAGATCAATAAAAATTCTACTGGTCGATTTTATTATAAAATTTCAATCTCATCCGACAATTTAAATATCATCTATGATAAGAGAGCAGAGTGGCAGCCCACATTAGTCGTTGCCATATCCAGTGTGGAACTCTACATGGTCCTAAACTAGCCATAGCACCGGCTAAATGACGCATCCAGTCCCAAATACCCCAGGGCGGATGGCCACCATTGACATACAGTACATATGTAAAACCATCACGGCATTTACCACGTATTGAATAATAATATGGCAGAAAACTATGTAATCTAAAATTACATCTTTGGTAAAATAATATTGCCGGTGCATTACTCGACAGTACATGTAAAAATACAGCTTTAACTGTTGAACGTTCTGGTGCTGTTACGTGTGCCAATAACTGTTCAAGTAATAATGAAGCAATACCATTTCTTCTATAAGCACGACGTACTCCTAAACTCAATATGTAACCAACGAGTGATTCTTTACCTAAACTTGAACACAATATACCTTGATCTTCTTTATTCAATGTTGCAAATGGTTTTATTTCAGCAACTATTAATCCAATAATAACACCACCAAATACTGCTGCTAGTGCATAAAATCGTGATGAACTTGTTATGTCTTCGTACCATGAATATGGATAGTCTATTGTTTAAATAAAATAAATTAATAGGTAACAATAAATTTAATTTTAACTCTAATCTCTGGAACATGGGTCATTTGTGTCCATGAATTTTCAAATATTGTACTGTGAGCAGCCGAATGTCTCCAAATTTTTATGAAAATGTTTATTGAAAAAGGAATTTCCGAATTTTTTTTAATTTTTCCTTACGGAATAACATACCCTAATAGCCATTTTATCCGAAAATTGGTGGCAACTTGAAAATTAAATTTACTCGAAATCTGCCAAAAATTCCAAAAGAGATTTCGGAAATCTGGCAGAAACCACATTTAGATAGTCGTAAATAGTCTAACATTACTAAATAATAATTTACTTTTAATAAATTGTAATCCTGGGAGAGCCATCTCTAATTATTTTTCATTATAAAATTTTTTTTGGAATCTACCACTTAAAGATTTCGAGCCAATGAATAAGTGGTACCTTTCAAATTTGCGATAACTTTATTACGCTAGATGTCCTTACCTAAACTAATTTTTTGTCGGATGTCCGCTACTTTCAAAATCATCAGTATTTCACCTCTATATTTTGTAGTCAAAAAACAGATTTAAGTATAAAAGTTAACGAATATTTGCTGCCAAATGGAATGGCAATTTGGAATTCGATTTGCTTGAAACTTATTTCCCGAATGTGACGGAAAATTGCAGAGTTAACTTTTTCTGAGCAACCCTAACTACTAGGGTAGTTAAATGAATGGCGGAGGCTAGTGACCCATGTTCCAGGTTGACGGGTGCTGAAAACAGTGACGAGGTATCAGGATTAGATTAACATAATAAATAAATTTACCTATTGGGAACCAATCTTGACATAACGCGCGCACTTCTTCTAAATCTTCTGGACAAAGAAAACGTAATTGTACATCACCCAGAAGACACAGCGGTACTGTCACAGTAGACGACGACGATGACGTTGATGACTTATTACAATTGTATAAAAAATTTTGTGGACGGTTATTATCATTTTTATTAATTTCATTATTATATTTATCATTAGCTGATGTGGCTGTTGACGGTGACAATGACGATGACGATGACAATGAACCAGCTGATGATACTGCTGATGTATTGTAACGTTCTATTGAAATAGCCATTTCATTATAATCATTGCATTTACGTTGTTGTTGTTGATGTTGATGGTAATAGTGCTGGTGATTTTGTTGCTTGTAATTATTTGGTGGTACGTTTCTTTTTAATTTATTGTCAATTAATATTTGAAAATCCGTATTTCCTCCGATTACAACAACGCCAGCCATCACATATTTTATTTACCTCAATCCACATTTTTATTCATCATTACATTTATTTTTATAAACTTTATTCATTCAAATATATAACGTTATATATTCATAAACAAACACTTGAATCACGTTAAAAATTTAAAATGAATCACGTCACCAGTTTTCCCTATCAAATATTTTATTTCAATGTAATTTGTCATTTTAATTCATTGGTTCATTGTTATTTTTATTTTTAATATATACTTTTTTTTATATAATATTATATTATATATACATATATGAGTAAATATACTATTTATTTATTTATTTAGTCGTAGGTTAAATTTGAATATTTGGCGTTTAAATTGTACTGCTGTTAACGTTAGAAATGATCAATGTATAAATTAATGATAATTGATAATAATCGACGACAGGGATAAATTAATGGTATGTATGAATGTACAAAAGAAAAAGTGATACACAAGCAAGTATTTTTTTTTTTTTTTAGTTTAATGTTTGGACAAATCTTAACAGCTGTTTTGACGTAACTGCGCGCCTCTACACTTATTTTATATATATATTATATATTTATTCACACATACAGGATTGATAAGACAATTATGATGAGTTTGCTCCTTTTAAATGTATAGTTTTAAAATTGTAAAATATAAATCAATTATAAAATTATTGTTTTAAATAATATCAATTAAATTATTTATTATTATAAATTATTTAATTTTATATTAAGTAATAAAATGGCATCCAATAAAAGTGTTACGGTATTGGCACCTAATGGGAGACGTCAAAATGTTAAAATTACTCCAAATACAACAATATTACAGGTAATTTTTTAAAAATTATATATGTTAATTTTTAATTATTTATTTAAATATTTAATTTTTAAATATTTAAATGCTTTAGGTTTTGGAAGAAGTTTGTCAGAAACAAGGATATGCTTCAAAAAAGTGGGACTTAAAGTAAGTTTTGGGTTATAAATTTAATTTTAAAAATTTATAAGATTAATTGATAAAAAATATTGATAGTATGATTAGCACACTACTTTGTATAAAAATATTTATAAAGGATTGGATAATAAACAGAGAAAAAATGAATATGAATGTAGCAAACATCAGAAAAATTTTAAATTATTAATAGATAGAGTAAGTAATTAAAAAATTTTTAAATTAATAAGTGCATTTTTTATAAATAATATTTTTTAAATTAATTACTTTATTTATTTATAGTTTTAAATTTGTCTGATGTCTGCTAAATTCACACTCATGAGAAAAAATATTTTTTGTTAATATCATAATTTATTTATTTAATTTAAATGCCAAGGCATAAATCGAATGGCAATGAGTATAAGAATGTTTTAAGTTAAAGTACACGTATATGCAAAGTAAAATAATAGTTATCTAGATATGTGTGATGTAAGAATATTGATATTACTAAGAAATTAATTATTTTATTAATTAAGTTTAAAGAAAATATGTACCCAGATTTAAAAACAGAATTGAAAAGGATCTACAATGTTAAAACTCCATAAGAGAAAGAATTGAAAGTATTCAGAAGTATTAAAAAGAATTCAAATTTCATTATTTTTAAAACTTTTCAATTTTTTTTTTTTAATCAGGGTAAGTTAGCCTTTATAAACTTTACGAAGATTTTACGTGGATAGTTTGCCTATGACCTTTATAAATTTTTAAGTAAGAGACCGAATACTTGATCAGGAAACTAGTACCTGGTTACTCATGTATTTGTATATTTATATATATTAAGTTTACTAAATATATATATATACAAATATATAAGTAATCGGGTACTAGTTCCCTGATCAAGTAGAGTCATGTGGGACAAGTGTGCGCACCCTTGTCCCACATGATTCTACCAGGTCTTTTATCTTACCGAGTTTTTAAAAAAAGTTTCAAACAAAGTAGAGTTTGATAACTAATTAATTAACAAATTGATTGATATAAAATATTTATTTGAATAATTAGACACTTCAATACAATATTGGATGTTAATTCAATATTTCGTTTCACTGGATTGCCTAATAATGCACAACTGGAGATGACACCAAGGCCAACAGAACGCGAAATGTCTGTAGTAACAATTGGTATCCAATTAGAAAATGGGCAAAGATTAATGGGTGATTTTAATCCCGATACGTCATTGAATGAAATAATTAACACTCTTTGTTCTAATGAACAAGCTGATGATACTGTTATTGTTTATATGCATCAAGAAGTAATACTTAAATATTTTTTATGTTAATAATTTATGATTCATCTAATATCTAATTATTATTATTTTTATTTTTAGTTACATGGACGAGATAATTTAGAAAAAACAACATTACAGTCACTGGGACTAAACAGCGGACGTGCTATGTTGAGATTGATACATCGTGATTTAAATAAATTGAATACCCAAGCTCATGTAGCCGGACAATTGAATTCAAAACCTAGTAAATCGAGTGACAAAGAACGCGGTGGAAAGAACAGTCAGAAATCAAGTGGTACATCTGTTACTGATCAAATAAAAAAAGCTATTAATGACCCACTGGCGTTGCTAAGGTCTGAGAAAAGTGATAAAGGACATAACAAAAATGGTGGTAATAAATCTGGTGGAAGTAAAAAAATGCCTGGTAGTGGACACGTTTTAGGAAGAGGCGAAAGTAAAATTGAAACTGCAGTACAAGCAGAAGAACATGCTAAAGTAGAAACTGGTTATGAGCAAATTACAACAGAGAATGATGCTATGGAAACTAATCAAGACACTCATAGTGATATTGTTAACGAACCGATAGACTTTGTAAGATACATTTTTTTTGTGCTTAAAAATATTTATTGTTATTTATAAATAAGTGCTAATACTTTTTTTCTGTTAGTTGGGAGAAAGAAACGCATTGGTGTTCAATCAAGCGGGAGCACAAGCGGTTCCTCACGAAGATTTGCCAGATAATTTCTTTGATCTGACAGTTGATGATGCCAAATCATTGCTTCGTGACGCTAAACGTCAACGAGACGACATAGAAGGAGCACCACTTACTACTAATGCTCAGCGAAAATTAGAACGTGATCGAGCCACTCTTAATAAACTTCATAAATATCGACGCACTATTTTGAGAATACAATTTCCTAATCAAATGGTCCTGCAAGGTATCTTTGGTCCACTTGAAACTGTACAGATGGTCAAAGATTTTGTCAAAGGTTATTTAGCAGATTCTGAACAAGATTTTACTTTATGTAAGAATTACTTTATATATTTTTTTATGTATAGTAATATTATGCTAGTATATTATTGTAGAATTGATAGAAAACAAACTAAATAATTTAAAAAATTGAAAAAAAAATTTGATTTTATTAAAATTGTTCACTTCGGTAACTTCAATTTTTATTTTTTAACTTTTGAAGCTCTATAAGAGCTTTTTTTTGATAAAGGATTAGATTCCCAATAAAATCATATTTGACTATAAAAAATAAACAAATAAATTTGTCATTAACTCGTGATATTTTTTTCAAATTTGATTGTTTTGTTAATTTTCCTTGTATCAATATTAATACTGAGACCTTCAACTTGGCGGAGATTTTTTTTTATGTATATCCGAAAGGATTTAAAGGGGCGCACTTTTTGAAATTAAATAATTAGTATTATGAAGACTAACTGATATATATTTATATAAATAATAGCAAATTATTTTAGATTGTACACCACCGAAAAAAAATTTAACTCCACAGTCTCGTCTTATTGATGAAAATCTAGTACCATCAGCAATTATTTATTATTCAGGACCATCAGAATTGAAAGCTGATTTAAATAAAAAATTAGTTGACCCTAAAATTGCTAGTGTTCATGCAATTAAATCAAGGTAAATATTTTATAGTTTATTTACTCAGTTATTAGTAAAATATATGAATAAATTATTGAATAATTTATTTTATTTTTGATTTTTAGAATAGCTATGACTCGGAATGATCCAGATAATTCTGGCGATTCAAATGCAAATATTGAACCGGAAACTATTCAAATAAGAGAAACAATTCAAAATAATTCAGTACCCAGTAGCAGCAGCGGTGAAGGGTCAAATGTATTTAATACTGATCGTATTAAAAATTACACTCCAAAATGGTTCAAAAATGCTTTCAAGTAAAGATAAAAAAAAAACAAAGAACAATTAATAAAAATCAAGTAATTATTTTATAATTTTCTTTTTCAAATGAGCAATTAAAAATAATCATGATCGTAGGAACTTAAATTGATAAGAAAAAGAATCATTGTATAGGCAGAAATTGGTGCATTTATTGCAGCTATTGGTGTACATCAGGATTCAAGCGCAAACGCACCTTTTTTTTTGTTCATTTTCTTTTTTTGATTTTTTTTTCTTTTTTCGCTGTTATTTACATAAAAGAGTAAAAAGAATTACAGTAATGATAAAGTGTAAAAACAACAATAAAAATCAAGTTTTCTTATTATATTAAATGAGTGATGTAAATGATTAATTATCATTAATAGCACAGTGTCTTTTTATGTATCAAGTATAAGTATAAAGCTTTTTCTTAGCGTTAATTCATTAATATTAATAGAATAATAATAATTATAATTGTAAACATTAATTAAAAATTAACTTTGAAGATCAGGAGGGACAGTTGTTGGTGATTGAAGTTGTAAATGCATTAAACGTCGAACAGGACCACCGATAATGTTACCAGCAGGACCAGCGCCACCGGCTTCCTCTTCTATACTTTCCATCAAATTTGATTCAACAGAGTCTTTAAAGCGACTTGACATACTGTCATTATCTTTAGCTAATTCAGCTTCAAGCTGTGCATCCATTAATTTCATATATTTGTCTATTTCACCACCACGTTCATCTTCTTCATCACCACCTAGAGAGCCCTCTGAGCTGCCATCGAATTCACCATCGCCACCAGGTACCACGAGATCCAAAATGTCACGCAAAGTGCTATCGAATACTTCTGGATCAAAATCTATTCTTCCGACATCTTCAATATCATTTTTATTCTCGTCATCAGCACGCGACCCGCTTGAAAATTCAATACCGTCGACGTCACTTTTTTGATTCAAAAATACTTTAACTTTATCCTTGAGATTGAGAGGCTCTTGAGGTGGTTTTTTGTTACCGTGGATCCAGTGTTGTCCCAGCATGTCTTCTAGCTGTGCAGCATCGACATTCAACCAGCTGTCATCGTCTGGAGGACTGAGAGAAGCTTCATCTTGTGCGTGCATTTCAAAATCTTCGGTCTTAACATTTTTCCAAGCTTCTAAAATTTTCATAGCCGCACTGTTATCCGTTGACACATAGATTGCATTTAATGGATGAGCTGCTAAGTACTCTTTGGCTGTTTGTGTCAATCTCTCACGTTCTTTACTACCTTCGAGGGTACTTCTAAAGTACCCACTAGCTTCTAAACGATGACGATATTCTCTCCACTGATTGTCATCTATACTTTCAGATGATTCTTTACGTCTTAGTTGTTCGTTTGCTCTGGCTACCAGCATCTCTAAGCCACAAGCTATTTTAATACCTAATAAATGTGCGTTATACTTTGGACTGTTGGTTGGTGGAAAATTCCAACCGGTTCTTGGATCACCTGTGTAACGACAGTGTGAACTCATTGCGTATAAACACTTGGTCATTTGGACATTCACCATAGTACGTTGTTCCGGTGGAAAATATCTCATGGCACGACATACCTAAAAATTTTTATTATTTATTAAAATAATTAAATACTCTAGCTTATAAATTTTTACATTTCATTGATGCGATTAATGAAAAACTTAAACAATTTTAAATAAAAGATTTACTAATACTAAAATTGTCGCTTAAAAAACAATTTTAATGTTTTAAGACTAAATTTTGCAAACTGGTAGTTAAAAAAAAATTTGAAACCTTTCTTTCCAAAGGATCCGAATGAACAATCGTCCGAATTGCTGAAGCAATAAGTCCTGGATTTTGAGCAAGTATTGAAGCAGCTTTTTCTGGCAAAAAAGCACGTGCTTTATGTTTTCTTAACTTTAATTCATCTGGATAAACAGCTAGACGTTTCTTTAACGTCTCTTGCGCCTCTCGAGACAGTAAATAATTTTGTGAATTTTCCGAAATGCGTTTTAACTGTTGAATTGGAGGTACACGTTTGTCTTGGACGACGTGAATTCGTCCGTCAAAAATATAAACACGATCTTGGCAGGTTTCTGGCTCAGCCCAACGGGGAAGATAATTAGCAGTCTCAATTAATAAAAATTCACCATCTGAATCTACAAGTCGAGCTATCAATCCGTCAAAGGATTCAGTTAATTTGAAGATTAGGAAGACGGTAAACCATTCGTCTCCCACATCTTCGTCAAAACGAAGCGATGCATAAATATGTGGTACTAATGATGATTCTAAATAAATGAATAAATAAATTAAAATAATAATAATAATAATGATAATAATAGTAAAAATAATTACACTGTAAAAAATTTTGTGAACGCGGATAAAATCCAGAGATGACATTAAAGTTGGCGGACATCTGATAATTTTTTAAATTTTTAAATGAAATAAAATTTTTTTAACAAAAAAATTAAAAAATTCTAAAATCAGTACATGCATTTTTTATTTTATCAATTTGTTTAATTTTTTTATATGTCATTTAAAAATTGTCTTATGTCTGCTACATTTACATTCACAATCTGGAGTGGATTTGAAGTGAATGCAGATTTAAATATAATCCAGACCACTCCGGAACTCTGAGTGACAGAGTGAATTTGAATTTAAATAAAATCCGTAATCAATTCCGGTTTTTACAGTATAATCTCTATTATGATGATGAATTGATCATTGAAATAAAATTTGAATATATTTACCTTGAGATACAGTTGAAGTATGAAGCATTTGATTAAGTACTATTGCTTGTTTGGTTCTTGGATGAAATACTAAAGAATCGTGATGCCAAAGATAATCATTTGTAAATTTATTAATAAATTCATTATATTTATTAATTTCTTCATTTAGTATTGTTTCACTGACACTATCTGTTTCCATTGAATAACAAAATTTTGGATAAAGAAAACACTCAAGAGTATCTTCATTTTGTACTCGATTGGCAGCCATTTTTTTATTGTTTAAAATAATAATTGTTAAATGATTAAATTAAATTATTTTTATTAATTTTGAATTTAAATAAGACGAAATACTTTCAGTGCGTATAAAGTAACCTACAAAACAAAAACCTAATAATCACTTATTAGTTTTGGGTTTTACCACTAGGGTTAATTTTTTCACATATTTTAAAAATAAATATTGATAAACAATACCGGTGATAACGATTATTAATGTATGGAATAATTAAAATAGAAACTGTAGCCTTCACATGTCCCGGTTTTGAAAGAATGTATTTACTAATAAACGATAATTGTTTGAATTTTTTTTTCTGCGTAAATGTTCGCAAATATTGCGCGTAAATTTTTTTAAAATATTGCGTATGTTATTGGTAACGATATTGATAGAAAAGAGGGGATCAATTTAATGACAGCAATAAAAATTTTAAATAAATGATACTGACGTTAGCCGACGTTTCATAATTTTTGAATTTTTTATAAAACGATAAATTATAAAAAAAAAAAAAAAATATTTGAAAAAATTGCATCTATAGTTCTTTGAATTTTCTACATGTCCATATTTTTAAATTTTGTTTTAGTTGTCATTGATCTGTTGAAAAAAAATTCCGAAGATTAGTAATTGTCTGTTAACTTTATTATCATTTAAAATAAAATTTATTTATTGATATTTAAAAAATTAATTTTGCATTTTCAATTGCAGGTAATTAATTAAATATTATACTTTATGACTGGAACAAATGCGGATTTTAAAAGAATTTAGAGAGCAATTTTTTGGGATGTCAATTTTTTCAAATATTTAAATTTCGCGGCAGTTTATAATTAGTCATTAAATAATTTTATTTTGAAATATAGTTTTATAAATTAGTCAATTAAATATAAAAATAATATAGGAGATAAATTTTATCATCAAAAGATTAAAACTTAATTATTCAATTTTAAATTATAACAAGATATTTAAATAAATGCCAAAAATATATAGAGGTGCAAGAATTTTAAAAATAAGAAGACTGTCGTCTCTAAATAATAATTATCCATTTTTTAAATTTCAGGTAAAGGCTATGGAATGCCCTGTTGTTAAAAAGATGGCAAGTGTTGGTAAAATAAATTATTTAGCTAACCAGGCTTTATTTTTTATGACGTTTGATAATTGAAGGCATAGATTCATTACTATTTACTATTTCCTATGCATGCTGAGCTAAGTTTCATAAAAAATTCAGTGACACCTAACTTTTTTTTTTATTTTTCAGATAAAAATACTTGTACACTTTCAGTATCAATGAATAAAATTGAATGAGAAAATAATACCAATAGTAGAACATAACTTTTCTATGAAATTTTGAATTGGTTTCAATAAAATTTCATTGAAAATTTTTATTTTCATTCACTCTGCTGTCAATTAGATTTTAGTAGATATTTAATTTGATTTTCGAATCAGAGAATTTCAAATTTAAATGGGTAATTAAATTTATACAGAATAAGATACTTCCGCTACCCTCGAAGTCGATCTTTACCCTCTTAGCAGCTGAGTCGACACCAAATTTTACGATTTGTTACAATTTCAAATAATAAATTTTAAAATACATTCAGTTGTAATATTAACTGATATAAACTACAAAATAAAATAATTTCTAAATTATTTGAATTATTTTTTAAAAAACTAAAATCCAAGTTGATTTAAAAAATACCGAAACTTTATGTCAGCAAATTAACGGGTCCCTAGACAAAATACCTCTAAGGCTGAACTGAAGTTAGCAAAAATTTACGTTATAAATATAATTTTAAAAAAATAGCTTTTATGAGTATACGAAAAATCACCCTTAATCGGAGCATGGTATTCATGTCTATATATATAATATATATACAGAGCATTGTCGAGTTAAATAGTAATAGCAGCAGCAGTAAGTAGAGCAGTGGCAGCAGTAACTATAAAAGCAATAAAATCATCTCTCTTTACTATACGTTGTGAGAGATGATGTTCAAGTACCATCGTTGCCGTATAGTTGAACATGAAAGCCATATGAAGTATGGTTCGTTCACCCAAAATGGCAGCAAAAGGGCTGCTAGAAGGCCGGTCATCAAATTGTTTAAGAAAATATCGTATATTTTTTATTTTTGTCGGTACAATAATGTGCGTACAAATTTATCTAGCGTATTCCTTTTTTAAATTAGAAAATCAAGACAACACGTCAGTACATTCTTCTGACGAGGTGAATAAATCTTTTTTTAGTTAACCTTGTGCTATTTAACACTTGTCGTTTAAAATAAATAAATAAACAAATGAAAATTATTATTTGTTTATTTTTAAATTATTTAAAAAATTAATATAAGTTGATAATGATAATAATAATAATAATAAAAATATTTATTTAATTACAGGTTAATCCTGGAAAAATTGACAGGAGTGATGGTTTACCACAACAATATAAACAATTAAAATTACCGCCTGACAAATATGTGAATAATGGCAATAGTAATAATAAATTGCTGTCAATTCAAAATCGTACGGCTAAAATAAGTAAATTGGACAGAGAATCATTGAATTTTGTCCCGAGTTGTGATGTGACAGGTCGAGAAGCAATAAGTGCTGTCACACGTGCACGCAGTCAAGCTTGCAAAGAATTAATAGTCAATGTGTCATGTTTGAGTCAACAGGGTGAACTTTATCCTGAAAGATTATACTCATCTTGTCCACATTCACTTGGTTTTATCAAAAGTCCTAAAAGTTTAGGATGTTTTAAAGATGATAAAATTCTAAGAATTTTATCTGATTATTATATCACTTTTAAAACAAATAATTCTCCAGAGACCTGTGCCTTTTTGTGTTTACAGTCTGGTTATCCTTTTGCAGGAACTGAATATTCGTATGTATTTTATTTTTTTATTATTTAATTAATTAAACTATTGTTTTAATTAATTACTTTTGTTTTAGAACTGAGTGTTTTTGTGGAATAGATGAACCATCTTCTGTAAAACGTTTACCAGACTCTAGTTGTAATATGAAATGTTCGGGAGATTCTAAGCAATCATGTGGTGGCTATTTAGCTATCAATGTTTATCGTACTGGTATTCAAAGTAATTATGATCTATTATAATTTGCTTGTGTACTGATAAGAAAATTTATTATTTTAAAAAGTTATCAGTCAAAATAAAAATAGTGGTCCAAATAAATTTTATAAATATTTCTTTTTTTTTTTATAGAATTTAAGGTACAAGAAGCAAGAAATTCAAGTATCAAAACTGGTAAAGAAAAACCAGCAAGAATAGCTTTTTTATTAACAGTTAATGGACGTGCTAGTCGACAAGTTAAACGTTTAATTAATATACTTTACGATCCATTACATTTTTATTATATTCATGTTGATGCAGTACGTATTTAAATTATTTATAATAATTATGAAACTAAAAGCCTTCGTCTACAGATTTTTAAATGCTGGATACGATTATGCTATCAGTAAATTTTTAATACGCCACCGTTTAAAGATAACAGCAATTTAAGTCCTAGAAATATCGAATTTTCATTATTTTTAATTACTGATAGATTAAAAGTTGCGATATAAATTTTTTTATATAAAAATAAAGTTGTGGCTTAATAAGTTCAATTTATTTCTAAAAAATTTTGACTTAAAATTTATTTAACCAACGGTTTTCTGGAAATTTAGATCTCAGATTTTAATTACAACACAAGGTTCAGCATTTAAAAATCTCTTGTTAATTTTAAATGAAAATTTTGAGGACATTCTCAAGTAGTGCCCCCACTTTTTAAAAATATGCAATGACTTTTAATTATCATAACCGTATTAAAATTTTATGAATTAATTAAAAAAAATTAATTACAGTTGTTATCAATTAGGAGTTAAACGAAATTTGTTGAGTAATTTTTAGCCTACAAGATTTGAAAATTCAAATTATAAAATTGACATGAAGATTTTACTAAAATTGATTTACTAAATTTCGTTTAACTTCCAATTGATGTCAACTGTAATTTTTTTTCTAAATCCATCAGCGAAATAGCAAGTACGCTGTCATTTTCTCAATTAATGCTTTAATTTTTTTTAATTAATTAATAAAATTTTGATACACTTATGACAGTTGAGTCATATATTTGTTTATTTATTTATTACCGTTTTCCATAATTTACAAAATTTTTCAATATTAATTTGCTTTATCACAGTGCGAATTACAAAACAAAAACAGCAACAATAAAAAAAATTTTAAAAAAGAATAACAATGAACCATAAAATAATAAACATGAACATTCATACAGTCTAATTATGAGGCTCAATAAATTGTCTTTTTGAATGTATTAGAGATACACCAAAACCAATTATCGATTCCGAGTAATCATTTACCAATAAAAATTTTCAAATTTTTAAAAAGGGGGGAGGCATTATCTGCAAATGACTTTAATAATTTGTAATTAAATAAAATTTATTTGTTCTAGAGACAAGATTATATGTATCGTGAAATGTTGAAAGTGGAAAAAGTATGTCGAAGAAAAAATATTAAAGTTGCAAGAGGTTTAAACCTACGGCATGCAAGTATATGGGGTGGAGCTAGTCTACTAACAACATTATTGACCTCAGCTCAACAAATGTTGCAACATTCACAGCATTGGGATTTTTTGGTAAATTTATCAGAATCAGATTTTCCAATAAAAAGTAACAAACATTTAACTGACTTTCTAACGTGGAATAGAGGATATAATTTTGTTAAATCACACGGCAGAGAAGTTCAACGATTTATATCAAAACAAGGTCTCGATAAGACATTTGTTGAATGTGAGGCGCGAATGTGGAGGTTGGGTGATAGAAAATTACCCAAAGGTATACAAATTGATGGTGGTAGTGATTGGGTAGCACTGAGTCGCGATTTTGTTGAATATGTTGCTGATTCTCAACCTGATGATCTTGTTACTGGTTTATTAAAAATATTTCAATACACATTACTACCAGCCGAATCATTTTTTCATACTGTTCTCCGAAATTCTAAGTTCTGTGATACTTATGTTGATAATAATTTACACGTCACTAATTGGAAACGCAAATTAGGATGTAAATGCCAGTATAAAGCCATCGTTGATTGGTGTGGTTGCAGTCCTAACGATTTTAAATCTGATGATTTTACTCGGATACGAAATACTGAAGATCGTAATTTATTTTTCGCTCGGAAATTTGAACCAGTTATCGATCAACGTATCATTGATAAAGTTGAACAATGGCTTTATCCAGACAAAT
Organism: Microplitis demolitor; assembly: GCF_026212275.2. Lineage (NCBI taxonomy): Eukaryota > Metazoa > Arthropoda > Insecta > Hymenoptera > Braconidae > Microplitis > Microplitis demolitor. Next base: position 19,005,119 of record NC_068548.1, read on the forward strand.
ACAACGATAGTAAATCAAAAAAAGGTTACGATATGTATTGGCAAAATTTGTATCATCAAGCAGATTTAAGTCCAACATGTGACGATACACTTCTGACTATTTCAAATTCATTAGCAAGACTTACTTACGCTAAATTTAACGTCAATTCAACTTATATTCGTCTTTTAGAAACAACTGCGTTCTTTAAAAATAATAAATTTAATGGTATTTTAATATTAGCCGAGTTTAATAATGCAGTCAAAGCTTATGAGACAACTAATTTATTAATTAATAATAATAATAGTAGTAGTAATAATAATAATAATAATTTCCCAGAGCGTATTGAAGCATTAGTTACATTGAAACGTAATTATACTGTAAATAAAGCGTGGTCTGAGCGCATAAACTGGATATCAGTAAATACAGATTATGATCAAAAGGAACAAACATTTAGAAATTTTATGGGTAGTATTGGTCCAGTATCGTCGCCAATTTTAGCTTACGAATTTGATTTATCTCTAGTGACACCGAGGAATTTAACAGTACTGTGGATTAATCCCAGTGGGAGTTTAGTTGATGTTAATTATTTGCAAATTGAAGAGTCATCATTGATTGGTTCTGTCAAACCACAACTTGATGAACCATTGGCTATTGGAAAATGGAATGTTTTATTGATTGCTGATACGGTGTTAGCTGCTCAGTTAACATTCTTTGTAACTCCACTTGAATATTGGAAGAATCGTAAAATTACATCTAAAAAAGCGCGGGAAATTCATAATGGATTAATTAATGGCAATAATAAATCTGATCGTTTGCCGCGGGAAATAAATCGCAGATGGTTAGATATCATAAAAGACAGTGGATTATCTCGTAGTAATGATAATAATTACAATGAAAACAATAATAATATTAAAAATAATAATAATGAAATTAATGAGAGATTAGGACTGGATTTAAATAAATGGATTGATGAACTTGTAAGACAGTATTACTCTATTGATGATGTGTGTATCGTTAGTAAAGGTCAGTTACGCAATAAAATTAATAATAATAATAATAATAATAATAATTTAAAACAATGTTATCAAACTAATTGGAGCTCTATGAGTCCTGATTCTAAGGCTGATCTTTATAATTTATGTGAAAAATAATTAATTACTATATTTATTATAATGAAAACGCCATTCACGTGCCATCATCATAAAATCAACAATAATTTTAAACTATTATCATTTACTGTTAACGAACAAACGATAAATTAATATAAATTTAACAAAAATAATTAATCGCCTTTGTATAATAAACGGTAAATATTTTTGTAATGAATATCTGTATATATCATAATTTATATTGGATTTGTATATAATAATAATTAACATACAAAATGTAATAAAAGTTAATAATATTGATTAAAAATATTTGTTTATATTTATTATTCCTTTGACATAATAGAGATTTTTGTTTTTAATTTAATTTCATATAAAAAAAATCTGAAAACTGGTTGATCATATGAACCAGCTCTAAAACTTTCTGCTGTTTTCGAGCTGGGAAAGCTCAAAATCGTTATTATTGGTAAACTTTTGAGGTCTTCGAGCTCAAAAACGGCTGGACGAAAAATATATAGGGTAGCAGTACCGTTTTTGACCACTTTAGGGCCAGTGGTGGCCACTTAGAAATGGTAAATAAAATCATTTTTACAATACGCAATGACATAATTAATTTTTTCAATGTGTTCGAAGATACTTTTATCACACTAATACAATGGAATTTTTTTTTAATACGATTTCATTGATTAAAATAAAGTATTGAATGTCAAAAAATAGAGCAGTGGTCACAAATGGTTCTTCCATCCTACATTTCGCTAAAAAAAAAAGTAATTTTTGCACCTGGATTGCGTCAATCGAAAGAACTTGTCGAGATTTAAATTTGATCAAACTTAGAAACAATACGGTCGAGTGATTTACGAGTTATGCAACAAAAATTTAAAACAACATTTTTTTCTGATTATTTTTCGTGTAACTTGTAAACTACTCGGCCAATCAAGTTCAAAATCTTATCAGTTCTAAGTTTTGACGAACTCTTTCGATTGCTGCAAAATACGTCCAGATCGGTTGACCCATTTCAAAAATATCGTAGGACAAAAAAAGTATACACGCACATACATACACTCAGACGTCCATCTGAAAATAGACAAAATAGTTTTCTAGGACCTCAAAATATCGACAGTTGATAATAACTTTATTTTCAAAAATTGGACCGAAACCAATTACTTCCCTTTTTTTTTAAACATTCCAATTTTCAAAGCAGGAAATTAAAAAAAAAAAAAAAAAAAAAAAAAAATGCGCATGTAAAAAATTTAAAAAGCTATAAGTGCAATTTTCCAAATTTTTCTTTTCATAATTTTAATTTTTTTAAATTCAAAAACTATAAGACGTCAGCTAACTTCGATATCATTTAAAATTTAGTTTCTATAAATTAATATATTTTTTTATCAGTTGTATTAATTCATTAATAAATCTATATAAAATTATTGGCTTATCACGTTATACATATTATTAAAATGAATTTCTTTTACGTCATCATTAAAGAAATTTATTATTGACCTTTGTCAATCACTTTGAATATTTATTCAGAGTCAAGACTTTATTCGATCGCATTAAATAATTAATTACTTGCTCAATATTTAGCATATTAATTATTGTCAGTTTCAAAAATAAATTATCATAAATTTGAATTTAAAAATAAAATAGTTGGTAATAAAATGTGTATATTAAAATACAGACAGTGTTACCAACCCATTGAAATAAAAATATTGAAATTTGTCAATACTCTAGAGATAATTCTAGTAAAATCTTAGTGAAAAAAATATATACCATCACTTAAGATGTCGGTGTGATTGTTGTTTCGTGATGAACCCATTAGGCCGTGGATATTATTATATTTTATCCCGAAATGACTTGCTCGTTGTGGCAAAAATATATTAAATTTTGGCCTAAATTTATAAGTAACAAGTGTTTTATTATTAATAATTAGTATTATTTAACAATAATCAAATTTTGTTAGTGTTTTTATACAATACTTTTTTTTTATTCTTTCGTTTTTTCTTTTTTTTTTATTATTTTATTTTTATTTATTTTTTTAAATAGACTAACATTTAATTCTTCTTGAAGAAGAGTTTTTACAAGTGTGTGTAACTACCAACGGAAATTGAAGAACCAGTAGGGTCACAGACTGACGATACGAATTGACTTTTTTCCGAAAAAAAAAAAAAAAAAATAAATAAAATAAAAAAAATAAAATAAAAAATTAATTAAAATACTCGGAACGAACGCGTATTTTTAGGTATATAAATAAATATATACTGAAGTGAATATAAAAAAATATATTAATAAAATTTATTTGTTTAAAAATAAACAAAGCAGACAATAATAATAAAGTGTTAAAGTGTAATAAATAAAATAAATAATAATTTGTTATGGGAGCAAAAACAAGTACCGTAGCACAAGCTACGGGTGGAAATGGACAGTCTTCCACCGGTACAACAGCAACAAATGATTCAACAACAACAGCAACGACAATGCAGGGTTTTTCAATATTAAGATCACTACCTGGTGGTGTTAGTTTACTACAGCATCATAATCAACAAAATAATCAAACTCAATCATCTCGAGTTGCTGGTGATAATAGACAACGAGCTAGATCATTGAGTTCAGTGCCAGATTTGTCAGGGGAGCAGGCAGTTAACCTAGCAAATACTGTTGGTTTAAATGTTGGACAAGCACTTGGATTAGGTAATCTTGATTCTGATGACGGTGATGAGGACAGTGGTAGAGTTTATGCTACACATAGCTTGCCTTCACACATTTGGTCATTTAATGGTAAATTTAAACTTGTTACCGAATTTTAATACTTTAATATTATATTTTTTTCAGGTTTCCATCTTCTGATTTAGAAAAATTATTTAAAATGATTCAAAACAATTTGAATAGACTAGTATATAGATATATATTTAGCATGAAGTAAATCATTTTTCTTAATATGATAGTAAAGTTATCAGACATTTGAAAATTTTAAAAACTCCTAAATAATAGATTAAAAGGTTTATAAAATAAAAATTAAAAATTCATGTCTAGAAAATTCAAAATTCAGTACATGCATTTTTTTTAATTTTATTATTTTAATTATTTAATTTTTTTGTGTAATTAAAAAAGTTATATGACTGCTAAATTTACATTCATTTCTTACTCAGGGTCATGCGTTTTTTTTTTTTTTTACAAATACCTTTAATGTCATTTTAAATAAATAAGATTATCTATTACAGTAAAAGCAGCAGATAATTTTTATTTTTAAATAAATAAACTAAATATTTATCAAGAAATAAATTATAAAAATCCTACCAAAGTATTTTTAAAAATCTGCGCGCAAATTTACAAATACGTAATTTGTTAACAACTTAAAAATTATCAGACTGTTATTTTAAGTATCGTCATTATATACTATTTATTTTATCCATTAAAGTAAATATATATAATGGTAAAATAAATATATAAACGTTTAAAGTCCCCTATTTTCTTTTTTTTTCTTAATTTTCCCAATAGATTAGTCACTGATTTTTTCTAGAAGCCATTAAAAGTCCATTAGTATCAAATCATGGTAATTTAACGAAAAATATTCTACAATTAACTTTAAACGTACCTAAATATATACATACATATATAAATATAAAGATATATGATAAGGTTATGTACGCACTAATTACAAGACGTAATAACAACAAAATAATTTTCTGCCGTACCGTTGATAATGTCAATGACGACAACAACGACAATGACAACGAATTACTACCAATGGCAATTGACAAATACATTCATATATATTTATATTTATATATATATGTTAATATACGACTTATAAGAGTGATGAAAGAATCATTAAAGTTAATATCAAGTTAAAGTAACACGAGCGAACGTTCGATCTGATTTTTTTTTTTATTTAAAAAAATATATACGCAGTAGTATATCCTTATATATTTATGTATACTAAATATATGTATATATAGATTGTGGATATATATTGTAGGTATAGTACAAAGAAAAGGAAATACGTGGGTGTTTAACGGCATTTGTTTTGGCGCGTGTTGCTGAGGTGGTTGGCCTGGTAACCGTGGGTACAATCGATGCCGGCAGCGGCCCGGCACACGTTAGGTGATTTTATTGATAGTGTATATAAGCTGGTGTGTACATAGTTTCCACGATCTAAATATCAAGGCTACTGTTGTACGTACATCTGCACTTAATCATTGTATTATTTTTTTTTTTGTTTTGTTTTGTTCGTTTGTTAAAAATGTTTTGATGGTGATTTTATTTAAAAGTCTTATTATTTATTTTATTTATGGTTTAAATTGTTGAAGACTAGGATGGTGGTGATAAGGTTAGGCTAGGTCGCGAGGGCTTGGTGGTGATCACGATATGGGTGTTATTGTAAGCTCGTGTTTAAATGAATCGGAGACTGAAGTTGTTCCAACACATCATGCAAGACGTGTTATCTATGGTTAGATTATTGCGTATTAATAGACTTTATTTATTTATTATTGATATGATGGAAATAATACTTATATTTTTTTAATAGTGATATTTTATTCATTGGAAATATGTATATATTTTTTTTTAAGGTCTGAAATGCCCTGTTTGCTCCAAATTTATTCTGCCAGATGACATTGAGTGTCACTTGGTGATGTGCCTGACAAAACCACGTCTTAGCTACAACGGTAATGTATTATTTTTTATTATTGTTTGTTATATTATATGAGTGAATGTATCAGACAGACAATTCAATTTCAAAATTTTTTAAATGCGCATTTTTTAAAATTTTATTTTATTAATTATCTATAATTTTAAATTTGTCTGATTACTGCATAGACACTCATTAAATTATTATACTTATGTTTTTTTTATCATTGTATACACGATAGTTTATCGTAAGATTGTGATATTGATTTTTAATTATTAACTTAAATTCATTTTATTTTATTTATTGTAACAACATTTTTTTTTTTAACTTTTAGTCTTACTTTTATAAAATAATTAAAATTGTATTTATTTATAGAATATTTATTTTAATTAATGTAAATAATGGAATTATTGTTTATATAAATTATCATTGTATTTATAAAATACTGATAATTGAGTAGAAGTTTGACCTGTGACTTCTTAAAATATTTTTATGTTTAATAATTAAATCTCAGTATTCAATTTATCTCAATGTTTTGAACTATTTTTTTCTTTTTTTTAATTATTTTATTGTTATTGATATCAATTATAATATATCTTATTATTACAGAGGATGTATTAGCCGATGAAAAAGGAGAATGTGTTATTTGCCTGGAAGATTTACAACCAGGTGATGTGATAGCCCGCTTACCTTGTCTATGTATATACCACAAAAAGTAAGATATATTATTATATATATGTTTTTAAATATTTAATGAAGATAATTATAATAAATGATATGTAGCAGGAATGTGGACACATGGAAAATACTAGTTATTAATTTAGCGACGTTTCGATTCTTTTATTGAATCTTCATCAGACATGTATATAAATATTAGACTGTGCGAAATAAAATTGTTTTTTTTTTCGGTCCCATACGAAAATCACGTTATATGTACATGTAAAAAAAATTTTGGTTGGCATAACAGCAGCCGTAGTTGAGGTTACTACAAGTTGGAGTAAAGAAATGCCAACTCCAACTTGGAATAACTTGTGGAAACGTGTACTATTTATGTAGTATCCTTTACTACATATTGGAGTACTCGCTACCACAATATTGTAGTTAGAACCACAATTTTTTTCCGTGTAACAAAAAAAAAATTGGGTACCAAGTTGGGACCTTCAACTCAATTACAAAACGCGTGCTCGCTTAAATAAGACTTTCCATTTAAATAACATGGGAAAAATCTTTTTTTAACTGAAATTTTATAACTCGTTAACGAATCAATAAATTAAAATGATCGTAACATATTTTTGTAGAGGTTTGAATGTTTTACAAAAAAGGTCTCTTATAAATTTTTGATAAATTTAATCATTTAAAAGTTATTTTGTTTACAAAAATTTCACTTTTTTCCATATAATTGAATTGTAAAACTTGTTACTTTTGAACTATGAAATTAAAAAATGATTAAATAACATATTTTAATTGCAAAAAAGAATAATCTACAAGAAAGGTCTTATGACATTTTGCGATGACTGATAGTTTTGTGAGAAACGGGAATTTTGCCATAAATTTGAATTAAAGCTTCAATAATCTATGAGTGGTTTGATTTATCAAAACATTATAAAATACCTTTTTTGTAGAGTTTCAATTTCCTACAAGAATATTTATTAGTTATGTAAATTCATTGATCAGTTAACGAGTTATAGAATTTTAAAGTTCAAAATAAATTTTTCCCGTGTTATTTAAATAGGAAATCTTATTTAAGCGAGCACGCGTTTTGTAATGGAGTTGGAGGACCTAACTTTTATTTATGTAATATACAACAAAATTTTCATTTGGGACCGAAACAAAAATATCGATTTTATTTGACAGTCTAATAAATATACATAGATCACAAATATAATAAAAAACATAAATACAATAAAGTAACTTTATCAAGTACATTACCAATATACAATATTTGTAGTGTAAAAAAATATAATAACTTATCGCACATGTTACAGAATTGTTTGTAAATAATGAAAAAAAATTTATAAATCTTATTAATTAATAAATTAAAATATTCCTGCTACATATCATTTATTAATTATAATGAATGCGATTAAACAGAACGATAATTGTAACAATTACAAGAGTAATAATAATCAAACTTTTATTACAGCTGCATTGACAAATGGTTTCAAGTAAACCGCAGCTGTCCTGAGCATCCTGGTGATTGATTTCCACTTGGTGAAATTAAAAGTAATTTAAAAATAACAAAAAACCGTAAAATAAAGCAAAACGAAATCAACTGAAAATGAAAAAAAGTGAAACAAATAATTGGTTAAATAAATAATAATAATAATTAAACATAAATATGTGACTCGAAGAGCAATCGATGAATTGTAAGTTGAGGAGTGACAGGACAAGTGAGATGGGGGGTTTAAAAAAAAATACATATTTAACTAGTCAAGGGTGGCCGCTAGTCTGCGATGGTGATTTCTATTCGTAAACGTGGCGTTCGTTTGATTATAAATATTTAAATAATAATAATAATAAAAAAAAATGAAAAATAAACCAAGACTCGACTTTGATAAATTTTCGGGTTAAATTAATTAAGTAATTAAGATGAATAAACAATGGACAGATTTAATTGAATTTTTAATTTTTAATATTAATAATGGGAGTTTCATCGCCATATGATACAGCTGTTATGTGCTGATTATCTTATATGTACCTATAATTATTATTATTGATTATAATTATTACTATTATTATTATTATTATCATTACTATTATTATTATTATTATTTAAATTTTACTATTATTAAAATTTTAATTATTATTATTATTTTTATCCTATTAATGCTCTTTTGCTTGATACCGATTGTACCATATTTATAAATTTAATTAACTTAGTTTTACAATTTAAAGTCGAAAAAAAAAAGATAGTGTTTAAGCATAAAACCATTACCGATTAAGATCAATGAACATATTACTGTAATTATTATTATTACAATTCTGATTATTTTAATAATTATTTTGAGCGGGGGAAAAAGTGATGTTTAGTCGAAGATATACAAATATATGTCTGTTTTGAAACAGGTGAGCTGTATCTTAGATAAATTATTATAATTATTAATTTTAATAATTTTACAATTGAGATAATGTATTGTTTTTTGTTGTCTGTTGGGGGATGAGTGCTAGAAAGGATATTTTTGATACTTTCATAAATGGGAGAGAACCAGGATGTGAAAGATATATTAATATGAAGTAAAGGATTTGTCATTGTGCTGTTGACGCTGTAGTAATAATAAAGGTTCTAATTGAATTTTTTTTTTTAATCTTTTTTTTTGAGTTGAATATAAATTTATCCTGGAGATAATTATTTTTTTTACACAGAAAAAAAATATTTCTTGGCGCAAAAAATATTGACTTGCCTTAGGAAATTTTTTGCATCATAAATTAAAAACAAAATTTTTTGGGACGAGAAAAAAATTATTGCGTCTAAAAAATTTTTTTTAGTTTTAAGAAAATATTTTTCTTTATAATGGGGATTTTATGGTGTACGTGGCGCCGTCAAAAGACCGCGAATTCTTGTAGACCTCAACAAAATAAAATTTTTTTGAAGACTACAATTTTTCTAAATCTTGCTAAGTTTTCAAGAACGATACATTATGAGAAAAATGCGATTTTTTCAAAAAAGTGAAAAATTTCATGAGTGTGAAGGGTAGCAGACATCAGATAAATTTAAAATTATTAATAAATAGAGTAAATAATTAAGAAAATACAATTTTTAAAAAATGCACATTTGAACAATTTTTAAATTATTAAGTGCATTTTTTATAAATTATATTTTTTTAATTATTTACTCTATTTATTTATAATTTTAAATTTGCTTGATGTCTGCTACATTTACTCTCATAACTTTTCATAGATTTTAATATCTTAAATTTTTTTTTTGTATGTTTTTTCGGAAACTACATTCAAAGACAAAAATTTTGAAAAAAAAAAGTTTAAATTGGTCCATTTTTGAAAAAGTTACAGCTATTTGAAAAAGAAAATTTTTTTTCTGTGTACTTATTAATAACTTCTTTAGTAATTTTAAAAATTTTCTAAGTATTAAATTTTTTTTGTTTAAAATTTTTCAAGATAAAAAAATAATACGGAATTATTTAACTGTTGATAATAAAGTTTTTTTTTCCATTGTTATGTCAGTAGGAAAATGGTAAACTACGAATTGTGTAGTTTGCTTATTTATCATCAGTATCAACTGCTGATAAAATAAACTTATATTATAAATATATATATATATATAATAAATAAATTTTTAATTTTGTGATAATAAATATCACGCAATGCGAGATATATCGCAAATTAATTTTACACAATAATTTTACACGACTGATTATTTAGAATAAATGTTTAATTAAAATTAATTTGAAAATAAACATGTTTATTAAATATGAAATAAACTTTAGTAAATTGTAAATAAATAATTGATGATGAAAGTAAAATGGATTCAAATATTATTATTTTTATAAAATATATTTATTAAATTAAGTATAATAATTTGGTGAATTGATGGGTAATAAAATTTTCCAGAGGGTTGAGAAGGAAAAAAAAAGGATAATGCTGACACGTGGCAATTCCCGTGCCTGGCCATACATCACAGTGAGCCTTGACATCGATGTGACTCCCTTAGAATTAAGCTCGCAGTACCCTCTGCTCCGCACGCCCCAAATATTCAGAGCGAATGCCAGGTGCATTGTTTCGTGCTCCCGTCATCTACGATTACCGCGAACCCAATCCCTTTCTGACTCTAACATTCTGCAACCCTCTCCATAAGCGATACTGAAAGAGTAATAGTTGTAGTAGTAGCAGTAGCAATAGTAGTAGATGTCACCCCTCGTAGGCAAAGCGATCGTGTCCTTGCTTTAGGGTCGATGTCATCACCACTTGCTTCGTTATACACTTGCAATACCTGGGATGACAAGTTCTAATTCCTGTTCTTTGACACTTTCCTTCTTTCTTCCTTTATTTTTTTTTTTAAATCTAATAATCGTTTGTAAAATTCACTATTCATCTTACGGACAACATCTAGATGACTTGTAAAATTTTAATGAGTAAAATAAAAGTTCTATCCGTATATACTTTTATACATAAGATTTGATAAAACAACTAAATTAATGAAATAAAGTAAAAAAGATGGAGGGGAAAAAATTCCATATATCCTGTGGCTAAAGGGACAAAGAATAAAACAATAAGGATATTTCTGGAATACGTGGCACAAGCAAAGCACCGAAAGCTCAAATGTCTCGTATAGGTTTTTTCCTACGTTTAATCAAGAAATTCGCGGTCGGCTGGTCGCGCGTATTCCCGACTACGAGAGGATTGTCACGAAAGCTCATTTTGTACCTGGTTTTTCCTTGCTGAGTAGAAAGCTTTCGCTCTACAGAAGAAGATGAGTAAGAAAGATCGGGCTTAACAAAAAAATAAATGAAATAAAAAAAGCTTGAGCACATTTTGCTGTCAGTTAGATTACGAATCTCACTGGGGCCGGGTAGTAATCAGTAGAAACTACTCGACTTACTTCTGGGATTACTCACAAGTTTCATCGGGCTGTTAGTCAATTAAGAAAGATAATCGTTAATTTTTTAAGCTACATAGTAAATATATATATGTGTTATACTTGATATGAATACTAAAATGTATTAATATTACTAATCACGGTGCTTGATCTACTTTTCTAATAATTATATAATTTGTCATTTTTATTTAATAATTAAACTATTGCGTTGTTGTCTTATGTAAATTTAAAAAAATAATTACTAAATTAAATTGTTTTTATTCTGATATTTAGTAATGTTAATATACGTTCTGTGCACTATAGTTTTTTTTTAATAATAATATAGAGTGAAAAAATTAATAGGAAAATTTATCAATTGTCGCAAAAATAAAAATTTAAAAAACCATAAAATTTTCACGCATGCGCCAATTACTACACCCCGATTAAGAAAAGCGATTTAAAATGATTAAAAACAAATTTTTAAAAATATTTTTCATAAATTTTAAAACCTAAGTTTTAAACATTAAATTTTTTTGAAAAGTCTCAAATCATTCGTTATTCAATAATTTAGGGAGATTTGAACTTATACAATTTTCTAAATACTTGACAATAATTTTTAATCACTAAATGATAGACGAATTTTTCAATTGTTGAAAGAGTGGGGACGATTCGAAAATATGAATTTTTTTAAAAATACTCTTAAATACTTTTCAATCACATAATAATTGAATCCAATTTTATATGGAGATTCAGAAAAATTAAAAAATATTACTATTTTCAAATACTTGAAATTTTTTTTTGATAGCTAAGTAATACTGAAATTTCAATTCATTAAAAGATTTTGAGGTTCAAAAATACTAAATTTTCTTTGTATATTTCAAAATACTTTTCAATCACTAAATAATAGCTGGATCTCATTCTATAGCAAGATTTGGAACTGTTTAAAATCATTAAAGTTTTTGAATACTTTTGAATAACTTTTAATCACTAAATAATAGTGAAATTTCGGTCCGAGGATCCACTCGCTGACGAGCGATTTGGAATGACTCGAACTCAATTTTCTTCAAAGATTAAGAAACATTCAAACTTTTTTTAAATCTTTTCTAATTACTTTTAATAATCAAGGACATAAGCGATGATAATATGAACTGTATATACTATATATGAACACGCATCCTAGCTTACGCACTATCTATTACATTCAATACGCTCCATACTATCATTATATAGGGTATAGAGGTACCGCTTTTGGCCATTTTAGGGCTAGTTTTGGACACTTCTAAAATTTGACTAAAATAATTTTTCAAATAAACCGATTAAGACGGTTAAGATGGCAATCGACGCGTTTTATTGAGTTCTACAACTGATCAGATTTTGAAATTGATTTATTGAGTCGTTTTTGTAAAATTTCGAGAATACTAAAAATTTTTTTTTTTTTAATTCTTTCGACAACGGTTTCTGTTGAACGAATTAACTGATTTTGATGTTTGAGGCGGCATTCGACGCGGCTTATGAAGCTTCAGAGCCCAGTTGATTTTGGAATCAATCCATCGAGCAACTCAAAAGTTATCCAAAAAAAAAATTTTTGAAAAAAGTTTGTTTTTGGAATATCTCTGAACTTGCCCTGCCGATCAAATTCAATTTTTTCAGCTTTTAGATATTGACAAGCCGCGTCGAATGACACCTTGAAGATCAAAATCGGTTCATTCGTTCAAAAGTTACAGATATTTACATACATAGATACACTCGGACATCATCGTGAAATTAGTCAGGATAACTTCCTAGAATCTCAAAACGTCAAGATCTCTTAGAAATTCGATTTTCGAAAATCGGAATGAAACCAATAACTTCCCGAATTTTTGAAAATTTTCAATTTTCTTAGCGGGAAGTTAAAAAAGTTTTTTGTGCCTTCATAATTTCTTCTTATAATAATCTCTTAACCTTTATAAATTGATATCAAAACTAGTATTTTTTTACACTTTTAATAATAAAATTGACTTGACAAAAATAATATTGAAAGTATTTGCATTTCAATTGGTTTATTGAACAATTTTAGGTAATTTGAAAGAAGATATGATAATAGCAAAAATTCAAGAGTCCATAAAGTGATCTTTAACCTAAAGTCTTCAACTCTTGGTATTCCTCAATGTTCCCTTGAGTCCATTGCGTATATCCTGATGTGTCCCCAACGATTCTCGTCCGCAAGTGAAGCGCGAGAAAAAAAAGTTCACTCAGATATTCAAAGTTGGAAATAGTTTATTCATGGCTGGTCGGGAACTTCAGGAGTCAGAAAGATATTGGAACCGGCCGTGTACGGCAATATTGGTCGGGCAAAAGTGTCCCCACGGGGAAATGGAAAACGGCATATAGTAAGGGACATCGTCTTACCGATCAGATGAAGAAGTCAAGTGACACCCTTGTGGTACGATACTACTTGCTTTTCTATCCTTCCATTTCTTCATGATCCTCCATCCTCTCCATCTATACTAACTCTTATATCCCAAGGTGATCTGCGTGCCGCGTGACAACCGAGTTACCGATAAAATTCAAATAAATTCTGTCTTGCATACTAAATTATCACATCTTGATCTTCCATTACCCATCCTCAGTATCACTATATATTATATAATGCTATACTATCTATATTATCTATAGCTTACATACATAAATACATTTATACATTTCATTTCATCTTATATTTCACGTTTCAAATTACTTATATATATTTTTATATTCTTGCATCATCTAAACAATTCAACTCTTATCTGCTTGCAATGCCTTGATGTTTCTTTTCATTTTAATCACAGTACGTGACAATATAACAATCAACAACTCTATTTATATATATATATATATATATCAATGACTATTAAAAAAAATTTATCACCCTCATTAGAAACAGTATTATAGTACAGAACACTAAATAAAATCAGTCAATGTCAAAGATCATTAAATGACACAGCAATTATGATCCTTTCAACTAAATATATATGTATATATCTATATATTGTGATGTAATATTTCTCCTAATTCACGGTATCACACTCATAAGTATCCCTTATATATTCTGGAGTAGTATTTATTTATTTCTTGCCCCCGACAAAGCAGCTGTGCTTTTCCCAGAAACGCCCCAGATTTCAACATTACTCAAAGAGGATCAACCTGCCAGGACTGCTAAGACCATTGTTCCTTATTTTATTTGGTCGTTACTTCTTACGCTTTCAATAGGTATTTACCACGTCCATTAATATCTACACGATTTTTCTAGTTGCATGTATTTTTAATTTTTTTTTATGTATAATTCTAATAAGTGCACAGAAAAAAAAAGATTTCTTGGCACAAGAAATTTTTTCTTTTCTCAACAATATTTTTATTTTTAATTAATAATTCAAAAAATTTATAGGAGTGAGTAAAAATTTTTCGCGCCAAAAAATCCCTATTTTCTGTGATAACAATTATTATAAATATAAAATAAAGAATTAAAAAATGACATTTAGTTAGAGAGTCTAGTGATTGCGTTAATTTGAAAAGTTAATTAAAAAGAGAAAAAGGCTTAAAGTGCATCAGTATAAAAGGTATGAAAAGAAGAATGGTAGATGGTCTTTTAGCGGTACACTGGGGGATGCCTTTAACTTGGTATAAGAAATTAAAGTGAGCTAACGGTGGACACAGCATCAGTAAGCTTCAAGAGTCGAGCCAAGGGAGTGAATTAAGGGATGAGTAAAGGTGTAAAGGAGAACGGAAAAAGGTGATAACATTGCTATCCACCCTAACGATTATACTAATAGTCGGGGCGTAGACTACTACTCAATATAATAGGGGATGAGGACTACCTCGCAGTACTAATTGTTTTACATCCCTTCGACACTCACTCTTTTTCCTTTTTTCACTCTTGTTACAGACAATTTTCGATACTCACCAACACACTTGACATCCAATCAAATTGTTTTATTTACTTAAACAAACTTTTTTATTTTACTATTCATTTTACTTAAAAATCATATTATAATAAAAATAATATACGAATTGATTTTTGTTATTGCGTAACCAATTGATTATTATCGCGACAGATCGAGCGTAATCTTGCGATAAAGAATCAACGGTTAAGGGTGTGTGAGCTTATATTATGAATGCACCTGATTTAACACACTTGTTTTCTATTATATATTTTATAGTGTAGGAAAGTATACATTTGTAGAGTGAATAAGAGTTATGTACATATATGTATGTATACGCAGAAAATTGAAACCCCTTACGGGATAATGTCTCCATTGGACGTAAACCAGGGGTGCGTTCTGCAATTTGTTGGACTATTGTGGCATTGCGGCACCCTACTCTCAACTTGCCTCGCGAGAACGCCCCTTCAATTCACGGATAATAAATCTACCGTACAGTTTACATATGTGTGTATATATTTATTTATTCGTTAAAATTGTGTAAGTGAGCCATCGATAATCGATGACAAATCGTTAGTTTGCATTGTATACACGAAGAGAAGAGAATGGTAATAATTACCATTCTACATGGTAACCAGTCCTATTTTTTAAAGCATAGGAATCATTACTATGTAGCATGGAAATGATTACCATTCTTCTGGTAATATTTACCATACTACAAAGTAATCATGCTACTGGTAAATATTACTTTGTAGCATAGTAATCAAAGCCATGCTAGAATGGTACATGGAGAAAAAATTATAGTAACTGTTTCTAGTACGTTTATGAAATATCATCCCATACCGTTATGGTAATGATTACTTGGGATTATGGGATATAGACTCATACTTTCTGGAAAAGTTTCCATAAGTATGGGAACAATTTCTATCGGCATGGTAACAGTTCCCATATCGCATGTGAAAGAATCATGGTAATGATTACCATATGATAACCTGTACATATATTAATCTTAATTACTACGTATATCAATGAATATTATTTTAATAAAAATTATTAATCATACGAAACTCAAGTATTATTTGACAAAGTATCATTGTCTATTGAATTCTGATTTAAAATGTTATTCTACAACACGTATCGTCACTGCTGCAGACGGAAAAATGTATATTCCAAAGCACTGGATTTAATATTTTTAATTTAGACAATCTTTAACTTCCTGTACATTAATAATTCTTAATTAATAATTTTACTTACAATGAAATATTAATTAAACGTATTTTCAATAAAAAATTATATTATTATAATATTTTTCTAATAAAAATAACCAATGTTAAAATATGTCAATGTTAATATTTATTATTTTATTTAAAAATTTTTTAAATCAGTTAAAAATTTATTCATTATTAATTAAATAACCTAATTTCTTAATTATAAAACCTTATTTTAATATTAACCTTACTACCTTCAATTGGAAGCAGCTTCATCGAAATTGTAATAATTCCAATGTAGCATAGGAATGATTTCAATGTAGCATGGTAATCATTACCATGCTAGCATAGAAATGATTACCATGCTAGCATGGTTAGCGTTACCATTCAACATCGGAGAAATTACTATGTCAAATAAATAATACGGCTAAAAAACTTGCGTTACCATGCTACATAGTAATAATTACTATGCTACATTAGAGAATATACCATTCACTTCTCTCCGTGTAGAAAAAAAAATTAAGACAGGTTATTTATAAATATTTTTAATTATTTATTCGTCTCAATGCTTTGTAATAAATTTGAATTTATTTTTTATTATGCAAATATTAAGTACAGATGAGAAAAATTTATAGAGAAAAGTAGTAAATAAAATAGTAGAATTGAGCGAAAAAAAGAACATCCAGTAACGACATATGGCCATTTAAATTACCAGATAGGGCGGCAGTAATAATATTTACAGAAGGTTCGGGGAACCCCGGTGTTTTGTCAAGACTGCAGCGCCGCGGGGAGTTAAAACGCGATGGTGGCACATAAGCGTTTAAACGGAGGCGTCCTGTACTAACACATTGCTACATATACTCTTTATACTTTATTAGTTTTTCATTCACTACAACACAGACTGAATTCTCTTGCTACTGGTAATCCAACGTAATGCTCTTGAGTGATCTCCACTTCACAGCCGTGAGTAATAAACCCGCCCTTACATCCAATTTCAATCGACTTACACCTTGTTCTATGTTCAAGCCGATTAGCATTTTGATTGTGCTTTGTGCGGTTTTACTTTGTTACTTTGTTTTTTAACAAGATCTTTATACTTCTGTTCTTATAATATAATTAAGAAATATCTGTAAGGAGATCGGAAAACGGTGGGCATTCTAAGAGAAGTAAAAATTTTACGTAGGGTTTAGATAAAATTGTGATTTCATCGTGATTTTAATTGAATAGCATTCAAGTTTGAGAAAATTTTTTTTTTAAAGAGTTGAAATGTAAGAAAAAATTAAATTTCAAGTCAGAACAGTCTGGTCATCAATGAAATTTTTTTTTTGTTACTTAGAAGTTAATCGCAATATAGGTAATATTAAAACATTCTGAAAATATGAAAAAAAAACAGGCTGCAATTTCAAATTGCTCTAAGTACTTCATCATGTCCCAATTTTTCCAAAATATTTTTGACATGTTCAATTTCAAGTTGACAAACTTTTTTTATTTTTATTCATTTTTGTATAAATTTTGGTACACAGAAAAAATGGATTTTTTGGCGCAAAATAATTTTACTCGAATCAAGAAATTTTTGCTTGCCTTAAGAAATTTTTGCATTATAAATTAAGAAGAAAAATTTTCTTGAGGTAAGAAAAAATTTTCTTGAGCCAAAAAAAAATTTCTAGTCCTAAGAAAATTTTTATTTTTTGAGCCAAGAAAGTATTTTTTTCTGTGTATAGATGGAATGAAATTTTTATCAAATTTTTTGGCTTTCTATTTTAGACTGTTGCAATTTTTCTAAAAAAAATTTTCGACTAAAAACAAGTAAATTTAAAAAATAGTATATTATTGAATAAAACAAGTGTCAATCAAGATATGAGTAATTTCTGTACATCGTTTATGTTGTAGTTGTAATGAGATTAAAAACGTGGCCGATAAAATTGGGGAGATTTTAGCGTGGGATATATTTGCTCAGAAGCTTGGCAATCACGTCAGGGTGGTCTAGCATCATTGGATATAACTTCCAACAACTTGCCCTACGGTAGACTATTGGCGACTTTGGTATTAGCGAGATCATAATCAACGGATCGTTGATATACGTAGGGTAGTAAGATCAGAATGGGGTTCCAAGGTGTCAAATGTCAAATCTCCAGAGACGGGGTTGCGATTTATTTTCAATGATTATATTTAGGGTTCTATATACATATATAACTATACACATATATGAATAACATATTTACTAATTTAAAAATTAAACAATAATAATAAAATAAAAATAATTGCGACATAACTTTTTTATTTTCTTTGAATGGATAAAAATGAGTGATGATGAATCAGCGCGGAGGATATATTAGAGTTATAGAGGTTCCGGGTGTCTAGAGATATGACTTATACACAGTTGTGTCCCTCTTCAAGACACTTTACGACTCTTGGCCTCTTACTCTTAAAGTTTTATTGTAGTAGAAGAGTGTAATATAGTAAGAATCATAAGATTTGCTCGACAAATGCGTACAAATGGTAGAGGGCGTGGGAACGTCAATGGACATGGATATAGTGAAACAACTCCTGCTGATGGTAATTGTCGTAATTGTGATGAGTGATTCACACATCAGGATCGACTGTTGCACTGAGTAACCTAATGTGTAATGTGTGTATTATAAGTACATATATATACATATATATTTATAAATGGATACATATGTGTAAACGAGAGTAAGAGTATAAATGAGAGAGGGAAAATGGAAAGAAGGTTTTGAACACTGTGCGATAATTCGCATTATACAAGCTTACTATATACTACATTACGCGTATATGATACGCTTTTTATCTCTTTATTTAAAGATTATTTTCATCTCTCTTTTCAGCATTACACTGCTGTATATAGAGACAGAGATATATATGAATGTATATATTAAAGCATTGTATATACTGCACGGCATCTGCGCGGGATTTCGGAAACAATTGCCGACAATTCTCGCCACTTGACTCGCGGGCCTGGCTATTACCGTGAGAATCCGTTTAGCGTGGACGACTGCCACTGAGTCTCATGAGGTCATCTTCATTAAATCGTTCACTGCTTAATGAGCGATTCTTGTTTTTTGCTTTTTTTTTTTATACTCGATTATTGCAAGCTCTATCGACTAGCCTCTTTTTTTACACACCCACGTTATGTTATTTATCACAATATAGAAGAAACAAATATCTCTATGAAATATATACTACTTTTTATTACTATTATTAATTTAACACCAGAAATTATTTTTTAAAAATTTAATTTTATTGAAATAAAAAATTTTATTGTAAATTAGTAACTTCTAAAATCGTATTGTCTGTAAAAAATAATTCTGAAGGTTAATAAAAAAAAAAATAATTTATTTAGTTAGAAATAAATGTATAAAGTACCGGTTGGTACAAGTCGTCCATGGATATATTTTTTATTCTTAAACTACCCTCAAATGTCGTGCCAAGCAATACAGTACATATATACATATATAGAAGGCAGCATTGCTGTACAGTAAATCGGATTTGGTCCAACTATCCAGTAAAGAGAATTGGAGTCTGAGCCAGTGTCTCGGGGGTTAGTGTATGAGTGCCCGATGTAGTCTATAGCCTCGATCCTCAATTCTCCACATCTTTACCCTGTTCGTTTTATTCTCTCACTCACATACTCATCCATCCACTTACTCATCCATGCACATATACACTAAAACTTGATTCTCGAGTTTACTATCTCTCTCATTTGCGTGGGGACTAAGGGGCTTGATAAGGCTATCGTGCATCCCGTGCATTTAGCATACATTTGAATAACGGGCGGCCAGTAATCCCTTAAACGGGGGAAGCCCTCATTCCGTAACTAGGTATCCTTTCATCTCGCGGCCCGTTTCCCCGAGCTGAGTTTGGAATACCAGTTCAGTTCCTACCCCTCTAGCTACTGGCTTCACTTGCACTGAGACTCTATCTATATATTTATATATATCTATACATTTACCTACTGGTAGTAGTATTAGTGGTAGCAGTAGTGGCAGCAGTAGTAGTAGTAATAGAAATAGAGAGAAACTGCGTTTGTGAATAGTAGGTGGTTCAAAACCATCCCATCCCCATCCTCTTGTAGCTCTACTCTTTCTCCTTGTACGACCCGTTTAAAGATATTTCGTTAAAATAACAGTTCTGGTCTGGTCTCGTCTCTCCTGATGTTCCTGCTCCTCTTCATCGTCGTCGGCCTCGTCGTCGTGATCGTGGTGGTGGCAGCAGGTCCTGGTGGGTACGAGTACGCGGTAAAAAGAGGGTGGCATTTGCAATGCAGAGCTTAAATGAGAAGGATGAGATGAGCATCACGTTGATACACAGACTCGATTGCTTTTTTACTTCCCGACGGATCTTTTAATCTTTTTTTACTTTTTTCTCTACTTCCTGTCTTTAGAAGTTTTTATTATTTTTTTTTTCAACCACTAACGCCTATCATGTTCGACAAAATTAAATAAATAGGAATGAGACTAAGATTATTTATAACATTTGAAATAGTAGAATTTTTAAATATAATCTTTTGGTTTTGTGTGAGAATATACTTTATATGTATGTTGTTATATATATATATATATGGATGTGTATGGATATTAATATACATCTGTATGTGTATATAGAGTTGGCTCTACTCATATATGTAGATTATTATACAAATATGAGAGTTGGGAAAGGAGAAAAGGAAGATTAGTCCGGTGGTTTTCAATCCCATTTTCATCGTAACATTTTTCCCCGGACGCTTTTCATCCCTCTGGGCGTATTATTGGAACTCATACCCTCTTTTTTATATTTTTTTTTTTTACAATATACCTATTCTCGTTTCTCCTTTTCCATTTCATCCGCATGTGCATAATAAGCTCATGCGTATAAATCATAAAGTATGAGGTGAAATAAAAAAAAGAAATGAATGAAAATAATAAAAAAAATTGTCTTTTTTTTTATTTTTTCAGGTAAAATGAGGAAGAAAATGAAGAGGAAAAAAAGTAGTGACGTGTGATAACAGGTCACGAGTAAGAAAAAAATCAGTCGACGTTGCGTTTCGTTGTGTCATTGGATTATTAATCATAATAATAGTAGAGGGTTAGTAAAATACGTCAGATTTAATGCAATTACTAATAAGCATGAGGAACTTGATGCTTGATGCCTTAATACATGTACATCGAGTGACAAAGTGAGTGAAGGAGAATAGTACTATAGAGAATGAGGGAGTATATAAGGGAGTAAGGGATAGTCTTATAGTCGTTTTTGATTCTCAAGGGATAAACACGCCCGTTGGTTCACGCTCAACTCGCACTCGTTGTTTCGTTTTTGTCGTATCCCTTGAGACGAGCGTGTCTCAATATACTTACGTACATGTGCACATACTCTTAAAAGTTACGTCTCACATACGGCGTTACTTTGCGTCATTTTTAGTACTACCTAAGCTAGTATAGTTACATTGTAACTAAGGATGTGTGCACAAATAAGTGAAGTAGAATTGCGTGTTGGTGCGCAGATAGACTATTATGGCAAGCAACCAAGTCCAGGTCATACAGCGAAGCTATTGTTGCTGTGTTTAGTATATGTCTTTTTACGAATAGCCCGCCGACACGCCACGTCTCTATCTCAGTTCTATAAACTTCTACGACACAACCGATTCAATTCAATTCCATTCGAAATTTTTCCTCTACACCCTACACCCTCTACCTTAAGGGAATGCATGTGTGTAAGTGTGTGTGTGTCTGTGTATTGGTTTGCGGGTGGTTCCAGCTCTTTTTGGTCCCGCGAGAACGATACATTTTACTCGCGACGACTAGAACGAAAAGTTTTCGAGATAGTTGAAGGGTAGATAATGCCGCAGACGCACGGATATGCTCTGTATTTAATTCGTGGATTATGTAACACCTTGTTGTATGGTATGTCAAGATTATTTTTAAGGATTTAGATTTTACTGTTACTTTATATTGTATAATTTTGTAAAATTTTTAATTATGACAAATAAAAATAAATAACGAATTATTAACAATTATTTTTAAGTAATTATTATTGTTACATGGAGAGAAAATTATGGTAACAGTTACAATATATTAGGTGAATGGCCATTTGAGATAGTAATGATTATCATCTCAGTTAAAAATAGTCACCAGTTTCGAAAAAAATTTTTATTCGTCCCAACAAAATTTTTTCATTATAAATTGAAAACAACAATTTTCTTGGAGCGATAAAGAGCTTTCTCGCGGTAAGAAAAAATTTCTTGCGTCGACAAGTCCTGAGAAAATTTTTGTCTTTCATTCATAATGCAAAATATTTCTTGCTCTAAAAAATCCTTTTTTTCTGTGTACTGGTGCCCTTCCAATAATTCGATTCTTAGCTTGATTATTAATAATTTTTTTATTTTAACCATACTTACTAAGTTTTAAATAGCATGAAATAAAAATAAAAATTTTTTGTTTATTTTTGTGACACTTGATCATTAAGCGCGACTAAATATTCGTCGTCTGTTATCAGTATAAATATATAAATATATATCATATATACTATACACACTATCCACTTACTATAAATGTACACGCGTTTGTATATTAAAGTTGTAACAAACCGATTGTTAACTGTACTAATTAATTGACACCCAGGGGCTAGACCGTTGCGTGTTCCATTCGTGTGTGGTGACTAATTCAATTATCGTTCTGGCTCCCGTCGAGTGTTGATAGGTTCTCGCGTTTTGGCACTTCTCCGCGTCATTGCCAAACCGACTCCGCATTGATGATTTTCTATTCTCATTAATTAGTCGCCAGTACTTTTGCTTTACAAAGAAGAGTTAACCATCACGATCGTCATCATTCTAACAATCATCAGCATCAGTAACAGTAAACATCAAATAATAATAACAATCATCCACAAGACGTTTATTTGATTAAATGACAGCCAATAATATAATACTATCAACTAATTCATGTAATGTTTTATGGTGTTAATTTTGATTAATGACATGAGCAATTGAAAGCGCGGTTGAACTGGTGGTTTTGAAATTGATATCAAGGGATGGTCTTGTTTGCGTTTACCGCAGTTTGAATTAGATATATACAGACAATCATCAATCTTTTCGCACAAAGTTCCGTATATATATAATATAACCTGATGATATAAATGCTCATCTACGAGCGTAGTCTCTCATCTAGCGTCCAGGCACTCCCGGGTGTCTCATTCTGAATTGGTCAGTTAATAACGATGACCGGTGTATGCTACAGTCTAGCCATTGCCTCGTGGTTAGAGTTGAATCAGCCGCATTGGTGGTAGAGAGTACCCACTGTGTATTAGATAGATATGGAAGGTGGATGTTCTGCCCCGTGTACGACAACATTTCCGTCCGGGAAGCTTAGGGCTTTACCGTTTATGGAAACACAACGGGGTTAAACCGTTGTTGCTTGAAACCATTCCCGCAATTTATATATATGTATATGTAGGACTGACCAAAGTGTCCGTTTTCCTCGCGAATTGGGACTTGTTCCTCGTTTTAATTAAACTAGACAAGAGAGAAGTCATCATGACCTCTTCATTTTATACTATCTCCCTCATATTCTATACTATTTGGTATATATATACTTTTCTGTCTTTCTTTTTTTGTTTTTGATGTTGATGATGAGGCGTATGTGTGATGTGATATGCGTTTTCAAGAGCATTGTCATGAATTTAGTAAAATTAAACGTTATCAGGATGTGCGCGCAATTGCGTTTATTCTTGGTAATTCCGGTTTAATTAAGTATACTCGATTCACACAATGCTTTTATCTCAGTTTTATGTATATTTTTGTATAAATATGATATTTTTTTTTTTAATTCTATTTTATGAAAAAATTTGTAACAATTAAGGTTATGATAAATTTTTTTTTTTTCAATTAAAGTTGTTTTTAAAACCTCAATAGTACATCACACATTTATTTTTTTTAAGTATTAAGATATTTATTTTTTATTTTTCTATAATCGGTAATTGCATGAACACAAGGGAGACATTTCAAGTTTGTCAGTTAAGGAAGAAAGGAAATAAAAGAAGCAAGAAAATACAAAAAAATATGAGGCAGTTACTTGCTCGTCAAAGTACGAATTATCTGCCAACTTATTACCCGTGGCTATACCTTTTTTTATATCTTCACCCCTATTCGTTTTCTTTCATGGTTCTTTTATAATCTTTAATTTTTCTTGTTCATTGTTAGTAGTCGCGAGATAAAAAAATCTCATCGTTTCGAGCCACGCGAAAGATAAAAAAAAATATCGCTCTAACCCTCGAGACATTTCGGTTGTTAATGAAACAACTGAGATATTGCGGTTATTTTTTTTAAGCCGTCTTATTAAAAATTTCAAAAATGATAAATATTTGAATTAATTGTTTATTCTAAAAAAAATTTCATTAATTTAGGAAAGACTAAGATACAAGGACAAGAATTTATTTTCTTTTTTTTTATGTTTATTTAGAGAAAAATTAAATATTTTTAATTAAAATTTTTGATTCTTTTTAAAATTAAATTTGCTTTTTTCACAAATTTCATATTTTTAATTATAATGAATTGCGGAAATTTCATTATATGATTAAAATTAAAATTTTTAGGACTGGTTACAAATTTTTCGTAATTAATTTTACGTGTTCAAAATTGCTCCATAACATCCATGAATGTGTTCTTAAAAAAATAGTGTTCTGATCAATTTCAAGATCCTTACATTGAAATGGAATTAACTAGAAAACAATGCGGAATTTCGAAAAACTTTATTGGTACTAATTTGTCAGGAATAAAATTACCTACAAAAAAGTTACAATGACATTTTGTGGTAAGTTTGATAGTTTTGCTAGAAAAGTAAAAAGAACTCGAAATTTACTATAAATTTGACTTCAAGCTCCAATAATTTTACAACAGATGAATTTATCAAAAAAAGATAAGATACTTTTTTTGTAGAGCGTTTAATTCCCTACGACCTTGAATCCTAAGCTTATCTGTGCAATGAACTATAACCGAGGTATGAAATTCCAAACTTGAAATTTTTTTTTTCCCATGTTATTCAAATGGGAAATAGAAAATTGCGATGAGCGACCTCTAAACCTCTATAGCTATAGTGATTTTTCTATAAATCTGATCTAGATTTTAATTTAAAAAATACCGTAAAATTATCGGAGTGTAGGAGTCTATTTTACCCCTTATAATTCTATTTTTCAAAAAATTTTAACGCGCAATCTGGACTTCTTTTCTTTTATACTTAAAATTTTTTAAATATAAGAATAATTATAGTTTTAAAAAAAATATTTCGATAAATATTTGCCATTGATTTTCCGTTAAAATAATTTCTCATATCTAATAGTTCGATTAATCATAACATAACCGAGTAAAAATAACATCCTGTAATTTTCTCATTGTTTATAATTTTAATATATAAAAAAAAAAAAAAAATACATATCAACCCTTTTCCCGTATTAGTTAAGTAACCATAATTACTAAAATATTTTTAGATGCAATTTGATAAAGTGTAACAGCTGGATTCTTCGTAACTAAACAAAATCCTTAGGTGGGCTCTATTGTTCTTATTCCCCTAAGTATCATGATAATTAATTAATTAAATGATAGATAATTCAATTAGATGAAGTTTATTCACAATAATTGTTGTACAAGGAAAAATTAATTTGAAAATCCCAGGGGTCATGACGTTTATATTTTCATGAATGATAATAATGAGAATATGTCGGTAGTTAGTAGTAATAAGTGAAAGGTATAAAAAAGAAATAAGAAAGTACCACACCCCTATTTGCCACTCACTACCCCTGATTAGGTGAACTTCCTGTTGGACGAGTTGGACACAGCAAGCCGTCAATTGATATGACCCCAACTTAATGATCCGGGTATTGGTATTACATATGATAAGTCGATAACCACGGTTTATAATAAATGACAATTGTTTACCAAGGGGTTAATGATTGAGCTTGATTGCTTAACAAACATAGGCGAGCCATACACTATACTCGCCAACTAATATATATCTAACTAAAATTCCTTTTACTTTTGCACTACTCTCCCTTCCTTATAGACCCGTTTAACACACCACGGATTATTAAAACCTCTATAGTTTATTTTCATTATGATTTCTCATTCGGTGAGTCATTTGATAAACAAATTTTTTTTTATTAATATAGAAAAGGGGTATCGATTTTGACTAATTTAAAGCTAGTTTTAGACACTTGAAAATTTTAAATAAAATAATTTTTCAAATACGCAATGACGTAATTAATTTTTTAAATTTGTCTAAGATACTTTTATCACACTGTCACAATGCAAGTTTTTTTTTAAACTTTGAAATAAAGTATAATGTTCAAAAATAGAGTAGCGGTTACGAATGATACTTCTACCCTATATTTGTACTTAATAAATTTATCATTAATTTTAAAAAAATGTATAAGAGACCCGCATGAAAAAAATGTATATTTTTATTTTATATACGAAAATATATAATTATATAAAACGGCAAAAATTTATGTATGTTTGAATATATTGTTCATATAATTTGAAAGTATATTCTTTCTTATAACATAAACTATAAAAGAAAATATATATTTTATTGTAGAGTATTGTATATTTTAAAAATATAATTTCCCGGTTATAAATTCCAATATAATGAAATATAATCGAGACAATTTTAAAGTATAGTAATTGCTGTAAAAAAAAATAATTTTCATTATATTTTTCCAACATATCGCATTATATATTGGATAATATACTTAAAAATATATAATATACATATTTTTTTAATCGGAAAAATGAACATTCAATTCATCAGTTTAACTCAGGAAAGAAAATAAAGGTACAGATTAATAAAGAAAAAACGGATATCTCAGTACATATTAAGTAGATCTGACCATATATATGTTTGCATGTAAGTGTGCGTTTCAATCAGGGGATGTCAATTTACAACTCTGACTTAAAAAAACTGAATTAAGCTTTTTTAGGTTTACAACTTGATATAGGCTTGGAATAAACCTTTTAGACTTTAAATTTTATAAGTCGATAATATATATTAGCTAATATATTAACATTATAAAATGACTTATGTGTTTATAATATAATTTTCAATATATGGAGTTCATATAGCTTGAATATATGCCAACATATAATATTATATATCATGTTTGTATACTTTGAAAATATATAATTATATAATTAAAACGGCAAAAAAATAGTTATTTTAATATATATGACTTTTTATATAAATAATTATATTGTATTATGAAATGTGTTATATTATTCAGTATAATTTTAGGATATAAGATTTTTTCATGCGGGGACCCAGTACCCGATCAGGGAACTAGTACCCAATCATTCATGTATTTGTATATTTATATTTACCAAATTTGACTAAATATAGGTATACAAATGCACGGAGTGATCGGGTACTTATATTATATTATTTTGTAGTTTGTCAGTTTTTAAAATATAAATATTGGGAAAAAACTGTAAAAATGGATTTATTTTAACGATTCGATAATAAAAAATTATGATGAAAATAAATTTAAATTACTTCTAAAAAATTATAAGAATTTTTTATTAGTACACTGTCAAAATTTGCGGAGTCAACGCGGATCAAATCTTGATTGAATGTGGAGCGGATGGTATTTATTTAATATCCTTGGAGTAAAATTCACTCGAAAAAGAAGTTTATTTAAATATTGAAACTCCGATTCAGAGTGAAATTCACTCCGAAAGGGAGTTTATTCAAATCACTCCGAATTTACTCCCGATATTTTAATTAATTATTTTTTATTATGAATATATTTATAAAAACATTTTGTAAGAAAAAAAAATAATGATTATTTTGGTACACTATCAATGATAATAAAATAAAATATATAAAGGCTTGTTTAAAAAATAGAAATAGAGAAGTTAAAATTATGATGATGGAGATGATGATGATGACTAGTCTAGTTTAGTATTCTCTTGATAGTATGACTCATATTGGTCGAGATTGAGAATAGCCACATCAGGTCAACTGAGGACGGAAGTCCAGACTTGACCATCTTGTTGGTAATTTGACCCAAGTCCACGCGAGTTTGGCCAATCATCCAAGCAACGCCGCGGCAACGACCCTCATTGATCTGCGATCAATCGCATTAATTGACGCCGGGTGGGCTCGCGCCATCCTCTTACATCTATATATATATACATATATACCAGCTAATAAGCTCTGAATCACGATAAACTCGGGTTCGACATCCTCATTATAAATATACATCCGTATGTACTCGTATCTGCCATTCAAAACAACTTATCATTTATCTCATCTCCAAGTAACTTATCGACTTAAATTACATTATTTACATTTATTATTTATTTGTGATGTTTATTAGTATGAATTTACATTTTTATTCAAATTATTAAATTATTTATTTTTTAATAAATTAACACGTTTATAAATTTTTATAATAAAGTTAAAGATTGTGATGTAAACTTTTATATTTACGTTATAGTTGCAGACAGTAATAACAAATGTATATGTATATGTATATGTATATGTATATGTATATGTATATTACATAAGTCCGTACTTACACATAAGCTTATTTGAATTGCGGCAGGGATAAAGGCTTTTAGTGGCGCAGGTGGCTCAACGTGATCACAGTATCCTGACTATATTATTTTAGTGGTGTTCATGGTGTGCTCCAAAGGGGCACAGATTGCCGCAAGGGCTGTTGTTACTCCGATTCATCGACTCAAGGCCACCAGTTCTCAATACACATTTATACAAAAAAATAATATAATATTATCTTTTTTTTTACACTGTAAAAAAATGGGAGTAAATTCGGAGTGATTGTGAATTTTATTTCAATCTGAATTCACTCCGTTACTCGGAGTTTAAAAAAAAATCACTCGGTATACGGAGTAAATAAGAAGTTTGTTTTTTTTTAGCGGGGTAGCCTGTATTTTATTCAAATTCGCATTCACTCAAATTCGGAGTTTTAATATTGAAATAAACTTTTAGGAGTGAATTCCACTCCGAGGGAATTAGATAAATAAATAAACAGTCATCCACTCCAGATTTACTTCGCGTTCACTCCGCTATTTTATGACAGTGTAATATTCAGACAGTCATTTTTAATAATGATCTGGAAGTGAGCAGACAATTTACAATTTTTGAATTTTTTTTAACTAATCAATAACGAAAAAAAAAAAATCTGAAAATATGCACATGTAGAAAATTTCAAAAACTATAGGTGTAATTATTTTAAATATTTTTTTTTTTTATAATTTATCGTTTTGAAAAAAATTATTAGAAGTCGGCTAAATTTAGTATCACTTTTATGATTCCAAATTAGCAGACAATTAAAAGTTTTCGGATTTTTTTTTCAACAAATCGGTAATAAAAATAAAAAAAACTGAAAATTGCACATGTAGAAAATAAAAAAACCCATGGGTGCAATTTTTGAAAATAATCTTTTTTCTATAATTTATCATTTGAAAAAAATCCTAAAATTATGGAACGTTGGCTAATTTCAATATCACATCATTTTTAATAAACTAATAGTTAAAAAAAAATATAATAAAATTTTTGATTACTAATAAAGTTAAATTATATGGTTTAAATGATATCATAATGAAGTTTGTTGAACTTAGTAAAAAGAAATAAAATGCTTGTGATGCGTTGTAATTCCCTTAATCCGTGATTATCTTAAAAATATGAAAACCAACTGATTCCGGGAATAAAAGCGATAAATCTTGAATACGTTGACTTTTGTCGAGATTATTGATAAGTTAAATGTACGATTATGGCTATTACATTGTTTTAACATCTTTTATTGTCTTTATTTATAAATAAATTGTCATGATTTAATAATTTCAGTGAATAAAAAATGAAATAAATATTTTATTAAATCTGCGGTTGTGGGAGGAAAAAATAATATACATTCGATGCAAGATGAAGATCTAAAAAATTTTTAAACTTTAGTGGACCTTATATAAAGTCTTTGATATGCGAACATACTAAAATTATAAATTCAGATGAGATAAAACTGCGTTTGATCTATAGTTCACCCTGTTATTGAACCTGGAGGCTATACTATTTATTTTCAAATGTCCCTCATATTATTTAAAATTTATTTAAATCCCAAAAATAATTATAATAATTTTTTTTTATTAAACATAGAAAAAAAAAATTATTAAAAGATAAAAATAAAAAATTATTTGGTCATTAAAAAACTCAGTTCGTAAAATGAGAATTAATCGTTTTGTTAATTTTTTCAATTTCTCTTAATAACAATAGTGATACTAAGTGTTTTGTTCGATACCGCCTAATTTACAATTATAAATTAGTCAATTTATACTTTGAGATAACCGTCAATATGCGGGCGGAATCATCCAACATTTAATTTTGTTGTAAAAAAAAAAAAAAAAAAAAAATAAGAGATGTTGAAAGGAAGCTGTTTACACCCTTATACATAAACGATTATCTATCATTATTAATTTAATATGTGTACATGTATTTGATTCTCTTGATGATTTGATGTACATCCCAACGCCAACAACAATCATATCCCGGGCTTTCAACTCCTACTATATACATATGTAACGCAATTATCATTTAATTCCGGCAGTCATACGCGCAGTGGTTGGCGCCAAGTCAATCTAAGTCAACCGGATATGCCTCTTTCGTCTGCCGACCGTTCGGTTGCTGACGTAATTCCCGATTTTACCGTTTAAATGATCAGCCATCATACCATTAATTTAATCATTTAATTGGATCTTTAAAAATATATATATGGGCAAAAAAAAGCTATTTTTTGAAACTATTATCAGTAGAATAAATTACTAGGCTTGTTTATGGATCAATAATATATCAAGACCTGAATTAAATTTATTGAGTAAACAATTATTCAATATATTCTGCCAATAAAAGATAATTACTAATAATTTTCTTATTGCCTCCTTCTCTTGCGTATTATTTTTGTCAGAAAAATATAATTTATTTGGTAAATTGAAGCCAAAACTTCTGGGGTTGAGTAGTAATAAATATATTAATTTAATTTTCTCTTTAATAAAATTATATTTGATATTTATCTTCCACTGTTGTTCATCTATACTTAATTGATAATAATTAAATGATAATAGATGCTCTTTTCACTAAAAATAATATTTTTTATGAGGGATGCTGTACTAAGATGGACCACCTAAGGCCGCAATTTGCTATAGTTTAAAAATAAAAACATTTATTAAAAGTATGGCCCATTGAATAATCAACTATCGGCCGCTATTTTTAAATTTATTTCAGTGAACACTAATTTTGAAATTATTAACACTAACAGGGCGGTTGCCTAATTTTTAAATTTAGTGAAAGGAAAATTTTGAGTGCAGTTTTTTTTTGTATTTAAAATATCTGCGGCACATTTTCTAGTATGTTCAGAAAAATTTCTTTAAAAATCATGATATTGAACTTAGTCGACGTCTAATAATTTTTGGATTTTTCAAAACGATACAAAAA
This sequence comes from Microplitis demolitor, assembly GCF_026212275.2. Taxonomy (NCBI): domain Eukaryota; kingdom Metazoa; phylum Arthropoda; class Insecta; order Hymenoptera; family Braconidae; genus Microplitis; species Microplitis demolitor. The sequence continues at coordinate 19,036,944 of NC_068548.1, forward strand.
AAAAATATTTGAAAAAATTGCACTTATGGTTTTTTAAATTTTCTATCTGTATATATTTTTAGTTTTCTTTGTCATTTATTTGTTAAAAAAAAACTGGTAATTCTTAATTGTTTGTTAATTTCAAAAATAGTAAAAATCATGAATTTTCTTCATTTTAATAATTTTTATTAATTTTTGCAAGACTAATAGTCATTAGTTAATTAAATTTGGAAATCTCACCATCAAAAAAATTTTTAAAATAACTGTAATTCTTTACTTATGTCGAATGTCTCACAAAAAACGAATTTAAATGTGAATAGAAAAAAATATTTTTTTCGTTACGAGTGTTTTCGAACTCTAAGGAGCCAAAAATAAGGTAATATAAAAACAATTTCGATTTAATGAGCTTAAAAATAACGAAAAATTTTGGGCTCTTGGAGCTCGAATACGTACAAGTAATCGTTGAGCTCTTCGAACCCGGAATCAACGTGAAGTTTTTAGACTGACCCGCAGGTTCAAATTTTTCATGATTTTTTCCTATAGATAAATCTTTTGATCATTTTTTTTTTTTTTTTTTTCATCAATTCGCTGAGAAGTATAACGTAAAAAAAATAATAGTTTGTGAGCAGAACGATAATAAATTAAAAATATTTTCATTTCAAAGTGGGTATGAAATAATGTGCATATATCAAGTATTAAATAAATTTTTATAAATTGATGAAAAAAAATAGTAATATTTATTATGAAAGATAAAAAAAGTTTTAAATGACTTAGTGGCTTCATTGTATGATTTTGGGTAGATAGAACTAAACTGGCAACCGGCATTTGACACTCGTGCACAGTTCATCACCCCCCGCATAGAAAGGGCTAATGAATATCGGCCCTAAATATCAGTCCATAGGGACTCGAGTGCTGAGAGAGAATGTGAGGGTATCACACGATCACGCATATGCTTTATATACATATATATATATATATATAGGGGATACACAGCTTTACTGAATACTGTGTATATTCATATATACATATACAAGTATTTTAGTTGTACTTATGTATATATATATATATACGTATATGGTATAATTGAGAAGCGCGTAAAGCGTGCCAGGGTTGGTTACGCTCGTTTGTCCCCCGTTAATTCTCGATGGAAAGGATGAAACTACATATGAGTATGTAGAAACGTAACCTCGAGCATGCCATATGCTACTGCTCACATACTCACGCAGCAATGTCCCGATGTCTGTATGCTGCATTTATTATTATTGTTGTTAGATTTTTTTTAGCTTAATTAATTTAAATTTATATCATTGATTTAACCAGGATTAAGTATGCACGCATGAAAAATAATCAATTATTTTTTGTCTTTTAAGTATTTTAACAATTTTTTAAATCTCAATTATTTATAATATTGAAATTAGCCGACGTCTAATAATTTTTTTTTTTTTTAACGATAAATTAAAAAAAACAATATTTCAAAAAACTGCACCCATGGTTTTTTTAATTTTCTTCATGCGAATATTTTTATTTTTTATTTTAAATTAAATTAAATTGTTGAAAAAAATTTGGAAAATTATTAATTGTCTGTTAACGAGGATCATGATTATTTAAAAACGGGGAAAAGGGAGAGGTGCCGTAGCCCCTGAAATAAATATTTTTTTTTTTTGATCCTGAGGAAGTATTTGGTATCGATGTAACCCAGCAATAATTTCAAAAAATTTTAAATAAAGGGATACATCAGCTTCCTAGATAAAAAAAATTGAAATTTAATTTTTATATTTATGATTATGTTTTTTTGAAATTTTAATTCAATTATTATAATAAAAATTTTTAAGGCTAATTACATATTTTGTAATTAATTTTAAATAACCCAAATTTTCCTATCATGTCCGAGTTACCACAATATACAATTTAAAAAAAGTCACTTTGCTCCAATTTAGTCTATATAATTACGAATGTATATACTTGCATTAGACATAATCATAAATTTTAAAATTTGTAACTATTTTGTGAACTATAAAAACGAGTAATTATTTTGATTAATAGAAAAAAAGTGATTTAAATAATCGTATGTGAATTTAATCTTTCGATTAGCCATTTTGCTTCAATGCTTTTAATGACACATTGAACCTAAAAAATATAAACAACAAATAATACGCGAATTAATAAAGTTGATTGTCCACAGATAAATATAAAAAACCCAAAGTAAATAAAATATAATATGTATGATAATACTTCCAGTCATTAATCTAATATCAATATATTTAATATAATAATCAATGCGATCGATCAATTTTCTGATGACTCTATAGTGATCTAGGTGACGATTAGATTAACATAGAGTTCAAGGTAAGGCAAAATTAGAATCAAACTTTTTTTTATGACTTTTTTATTACTATTTAATTAGTATAATTAATTATGATAAATTTAGTTTTTTAAGGATAATTTCATTTAATTAAAATTAAGTAATACGTATTTAATAAAAAAAAGCAGGAATTTATGCTTTTTTTGTAACAAAATAAAACCGGGCTTATAACTTTTTTTTTTTTTACAGTTTTATATTTTGACCCTCACATTTTGGATAATATCTAAAACTACCAACTGTCACCCACATAATACATAAATTCTGTGTGACATCCAATTGGTAATAAAGACAATCACTAATAAGTTGTACACTTGATTGAGAGTAGACTGTGAGTCACACAATAGTTGGACGTCATCGTTGGTGTTGTTGTTGTTGTTATACCACTGATGTTGTTTAATATCATATATACATATTATATGTCATGCGCGTGCAGTCTGTAACTTACTTGTTGTATAGTATTTAGTGTAATGTCATATAGATATATGGGTATGAAGAAACTTGTGTATGAGTGTGTGTGTGTGTGTGTTTGCGTGTATTTGTGCGATGGGTGTAAAAAAAATTGAGTATAATATAGATGGTATTTTATTTAGTTGTAGGTGGCGAGGGACTAAGGAATAACATGAGGGAGATTAAATATCTAGCACTGGATTTAAATTGTGGCGCCGCTAATCATCTTTGTCCGTCACCGTTAGGCTCGTAACCTTTTTGAATTATATATGTGTACATTTATATTCATATATGTTCTTTTCATTTAAATATATTAATTAATTACTTTAAACAATCGTTAAATTTTTTACTATTTTTTTTTTTTTTAATGACGGGTGTAAATTTAGTGGCCATAACTTCTAAAAATTATTAAAAAATTGGTGTATGTTTTTTTTTGTTGTTTTGATAGATATATATTTTTTTTCCTCATATACCCTTGAGACACTTTTTCTATCTTTCACGTATGGTGAGTGAATAATTTTCTCGTGCTACTGTAAGATAAAGCGATACGAGTATATAGGAGAGTTCAGGCCAAGACTCGAGGGAACAAGCGACGAACTAAGTGAGCGAGTATGATTGATGCAACAACTAGACTGTAGGTACTCATGTCATTTTTCTCAAATTTTTTTTTTTTTATTTTTCTGTGTATTTTTTGTCAGTTGTTTTGTACTGTAGGCACTAGGTTGAGAGTTGGAAACTAGTGAAATAAAAAGGAAAAATTAATTTTTTTAATTTCATAACTATTGTCAAATTTTATAACTTTTTCCAAAAAATATTAATGATGCAGGGTAACAGTACCAAATATTGACCGAGTTCCATTTAATAGTCGAGTACCTAAATATCCTAAAAATGGAAAAATTAGGGAATTTAATTGATGGAAAATTCAAAATTCATAATTATGTATTTTTCATGAATTACATTTATCAATTTTTCCATTTTTAAGGATATTTAGATACCCGGTCATAAAACGGCGGTCAATATTTGGAACTGTTACCCTATAAAAGAAAAATTTAATCATTGGATTTAAGTTGATTTTTGAATATTTTTTTTACAGAAATAGAAGTTTCGAAGCCTAAGAAATTACTTCTGACTATTTTTGGAGGGAAATATTGAATAAGTGTGTGGACTTTTTTAAATTAACGAGAGATTTCACCATTTTTTCCTAATGTTTATTATCTAGGAACAAGGTAAGTCATTCAAATAAATTCAATGTCAATGAAAAAAATCAATCCAATAACTTTTGAGTCGATGAACTTTGTCAAGAAAAATCTTACGAATGCATCGAAAGCTTACAAAATGTTATAAAATTGTTCCGATAAATTTCTACTTATTGTAAGAAACTTCAAAATATTTGGTACAAAAACGTGTGAGAATCGTTTAAGCAAGCTATTAAATTGGTACAGGAATATTATAGAACTTATTTAACAATTTTTTTATTTTTTTTAAAAATTAATAATTTTGTATCATTTTATGGGGAATTAACGATTTACTTTTTTGCATGTCGAATAATTAGCGGAGTGATAGTCTCGACACCGAAAGATTTTAATTTTGGTTGCCGTATTCAGTTTCCATTGAAAAGTTCATATTCTTCATCAAAAAGGTATAAAAAAAATATTTTGACTCTTATAAATGTCTTTATTAAATTTTATCGTAAATCTTGTGACTCTTAAAAAATTAGTAAATTTCATTTGTAGAAAAAAAAATTTCAATAGATACCAGTATGATGCCTATCTAAAAATATGTTTAAAAATTTTTAAAATTATTGATCAAACGGTTTTAAAAAAATTATCTATTTTATGATATTATCTTGCATCTGTCTTTCTTCTCAGGCAGATATTTGTCGATAATGTTTGATGTTAGACGTTAAATTCAGTAAATTATATGTATAATTAATATGAATAACTATTTTTTTAATTTGTGTGCTAAGCAATTTATTCAAAAAAGTCAAATTTACTATTTTTTCTAAGTAACATTACTTTTAACATTAGAAAATAAGTTTAAGACTAAAATTTGAATTTGAATGAATGACAATTTTTAATTTTCCCCTGAGTTGAAATTTAAATCGTAGATTGATCGTACTAGTTGTTAAAAATGTAAATTCAACCTTTTGAGACGTAAATAGCTGTAAAAATGTATTTTAGATGTAGCTGTCGTACGAAAACGTAAATAAGACCAGAAATAAAAGTTTTCAGCAGCTTTTGAAAAATATTTTGAGCCTTGTAGGAAATAATAACTATACGGATGGCTCGTAAGCTAATTAAAAGAGTACATAGAGTCTCAAAGAGTTATCTCTTTTAAGGCCCAAAATAGTTTCCAATATCTGCTGAAAATTTATATTTCTCATCTTCTCGGCTACCCAATTTCAAAACATAGTAACTGACAAAAAAAAATTTTTGAAATATGCATTGAATCAAGTTCACGAGACTCCATTGAAACTAAAAATACTAAAAAACCGATTTTGAAAAATTTGTTAGTTACTGTGTTTTGAAATTGGGCAGCCGTTCTGGCTGCTAGATATGCTTTTTTTTTTTTTTTTTTTTTTTTTGTATTGAAATGTTTCCGATAAAGTTTAATTTTTGTATTGTAAGTTTTGAAAGGTGGTATAAACGATTACGAAAGTCTTATTTACGTTTTTGTACGTCAACTATGTCTAAAATACGTTTTATCGGCTTGTTATCGTGGTAAATATCCGGCTATTTACGTCTTGAAAACTCAAATTTACGTTTTCAACATCTAGTAAGATCAATCTACGAAATAAATTTCTACTTGGGGCCGCTTTGAAAATTCAAAATTTTTAAAAAGGGAAATTGATTTCGATCCGATTTTCGAAAATCGAGTTTTCATCAGATGTCGACGTTTTGAGGTTCTAAGAAGTTATTCTGACTATTTTCAGGTGGACGTCCGTGTGTGTAGGTGTATGCATGTGTGTAAACTTTTTTTGTTCTACGATAGCTTTGAAACGGTTCAAATGATTTAAACGTACTTTGTGACAATCGAAAGGGATCGTTATGACAGAGCTGATAAGATTTTGAAGTCGATCGGTCGAGTAGTTTACAAGTTATACGAAAAATAATAATCAGAAAAAAATTTGGTTTTAAGTTTTCGTTGTATAACTTGTACATCGCTTGACCGATTTTTTTCTAAGTTTAATCTAATCTAAATTTCAGGAAGCTCTTTCGATTGCCGCAAAGCACGTGCAAATTAGTTGATTTGTTCCAAAGATATCGTCGGACAAAAATTACTTTTTATTGCAGCGAAATATATATATTTTAGGTCCAGCCGTTTTTTGAGTTCGAAGATCTTAAAAGTTTACTAATAATATCGTTTTCGAGCTCGTACAGCTTCAAAACAGTGGGAAGCTTTGGGGTTGGCCCACACACAGAAAAAAAAATTCTCGTCTGAAGGTAAATATTTTTGATTCAAAAAAATATTTTTGAAAACTTAAAATTTCTTGGATAAAGTAAAAATTTCCTCGCGCTCAAGAAAATCTTGACTTAGTTCCCGAAAACGTTTGTCTTCCAAAATATTTTCGTGGCTCAAGATGTTTTTTTTCTGGGCAGGGTCAACCGTTTTTCAGATTTTTTTTTGACAATAAAATAAAATGTTATACAAGAATCCCCGAAGAATTTAAATTCTTTCTTTAATGGCATCATTGAACTTTTGTGAAACCGCGCGGTAGTCTGTAAAATTGATCGATTATCAATGAGTACAGTAAGATTTATATTAAAATACATATCGTCATATACTTATTTTTTTACTTCTTTATTTAAATGCATTCATCAGAAATCAAAATCTATAAAATTGATTCATAATGAATGTAATCAATAATTAATACTTTAAATCAGATTGAGATATTATCGGCAATTACTCGATGTAATCAAATTCTGGAAAATTATTAAAATGCATATAAAAAAATTAATTTACAGTTCAACATTAGTCAACAAAATTTTTAAAATTCTCACTAATAAATTTATGAATAATTGGTTTTAAAAATCATTAATAGCAAAAATATAACAATAATTATCACGATAAATTTATTAGTCATCTACTGAAAAAAACAAGATTCTTTTACAAGTCATCCATAAAAAAATGAATTTATGAAATCTCCAATGAACTTTCTTGCAATCTAGGATTGCAAACGTTTTAATTGCACATTTAAAAAAATTTTATCATTGTTTCTCTTGAATCATCTATCATTCCTCTATCTCACTCTTTATACCCTCTCTTATCGAAGCAGATACAGCTTTTCTCATCACTGCTATGCACCGATCGCAGTAGCAGGAGTAGCATCAGTATCAAAATATATCCATATATACAAGATGAAGTGAGCAGTGCGCCTGCTTGAAGATCTCGGCCTCGCTCTCGACAATGTTATACCCGCGACTCGTATCCGCGAAAGAGAGAAAGAGAGAGACAGAGAAAGTGAGTGAGCTATATATTCTGCGTATGGATGCGGGGGAGTAGGGATAAACCAGGCGTGGTCAAAAATAGGCGTGGCTTTGACAAGAAAATCCCGTATATATATTTTGTCTCTGTTGAATTTAACACATACAAAAATATAGTTGTATCTCGCTTGCGATTAAACCAATTCACCGTCTCTCTTACTTTATTCAGCATGCATGTATACACCCACCCATGAGTGAATGAGTGGAATTGAGAGTGTATAAGGGAATGGTGTGTGGTGTGTGGTGTGTAGTATATGGTATGACATAGCATGGGTATAAGGGTCTCTTTCAATCTATTTCGTCTATCTTTTCTTGTTGCTCATTCTCTCTCTACACACAACCCACCGACTTTTGTCCGTCAACAACACGGGGGGCTGGAGGCCACACTATCAGATCCGTTAACAGCAGTCGACTCTCGAGACGCACCCGCTATCAACGTCTCTCTCCTCCCTATAAGTGTCACAATCAAAAAACCGCCGATTAAAAAAAAATATACGTTTATTATTTTTTTTTTGTTTACGCCCTAGTTCATTTTTTGTGCAATTAATTTATTAAACAAATTAAGATAATAAAAAATAATTATTACTATTATTATTATTATTATTATTATTATTATTATTATTATTATTATTATTAATTTATTATGATTGCGAGTAAACGCGAAATCTGTGTGGTGGGAGAGACAACTTTGGTGTTTAAACGATTGTTATGAGAACGATACTGTCAGTATTGTATCGACAGACAAGAAAAGAACAGTTGTGTGAGTTTAAAAAATTTTTTTTTTTTTCGTGGTTGTGGCATTTAAATTTATATGAATATAAATATTGTTATATTTATTTTTTAAAATTAATATAAGTGTTAAAGTGTTTTAAGGATTATTGTTGATATTCTGTATCATTATACATAACTAATGTTGATTTATATAAATATATATATGGACATTTAGTTTATTTGGATAATGATGATGGAAATTCAGCAACAACATTCGCCGGTTGTCGTCGGACCATTGGATTTTTCGCGACGCGGAGTTGCTGAGGCGTCGGCATTTAGAGTTGTCAAACCTAAACAATCTTCTTCGATTGTTAATCAACAGAATATTATTCCTGAAAATAATAACAACAATAATAATCATACCAATAACAATAATAGTGATAATTTACAAGATCATTCGGCTGTTAATGAAAGTGGTAAGCTCTTTTTTTGTTAATTTTTTTTTATCAATAAATATTCCCAATTAATTTTATAGTAAAAAAAAAATCAGTCAAAAAATTTAATTTAAAAATTCAAAAAAAAGAAAATTAGCTCAGAATTTTTTTTGCAAATTTTTAGATAAAAATTTCTTACATTTCTTATTTCAAAATTTAATTAAAATTTTATTATTGAGATAAAAAATTTACATATAAAATTTGTTTTATAAATGTCACTTAAAAAATTATGATATTGAAGTTATCCGACGTTTAATAATGTTTGGATTTTTTTTTTCACAATAAATTATAAAAAAAAAAAAATATTTAAAAAATTGCACCTATAGTTTTTTAAATTTTCTACATGTGCATATTTTTATTTTTATTTTTTTATAATTGAGTAGTAGAAAAAAAAAATCAAAAAATTGTTAAATGTCTGTTAACTCCATAATCATTAAAAAATTTCATTCTTAAAAATAAAAATAATTATTTATTTATTAAAAAAAAAACTGAATTTATTTAACATTGAACTGTTATTACGTACAAGTATAATGATACGTGCATTTAATCGTGATAAAGGGATCGAATGCATCGTTTGTTATCAGGACGTCCATTACCTGGCTATTATCCTTGCATCTATTCACCTCTGCTTCGTCATTTGCTGCATCGATACCTCAAATTTCATGTGACATTTTTTTTCCACTACATCACACTCTCTAATTCTGCCATTAATTGTCACCTTTAATTAAAGTACTGTAACATATAGATCAGCAGACTAACGTCATATATAAATTAATTATTTTCAATTTCCAAAAAAAAAAAATATAATCATGCAATTAAAAAATTTATTACTTACCTACAGTAATTAATTGTCACATATTAAGGATAACTTTAATGTCACATATAAAGAAGTGAATAATGTGTGCGTGATTGCGTGTCAGGTGATGTGTGATCACCTTGGTTCAACAGGTGAATTGCTTGAGCATTAGACCACCAATAAGGGCGAAGGATATGTGTATATACACGCAATATGTCTGTTTGTATATACAGACATACTTAAGTTAATTATCTGTTAATATAACTGACAAGTTAACCCAATAACGTATACAACCATACACCTTTGACTTTATACTCTAGTACTAATATAGTCGGTAAGCTTATTGAGCTTCACATGTCGTTGCTTAAAAGCTTCGTAAATGATACGCAAATGCCGTAAACCTGATGTATTTATCTTTTGAAATTTAATCTATAGTAATCTGCGTCGTAAATAATTGTTATTAATTACTTGATTTTTTTTTTTAAATATTTTCGTTTATTTTTATTGCATACTTTATTCCCATATCTTATCATACGTTTATTTTTAAAATCAATGTGCGAATAATATATCTTAGTGATTTAATTTTGATGATTTTATTTATTCTTTTATCCAAGATTTATATCATTCATTGTAACTTCATTAATACGATAAACTACATGATTCAGTCCATTATTGATTTTATCAAAATAAATATATGCAAATATTAATTTTTCGTAGACTGAGGTATAAACCGGAAAACTTAAAAAAAAAAAAATAGTTTTATTTTTTACTGCGGGTTTTAATTACCGTATATATTACAGTCAACCTTTGACCCATTTGGGGTAACTTGAACCGTTTCTTAAAAGTATGCTCAAGTTTTTTTTCTAAAGAATTGTGTTATTTTTTGGAAATGGACAAAATGTTATCGTAGCAGGTCAAATTTACTTATGATGTACTTTCATCTTAAACAAAAAAATTTTTCGGGAAAATGAAAAATATTTTCTTTAGATTTAAAAAATTTTTAAGAGCGCTGTTTTATCCCGCGTATTCTATATTGTTCAAAAATGAAATAATTCAAAAATTATTGAAAAGAATAAAAAATATTTACTCTGAACAATTCAGTGTTTAGTACAAATTTATATATTTATATATATCAAAAGATTTTTTATCAAATTAATTAATTGAGTTAGAGGAAATAAAAAGAAAAAATTTTTTTTTGAATTTTTGTCGGTGCTCATTTTGCCCCCACTAGTGTTATATTGGTATTTTGATAGACTACTAAATTTTCGACACAAAAAGGAAGCAATTTTTTATACTAAATCATATCTTTACTATGGATAATATATCCAGGTGTGTATTTTATGTATAAATATATAACATATATATGCGTTTGAGGTTGAGCGTATTGCTATCGTTTGAGTCATAAATCTACAAATCGCAAATCCATCGTGATTTCTACAGTTAAAAAAAATGTAAATATAAAAATAATAATATATAGATATTTTCGTGTTCAAAATTCTAAGATTTGTTTTTTACAGAAACAAAAATAAGTTTACTACAGGAAAGATTTTTTTTACAAAACAAATAATTTTTAAAGTAAATTATATAAGAGAATAAAATAATAATATTTGAAAAAAGAATTCGTGGCTTATGAGTTTAAAGTTAATCGTTGAACACGCGTACAAAAGAAAAAACCGTTTGTTCTTTTTCCTCGTCCGACAAAATACACTCAACAATATTGCAGCTCGTGTTATCTTACCTAAACATGTGATTACTTCTCTTTGAATGTATCGGAGTATATATGTACATAAATATAAATATAGGTAATAGGTAACACACATATCAGGGAAAATATATGATTTATTCTCGATAATCCCGGACGCGAGATAGCTTTGCGGCGAGGCTGATTCTAATCTGTATGACAGAGGGACCTCGCCGGGCTATCAACATTCGGATTATCCTGCGCTTCTATTGCTCTGGATTACATACTTATTTTTTGTTTTACGATAATCTTAACACATTTTACCTGCTATTGAGATTTTAATTTTTCATTAGTCATTCATTATTTACATTACTCATAAATCGTAATATATGTCTCATTATTTTTTTTATTCAATCAAAATATAATTTAGTATTCTATTATTTTCAAGTTCTCATAAAATATAATTTATAATTTTGAATAGTTTAAATTAAAAAATGAGGTTGATAAATAAAGTTTAGCCCCTCATTTATTCTTCTAATAAAGATGCCCTTGTCGAGGGGTTGATCTTATCTACGACCGAAGAATACCAAATTCGTCTTCATGCTTGAGATGTTTGATCTCAAATTCTTTTCCTTCTACGTCTTCTTTTCCGAATAGATTTTTTTTTTTCTTAAAAATAAAGAAAATTTTACGCTTGATAAAATCAATAAATACCAAAAATAAAAGTCTGCAAACAATTCGGCTATTTTTTATAAACAATTTTCTTTGTTTACATTTTTGCTGTATAAAGTAATTTCGTAAATATTCAAAAATTTTAAGACTGATATTAGTTCTATAGCGATTATTCTCATTTATATATTTGCTATTTTGGAAATATTAAATACTGTTAAAAGAAATTTTTTATACTTTGTAATTATTGGGTGAAATACTTTTTGGACTTTAGAAAATGTATTTCCCACTTAGCATATGTTTGTAATTAGTGGTTTTGAGTGTGCGCATAATTCATTTTTTTTTTGGTCATTATAAAAAATTTGCTGGTATGAAAAGATCTTCAAAATTTACTTGAAGTATAATGAGAGAAAAAAGTGCATATTTCCAAATAAAATTTCTTAATTTTAAATGCAAAAAAAAATATATTCTTAGTAGCAGTAAAAATGCATTGTCTGTAAAATTTATTAGTAGATTGAAGCAATTATTATAAAAATAAAAAATATTATACTTCAATGCAGTAAATTTTTTTGTTGTTTTTAGTATTATGAGTTAAGTAAACATGTTTATCTGAATTCCAATTTTTTTTCTCTCACTACTGTAATTATTCAATTTAAAAAATTATAAATTGCAAAATAATGTATTCCTACACTGCGAAGAGTCAAAATTTGTTAATTCAACATTTAGATTTTTTTTTTTTAATTTTTTTTTCAAATCAATTGGTTTTTATAATGCATCATAAGTAAAGATCAGAGAATAAATTTAGGATAATAACTGAGATCAGAATTGAATTAAAAAAATAAATTTTAAATGATTATTTTCATAAGAATAGTAGATTTTTTTTTTTTTTTTTTTTTTTTTTTTTTTTTTTGTATAAAGACTTATACTTGAAAAAACTCCTAAATTGTTTCAAATTATTTTTAAGAAAAATTGTCGAATTTTAAGTTTTCTTTGTATAAAAATCACCTTAACCAATTTTTCGTTATCAAATTTCTATATCATAGATTTTGTGATCAATGACAAGCATTTTATGTTTTTTGCTATTTTTCCTAAGCAACAAAAATTTCTAACTTAACAATTTTGTGAGAATTTCCAATTATGGAAATTGGAAAATAATGGGATTGCTATATAATAATTTTTGTGACTATATATCAATAAATTCCATAGGAATTTGACTAATTTTTTTTTTTTACTCGAAAATAAAATTAAATCATTTAAAAAAAATTTTTATCTTTAAAATAAAAATTTAATTTACTATATTGGTGTCAATTCAATGGGTGTTTGGTGTTAAATTTTACATTGCGATAGTCATTAAAAATATATAAAAAAGAAAAGTCCGTTAACACTTATTAATCTGAGTAAATTTTACTTCAAACAACAATTTATTTCCAGCTATTTTCTTATCACTGTAGAGTTAAATATTATTATTATAAGGATAACATTAAAATAAGTAAAAAAATTTTTGTTCACAGAGGAATATAATGTCAGATTAATGTTTCCAAGGCTATGGGCACCTTTTGGCACCTTAACAGCAACGACAAATTTACCATCTTTTGGCAGAAACCATTCAGGTAAACATATATTCGATCTATAGAATAAAGAAAAATAAACTATCGTTTTCATGACTCAATGTATTTTCAATATCCATATAAAAGTATTCGATGTCAATATGTCAAAAGAAAAAATATCTAATAATAAAATAAGTAAAATTATCCGAATATATTTTCAGAAAATTGATAGTAGAAACATCAATTTGGACATAATAGTATCCATGGTTATTTTATAATTTATTTTGACGTATGACGAATATAAAAATATTATCACTGTAATACGTGTAATTGAAGTATCTTCGAATACGATAGAAATATCTATAACACTTTTGCATATTTTATAAATTACTTTATTATAACTCTAAAGTTGTCAAAAAATATATGAATACATGAAGTGATCTAGTAGTTCTCTGATCGGATACTGTCTTTTACCTTATGTTTAAGATGCCATATATTTATTTTTTTAATATTTTTAAACGGATAATTTAGTTATGGTCATTTAAAAGACCTAATACCCAATCAGAGACGTACCTGATCAATCCATGTATTTGTACATCTATATTGATAAATATAGATATATAAAAACATAGAATGATGGAGTCCGAGTCCCTGATCGGGTATTAGGTTTTTTATCTTCCTTAAATTACACTCAAAATTTTATGGAGTGAAAGTGGATTAAATCTGGAGTGAATGCGGAGCGGATGACTTTGTGTTTATTTAATCCCTTTAAAGTAAAATTCACTCCAAAGTGTATTTTAATTAGAAACTTCGAATCGGAGTGAAAGCGGATTTAAATAAAATCCATTTCACTCTGCTGAAAAAAACAAACTCCCTATTAATTCCATATGCGGATTGATTTTTTCTAAAACTCCGGAACTTCGGAGTGAATTCAAATTTGGATAAAATCCATCATCACTCTCGATTTTTTACCGTGTAATTACTAAAAATTTTTGTATAGCAACTATAAATTTTGAACTGTTTATTTTGAAAATTAAAATTAAATTATTTTGTTGTGAAAAATGCATAATTATCAATGACCTGTGACCCCTTTCTTCTCAAATACATATATATATATATATATATACCATAAAAACTTCCTTTAATCCCGGATGACGGCAAGTTTTTCTTTATCAATCGTCATAAGTTGTACGACCGGTCTGATGATTGAGGATAAATGGTAGCACGCGTCATGTGTAACCTTTTTCCTCTCATACAACTTAATATATTGCTTCTCTGTTATATTCATTGCGGTACAATATCATCCGTTTGTTCTTATTCTTCTTAGCATTACGCATATACAATATACAATAAAATAGCAGCATCTTCTTCCTCTGTACTACTTCTATATCCCCTTACTCGGTTTAGTATAGGCGCTTGCTACACACTCTATACACGGCCGTCACCCCAATTGGAGCAGATTAGAGGCGCAACACAGGGATTCGGTTGGTCGGCCCCTTTGTATTTGAGCGCCGGTTGCGGTGGCGGATCTACTCGTAGTATACCTACTCTGAATTAGTAACGTCTTGTCATGTTAAACGCACCCACATACGAGTCATCGCGGCGGTACCTCGCACGTGACCGTTAGTCCTGCTATACTCCATACTCTATACTCTAGACTCTTCTTTACTCAACTCCCTCATCTCTTTTAAATCATTAAAGTATTTCAACGAAATTGAAACAGATTATGTACGCCTTGCAAAGGGTATTCATGAAAATAAAAAAAAAATATTCTGTGTAAAAAATTATACCCGGAGACCATTGGAAATTACATTAAATGGCATAATAAATCTTGAGTAGTAGCTTTAATTGTCTTCTTTTTTTTTTGTTTAAAGTTTAAATGTGAACACACTTTTTTCATAATTGGAAAATTTTTGTACAT
Source organism: Microplitis demolitor (assembly GCF_026212275.2). Classification (NCBI taxonomy): domain Eukaryota; kingdom Metazoa; phylum Arthropoda; class Insecta; order Hymenoptera; family Braconidae; genus Microplitis; species Microplitis demolitor. The sequence goes on from NC_068548.1 coordinate 19,052,035, forward strand.
AAATAAAATCTATTGATTAGTAAAAAAATTGCTGAAATTTCTAATACAGAATATTAAAAAATTTTATTTTACGCAAAATCGATTTTTTCCGACAGCATTAAACAAAACTTCTATTAACTTCATAACTAAAAATGAATTTTGCAAAATGCCACTAAAACTTTATTGAAAACCAGTCAAGTTATTTTTACTATTCCAATAAATTTTCATGAAAAATCAGTTCAATTTCACTGAAAATGTTGTAGAGAATAAATAAAATTTATAAAACTAGTGTTAATATTTACCCTCAGAAAATTAAATAATAGAAACTACTATCTGGCTATGGTAAAATTTCTATCATTAATCCGATAGTAGTGAATATTATCTAGATGGTTGTATAAATCATCTAGATTGTGATATTTACCATATTTATAATAATTGTTATAATCCTGTAAGTTAACTAGACTTAATTATTATAATTATTCTAAATAGTTATATTTATAATCCAGATGGTAACAGTTACCATCAAAAATTAGAATTGTTACTATCCTGATAGTAACTGTTACGAAATTTATTGCAGAAGTTATCATCCAATGATTATTAATTCTAATAAAAAAAATTATAACACTAACTATTTTTGCATTGAAAAGTTCTGATCATTCTAGTTCATTGGAATTATACGGAAAAAAAACTCTAAAAATTACTCTTTGAAATTATAACCCGGTTGTCAATATGGGGAATTTTAACATTCAAATAGTAAATTTTATAATACATGTCGTCTATTTTCTGAGTATCAGTTACAATTTTTAAAGTTCAAATAGTAATTGTTCTTGCATAGACAATAAATTTTCCTACTTGTCCTGTAATTATTTACGTTTTAATCATAATTGAAAAATTACTATTTAGAATGATAATATTTTTATAGTTCATTTTTTTCCGGGTAAAAATTGATCATAATAAATACAATTACTTAATTTTCTGAGTGAATCTTAAAAATTTTAAGAAAATTCAATTGAATTCCACATGAATTTATTTGAAATTGCACATGGAAATTCACAACCCCCAGATTTTAATTTTTATTGACAAAATATTTTTATTATTTTGAATAAATAAAAAAATAACAAGTTCCTTGGTCATTTTGTTAAAAATGAGCCTTACCCGATTCAAAATATTAGACGTAAATTGAACGTTTTAAACGTAAATTAAATGTTTTGAAAGTATATTCAACAATTGTTTTGTATTTTGGTTCGTAAAAAATTGGTACTTTCATGAGCTATGATTTTAGTTTAAAGACAACATTAATTAATTTATTTAAATATTTGTATTCACAATTTTCATAACCTTGATATCATAATATATGAACAGATATAAATATATAGTGTTAAAGATAGAAGTATGAAACTGAAAAAATTGTTTTTTCAAAATACAAATATTTTATTTAAGAGCCAGAAAGGCAGACGACAAAATTTTAAAGAATTGACGTGATTATAATCCAGGAGTACAGAATTGATGAAAAAAAATTGTTTGGTATGCTTGTGTTTCTTATTGTAAGTCTAAATAAGTTTTAGTTACGTTTTTGATTCACGATACTCCAATCTACATTTGGAATAAATTAGAAGCTGTCAAATTGAGTTTTTAATGTTCAAAATGTTCAATTTACGTCTAATATTCCGACTCGGGTAATGATTGTACTCAGTCTACACAAAGTCTTTAATAAATACTTGAAAAGTATTACATTAGATTTGAGATAAAAAGTTCTCCATCTCTCAGTATCAATAACGCATCGTTTTCTACCGATAAATGACAGTGAGAGTTAGGATTAAAGTTGTGTCAGTTAACTCGATCTAATTGTCTCCCCTAGCTTAGTCTTACTATACAATAATCCTACGGGCCGTCAATAATCATCAATATTGTCTTTAATAGTTCATAGGCATCCTAGATATGTATATATATAATGTCACTTGAATCTCTTGCCCGCGTATTGCTCTAATATACGTCTATAAAATAATATTTTATTAAAAACGCTAGCCGGTATAATTTTTAATAAAACTAATAACAAATCTCGCGTGACCCTAAATAATTATTATATCTTGCGTCATTTTATATATTAAATCTTATTATTACAATACGTGATGTTACAATACTTTTAAATTTCTACTCTTCGTATCACGGAATGAGATTACTTAAAAAAGTTACTCAAGATTTTATAACACTCATGGTATAACATGTGTTATATATGTTGTATGACATATTGTAAGTAAAATAATAAATTAAATAAGTTTTACTGCAATACGAATGTACCCGGACGTCTTGCTAACACTTTTTGAGTTAACTTTTTCTTTTATGAATCCACTTTTTGATTTTATTTTTCCTGCACCATCTGTACACTATTGCACTTTTTTAAATATAATATTTCAAGTTCATTATACATATATACATATATATATATATATATACAACAAAACACATTGGGTTGCCACTCTCAGAAATTTTTTACTGCATTCCAGACGCGGCATTTGCGTAAGCACTTTTAGTTGTCTTGCTTTCAATCCCTTTTCTCTCATATGAGACTTTCTGCACTTGCTTATTACACTTTTTTATTTTTTTTATTTGTCATCCTCTTCATGTGTCCGTAATGTGCCTGTAAATTTTAAATTATTCCTGAGAAAATAAAAAATACTAGCGAAATAAATAATTAAATCAAGTTTTTTTTTATTAATTGTTACATAATTTAATTGCAAGTAAAGTACTTACTCATTTTTTATATTTATTAACTTTTTAAAACAATGTAGTATAAAAAAAAATATTTAATTACTGGCAAAATTTATGAATGCTTCCTTAAGATTTGAAAAAATTTTCCCTCAATCCATTGTGTCAAATTTAATAAAACTTTTAAATTATAATTTTTTATTTTTAAAATTCAAACTTTTTAAAATATTTCAACAAAATTATCATTCTCTTTTAAATTTTTTGAATGTATGAAATAGATATAAATTATGTACACTGTAAAAAATTAGCGGATGAACGCGAGGTAAATCTAGAGTTGAAAAAAATTCCTTATTTACTCCGTATGCAGAGTGATTTTTTCAAACTCCGAGTGACGGAGTAAATTCAGATTTAAATAAAATCTGTAATTACTCAAAATTCACTCCCGATATTTACAGAGTATAACTAAGAATGATTGGATATTAATGTAAGTGTTAAATATATATATATGTATATAAATGGAATTTGAAAAGCGAATAAGTGAAAAATAGATGATATATGATTATAAATCTTTGACATTTTTATTTGATTAGAAATCAAGAAGCAGTTTGCTCGACATCCCTCGATACTCTCCTTTATAAATCACCCCTAAATATTATATATCTATATATAAGAGTGTATAACTGGTGGGGTGTGTGTGCAGCCAGTTGGTTTTAAACGTGATTATGGTGCCCACTTTCTATATAATATACTCAGACACGTGCTCGCGTGTAGTCCACGCGGATTATAAATATCATATTAAACCCAAAAATAATCGTTTTATTTTATGAATTATATATATATTAAATATCAATGATCCACCGCATTCCATTTTAAATAACAAATTATATCTCCCATTATCTATTTATATTTATATTTACATTCTCATCCTCATCATAATCAAAACCCCTCCTCTATTCTATTCAGCATGAATCTGTGATAAATTAATGTCAAAATAAATCATACATACATATATATATTTTTTTTATTGTGCTTTATTGCTTTTAATCTTTTTCATTCAAGTATAACTTGACCCTCTAATTTTTTTCACTATAAAAGTGAAAAGGGTAAAACTGCTTCTGGAATTTCTACGATTTCATTTTTTTTTCCGACGTATATACAAGTCAACTCGTTAGTCCGTCGCACTTATACTCTCCCGAGTTTTCTACTCTTTTTTCCTCAAAACGAAAGACCCACACCAACGTCAGAATACGTGACTTAAATCTTATTTTACAAGATGTACACTCTGAGAATTAAATATATTGCAACCAAAAAAGCTTTTTTATTAAATTTTTTTCTGTTATATCTTTTATATAATCAATCAGTTTATTTAAATTAATTATTAATAATAATAATAATAATAATAATAAAAATTTAATGATTTTATTTGCAGAAAGATTATCATTTGGCGTGGGTCGTTTAGTAGGATCACCTTCACCAAGAAGTCAATCGTCATTGCATTCCTTGGGTCCATCATCACCGCGGCCGTCGCGGCATCCCGAAATCGATGTCGAAGCAGAAGAAGACGAGGAGGAAGACGAAGAAGTGGACGTGGATGTCGAAGAAGTGGGCGATGAAGATGAAAATGAAATAAAAGGTGGATCGAGTGGAAGAGATTTTTCATCACGGTCCACTCATTCAACCCCCTCACCGTCATTAACCCGCGGATCAACATCGCCATCATCAGTAATTCGGCCTCCAAGAAGATCCGGTGACAGTTTTAGTGTATCAGCACTTCTCAGGCCAGATCCACCGACGAGCCAACGGAATTCTTCACCATCTTCACATACAGATTCTTCAACAGTAACAACTGTTGCTAATCGACATCAACCTGGACCTACTACAATGGCAGCGGTAGCAGTAGCTGGAATTGGTTTATATCCACCTTTACATCTTCAAAGTGGATTATTACCGCCTCATCCGCATCATGCGCTGTCTTATCTACAGCCACATCTAATTTCTCATCATCTTTTACCGCCGCATTTACATCCCCTTCTGAGAACAGTACATCCGTCCCATCCGGGACTACATTCAGCTCACTCGACTCATGGTCTTCATCATCCACATCCACTTGGTGATGTTTACAGCTGTGTTAAATGTGATAAAATGTTTAGTACGCCTCACGGTCTTGAGGTAATTATTATTTCATTAATTTATTGTTCAGGGATCAACAAAAAAGAGTAAATACATGCAGATAATTTTTGAGTTAAAATTACCCATAAAGTTTGGTATTGCAAGGACATCTAGCCAGTAAATAAATTTTTACTATTGTCAGTAGAAATTGCACTTCATTTACATGCTATCGAGTAGTATATTTTATAATGTGCATGGGAAAAATTTACCACATGTCCGCGCAGTATCAAACTTTTTGGGTAATTTTTTCTAAAAATTTCTTTGCGTGTACGAGTATTTAACTATTAATCAAAAATACAAATATCTCAAAACTAAAATACGGTTTTTATTATTTTGACTGTTAAGTTACGCGGAAACGGGGCAAAGTGGGAAGTCCAATTGAATAATTTATTTTTGCGCTTTTGAACACTGATAATTTGTTTTTGTTCACTTCAAATGAACCTCTCATTACTTTCAATAATTAAAAGAAATTTTTTTTTAATTTCAAGTTGCCCGTTATACCCTCAGTACTTCGTATCACTTGAAAGTTCATATTAATCGTAAAATAAATAAAAAAAATTAATTTTTTTTTTTTTCACCAAATTAAAGAAAAATATCCCGGTCTCCATTTGAAATTTGGGTTCACCATAAAAAAAATCCTAAACAAAAAAATCCTCCGGTCACAAAATTATCAACAATTCAGTGATTTTTTACTTGGGATTTATTAAATGGTCACCTTAAATTTGTTCATTCCTGATTGACTGATAACAAAAATCCTTAAATTAAAAAAAAAAAATAAATAAATAATATTTTTATTTTTAAAGGTACACGCAAGAAGATCGCACAATGGTAAACGTCCATTTGCGTGTGAATTGTGTAATAAAACGTTTGGCCACGAGATAAGTTTAACTCAACACCGTGCAGTGCACTCTGCTGAAAAAGTGTTTGAATGTAAACAATGTGGCAAGTCATTCAAAAGGTCAAGTACACTGAGTACACATCTGCTTATTCATTCAGACACTCGGCCGTATCCTTGTCAATTTTGTGGCAAACGATTTCACCAGAAGAGTGACATGAAAAAGCACACCTACATTCACACAGGTACGTCGGTTAAATACTTTTGATTTTCATTATTTATTTATTGTTGTTTTTCCTGTGGTTATATATAAATTGTATATAAACCACAGCATCACATCAACTATGAGAATAAGTTTCTCAATGTTTTGGATTCTGTTAAAATTTATCTAAATTACCGGGGATGTGCTGTGTAATCTAAATAATTTATAACTGTCTGGATAGACTGTCTGGCTATTTTACGGTAGTAGTATATATTGTCGAGAATTCATCTCTTTTAACTTGTATCTGGATTTTCTACCAGTCCGGTTTTCCCATTTACACATGTGGCGCAAGGGTGTGTGCTAATAAACGTAATGCTCTTTTCCAAAGCTTTACCATACACCATATTACACTATATATATATATATATATACATATATAAAATATCAAACCATCCCCATTGGTCTCATACGCCCTGCTTTTGTATACTAACTGTCCCGTGTATCTTTCATGATTCTCTACTATTCTGGTGACTCTTTTCACTTTATATTAGTACAGTGGGTACGTAATTCTGTAATGGAAATTTTCAAATAGATTTAAATAGCATAAATTATTCGTGGGAATATAAATTAATTTTTCTAAATATTAATGTCTGAGGATTTTGATGAAAAGTGACTTGTTTTGTATCGATAAACATGGATAAAAATAAGTGGTAACACTTGACACTTTGGTGTCACTGTAGGAGTGGGAAGTAAAATGGTTGAGGGTGAATAAGAAGTTGGTGGAGTAGGTGTATAAGGCTGCTGGGCGATGGAGGAATGCTAGAGAATAAAGAGGATAAGGAAAAAAAAAGTTGAGAGGCGTGGATGAGGGTGAATCTTTCTTTCTTGGTGTAGTATCAAGGATCTCGGGGTTTTCTGTCACCATGGTAACACTCCTGATGTCTTATCAAATTATCACCTTGTCCTCTCTGCTGTAGATATACTCGTGGTACTTGCTTGGCTCTTTGCAAAAGGCTGAACCAGCCCTTTGGACGCAAGCCGTCACTGTGTACGAGTGTACTTTTTGTAATGACCCTTCGACGCTTTAGTAGAGTGGAAAAAAAAAAACTGGACAAAGCAAAACTGTATGGTCAATTGGGTGGATGTTAACTACCTTGGGGACTGAAACTATTCGCGACATCTAGGTTAAAGGAAGGATTTCTCTTAATTAAATTTATAAAAATCAATTCTTCGAAATAAATTTTTGTATCATAACATATTTAAAGCCGTAGATGGACTGTGGCGTCTGAAGATTCACCTAAAGTTTAAAACTCCAATGATATTCATGCTTGTAAACTTTGCTACTTGAAATTGGTTATTTGTCAGTTTTTAGTCAGTAATCTATCGGTCATCTATCAGTCATCTCGATGGAAAATCTATAGAAAATCTGTAGAAAGTGTATGGAAATTCTAAATATTTCGATGAAACTAGACCTAAATCTTGACGCTCCCGAAAAACTTTTCGACGATTGCGGAATACTTTCGGAACAATTTCGAACACATTTGACCGGATAGATACCTGTCAAAAACACTAATTTTACATATCAAAAAATTTCAATTAATAATAATGTAGTTGTTTTTTTTTTTTTCAATTCAATTCAATTTAATTGACGGACAAAAGCTGGAAACCTAAAATAGTCTTTAGCGTTTTTTAACACCTTAATAAAGGGCTAAAAATTTCGTATTTTCAAAAATTCTAATTCATCTCCGAGAAAAATTGTTTTAAAATTCTCATTTACTCTACGAGTGTAACAAAGATAGTCCCATTTATTTTTCTGAGTGAGAAAGAGGTCCGGTAGCATTTTCCCTTAAATGCATGATTTTTTATTTCCATTTGAAAAAAAATGATGTAAAGTAAAATGTGTTTTACCCATAAACAAACTGATGTAGATCTAGATCAGTTTGCATTAAAAAAAGTCTGGTCTCAATGCACAGGTGAGGTTTTTTTAAAACAAAGGCGCATGACATTCAGCCGTTAGAATATGATGTAGGCTGGATCCTATTGTATGAATTTAAGGGTTAATTTGATTGTTTCTTCTACTTGCATTGATTTAAAATTTTTTAATTTAAATAATGAAACAACACATGGGTGATATTTGTAATAAATAATAGGTTTTATAAATGACAAGTGCGTAAAATCTCATCTAAGGTATGGGAGTGATAACGTGGCGTGATGGGAAAGCGTACGTGATGCGTGTGTCGAGGCCGAATGATTGTCCCGAGCGACTCGAAGCTCTAATGATAATCAAACTGAGCAGTATGTCTCTTTATACATTTATATATCTATATATGTTGGGTTGCATATCTCTATCTTTATCAGACTGGTGTTAACTCATCCCTCTAGTCACCAGTGGTAGTGTGCTCGGGCCATGTGCAGTGAGGGTGCGGCATCGCAAGATTCCCAAGGGACCAGAACGGCGTGTGGCGTTACGTAAAATCATTATTAGCTTGCTAGACTATAGGTATTGTTCATTGGTGACACTGACTACGTATCAAGTAAAAGAGTAAATTAAATAGACAAAGATGCATTATAGATTCATATATCAATACATATATGTATTGTTATATTTAGAATTTAAGTGAATGAGACAAAATACATATACATATACATATACATATACACGGTGACATATATGTATATATATGTATATTGAGTGAATAAATAAACCTGACGAAATAACGACAATGGAATGAGTGCTCGGCAAATATTGTTCAGCCGCTGGTATTTCGCGGCAATTAGTTTTCATCGCATTTTCGGGTACTCTTTGTGGTTAAAATCCTTCACTATATTTTCTCATTGCTATGTATGTAGTATTTTTTTTTTTATTGAGTACTCGGACACTATAAATAATAAAAAAGAATTTTTTTTTTTTTTACAACTGTTTTGATAAAATAAATAATTTTAAATTATGATTGAATGGTAAACGATAAATCATTTTATGTAAATGAAAAATATGAGCAAAATAAAAAAAATGTAGTTATTTGAAAAAAATTTGGTATTAAAATTTAAAAATAAATTATTTTATTTTGTGGTTTATCAGAATTTTTTTTTTTGAGATAATTTAAAATTTGAATTTAAATAAAGTATAAGAATAATAATGATAAAATATTTAGAAAGAATACAAAGTTATGTATACAGTAAGTTATCTGATGTTTAACTTGTAAAAGTGCGATCATATTTATCCATGTGTGTTAAAAGACCAAAGACTTTGAGTACATTTAGACCAACTGGTGACGAAACAACAAGTGCGTGCATCAACTTTCATTTCACAGAAGCCCTAACCCCTGATAAGTAAACACGCGAATGTAATCTCTGGCCCTACTGTCGTGGTCTCAAATAAACACCACTTACCAATCACTTTGCGTTATATTATTTTAGATGCTTCAAATTTTTTTCAATTATTAATTTTTTTTTTTAACCAAACAATTGCTGTTACTTTGTTCATCTTTAGATAAAAAAAACGAAGCAAATTTAAATAATTTTATCGAAAATAAATTTTAAAATATATTGATAATTAGTATAAGATAAAAGAGGATTACAAACCGATACTCATGTAAATTTAAAGTTTACTTGTCTATTTTGTTCACCCCTCAAGTTGTCAAACGTGAAGTACACTTTAACAAAATCGACCCCAATGTTTTCATAATAAACACAACCTGCTCGATCGTCAGTCGAGTAGAATTGAGTAAAGCGAAGTGAACATATTTCACACTCTACTATTTTTCTTTTATAACTTGACACAAGTTAATTAACATCCTTTATATTTTTTGACTAAAACAATTTTTGTTTATTTTTTAAATATTACAATACATATAGAGGAAGGGGAGGGGGCAAAACGGGGTACTAGAAAAAATACTTAATTTTCGGCGACTCAAATACGTTAAATCTTTTTTTTTAATAATCTTCAAAGTAAATAGAAAAATTTTCAGCTGCTGTTAAAAAAAAAAATTCTAGAAATTCAATTTTCTTGTAAGTAATTTATATAATAAAATTACATTTCCCATAATTATTGATTGCAAAGGAAGAAAACAATCTTTAATAGTTTTTATCATAAAACAAAAGTCATTACTATTTTTCGACTGACACTATAGATTTTTGAAAAAATTTAACTGCTTACTTTAGTTATTTTGCTTGAATTGGTAATTTTTTATTTGCAATTGACTATTAATTCCAAAGAAGACATTTTTAAAAACGCAATTACATACTACTTAAAGTAATAGATTAAAAAATAATTAAAAGTTGATTAAATTTCAAAATTAAAAATATTTTCACGTTGATTATTGAAATACGTCTGAAGTAATTTGAAACTGGGAGCTCTTTTATTGTAAATTGATAAGAAAAAAAATCAAATTGATTTCGTACTATTTTTTTGCAAACAAAATTTTTCAAAATCGCTGAAAAAAAAATTCAAAATAATGCTCAGTTATATTTACAAGCGATTTTGGAATATTTAAAAAACATTTAAAAAAAAAATCTTTTTATCAAATTTTGTGGGCGCGCAATTCTGCCCTCTTTCCTCTATATTGATTTTTTTATTATCTAAAATTTTTTTTTTTTAGTTTTGATACGTCAGATAAATAATTATCGTATAAACACAAGTGCATGAAAGTGGTTAAGCATTATAACTTGAAGAGAGTGAGAGTGCAAAGGTCGCTTCTGCTCCCTAGCCTATACTATTAGAGGTTTACGTCTGACTACATCGGCTTTTCGAGACTATCCTCACTCTATTCATGTACTGTATCATTGACTCACTAACACCACAACATCACTTCAAGCCGTTTAAAACTTTTTGACAGGGTTATAATAATTTGTACTAGAAGTTTAAAATCATCATTTGTCTTACAAGTCATCTTTATAGTCAAAATTTTTATTATTTTATTATGAAAAAAAAATAGCGTGATTTTTTCATTTCTTTCTAACTGTCAAATCAGTATTAAGTATCAATACGAAAAAGTTTTCTAGATTTGAGGTAAAATGGACCTTCTACAAAAATAATAAAATTAAAAAAAAAACTGTATTTTATTAATTGATCATAAATTAGGAGGCTGCGTACTTGAAAATATATTTTTCTTTGAAATATAATAGAACTATAAATAAATTAACTACTTTTAATTAATAATATAAATGTATTTAAGTACTTGATACTACTTTCTGATCCTTGGTTTAATTTTATATTAATAATCGTATAATTTATGTTTCATAAATATAAATTTGTGTTGAAACTATAAGACGAATGATTAAGTGAAACATTAGACGAGAACTGAACGTAGTAACGTAGTGGCGGTACCTACTCAAGAACTAATAGATCGGATTTGTCACGATTCCTAATGTGATCGACGGCGTAATAATTTAATAGCCATCAATTCACCACAAATGGTAGGGAGAGGATTACTAACAGTCTCCCTGCGGTATACCAGAGAGCACTAAGGAGCTAACCGACTTAAGTTTCCGGTATCACGTTTCTATTGCTTTCCTTCTTCTATCTTGCTTACCAACTTGGTTCCTTGTTTCCTTTATTCCTTGGTGTCTACATTCAAGATTCAGCAATTGTATTCTAAAACTCTCAGCTGTTAACATTTAACAGTTTAGTTAGCGATTTGCTTTAGTAACCATTCTATTAAGTTAAAATAAAATAAAACAATGGATTAGGAATCGAGATTTAGAGTTGTTAATTGAAAAAAATTCTAGTATGGGTTTACCTCGTGTGTCGTTGAACACTCGTGTTATACGTTCACTGTGCAAAGAGGGTGGTGTTGTACATGGATTGTATGTACACTGAGTTCCTGGTTCTATGTCCCATGGTAACACTTTATCTCGTGCCCTATTCATGTACCACGTTTCGTTCGGAATTAGTCACTACAACGCGCTACTGTACACTATTGCTAGTAACCTATAGTTATACGTTCGTTGCTTTTCACTTCCGATGAATTTACTGGTATCCTATGTAAATACCCCAGGGATTACTTGTCATCGATCTATATCAGCATATATACTGCCAGATGATTTTAAATAATTCCTATACCATACTGGTACGACACATATACATCTGATTGTTTGAAAATTATTATTTTTTTACTTTATTGTATTTTATTTTTAAGCTCGCTGTGAAAAATTGGGAGTAATTACGGAATTTGTTTTAACCCGCATTTACTCCGAATCAGAGTTCTAATGTTAAAGTAAACTCTGTTTCAGAGCGAATTTTACTTCGAAGGGATTGAATAAATAAACAGTCATCTGCTTCATATTCACTTCGGGTTTAATCCGCGTTCATTCAAAAAATTTTTTACAATGTATTAAATAAAATTTATTTTTATTGAAGGATATAAGGATTTTATTATTGCTAATAATTATATTTAGTTTTTCATTTTTGAAAAAATCTTGAACCAAGTCAACTTTTTTTTTCAGTATGGCTATAAAAAATTTTTTCTATTAATTTATTAGTAGACGAGTAAAAATGCGGATTGAAAAAAATTCGCGTCACTCCGAAATTACTTTTAAAAAAAAACCCTATTCACTCTGCATGCGGAGTGAGTTTTTGCAAAAGCTACGCAACTCTGAGAGTGATAGAGTAAATTCGGATTTAAATAAAATACATGATAGCATTTAAAGAGTATTTAGTACTTTTTTTTTATTCGCGAGTGAAAAACGAATTGTGTTAAGATATAAAAAACATGAAATAATTAAAATTGTAATTAAAAAAACTATCAAGTATAAAAATGTCTGATGAGATAAATAATCACTGTGAAATAAAAAAAAAAAAAACAACTTTTGAGCCCCATGTGTATCCAATCGGATTGAATGATATCCGACCTGGTAATCCCGGCTGGAAGCTTTCTATACTCTAGTGTAAAGAGAAAAGATGAAGGAAAATCCAAGCTGTCCTCGATATGAAATATGAGATGTGGTTTTCTCCAGGATTCGCTCGCGTCTTTTTTCTTTTACGCTATATCCTTTTTTTCTTCTGCTAACGCCTGCTGTGAGTTGGGTTCACTTTTTCTCGTTCATTTTACACCATACCAAAGCTCGACGTCCTCTGTCTCAATAATATTTTCTCTCTTCTCCTTTATTTTATCCTCATATCTGTAAAAGAGAGCCAGAGCTAGAGCTTGAGCTTGAGCTATAAAGCTTTATTTCTCTGTCAGACTTCTCCGGCTCGCGCATTCGACCTCACCTCTCGCGGGGATTTGGATTGGAGGGCAGACACGAAGCCCCGAGAGTAGGAACGTGGTCGATGGAGACGAGAGGAAATCAATGCCTTTGCCAGGCTCCTCCGCCAACGCAGACCCGGCCCCACCTCGAAGGACCTGTACTACTTGCTTTCTCCGATCTATACTACTTTTTCTACTAGTCAACTAATGTCGGATTTTCTTTTTACATTCTTTGTCGTTTTATCTATGAACTTTTTTTTTACAAGAATTTTTTTTGTCTAGAAAAATTTTTTTTTTTTTTTTGTTAAGTTTAATCTCTTAATTTATTGCTCTGAGTTAGTAAAAATTTTTATTTTGACTATTAAAATATTTTTTTATTTAAATTATTAAATCAACTATTTTCTCAATAGATGAATTGCTCCTAATTATTAAAAAATAATAAATTACAGAGTAATAAAAAATAAAATTTTGAATAATTATTTTAGTAAAAACTTTCTATTGATTAAATATACAATAGAGTTGATAATGAACTGTAATAATAAATGATACATCCCTCGGTTGATGTTTGAAAATTGATGATGGAGCAAAGATCCCGAGTATAACAAAGCACCAGCAATTGGTTTACGAGAACACGGGTTAATAATCTTCGAATTAATTTACCCTGAAATCACGTCGGCTTCATCTAAAATCATCTAAGATATTCATCTCAGCTGTCACAAACTTTTCAAAATAAAATTTAAGACATTTTACCCTCTAATAATTAAACCCTATTATTATCCTTTTATTTACTTTTTTATTTTTTAATTATATCTTTTAAAAAGTTATTACCGAGACACTAAATAAAATAATGGAAAAAGTTTAAGGAGTTTTGCCACTTGGAAAGTAATAAAAGTTTTCTTACACTAAAAGCAAAAGACTCTGAGGACATACAAAGGGTAAAAGAGGGAAGAGGAATGGTTGAGTTGGAGTAGACGATCCCTAAGATTTCTCGGAGTTTAATATAGTTTTAGGGGCGGCAATAGCGGTCGCTGCTCCGGGCATGTAATGGCGTCTTAAGTCTCCGTGGTTCTCAAACATTTCAGTGCGAAATTAAAAATTATTTGATTTCTTCTTTCCAAGTATTTCACTTTTTATTTTATATTTTAAATATTTTTAATTTATTTAAATATTTATCAAATAAATTATAAAAATATTCAAGGGTTCAGAGTAATTCAGACAAATTAAATATCATATTTTAATGTACTAATGAGGAAATAATCAATTAGTGTCACTAAAAACTTATTACACAAAAGGTTAAAGACTCTAAACCTGATCAGAATCATTAGTCGCTCATTTTAACTGATTCAGGCAGTTTTAAAAAATTATCATTGATAAATAATTATTTGTAAATCTAAATATATTAAAATATGACGTATCAAAACATTTTATAATTGATTATAAATTGAAATTAAGAAACTATTTTCAAAATCGCGCTCAGTCAGCCATTTTTAACTTTAAAGGTTATTCGTTAGCTTAAATGTAGGTTATGTTAAAGTCTTTAATAATTGTTATAATTATATGTTATTCTATACGAAGCACTCCTCGAGAGTAAGTCTACGTCGGTTTTTACCCGCACTATTAGAAAACAATTCTAATCTCACCGTTACTACCCTCTAAAAATGAATTAGTGAAATTCACTGCGAATCAGTAAATAGTCACTATTTCTACAGCTATAAGTATACCACTTATTTAACCAGAGGTATACTTATACACTGTGAAAAATTCCCATTGAATTTTACTATGGGTGCATTGTAACCCCGGACCATAAGAAAACTGATACAAAATTTACAAGTGTCCCATAGTAAACGTATGCGCATAGGTCCCAATCGTGTCGTCTGCGCATACTGTTTACTATGGGATTCTTGTAAATTTTGTACCAGTTTTCTTATGGTCCGGTGTTACAATACGCCCATAGTAAAATTTGTTGGAAATTTTTCACAGTGTAGCTGGTTCCCAGTGAATATTAACTTATTCGAAGTGAATTTCACTGATTTCTTTTTAGAGGGTAGTAGAAAATTGAATAAAGTAGTATATTTTATAAATTATTCTCCAAATCAACTTTCTTAAATTTGAAATAGTGACGATTCACTATTTACTAGTGAAAAGTATGTCACTAATTTGAATAGTGGTATACTTTTCACTGACAATAGTGATTTTCGCTATACGTTTTTAGAGAGAATATACTTATCATAGTTCAATTGATATTATCTTTGAGCGAGTATAGGGCCATGTGTTGATCGAGTAATGGTAGATCACAACTTTTGCTGAGCGGCTATAAGTACACTCAACGAGCTTATTAAAATGATTAATAATAATTAATTATCAACATTATTTTTGAAATTAAAAATTTTTTCTAATATTTAAAACTACGAAAAATAATTATAAAAAAAAAAATTGATTTTTTATTTCATATATATATATATACCAAATTATAGTAAATGGTTTGATTTCATTCCAATGAAAAGTGAACGGGTAATGGCACCTTTTTCTTATTTTTTTTAAATTTTAGGGGAAATAATTAATAGATTTATACTTATTTTGCAAAATAAGACATGTCTGATATTCTAAATTTTTTTAGATATCAAAAATTTCCATGTGCTTTTTTTAAGAAAATAAATGTTGTATACATGTAAATATATACCGTTGGCGAGACGATGAATCACGAACTAAAGCTAGAGAGAATAAAGAATAAAAGGTAGAAAATAAAGAAAGTAGTGTGTGCAGTATAAGTTTCTTGCAGAGATAAAGACGGGATAGAGGTAACCTCGGTGCGAGCTTCGGACGGTTCTTGATTTTTACGAGCTCGTAAATTCCTGGGAGTCTTCGCTCTCTTCTTTTACTTGTCTTGGCTTACCTCTATTTTTATGGTTTTTTTTCACTTCTTTCCTTCTTCCTTCATTGTTATTATTTTATTTTAAAAATTTCTTAGCTCTTAAAATTGTAAAAATGGTTTTATATTTTAAACAGGTAATTGCGCATGCGCATGCCCACAAATTCTCCACTTGGATTTTTTATTTATCAAAAATATTTTTTCTATCCACGATATCGCAGTATAACTATTACAGGATGTTGAAATAAACGTGATAGAAAATAAAAAGTATGGATGAAATCGATTGGTAATAGTAGGTGGGCTTGCATCGACGAGATTGTAGGTTCGATTAACTAGTTGTTTATGGCGGCGCGTTGTGATGTCGATTTTAGGGGTTATATAGGTACGTTGTTGTTACACGTTTGACAATAGAACGTTCGAAAGCGTTTAAATAAAATAAAATAGATAAAATAAAAAAAAAAAAAAAAGAAAATTAAAAAGGGTAAAAAATACGAGTAAAAAGTCCATTAACTCCAAAGCTTTGAGTTTTTCTTCCTTTTCATTTGAATTTCCTCTTTGTTCATCACTCGTATAATAAACTCGTGCTTTCATTGTCTATCTCTTTTCGTGAACTCGCCCCAGGTACATTCGTTGTCGCTATGGTAACAGGGGGTTAGAGCCGCCCCCGGCCACCAATCAGAGCTCTCGTGGCCGAGATGAGAGAAACGAGCGGCGAACGTTCTACCCTTTTCAACCTACCCTCTTCTCCCCTTTACATTCTCTTTCTCTCTTTTTCTCTATTCACTATTTCACTCAATGCCACTGCTGGCTGCACTTTCGCCCACGAATTTCACCCACTGAATGTTACTGGGCTGAGAGAAATAACCTTGTGTATAAGAGAGAAAGCAAACTCGTTGCCGGGCTGGCTGTGATTCTCGCTTGGGAGGAAATCTTGACCGGGCGTGCCCCGCATCCCCGATACTACCAACCTCTTGTGCTCTACTGTTTTTTCTTTTACTTCATCTTTATCTTTATACATTTTATTTTTATATTTTTTTTTACTTCTTCCTCTCCTCTTCTTCTTTTTCTTCTTCTTCTTATTCTTCTTCTTTCATTTTATATATAAGATCTTAAAGAATATATATCTTAGCGTGTTACTTCAACTGGGATTCAACACAAGTGCCAGCTATCTTACTCTATATAACCCTCTATAACTATTCCCAAGCGAGAAGTTTCTGCAATTGACATCTCGGAAATCTCGATATTCGATACCGATATTTTCAAATCACTTTGACTGATACGTTACTTTTTTTCTTCAATATGATTTATTATTTAAAAATTTTCCATTGATTGTCTCATAATTCTTCATTTATTTTTAGTTTACTTCAAATAAAATCGAAGATAAATTCAAAGATTAAATTCACTTTTTTTCCACGCTGACAACTTTATATTGACTTATTTCAAAAGTGACATCTATTTATATTAATACCCAAAAATACTGCAAGAAATTAATATTCCGTTTATTTGAATTGTCAATACCCAGGATATTTTATTTTATATTTATATAATTGTTATCGATTACATCGATTATTACTAAAAAAAAAAATAACAATTAAATATTAATAACATGAATTGTCAACTTTACCTAAAAATTATTCGAATTTATAAATTTTAAATTAGTAGACATTAAAAAGTCAGCAGTGTCTGATCGAAATTAGATTCTTCTACTTACGCAAACTAATAATCATTTTTTTTTAATCAGTCAAATTTACTTTTAAATATTAATAATTTTGTTTAATGAAATAAAAAAAAAAGTAAATTATTTAAGTAAATTACAGTAAAAGTAAAATAGGGAAGCTGGGGCATGACGGACACTCTGTAACTCCCCAAGAAACATAAATTTTATTTAAGTGTGAATGTAGCAGACGTCAGACAAATTAAAAATTATTAATAAATCGAGTAAATAATTAATAAAATAAAATTTTTAAAAAATGGGCATTTAAAAAATTTTCAAATTAATAAATGCATTTTTTATAAATATTATTTTTTAAATTATTTACTCTATTTATTTATAATTTTAAATTTGTTTGATGTCTGCTACATTCACACTCGTAAATTTGATGAAAAATAAATTTTTTTTTTTCCCAATTTTTGTCAAGCTCCGCACTATCGACAATTGGGAGTAAATTCGGAGTGATTACGGATTTTATTTCAATCCGCATTTACTCCGTCGCTCGGGATTTCGGTGTATTAAAAAAAATAAATCTGCATACGGAGTAAATAGAGAGTTTATTTTTTTAGTTAAGTGGTTTCGGAGTGATTGAAATTTCATTTCAATCTGTATTCACTCCGATTCGGAGTTTTACTATTAAAATAAACCCCTTTTAGGAGTGAATTTCACTTCAAGGGGATCAAATATATAAACAGTCATCCGCTTCGCATTTACTCCGCTAATTTTTTACAGTGCACTGAGTCACAACCTATGACTTTTTTATGAATTTAAAAATTTTCGGTTATAAAATAAAATTATCTTTCGAAATTTTTCATATCTATTATTAATTAATAAAATAATAATATTGTTTTTTTATTTAATTACAGGAGAAAAGCCTCACAAATGTCAAGTATGCGGCAAAGCGTTTTCTCAAAGCAGCAATCTGATAACTCATTCAAGAAAGCATACAGGTTACAAACCATTTGCTTGTGAGCTTTGCAATCGCGCATTTCAACGTAAAGTAGATCTCAGAAGACATCGGGAAACACAGCACGCCGAATTAGGCACATCTAACATGCCAACAGTTTCACACCGAGTCTCAATAGTCAATATCACTCAAAACAATATCGTTACGTCAAATTCATCGATGAGTCAGTAAATTTATAAATAATATAATTAAATAGATAATTATCACTGTATTATAAATCATTGCAATTAGTAAATAAAATAATAATATTAATAATAAATATAAATATGAATATAATAAATAAATTAAATGTCATTAAATTTTTAAATTTTATTGACAAGTGATCTTTTTAAAAATTATAGAAATAGTGTGAAACTTTGCTTTTTCCGATAACCAAAGACTAATTATATACTCCGAACTTTCTTATATCTTATTGATTATGATAAACAAAAAAGAAAGTATAAGAGATTAAAAAATTATATTTAAACTTAAGTATCAATATTAATTAATTCATTTTTAAAAATTAATATTGAAGTCAAAAATTTATATAATTAAATTTTATTTTCTCATTTTATAAATTGAGATAATTCTCGTACTGTAAAATATAACATACTTATAAAATAACATTTAAAAAATATATATAATGTACTAGTGAAAGTTACGTCAGAAGATAATGGTGTAAATATTTGATATATATCTTATAAATTAATTTAGTTCTATATATGTATAAATATAATAATTAGAATAATAATAATAATAATAATAATAATAATAATAATGACATATTCTGTACGCGGCATTAATATTATTAAATATATTAAAACTATAATTAATAAAATGCAAATATATATGTATAAATAACAAGTATAAATAATTATAAATATTAAAAATCTAAATAGTTAATATTAAAAAAGTATTGCGAGATAAATAGAAAAATTCCTTCCAGCTTTAAATTTATCTTTCCGCACCTAATTAATTATCTCGCCTACTAAATTTAAAAATTATAAAATAAGTCAAAATCTTATTATTGTTTTATTATTGATGATTATATTATTATTGTAATGAGTCTTCTTCGCTATTAATTATTAATTAATTATTATTGTCATCATTAATTATTATCATTATTATTGACAAAAATAAAAGCTGTTAAAATTTGTAAACATTATTTGTTTTAATATTCATACATATTATTAGACAATAATATATATATGTGTATATATATATATAGCGTTATTTTACCTCAGAAATTTTTTTTAACTTCTTTACCCTCCCCCCCAAGCCTCTACATCTATTTATTTTTTCCTCCACTCACGAGCTTTGAGGTAATTTTTATGCACATAAATTTTCCAGCTCTGTATTAAAGCTTGAGAATTTGCATAGAGAAATATATTCCATAAATTTTCATGAAGCTTTTTTTCATAATGCGAATTAAATTCGTGAAAGAAGGTAGAAAAATTTTTCATACATTCTATTTAATATTTAAACTTGCATTTAAACTTTTCGTATATATATTTTATATTTTTTTTATTCAATCATTGTTTAATCATTTTTTTACTGATATATATTATCATAAATATGAGGTGTCAATATTTTTAAAATAAATTACTTGGATTTAAAAATTAAAATAAAAAATAATAAATAAGTAAATAAATTAATAAGACAAGAGGAAAAAAATGAAAAGGGAAAAAACGAAATGAGAAAGGGAATAAATGACGATGGCAGTAGTTACTAGTTAGGCAAACTGCCCCATCGTTAACGATCCAATATGTTTTCGCTCCCTAGTATGTAGAGACGCCAGTGGAAAAGCTTGACGATGAGACGAAACGATCTTAGGCTACAGACTAGCAAAGCAATGTTATATACACCCCTTATATAGATTTAACTCGCCCTTTTCACTTTGTACAAAGTACATTTAACGTCGAATGATATTTTTAGTCTCATTTTCTCAAGTAGTTTGAGATTTTCCAGTTTATTCGCTCGTATGTGTCTTAGTCTCAGAGGAGAGGAAAGGAGACAAGTATTTGATACACGACGCTTACGATAGAGGGAGTAAACAGCACTCAGATGAGATAAAGTAGTACAAATA
Source organism: Microplitis demolitor (assembly GCF_026212275.2). Taxonomy (NCBI): domain Eukaryota; kingdom Metazoa; phylum Arthropoda; class Insecta; order Hymenoptera; family Braconidae; genus Microplitis; species Microplitis demolitor. Next base: position 19,072,725 of record NC_068548.1, read on the forward strand.
GAGTTTGTCGAGTTGAAGAAGAAGAGGATTAGATGGGAAAAGTTTTATCTTTACTTGAGAGAAGGAGTTTGAGATAACTGGTTAGGTAGATGGCGTGGCAAGTTGTACCACGACACACAATGACCCACGCGCGCTACCAACAGGGCAGATTGGACAGTTATTGCATTCTGGGTAAGATTAATTGAGCTGAGAGTATGCTATATACCAGAAAAGCCAAGTAGATCATGTTTTTCTCTCTCACTTGCGCTCTATACCCTAAATTGTCTGTATATATGTCTGTCTTTGTCTGCTAGCGGTAGTATGTACTTACTACTATAACCCAGTAGAGTTAACCCACTGCTATCTCCGGATGTTTTCGAAGCTATGCAGTTGGTTAGGGAACCAAGACACGACATAGTAGACTGAAACGACTGATGATTAACTACTTCGTACGGGGGGAATCAATCCAAACCCTCGACTTATAATCATCACTTGGCATTGATAGTAATTGAGATGAGAGTTATTAAATAACTTTGGTTAAAGTGATTAACTTTTATTATTTTTACTCAATATACTTGGATTTTATTAGTTTGCTTTATTGTTTTAGATATTTATTATATTTCATTAGCGACTTGTACACAAATATAATGATTTTATTTTTTTTTATAAATATTCTATTTATTATTTTGAGTTTGTTTTGTAGCCTAATTAATAACTACTGTTAAATATTTTTTTAAGTTATTTAGTAAAGGAAAATATCCTTTAATGTTGAATTTATAAATTTCACTCAAATTCGGAAAAAATTAAAAAAATGATAATTTTTGTTAAAGACGAAGCTCTGAGATTAGAAGTTATGCAAAAGTGAAGACATTTCATATCTTTCAAATTTTTTGTCCTCGATTTTTTTGACAAATTTTGAGTTCTTTGCGTCTTCAAAAAAAGTTTTAGGAGTTTGGAACTAATTACATACCAGAATTCATTGATAGAATAATTTCAACGTTATTTCAAAAATTTACACACACACCAAGGACCTCAAAAAGTCGACAACTGATGAAAACTCGATTTTCGACGATGGAACTGAAAGCAATAACATCCCAAGTTTTCGGTAATTCGCTGAATTGTACCTTTTGAAACTTAATTTTCCTCTAAATTTGTTAGCTTTATTTCGTCTATCATCAAATTTGTATTTTATTGAAAAAATATGATAGAATGTGTTGATTGTGCAATGTTTTAGTAATTACTGATTGATACCACGAGAATCTCCCAATTGGATGCCAGGCTTTTATTTAATAGCATGACAATTGTTGCATTTCTTGATCATTTTTTTTACTGTTGGCCACCTCTTTGGAAGCAGCGTTCAACATTCTGACTAAAATTTCAATGATTTTTTATATTTTTCACACCAGTATTGTTTTTATCACTAAAATTTGACCAGCTATCAATGAAAGAATTGTCAATAAAAAAAAGTATAATAACACACTTTTAGAAGTTACGAAAGAATCGATAGGCTGAATAAAGAAATTTTAAATTATAAATATCTTGTGGGTACACATACTATGAAAAATATTTCTATAAATTTGTATTTTATCAATTAGTTGGTGAATTAACAGCAAATTGGACGCTAATGATTAAATAAGTTGCCATTGTACCAGTAATCTAAAAATAACATTATTTTAGAACATGTTTCTTAAATAATTAATGAATTGATCACAAAAATAATAAATACAACTCACAATTGATAACAGCGTACGATCTATGGGTATAATATCGCAAGCACTTATTTTAATCTTCAAATACCAAAGATCACTCGAAAATTTGGATAACTGAAATTCAAAAAATTATTTATCGTTTTAATTTAATTTATAAATTATTAATTATTATAATAAAAAATTTATTTACTGTATTTTTTATTTTCTCGTCCATGGAATCCTGATCCGTCAGAATATTTATTATTTTTCTGAGTTTTATGTTCTAAAATCAAAAACAATGTCAAAAATTCCCATAACAAAAAATATATATATTTATATATGTCACATATATGCATATTTGCCCGGATATATATATTTTTTCATGTGGGTTAAGAAATTCATTTGATAAATCGTTACCAGAGTTTTAAACGTTCGTGATTCAAAAATTAAAAATTAATTTTTATGTACACGGAGAGAAAATTATGGTAACAGTTACAATATATTATGGGAATGGTTCCCATAATGCATGGTAACCGGTTTTTTTTAAATGCTGATTATAGGAACGGCACCCATGTATATTATGGTAATCATTCCTATAATTATGGGTATAATTCCCATATGGTATCGGAATAGTTCCTATAGAATTATGGTCATCGTTACCATGTAACTATGATAATGGTTACCATAATATTATGGCAACGATTACCATAATATCATGGTAATAATTTCCATACATTATGGGAATGATTACCATAATATTATAGAAATAGTTACCATAATATATAGGGATTATTCCCATATACACTTAGGAACCATTACAATGTAGTTATAGGATTGGTTACTATTTGCTTATGGGAACTATTCCTATGAGTATGGTAACCATTACCATGATTCTTTCACATGCGATATGGGAACTGTTACCATAATGATAGGACTTGTTCCCATACTTATGGGAACTTTCCCAGGAAGTATGGGTCTACATCCCATAATCCCAAATAATCATTACCATAACGGTATGGGATGATATTTCATAAACGTACTAGGAACAGTAACCATAATTTTCTCTCCGTGTAATAAAAAATAAATTTTTCGATCATTGTTCATAATACTTTTGAATACTACACGTCAAATATATTAATTAAATTTTTGTTATTAAATAATACATACCTTGCAAAGTATAGATTTATTTGATCAAATTGCCTTACCTGGTTCATCACTGTGGTAACATTCGAAGTTAATGCTATAAATAGACTAATAGTCCATGACATACGTGTTCCATTTAAATACCATTTAATGTCTATATCTAATATCCCGAGCGCCGACAAAATAGTAATGTACACATTAGCTATAGTTTTTACTCCAAAACAAAAAATTCCAATCAAAATGGGTATTCCATAGAAATCAGTAATATCCTGACAAATTTTCCATAATACCATGTAAGCATACTTAAGATTGTTAATATCATTAAAAATAGATTCACGCGACGGTAAATTTTGTGTGACATATGATACTTCTGTGCGAGATTCATTCGACAATAAATATGCCAATCTCGAAATAGTCGAATTTATACTTTCAAATCTCTTTTTAACTTGAATGAGTAGCTGAACGTATTGTATGATTACTGCACCACTAATGAACGCTGGTATATTTTCAAAAAATACGCTTATCGATGGAAAGTAGTACAGGCTCATTATTACAACGCAAGTAGATGTAAAAAAACATCCAATAAATATTAAATTATTGGTGTAGTCATTCTCCATTTCATAACTTACGCACTTGTTTAATATTTCATCGACATTTTTGATTCGATCGTTAACACTTATCAACAGTTTTTGCCGACTTACATAAATAAGTGGTAGTAAGCTTGTACTCAATAATGTTAAATATAAAAATCCTAGTATCACTGATGCTGATACTGAGTTAGAAAAAGCATTAACTAGTTTTTTACCGAATAGTTTGTAAAGACTTAACGATGAAAAACCTATAAATAGTAAAATATTATAACATGATCCAATGTATGAGAAATTCCATTTAAAATTTTGATTTTTAACTCCGCGGTTTTTGCTAAATATCTTTGAAATATCCATAGTCCACGGTGATATTCCAACTATTTTAAAAGAAATGTGTTGGATCAATATGATAAATCGGTGAAACATTGAATAATCTTGACAATGGTTTGAATTTTTTTTTAATCTGTTCCAATTTAGTCGTTCCATTATTCGATTTGTGTTTTAGTTCATTTATTTTCAGACCAACGTGTTTATTTTGCGGTGTCACGATTCTTACTGACGATTAGCACGAGAATAATGTTTGATTCTTGTTTTAGATAATACTTTTTTCTGTAATTATTGCAGTTGTTTTTTTTATGCAGCTGATAATTTTAATAAGTTAGCCTAGAAATTGCATGTAAATTTAAAAACGGATTTACGTCCATATGAGAATAATTACGGTTATTAATTATTGAAAATATAATTGTTGTATATATACATGAAGATAATAAAAGGAATATACATTTGTACACGCAGTAGAATTTTTAAATATTATAATTAATGAGAATAGACACTAACTGCACGAATCGAATGATAATAACGAGATTATAATTTGAACTTGAAAATATTGAAAAAAAACTGAAAACGGTTGACCCTGCGGGCCAGTTTTAAAATTTCTCGCTGTTTTTGAGCTTAATGAGAAAAGTTATTTTTTGCTTTGAACTATGAAAATTCAAAAAGTCAAAAATAAATAATGAAACAAACATGGACTCAGACATTATTTTGAAATGATACTGAAGTTAGCCGACGTCCAATAATTTTTTGATTTTTTTTTAAACAGAAAATTATAAAAAAAAAATATTTGAAAAAGTTGCACCTATAGTTTTTTAAATTTTCTACATGTGCATTTTTTTTTTTTTTTTTTTTTATTTGATTTATTGAAAAAAAAAATCAGAAAATTTTTAATTGCCTGTTAACTTCAGGGTCATATTTATAAAAGTGTCAGAATAGCTTCCTAAGACCTTAAAACATTGACATCTGATACGACAAGTCGATTTTTAAAAATCAGGGTGAAAATAATAACTTCCCGAATTTTTCGAAAATCGATGATTTTCTTAGCGGGAAATAAAAAAAAATCGGTTAATAAGTATGAAAATCGATCATGTTCCATATAATCGATATTTCTTTACTTTCATTTTGCTCAAAATAAAAAAATTCAACTTTACTATGATATAAATTATTTCTAAAATTTATTTAAATTAGTCTAATAAAAAAAAAAGTTCATAAAAAGCCATATGTCATTTATTTTTTAATGTTCATGCCCATATATTTATATATACATAAGTATATATAATAAAAGAAAGTCTTATAGAACCATAAAAAGACAAGCGCGTTTTAGAGCATATATACAAGACAAGAACGATATGCCTTATGTCTATTAAGGTATTCACGACCCCTTGGAGGCCGTCCCTTTTTTTTGAAATATAACCCTTGGTTCATACACCACGCTTGCATATACATCGCATCTAACCGCTCTTATTCTTTTTATTTTTCATCTCGTACTAGTGTTTCTGTGCAGCTAAAAATATGGAAAAAAAAAAAAAAAAAAAAAAAAAAAAAAAATAGTATCTCAATAGCGGGAAAGAGTATACGCGACATGAGTAGATAATAGAACTGCCAGTATAACCAACTTCACCACGCGGTTCGTGTTATTTACAATCTTTGAAGCTATATGACATATTACAATAAGCTGTTTTCTTGTATTTTCACTTTCTATATTCCGTTTAATTTTATTTCTTTCACTAAATTAGTTACAGTCAAATATAACAAAAAAAGTAAGCCAACTTTAACGTCGTTTCGATTTTAAAAATCGTTTTTTCGACATGTGTTTAGATTTCAAAGTCTGAGAAAACTTGGAAAGCTTATAGACAGCCTGAAATTATATGACTGGCATCATATACCTTTAATAGTCTGTCGTATTTGCTTTTTCTTTTATTTTTAATATATATGTATATATATAAATACACATAAATTTATCGCAATATCCCTTGGGATGCACCCAACTCGAGTTTCAATATGAACGACACATCCTCGTGAGTAATGTACTTTCCCGTGTCAACGCGGTGTGGGGGATTAGAAAACCGTAACGGACTTGAAGCTTTATTTACACGCTCCGTTTGCATTCAATCTCATGAAATTTTAGTTTGTACTGAAGTTATCAAATTAATTGTTTTTATTTGCGTTATTAATTTTTACTTTTACGTAATTCAATTCTTAATTTCATATATAAGATTTTTTTAAGAAAGTTCAAACACTGCACAGAGAAAGAAAAATAGTAAGCTCTCCTATATTATATGATCATTTTTTCTATATCTATGTTTACTCCTGTACTGAGAAAAAATCTTTCTTATGTGAAATTTTATGATTTCGTATTTGCGCGGGGATATTTTGGACATTAACGCAAATTGAAATAAAAATTTCGAAAACAAGTTAAAAATTAACATTTAGAATGACTATACGAATAAGAAATTATTATGGCTATAGTAATTTTGACTATATTTTACAATCAAATTTTTCTTAAGAAAATATTTTTATGTCATTAGAAAACATATCCCTGTAAAATGTCAGAAATCATAATAATTTTTTTGTTAAGTGCTTATAATATAAGAAAAGTACTAAGTTAGATTGAAAATAATTTTTTTACGATGGACAAATTTACTACTCATAATATTAGTAAATTTTGATAATTATCATGAAATATTATATTTTACAGAAATATAAATTTCGTAAAGAATCATTTGAAAAATCAGGATACCGGCATCTTTTTGTTTGGATAATATTATAACAATTCCTGATTAGACAAAGTTAATAAAAACAAAATATAATATTTATAACAAGTATGAAATTAATCTCAAAATATGAAGTATACACTGTGAAAAATTTCCAACAAATTTTACTATGGGTGCATTGTAACCCCGGACCATAAGAAAACTGATATGAAATTTACAAGTGTCCCATAGTAAACAGTATGCGCAGACGATACGATTGGGACCTATGCGCATACGTTTACTATGGGACACTTGTAAATTTTGTACCAGTTTTCTTATGGTCCGGGGTTACAATGCACCCATAGTAAAATTTAGTGGAAATTTTTCACAGTGTAGGATTTCTTGGCGCCAGAAATATTTTGCATTATGAATTGAAGACAAAAATTTTCTTAGTACTCAAAAAATCTTTAGCGCAGGAATTTTTTTCTCGCTTAAAAAAAATTTTTACTCGCCCCAAGTAAAATTTGTTTTCAATTTATAATTCAAATAATTTATAAGACAAGTAGAAATTTTCCTGAGGCGAGTAAAACTTTTTGTAAAATAGAGCCAATTATCTGATGATTTATTTGTCACACTATTATTTAAAATAGCGTAAGGTTTTCAAATTTCATTTTAATAATATTAAACTTTTATTGGCTCATGTACAGCAAAAGGTTATTAATTAAAGAGATGTATAATTAATTGATTAATATCAATGCTAAAATGATTTCTAGTGACACTTGGTCACGCCTTGCTGATTTATGAGATATATAATTTAGTAAAACATATATTTTTGGGCGAGCTCTTTAATGACTGACAAACATACAGCTATAATATAATAGTATATTTAATTATAATATTATCTCCTGTTATCTTGACATATTTATACTTGACAGCGATATAAAGTGTTGAAATGGAAATAAATGTCTATGTCAAAAAAATAATAGTATAAATTCAATAAATTATAATAATTTTTCTTTTATGCAAAATAGTGATTTTATTTTTCCGTAATTTAATTAAATTCGGAATTAATTTTCCGTAACAACTGAATTTGAAATGTGACGTCAAAATCATTTAGTATAATTGATGATATCATTGAGTACGATTTTGATAAAGCACAAAAGTGATTAGGAATTCGCCGATTGAATTTAATAAATTATATAATCAACAATCATGAAATAATTACAGTATAGAGATTTATAGATTGAAAATTGAACAATTAATTAATTAATTAATTAATTATTATTTTAATTAGCTTAATTATGGGTTTTATTTTATTACAACATTACTAATAAAATATTTTAAATTATCAAATAATAAAAAATTTAAGTATCATAAATTAGGTTTATTATTTAAATATGAATATTTTAATTTATTAATTTAATTAAAATATTTTTATCTAGGAATAGAAATTTTTTTGACACATATCTCAATAAGGCATTGAATTTAGTTATAAAAATTGTATAATAGAAAGAAATGAAAAAAAAAAAAAAAATGAAAAATAAAATTGTTATTTGTTGAAAGAATATAAAAACAGAGTTGTTGGGAATTGAAATCTCACTGGGATAAAATAGGCGTGACGAGTTGATTCGTTATAACTCGTTATACTCGTTGGTATAGTATTGTGTTGAGTCTCATCACACGTTATATTTCGAGTCATACACAAGGATTTTCCGCGTCAAGCGCTCATCATATCACCCAGCCTCTATCTAGTTATTTTCATATATATGTATATATATGAAGGTTGGTAGTGTGGATTAAAAACAGCGTCAATTTTCAATTATTACCCGCAGTATGTGAACGACTATGAAGTCATAAACGTGAAAAACAGGGCTAATAGAATTTTTTAGAAGGAGATTATTTTTGCCAATTTTGATGCACTCATCTAACTTTATAATTCTTTTTCTTGTTATTTTTCTTCCTCTTTCTTCCACACACACGCTCTTTTTTCTTTACTATTTATACCTATCCAAAAGCTACACAACAGGACAATTTTTGCATCACACCAGTGTTTATATGTTATGATCAGACAAGATAAAAGAGTTTTAATTCATTATTTTTCATTTTTATTTTTTCATTACTTTTTTATACCTTTTTTTTTGTCAACGTAATACGACTTTGACAATTTAAACACGACTAGCTAACAGAAAAATTAACTTTCTGTTGAATGTGACAGCTATGGAAAATTATTGTTAGAATTGTTTTGTACGTGTAATCACTTTTACAAAAAATTTCATTTATTAATTTTTTTTTTATTTGAATTTTTGATATTTTAAATTTTCAAAATTCAACGTTTTTTAAACTTAAAAATTCAAGACAAAAATCCTTACATATCCTATGATACTGAAAGTAGCCGACACCAAATAATTTTTGAATTTTTTAAAAAATGATCAATTATAAAGAAAAAAACATTTTTAAAATTGCACCTGCAGCTTTTTTAATTTTCTACATGTGCATATTATTTTTTTTTGCAATTGATTTGTTGAAAAAAAAAAATTCAAAAATTGCTAATTGTTTGCTAACTTCAGGATCATCATATCTTAATATTATTAAAATATGCTTTAATGAAAAACGTTCAAAAATAGTTCAAAATCAGTTTTTTCTGAACGTATATTGCACTGAAAAATTTTAATTTGTAGTATTAAGTCAGTTATTTTTATATATATATATTTTCAGAAGTTTAAAAATCGTTTAAAAAAAGTCCGTCATTATGTCAGGTTTTGAAGTTTAGAATAGTCAAAAATTTTTGAACTTTTTTTCAACGATTTTTTTCTACAGAGAAAACTTGAGTAAGGTAAAAAGACTTAGTACCTGATCAGGTAACTCGTACCCGATCACTCCATGTATTTGTAAATATCTACATAGTAAAATTTATCATATATAAATATATAAAGACATGAGTGATCGGGTACTAGTTCCCTAATCGGGTACTGGGTCTCTTATCTTACATTTTTTTTGAGTTTTGATTCACAATACGAACAATTAAATTATTTAAAAATATTATTAGTATTTTTTATGGTTTAGTAATAAATTAATTTTTTTTTTGTTAAAAATGATGTTTTGGTTTTTTGGTAAATAAAATTCTGTCAAGCATTTTAAAGTGAAATATTGAAGGAATATATATATTTTTTTATTTCAAACAGAAGTAGCTTGAAAAAACAGGGTTAAAATAAATAGCCAAACGAGTAAAGAAATTCTTGAGAATAAAACAAATAGCATTGTAGAAGTGAAAGGGCTCGTAGCACGCGCCAATGCGATCAGTCAAGAAGTACCTCGTGGTCTGTTTTGTTGGCCACAAAGCTAATAAAAACTTAGATCGATTACCTTTACAATTGTAAACTTGTCTTGTTGTTTAATGGTATTTTTATTTTAACGTTCCGCATTAAAAAAAATAGTAATCATCAATAAATAAGATCATTATTGAATAAAAATAATAATAAAAAAACTAACAACTAAATCATTCAACAAATCATTAAAGTACCCAAGAGATTGTCCGTTGATGATACTCATAAATAAATAATGTGTCGTGTCGACGATCGTTTTCACAAGAGTGATTATTCGTCGGTTAGTAGACTCGTCGTTTCCACGACACAGGGAATGGACCCCTAAGGACTAAAGGATCCTTCGACGAACAACCTTTATATACAGTCTATCTCATTCGACTTGCATCATTGATGAAACGATCTTGCCTTCTAAATATATATATATATTCTATACTACTATTTCTCCTCATCTGTCCCTTATTTTTGTTATTAGTTTATTCCTTATCAATGGCTCTATTGACTTATTTTAAACTCGATACCTTTAATTTTATTTAAATTTTTATTCTCAAGGCGTATTCGAACGAGCGATTAACTTTTGCATGTTAAACAAAATTTTAAAAGAAGACAAAAAACGTTAAGTTTAAGACATTAAGAAAGAAGGCATTATTGCGTGATCTCTCGAGACTATTTTTCCATTTCCCTTAGGTTAGCTTTAACTTAAAGTCGATTCTATATACTCACTACTGTTGAAGAAAATGAGATGGGTGACGGGACCACGTAGCGTCGTAACTCAGTTTCTACGGTATCTTCTCGATCGACGGGCAAGAATACTTTATGCGAAACGTTTCGACGTCACCGCCACTTCGACAACCGATAGAATAAGAGGATGAGAAAGTGGGTAATGGTAAAGTAAGAGGAGGGGGAAGAAGACGATGAAAAAAAAAGAATAAGAAGAAAAAAAGAAGTTGAGGTGGAGCAAAACTTTAAGTATTCTACGCGTCGTGCAGACCAAAACTCAACGAGGGACGCTTCTTATACAAGATGGAGGATATAGATGGACTTTTAGCCTCATACCACTTACAACCCTATCGCTACTGATACAGCCACAACTATCGATAGCTATAGATATTAAAATATCCATGTCGCAACCAAAAACATTTTACTTCTTATTGGTTATGTATTGCAATGCACTTGTATATATACCCGTGACATCGATGTTAGACATTTTTCACATAAATTTTTTATCTCTGAAGAGAGCTGTACAGTTGTTACGTTTCATCGAAATGAGAAGAAGGGTTGAAAAATAAATATGGTATCGGATATGATATCGATATTTAAACGATTCAAGAAAAACAAATATTTTCAGTGATAATTCTCTGAGTACCGGTATATTTTTTACGATAAATATATTCTAGATCAAATTAGATTTTTTTTAAATTTGATTACTGTATTAAATGATTCTAAAAATGGTGTAAGTCTACGTGGTGTCGAGTTTTAGACTTTGTGTTAATAATTAACTCCTGATACATCGTTAAAATAATTTAAATGACGGTGTTACTACTTTTTCTAGGACCGATCGCTATTTAAAATAAATTAAATCGATTAAGAGATTTACAGAAAAATAGTAAATTGTAATGCCAATATTATTCCGATCAATTGAACTAATATAATTTACTAATTATAATATTATTACACCGCGAAATAACACCGGTACATCGGTGTAAGTCCAGAATTTTCACCCCCTGCTAACGTTCAGATTGAGTTTATTAAAACGCCGCTCATTGTAAAGTGCAATAAAAATTTTGGAATTTAGTGACCAACTACATGCGAATTTGCAGTTACATTTTAAGTATAATTTCAACTTTGATAAATATCTACAACATCATTTTTTTTTACTTTAGGTAATAGTTTCATTCTAATAGAATAAATTCTATAATTCACGGAAAAAAATGATTGACAATAATTGTAGTTAAACTTCTAATTATTTATGTTATGTTCAATAACTAATGTCATTTCAATCAGTAAAATTATGATTTTAATGTTTAAACTGCTATAATTAACAGCTAATAGTTGAAATATACTGCTTGAATATTTAAAATTACTACTTAAACCTTAAAAAACTACAAGAGACTTGTCAAAAAAATGCATCTGTTATTAATTTCTTACGTTCTACTCAGTAATATTTACTGAGATTCGGTCTAGGTGCGCTGTTGACGAGAATCTCAGTAATATTTATCAATATTTTTTCTCCGTGTAATAATTGATGAAAAAGAATTAATTTATCACTTTTTTTTTTAAATCCAAAATAATTTTTTTGAATTGTAATAATGACAAAAAATTATTTTAATAATTTATTAACTAAATGACAAAACATTATCTCTAATTAATTGATAAGGATCCTGTCATATTTGATTACATTTTTAAAGAACGAAAAGTAATAAAAGAAACCCACGAAATTTCTTCTTTTTTTTTACTATTGTATGGCAAAAACTCGTAGAATTTAATGTTTCTAAGTGTAGATATTATGGGCATCTACAGTTGCAACCGCTCAGATAGCTATTTCGTCCGCAACTTGACGTAAACTTCAGCTGAAACGATGTCAACGTTTCGGCAACTCGTTGGCGAACGCAACAGTTGATAGCAACTTGTTACCAAGTTCTAATGCAATAGTTAGGCAAGTAAAAAGTTGCCAACGACTTGATGGAAACTTTATTTGTCAAATTGCCATCATATTATGGCTGTAGATTGTCACCAATTTTCTGAGAAAGTTATAGTCAATTTGTAGCCAATAGCTGGATAATCAAATGTTATCCTCAACTTGACGGCACTTGATCTGAGCAAATTTAAAAAATTCCAAATGAGCTTTTACCATCAACTGTGCGTGATAAAATCGTTCCCCGAATAACCGCACCCTGATAGCCAAGCTAGCGACAACCTACTGCACCAACTTGTCATCAAGTTGGCTGCAAAAATTGGCATTTTCATGAGTTGTCGGTAACCATAGAGAATAGAGACTGTCTCTATTCTCCATGCCGGTAACTTTCTGAGATAGTTCGTGGTTTAAGTTGGCATTCCATTATAATTGACGCAAAGTAGCTGTTAATTTATTCAGAAAGTTGCCCACAGGTTGCGGCAGTAGATTGTCGCCAATTTTCTAGGAAAGTCGATAATAACTTGTAGTCAACAATTACAAAAGCTGAAAATTGTCGTCAAATTGTAGTCAACTTGATCGTAACTAATTGACACCAACTTTCTGACCATAAATTCTTGCTATCAGGGCAGTTTATCCGCAACAGCTCGACTTGACAAAATGACTATCTGGGATGATGATAACAAAAAAAAAACTAAACTCTTTTCATTCTACTTCTTGAAAACTTGTTCAAAGGGCCTTTGATTGGAAGTATCGAAACTTCTGCTTCGATTTTAATTAGAGTTAACTTTGACCAACATAAAAAAATTTTCAACCCATATATATAAACAAAAAATTTCTTGATTTCTGGCAAATTTGGCCCTCATCATTTTACTTTTTCATAATAATATTTAAAAAATGACATGTGTATGTCATATTTTTTTTTTAAACTAATTAAACCCCTGAATAAGAATCAATAATAACCGGATGACCAGGAATAAAAAACTAAAACTTGTAGTATAAACTCAGAAAACTTTGACAGAAAAATATAAAATAAATTATATAGGAAAGACAATAAAAAGTCAGACATAAATGGGAGCATAATTTTGACTCGAGTCTGAAGGCATTGAATGATAATTATAATAATAAATTAATGAAAAAAAATATCCATGCAAAAAGTCACTCACCACGCCAAGAAATATCCAGAGCCGCAGACAATTCTTTCAATTTCTGTAAAATCAAAAAAAAAAAAAAAATAACTTAACAAATAGATTCGTTAATTAAGTTAATAATGTTTTTATATAAATTATTCAGTTTTATTGATGATAAAAATAATTTACCTTAGCGGACGTTTTTCTCTTTTTCCAGCAACCGGAACTAACGGCTCAAGGTGCATGATGATCACATGGAATAAAATCACGGCTTTCGTTTTCACTGTACCCTCTATTTTATTATTTATATAGTCAACTGATGGACATATTCGCAATGGCTATAAAAATTTACAGATAAATTTTAATAGAAAGTAATCTTACAACATTTTAGAACTTAACGAAAAATTTTTACTAAATATCTTACCAAAAACACTATTTATTTTTCTAATAATTGGCATTTGGTTATCAGATTAATAATCCTTTGTTTTAATCTTCGACAAATGATTTTAAATAATGTCACTAGTCAAGACCTGTAATTTGATATTGATTTATTCAAATTAATATTTAAAGAAACGTAAGGCTATTTTTCAATATTAAATCAGTTAGAAAGAAAAATGTTGATGAAAGTATTTAAATAATTTCTCTTATAATAAATGAAAAACAAAATTTGAATTATTTACCTCTTTTTAGCCTACAAAAAAAATCTTGATTACATCGTCTTCTTCTAATAGAGCTCGTCATTAAAATTATTGTTACTGATACTTTTATTGATAAAAATAATTCTTCATCAAATAATTAAAGTATTTGATTATTACTTTAAAATCTTGAATGATAAGCTAAAAATTACAAATAAATACATTGATCGCAGATCTTTATTAAGCAGAAATAATTTTTTTATTGATAAATACAAAAAAAATTAAATACCGGAAATGATTTTTGGAGAAACAGAAGCAATGGGACAGCTGATTTAAATCTTCATTGTCAATCACAGTAGTTATTACTCTTGTTAATATTGTCAATAAATAGTTTCTTCTTGAGTTGAAATCTGGATTAAAACTGAGATTTTTGGTACAAACTCGACTAGTTTGAAAATTATATTTAAAGTGAAATGTAAGATAAAAGTCACGAATGCTAGACTAAAAATTGAATTGTCCTGGTCTATTAATTATTTTTTTTTTTTTTTTTTTAGGTATTTAAATTAGAGCTTTGCAGATAATTAAGCTGATATCTGAGCTTAGATTAAAATAATTTGTAATCAAATTTATTTTGGGTGGGGACTCGGACAGTTTCAGTTAATTATTAAAAAAAAAAAATATTAGACAACAATATAAGCCTTCATCTTCGTCTCGAGTCAAAAAATAAATAAACATAATCCTTAATTTATCAGACAAATATACCATGCGAAAAATTACTCACCACGCTGAGAAATATCCTGACCAGCAGACAATTCTTTCAATTTCTGTAAAAACAAAAATAATCATTGTTGGTAATTTTTGAAATTAATTAATATTTGAACAGGTTTTCATTGAAGTCAAAAAAAAAATTACCTCAGCGGACGTATTTCTGCGCTCTCTGCAACCGGAACCAGCACAAGAGATGTATATTGATGAAGATCATTTGGACAATTATACTGTATCAATCTCCAACTCGGAATTTTTTGTTTATTGCCTTAGCAAAATCATTTTCGCGCGATCTGAAAATTTTATGGAAAATAATTGATTAGTAATAAATAAAAATTTTTAGTCGGTAGCAAAATATTTAAAATAATGGAAAATAATTTTTTTTTATTTTGCCACAGTTATAATGAATACAAATTATTAATTTAGATAAATGAGGTAAAATAATTAAATGATTAACTCTTACCGAGACAGAATAGCGGTCTTGAATTTCATTAGTCAGGAGCTAACGTTCAATTTTAGAATTTGAATTTTTTTCTCCGCAGCCATCTTTATTAATAACAATTAAAACTCAGGCACAAAAATCCCTCGTTTAATTTTCAAAAAATATATATGTGGACAATTTCATCATGATCTGTAAAATAATTATAATTTTCTAATTAATTATACAAAATAAATATTTTCCACAAACTGAAGTCAACATTTCCTAACAGCAATATTAAGTGAATTAAAATTCTTAGTTCAACAAAAAATGTTAATTACAATAATTTATGCTCAATCATTCAAATCATTGGTCAAATGACAATCCAAAATAAAAATATCAATTAATTACTAAAATGTTAATTGAGAAAATAATTTTAAAAAATTGTTTCTGGTCATTGGTAAAACCAGATACTGAAATAAGCCGACATCTAATAATTTTTGAATTTTTATAAAAACTATAAAAAAAAAAATATTTTAAAAAATTACACCAATGGTTTTTTAAATTTTCTATAAGTGCATTATTTTTTTGTAATTGATTTGTTAGAAAAAAAATTCAAAAATTGTTGTCTTCTAACTTCCTGATCATCAAACCGGAGCTATTTTAGACGTTACATTTTATTTATTACTAAACGAATATTTATTTAAAATTATTATTTCAGATTGATCATTATGCCTTTAGAAAGCTAATGAGTAATTATTTGCTTGTCGATGCCACGAATAACAAATAAAATAAATTAATTAATGCAACTTACATGAGAGATGATTGTTGAGCAGCAGACATGACAGTTTTAGAACAAAGGCTGACTCCTGGCTGTTTGAAATCGCACAGACGCAAGGCAGCGACGGCGACTTTTGAAACTATGGCGCTAGTGTTTAATTTTAAAATTTGAAATTATTTTAAGCGGCCATTTCTTTAGTCACAAAATTTTTCATGAGTATGGAGATCCAATATCTTCATCTCCAGTGAATATTTTTTTAAAACTATTCATATTCTTAACCTGAAGTATAATTAAAATATGTTAATTAATGTAATCTAAGACGATATTTAATTAAATAAATTTCCTAGCTTGAACCAAATTATTAAATTTTATTGTTCTAAAACTTCATTTGTTTTAAAAAAATTCGTCACTCAAACGGTTCCGAGTTTAAATATATTTTTAAAAAATTTGAACTCAAAATCACCCGGAAAATGTCGAATTTTCTCATTTATTTAGGAAAGAAATCACAGAATTATTTGAAATGGTTCATTTCCCTCTGCTTTTTCTTAATCTTACAATTAAATACTTACAAAAATAAATTACTTACACTGTAACACTGATAATTAGAAGACTTGTTACCCTCAACCATTGATTGGAAATAGTAAAAAAATTATATTACAAAATTAAAAATACTGAAAAATTCAAAAGTGGGAAAAAAAATTTTTTTCACTAATTTCTGAATAACAAAAACTCGTTGAAAATTGTCAAACTGATGATAAATAATATTTAAACTTTCTGTTACATCAATAATGATGAATACAAATAAGTTAAATTGATTTGAAATAATACTTTTCAACGACAACCAACGCCAAGATCCAAATATCGTAACACTTGGCGTAAACTAATTTAATTGTTTTCAAACTTATAATTAAAGTACAAAGAAAATTATTGTCACTAAATATTTCCCGGATTTCAAAGAATGTTTTTATGCACAAGTTTTAATTAATTATGAAATAAAAATAGTTTATTTCTTAATTAAATCGCGAACTCGAGATAACGCGTCACTATCATGGCGGTGAAATAAAATTCGAGGTGACTCAGGCGCTGCCGTGGCGACTGTTGGAACCCACAAGCGCAGTAGAGAGCAGCTTTGCTGTTACGCGACGCAGGTCTAGAACTCAGCCTCCCGCTTGAGTGTGTCGACAGTTAACTCTACACTTCACTAAAATAATCAGTTTATTAATCACATAACTCAGTATTATCTGTCTAATTATTTTAAACAAATTCTTAAGTAACCATCACACAGTTTTAAATAATAAATAGTCTCAGAGAGCGTAAGCTTTCGAATAAATTAAATTCAGTGCCGGCTTTTGACTTTCGCGTCGTGTTGTACGATAGGTTCGTTGTCGGTTAAATACACGAATAAAAGTAATTCAATGCCCGAGTTTAATTAAAATTATTATTTTCAAATAATATTTAGATATTGTATTTTATTAGTCGTAGTAGTTTTATTTTTTTAGCGTGTGTTTAGGTTATTAATTTGTGAGTGTTTGCGACAGACCGGCTTGCAGTAAAAATGGCGGCAAAAGTAAGTTGATTTTAAAAGTCTAAAAAATAGATTTTTATAAAAATAAATTAAATTTACGACTTACTTTTTAACAAATGATTAAATATTAAATAATATTAACGAGTTTGATTATCTATTGGAGACTGAAAAAATATAATTAGAAATTACAATTAATTGTGAATATAATTACCCAATTTTCATCTTGGATAATCAGAAAAAAAAATTTCCATTTATTTCTAAGTTATTTATTGATTTTTATTTGATAAGTTTTATTCGATAGGCTACGTCTCATCGATATCTTAATTATTCATCGAGAGAAATAGACGTTGGTAATTGAAATAAAAATTTCATTTAATTGACTTATTATTTGTTTAAAATTATCGTAAGATCGATTGTTTAAAAATTAAAACTAAATGAATAATTGGGTAATTTTTTTTTTCTTTTTTTTTTTTTTTTTAATTATTCGAAATTCAAAATTTCCGCGCTTTTAATGAGGGCGCGCGCAGTTACAGCTGCCGATAGCCGTTGAACAGCTTCTCCTTTGAGATGATTCGGGTTTCAGACCTCAAAAAGTGTCATGTTTACGACGAGTCAACATCTTCACTGTACTTGCATGTTACTTAATTAACTTTTTGCGTTAACTTAAGCTCAAAATCTATAATTAATGTCAACTTTAGCTTAATTAAATCTTGAGGTATATACTGAGGTAAGAATTTCTTTAAAACGCTTGATATTTATAAACCAAAATATATTAATTAAATTCAGGCTTCTCTTGGCACGAATAATTTATTTTTATTGTGATTTTATTTTTGAAAATTTGAATTATTAATAAATATATAAGCTTCGTCTTTTCATTGAAATAAAATTCAAGTTGGAAGATTGAAATTTTTGTAATTAATGAATTCATTTAATTTAATCAGCACTTAAATATTTCAATATCACGAATTAGAAAAATGATTAACTAAATTAAATTAATGAAAATTTTAAATTTTCATTTCAGGTTCCAAATCCAAAACAAAAAAATTCATAAAGTACATTGATATTAAGACAATGGAATTCGATGAAACAACATGATAGCTGGACACATCATGTAATAAACATGGCCGCCAAGAGGGAAATTCAAATTCAAAAAAACTGCCACCAGCGCCGAAGCTTACAGAAGTCGCCACTAAAATATCTATTGTGTTCAAGCATCCACTGGTCAAAACCGTCAAGACCACCTTGCACATAAATTTATTCCATTTTTTATTGATGATGATAAGGTCAGCATAATTTTCTAAAGCAAAAAATTCCAATATAAATGATATTTTGGTTTTTATTTTACGAATTTAATTATTTAAATAAATCAATTTTATTTCGGTAGCATTTTAATGAATACTATCGAAATATTTTTATTGAATATCAATAATTTTATGGTATTCATATTTTCGAGGTACTAAAATCTTCGAATTCTATTTTTCAGTTCAGAACATTTTAAATGTTGCTGTCAAGAAAGTCAACGGTAACCAGGTTTGCTTCCATACAGAGTGGCTTCATCAGCGGGAAATTTATAATAACGTCCGCCGAGGTAACAAAACATCCATTTTATGATCTAATAACTTGTCCATCAATTATTACGCATTGACTAATGGAAATTATTTTATTATTATTTTTGTAGAAACTGAAAGAATTGTCTGCTGGTCTGGATGTTTCTCGGCGTGGTGAGTGAATTTTATTTTTAACAATTAAATAATTTTATCAATCCAACAATATTTTTAAACTGTGTAAAACCGAGCTTCAATACTTGGCTTATATTGACCTCTTTTATTATTATCACTCTCTAAGTACAAAAGAAAAAATTTTCAAGTATTTAATTTTGTCAACTTTAATGTTACGCGTCTATCAAATAGCCGGAAATTTTGATCCGTAACACAAATATATGGCATGACTTAGTTTAAATATTCATGCTCCTTATAAATAGTCCCCTGCATATTTATACATTGTATGTGCTCATATATATTTGTCAATTTAAATTATCAATGAACTTAATCATTTTCTCAAGGACCTTTCACTGTCTACACTCACAAAATTTTTTAGGGAAAATTATTTAAAAAGTTCTAGGAGCGAAAACGATGAAATTCAGTTTACAAGATATCAGAACACGTCATATCAATGATAATATCTTTATATTATATTAAAATGTTAAGATATAATTATTAATAAGATATAGGGAAAAAAAAAAATGATTTAACCTTTCGTTTGTCGCGCACCTTTTGTCGAACATCGTAAGTCACACGATGAGGGAATCACCGCAATGTTTATTTTAGTGCAATGTTACCATGTTGATTTCGAAGTCTTCCTAATTTTTATCAAATTATTAATTTTATATCAAAATTTTTTAATAATGAATATTTTCTATGAATCTTATTGATTACTTATACGACTGGGCTCTATAAATTAATAGGCTCTGAAAATTAATTTCCTTAAAGGGGTCATAAAAAAGGACGGTTTTCTTTATGTTTAGGGTGCGTACTATCACGTAGATACACGATATTGCTTAGCGATGCCCCTCGATTTTCCTCAAGTCCGTCTAAACTTGGAAATCAGCAGATTTTTGTGAATTTCTGCCGCTAATAGGTATTGAAAATTAATTTATTTATTGACTTACACAGAAAACGAGTTTTGTATTTTTAATTGATAATAATTCATTAAATTTTAATCTTATGACTGGAGCTATTGTGGATTCTGAAAGAACATTTCGAGAGAAATTTTTTAGTATATTGTTCATTGAAATATTTTAAATTTCCGCGCTAACTTCATAGTGGTATTAAACTACGGTGTAGACTGAAAATAAACCACACAGTTAAAATATATGTTCTGGGACGGTTGAATCTGAGTATAGTTTTCACTGATTAAAGATGTTTCGAGTTAGAATATATTTTGAGCAGACATGTAACTGTGGCGCGCTTTGAATGCCGAGTATTTAACGGAATTAAACATGTGGTCATATTTTTTTACAATTAATTCATCAGTTATCTTCTTTTATCCAATTCATGATAATGTCGACAACTGATTAAGATAAAAATTTATCTTTTGAAAGTAAAGATATAAGCGAGTATACTTATTTTTTATAAGATATTCGATTATTATTCAAGGTCACTTATTTAAAGGTTTGCTAATCAATTATTTAGTTAAAATTTTTTTTCTAATTTAATTTTTGAATATTGAAGAATTTTTCCATTTGAATTAAAATATTTTCATTAATTTATTGATAAATTTACTCAATACCTTCGATCATTAATTATTTCTTTATTAATTTATTTCATATTCGATTAATCAATTAATTTCTAAAAATTAAATTCATTCCGAATTTAGTTTATTAACAAATGAGTGTAAATGTAGTGATACTGAAGCTAGCCGACGTCTAATAATTTGTGGATTTTTTTTCAAAACGATAAATTATAAAAAAAAAATATTTGAAAAAATTGCACTTATAGCTTTTTAAATTTCCTACATGTGCATATTTTCGGTTTTTTTTTCTTATAATCAATTTGTTGAAAAAAAATTTGAAAATTTTTAATTGTCTGCTAACTTCAGAGTCATGTGAATATAGCAGACAGACAAATTTAAAATTATTAATAAATCGAGTACATAATTAATAAAATAAAATTTTTAAAAATGCGCACTTGAAAAATTTTCAAATTAATAAGTGCATTTTTTATAAATATTATTTTTTTAATTATTTACCCTATTTATTTATAATTATAAATTTGTCTGATGTCTGCTACATTCACACTCGTATTAACAATTAAAAATTATCATTATGTAACTATCAACAATTTAAATATTGTCGGAAAATTTTTTTATAATTCATGTATTCATAAAAAAAATTACATAAAATATTTAATAATTAATAATAATAATCATCTAAATTTTAAACAGTGCAATATGACGTTCACAAAACAACATCATTTATCTATTCCTTTCACTTTATCTAAGGTATTACAAGGACACGTAGACCGATAGTCGTAATAATATTATTAGTAAAATAACAAGCGGTAGAGAAAAATCGTCTAAATTTAAAATAATAATTAGTAATAATAATTATTTAATTAATAATATACATTGAACTTTGTAACGTATGATTTAATAATAAACTTAAGTCTCGTGGCACGTAAAATATAATGATAGCGGATCATCAACGTCACTGTCGTGAAGATACTTTCAGTGTCTTATCATCACTCTCAGCCACTTAGTCCAAAGTATGAATCAACTTGTCATTTAGTGTTTAACCTCCTATCGATACATTTTATTTGTAAAAATTTTCCATCGATATAATTATTGATCGTGTGTGTAAACATTAATGAGTAGTGAAAAAATAATTTTAGTTGAAATAATAAAATTAAAATTATTATTTATATTAAAGTGAGTGATAAAATGAATAATCGTAAATCAAGACGAGACTCCGATGTAATTATTTCAAATTATAATCACAAAGAGTTACTGTTTAAATTTCTTATCATTGGTGATTATGGAGTAGGTGAGTTTGTTTTTCATTATATATAAGTAAGTAAATGGCATTGAAATCTCGTGATTATAACTTTGCGCATGCGATTTTTTAAGACAATTGCGCCAATAGACGTGCGCATTACTTTGACTTGTTTTTTTTTTTTTTTTTTTTTTGCTTTTATTCAAATTTTATGAAATAAATTTATAAAAAAAATTACTTTAATAATTTTCAGGTAAAACTGCGATCGTGAGAAGATATACAGAAGGTATTAATTATTATAATTATTTAATTAACTTTTTTAATAATTTTAATTTAAATAATAGTAATAACAACAAAAATAGTAATTATTATTATTATTATTGCTAGTATTTTTTTTATTTATTTTATTTTTTTTTTCAATGTAATTAAAGATTTACATAATTACAAGTGAAGCCTCGTAGATTACCGCCAAAGCTTAATAGAACACTTGCTGATTAACATATAATTATTAAACTTGTTGTACATATGTTTTCTGAGAATTATTTTTTTTTTTTGTTAAATTTTTAAATTTATTTAATTTTTTTTTTAGGGAAATTCTCGTCAAATTATAAAATAACAATAGGTGCTGACTTTGCAATTAAATCACTTGATTGGGATCCTCATACTAAAATAAATTTGCAATTATGGTATTTTTTTTCCTTAATTAATTAATTAACTAATTAATTGTTGAATTGTTTGTTGACATCAAGTAAAAGAATGTGGAAGTCTAATTTAAGGAGGCCGCTACTTTTTAAAATAATTTTTTTTTATCCTTGAAAATTTTATTGTAAATAAAATTATTGGTAAATTACTTATCATTAAACATTTTTTTAATTTGAAAACAATTATTTTATGGTGAAGTCGTGGTCAGTGTAAACTTTAAACATTTCCTTTAAGTGTTTTTTTTAAATTATTCTAATAACCGATTAAAATACCGTCATGTTTTATTTTTAATTTGAAAAAATTTTCGAAAATTATGTTGCCTATTACTTGCTTGCAATTATTGTTAAAAAGAAGGCGAATAAAAATAAGAGGATATTTTTTCTTTTTAATTTTTGCGAATCAAAGAATATTTCTAATAAAAATAAAATCAGAACTTGTAATGAAACAACAGACAAGAATGTCTTGATAAATTTTCAAAGTACGCAATTTATTTTTTATCTATTTTATAGTTGACGATAAAAATTTATCGGAAAAAAGTGGGAGCATCGATTCTCGAAATCAATAGAATAATTTCAAAATCATCGATTCAAAAGTAATTATTTTGTATCAATAAATATGCATTTAAAATACTGCGAAATTGATAATCTTTTGACTGTATGCTTCAAAATAATATACCATAGGGTATAAATATAAAAAGTACTTAGTAGCGGTCGCCTTACCTAATTTTTAAAACTTGTACAAACAGTTTGTTTATTAACATACTAATTAAAAATTATAATAATGATTTAATTTTGAATATTAATTATAATATGTCTATATAAATTAACTTTCAAAAAGACTTTCTTTATTTTACTGACTGTCTTATTAACTTTCACTTGCACATATTTGTTTAAATTTATCACGGCTTTTATTTTAGGGATATCGCTGGTCACGAAAGATTTGGATATATGACACGAGTTTACTATAAATATGCGTAAATATTTGCTTTATATATAATAACTATTAATTAGATGTTATTTATTTTTCGTGTAATCTAACTTGTACAAAAAATTTCTTTTTGTTTCGATTTATGAAGCTAGTAGAATAATTCGTACATCAAAGTGTTGTAATTAATTTTGTTTTGAATTTTTCTCAGGGTCGCAGCTGCTCTAGTTTTCGACATATCGCGAGTAGCGACATTTCAGTCTGTTAAAAAATGGTTAAATGATCTACGAGAGAAGGTCATTTTACCGGATGGTTCTAGTATTCCGATTGTTTTGTTAGCTAATAAATGTGATATACAACATGTAGCTATTCCTACTGAACAAATTATTAAATTTTGTAAAGAAAATAAAATTTCAAAATGGTACATTACATCTGCTAAGGAAAACAAAAATATTGGTAATTATTTTTATTTATTATAATAATAAATAATAATTATTTATGTATAATTTATTCAACAAATACAGCTGCCGAAATTTAAAACACAATAACTGACAAAAATAAAATTTTTTAAATATGAATTAAATCATGTCCACAAGACTCCACTGGAACTAAAAATACTAAAAAATTAATTTTGAAAAATTTCACTGTGTTTTAAAATTGAGCAGTCGAATATATACAGAAAAAAAAATTTCTTGCCGCGAAGTTTTTCTATTATAAATTGAAAACAACATTTTTTAAGACGAGGAAATATTTCTTGGCTCAAAAAATTTTTTCTTGATCTAAGAAAAATTTATTCTCACTCCGAGAAATTTTTTATTTTCAATTCATGATGTGAAAAATTTCTTGAGGCAGATCAAAAGTTGTTTGGGATAAGTGAAAATTTCTTGGTGCAACAAATTCTTTTTTTCTGTGTACAAGATTAAGGTTTTGCAGTAATCTAATCCTTTTGAACATCAAGTAATAAATTTTCCATTTGTGAAAAAAAAAAATATTAAGAATTTTTTTTTACTGTTTCTGTAATAATTGAATGTAATTTGGATGATTAAAATTATCAAAGGGTTTATATAATTGAAAGAAAGAAAAAAGTTAAGTGACTAAAGCAGCAAAATACAAATAATTGATGTCTTTTCAATTTTTTACTAAAATAATAAGTCAATGGATTAAAAATAAAATGGTTTAAGAGGAATAGATTCAATCAGATAGAGAATTATAAATTATAGTTATTAATATTATTTGGTGAATAAATTAATTAAAGAGGCGGGAAACTGGCTAGAGTTTAGTGATGGAGAATTTTCTTCTATGCAATGATTTTTTTTTTTTTTCATTAAGTATAAACTATTAAGTTAAATTTATAACAGTTTTACAGACTTAATAGATTTTCTAATAAGTATATATTTTTTTTCAAAATAGTCAGTTATAATAATAATAATTTATTTTTCATCTTATAGTCTTTTAATTTTTTAGTTGAACGAATACTTTAACGAGTTTAAGTAGCGAAAAATTTATAAAATATTTTTTTCAGTGATAATAATTTAAAATTTATTTTTATAAATATTTATTTAATATTTTAGATGAAGCAATACATTATTTAGTAGAAAATGTGTTGAAAGCTAAGATAGAAGATGAAATAAAAGATTCAATAAAACTCCGTGGTGCTCCACTCATCAGTGAAAAAAGTGGATGCTGTAAATCCTGAATTATGTGAATAAATAAAAACAACACACATCCATAAATCATAAGACTTTAAAATAAAAATAAGACTTGAAATAAAAAAAAAAAGAATCATAAATAGTTTTTTTTTTTTTTTTATAAATAATTTATAATGAAATTAATTTGTAAAATAAAAAATAATTTATATATACTTTTTCATTCCATAACGTTGATAAGTATATTATACTTTAATACATAATTATCATTCAGATAAAATATGAGTTTGCTGGAAAATAAAGTGAATAATTGCTCACAACAGATAATAATAATTTTATAAATATAATTAAATGTAGATATATTTATTTACTTTTATTATTCACTCAGTCAGTTTGTATATACACAATTACTCTTAAAATATTTTTGACATGTCTTTGTAAATACATGATAAATATATAATAATAATAATAATAATATAGTTTCTTTGTGATATTTTAATTATCAAATAAAGGTGCTGATTTATATTTACATCATATCTTTGGCTTTATTAACCCGTTTAAATAATTATACAGTCAGACCTCGTTATAAGACTACGCATTATAAGACTCTTCCCTTCAATTTGTTAAAATTCGCTCGGAACGCTTTCCCCATCAACTCTATGAAAATTTTGCGCCGAAATCTCACTATAAGACTAACAAACAATACAACTAAAATCGAGGTCAAATGTACATACATATAAATTGTAAATTAAGTAATTTACTTTCATAAAGAATACTTAAAAATGTAAATAAATAAAAATAAAACAAGAGAAGAGAATGACAAAATTCTGTTTATTTATAAATATATATAATAGAGTAGAGTTGAAACGAATTCCTAAATAAACCGTAAAACGGCAGTCTTATAGCGAGGCTCGCACGTAAAAACTGTTAAGTTATGATAGTGGGGGAACCTCAATTCTAAAAACTTTTTCTCCTCTAGTCTCGAACTAGTCTTATAACGAGGCCCGACTGTATTTTAAAACGAATGAATAAAATTATTAATTTTTTTCAAATAATTTATTGACTTAAATATTATTATTATTTCAATAAAAAAAATATTTAAACTAAATTAATTAGCTAGTATTTATTGCTACAAATAAATAATTTAATAATACTTAATTTAATGGCTGAGTAGAGTTTGAGTATAAAAAATTATATTTATAATAATTATATTATTTTTCAAAGGATTTTAATTATCATAGATAATCATCCGGAAGCTCTGATTTTCTTACTACAGGATTCATAGCCATGGAAACTGTTGACACCATAGTCTTGCTGTAATCCTTGGAATAATCTAAAAATAAAATATTTTAATTAATTTATTAATTAAATTTAATATTAAAAAAATATATAGTCAATAATTATAAAATAAATGATATTTTATACCAGTGAAAAATTAGTTAAGTGAAAAATGACGTAAAATTATTATTAAGGGCTCATTATTAATAAACTTGTTATTCTTAATTTAACATGTTAATAACTAATTAAAAAAAAATCATTATAATTATAAGCTTGTAGCTGTCAGCAATGCGTTAATTGTTAAACCCGGCGTAATTAATTATTTTTAGCGGCAAAAAAAAGAAAATAATAATGATAATTATTATCTATATTATTTTCATAAAAATAACTCAGCATTATATTTCGGCTCGTAAATTATGTGTCAATTAGTACCTAGCTCATTCTCCATTTAAAAACATGCTACAGTAGATCCGCGTTAGTAGAAAAGAGTAACTGAGCTATTTATCTAGCTCGCATCTGGCAGTCCTGAAAAACAGGTCGTGAGAATCAACGATATTAATCTTTGTATCATGTGAATATTCAATACGGCTATTTTATATTCTATTATTTTTATATATAGACCGAAATATTTATAAAAATATTTTTTTTTTTATAAATTTCATGGTCACTTGATTGTAATAATTTGAAAATAATTTTATTGAATTTAATTTTCGTAGCATTTTTTAATTAGAACCATGCCAGGCCCAGTCTTAGAAACCAACATTTTTGCCCTTGACTTACGACACAAATGAGCCGTGCTTTCGATCAGAGCTTGGTGACCGTTACGATGTGGTTACCTTGGCCATAATTATTTTGTCCTGGATTGCTGCTCCCGTGGGGTGTTAGACTCGCTCTAATTTTTGAACAGCTTATTACACCTGCGTACGCTTGTCTGTATTGTTTGTTCATTATCACGTAGATTATTGGATTGACACATGATGCAAAGTATAACAATAAATATCCCATAACGTGGAGGCCTAAGTCAAATAATAAATAATTAATTAATTAATTTTAATTGACCGTACACTGTAAAAAATTAGCAGAGTGAAACTCTGGGTCGGAGTGATATTCACTCCTAAAAAGAGTTTATTTTAAAACTAACACTCCGACTACAGAGTGATTTTTTTAAAACTCCAGAACTCCGAGTGACGGATTTTATTAAAATCCGAATTTACTCTCAATTTTTTACAGTGTATGGAAAATTTAGAATAATTATTTACCTGGATATCTAACTTCTGGATCGGTTACTTTAACGATAGTGATTGGTAAATAACAAGCAACGAAGCTCAGAAAAATAGCTAATACCATTTTTGTTATCCTCCATTCGCTTCGCTTTTGCTTTATCTCCCTCGTGTCACGTCCTGGGGTATGAGGCGACTTAATCGTCGGACTCGCATGCTTACGCATTCTTGATTCCGAACTAAACAGTTTATAAATTATTTATTGTTGTTTTTAAATATATATTTTTTATCGGACAGAGTATATTATAACTGACAAACGAAAGTTCAGTTGATTAATTAAGGTCATATTTATTATTTATGACAAGTAATTTTTTTATTTAAATTGATATTAACGGAACCGCTGTCGTAGTTACTGTTAATTTTAAACACAATCCCGATGTGGTTTTTAGATCTTTAGACATTTATTTTAAAAACCAAAAAAAATAGTTATCAATTTTTTTTTTAAATAAAGCAAAAAGTATGAAAAATATGTGTCGTCTGTAACTTATTCAAAATCACAGATTTGAATAAAAAAATATTTATCATTTTTTTTTATTTTCCGATTCTCATAAAAAATGTTTACAATAAAAATCCTGATTCGTAATGAGACAACAGACGTCAAAAATTTCTGACGAATTTTTCAAAACCGCGAACACGTTTTTATTTATTTCAAAGTAAACGATAAACCGGAAGGAAATACGAGTATGATTCTCTGAATTTATGACCTAATCTTACAATCATAATGGAAAAATCTAAGATATGGGAGAGAAAAAAAATTTTTTCATTTACATATGCTTAGTTACAGTCTGTAGAAAAAGTTGGGGCAAATTGATCAATCTGGAAAGTGGGAGCAATTTAAGACAGTAAAAAATACTTTTTTTTTTTTTTTTTAAATATTTGCTATCTAAATTATTTTATTGAATACTAGAAAAAATTACTGAGGTAAAATGAGCCACAGTTGAAATTTAAAAAAAATAAAAATACAATAATGGCCCATTTTACCTCAGATTCAGCTTTGTTGATTTAAATGACAAACATTAAAAAACAAAATTGTAGGTGGTAACATTGCCTTGACTGACCAACTTGCCCCATATTTTTTTACAAATTGTAATTGAGCACTTTTGAAAAAGTAGCAAAATTTCTTTTTTTGTATAAAACATGGTCTAATTTGACCCAGTCGGTTGGTCAATTTAAAATTTAAAAACTTTAGCAATAATCGAAACAATTAAACTAAAATAAATTATTATCAAAACTAATAATGAACAATTACCTGTGAACAACCCAAAATATTTTGGCATAGCATCCAACAATAACAATACAAGGTATTATAAATCCAGTAACAAAGAGAAATGTTTTCGAACTTCGACCTTTTGAATCTTTAATTATTGAACATGTTTCCAAATTTGAATCGTAATCAAATTTTCCTATTTGTTTATAAAAAAAAAAAAAAAAAATATTGAGACAATTAATTTTATTAAATTATTTTTTCAATTAATAAGAAATAGTGTCAAATTACCCCAAGCACCGATCAAAGTGGGAACTTGCATTCCATAAGAAAATATATAACAGAAAGCAATCATAATAGCAATCCAATGCTTTTTATAGACTCTACTATAAAGACTATGATGTGTTATCATGATATATCGATTAACTGTTATTGCGGCAACACAAAGTAGACTGACGCCGACATTTCCGTATCTCAAAAAAGGCACTAGCACACATAAAAATCTTACATCAGTCCAGCCACTGTTGACAAATCGTATCGAGTCGAAGGGTAATACTAGGACACAAAATATAAAATCTGCTACACAGAGACTGAAACAATACCATTTATTTATTAAAATTTATTTTTTATTCCTTGTAAGGTTTCAAGTGAATAAGTAAACTATAAGGACAAATTCTTAACTAACAATTTTATTTATAATAAATATTCACTATTGAAAATCATCAGTTGCTATAAATTGAAAATTGGTGTTTGCAGTATTCTCATGAAGTTTAAAAGGCCAAATAATTTTTATTATATCTAATTGAATCAACTGGTTGTAATTCTGAAGAGATTAATTTAATATTGGACTGAATGTCGGTGTATAAGTATATCTTTACAATTTTTATTGACAAACAGAAGACAAGTTAGACATACTTTTACTATTTTTTTTTTTTTTATTGAATAGGTCAATAGACTAATTTATTTATTTTTAGAATTTATTCGTACAATTGTAAATTGTAATTACAAACCTGATGATAAATGCGGCAGCAACATTGCGCACTTTTGGATATTTACATAATGCAATTATAGTTAAAAGGTTTCCAATTAAACCTGTTATCATTATTAAAATAGCTGCTACTGCTGCGAAAGTTCTTAGTGGCTTTGGAAATCTAAAAATAAAAAAGTGACGGTAAAATTTTTTCAATTATGAATTTTAATAATATTAAGGAAATTGATAATTTTTACTCAGAACAAATTTTTTTATTAGAAAAATTGGTTTTATAAAAATCCTAGACATTGACAGGATATCAATTATTGACACTTTATTTAAGTTTTTTTTTACTCGACTCTTTTAAAAGTTTTATAAATATTTTAATACAATTTTTAGAATAAATAGAGTTTTGGAAATCGATTTATAGTTCATAGTACAAAAAATTGGGTAAAAGAATTAAATTGGATCACGTCAGTGTAAAGAACAAGTTACACAGAAATTATATAGAATGTCAGCAATTGGTACACTCGAGTTCAGAAAATTAATCTTTTATTGATATTAAATATGTTCCTGAAGATGGACATGTTTTTCGTGGAACGAAAATAGAAAAACGAAATAAAAAGTAAAAAATCTACTGGATCTAGATTTTTGAAATGTTTCGCATAGGTATTAGTATGCCAGCCAAAACTTACAGCCACCCTCGATTACCTTTTACGTCATCTTTAAACAGTAAAGTTACATGAATTTTTTTCATTTTCCTTGCGCCAAAAACGTTCCGATCTTCAGGTACATTTAAATAAAACAAATTATAATGTCTTACATATTTTTTCTAATCTCAACCATTAGGATTTTTGGCAAAAATTATTTTGGATAAAAAATTTACAATTATTTTCACGGCATCAAATATATTAATGATATTTACTCAAGTGAAGCGATACATTTTTTCTTATGTTGATAAATTTTTGAGACAAGAATACACAGTAAAAAAGCATTCGTCAAAGTGTAAAAAAAAACGAGTGTCAAAAATTCAAGCATTGAATTTTCAACATTTTTGAGTGTAAATTCAACACACTGTTATTATCATTTTTGACCCGTTTTAATCGATTGATCTTTTAACACTCAAAATTGTTATTTTATTCAGAAGTATTAACAGTTTTTAAATATTACTCCTAAATCAACGTGCAATAGATTTCAAAAATACTCTTGACTATACAAAAGAATTTTTGGAAAATTTTTACTATTAGCATATACATGAGTATTGAGTATATATGATGAATTCTTTTTTACTGTGTATATTTTTTTTGATAATCATTAAGAAATACTTCATTGTAAAAATATAAAGTTTTCTTGATGCAAAAAATTTTTATTTTCTAATTATAATTATGGTAATTAAAAAATTAAAATAATAACAATAATAATGATAAAAAGTTTTTTAATTTATATTATGTAATAATAACTTTTGGATAACTTGCTACGGAAACATCATAGAGTAATTTAGGATAAAACTTGAGTCATTTCCTGTATAAAGGTGTTCTTGCGAAATTCTCCGAGAACTTGATATAATAAAATCTTGATAAATATTATCTCTTAACTTTGATTAAAGATTTATTATCATTTGGTCGTTCTTATTATTATTTATTTCATATGAAATATAATTATATGAAATGAAAATAAAATTCTTAAAACAATTTTTAGTTTATGATTTTGCAATTAATAGAAAAATAAATACTCTCTTGACTAAAGAATTTATTTATCTGAGTGTATTTATAGAATAATGTCTAATAAAAATTCTAATTAATGAACCTTGATATTTCTCCGTCAATGATTGTATGATTAGCTGCATTAATTTGTGGAAGCCAAGTCGCTACGGCTTCCATACTTAAAGGTGACTCGGTCCTCGTCATCTAAAATAAAAATAAAAAATCCATTATTTAAATCACGTGAAGCCTTTTTTTTTTTTTTACTTTTTAACTAAAAATAAATTTTGACGTCATGAAGTATAAGATTCAT
The DNA here is from genome assembly GCF_026212275.2 of Microplitis demolitor. NCBI lineage: Eukaryota > Metazoa > Arthropoda > Insecta > Hymenoptera > Braconidae > Microplitis > Microplitis demolitor. Next base: position 19,104,860 of record NC_068548.1, read on the forward strand.
AGAAATTAAATAATTACGGATGAGATAAAAATTGAGGATGTGGCTGCGATAAATTTATTAATTTCTATAAAAAAAAAAAAAAAAAAAAAAAAAAAAAAAAAAAAAAAAAAAAAATTACTACAAGATTTTTCAATTAAATAATTTATTAATAAAAAATTATTGAAGAAGATAATAGATGAGTTTGAAAAAAAAAGTTGATAGTGTTATAAAAACATTGATGACAGTAATATTTTTATCTTTCAACACATGGATTGACAAAAACGGATGTGCCAAATGAACTGAATAAATTTGATGAAGAAAAAAATAGTGTTATGATACACGATGAGTAACTGAAGGAATAGCGAAAAAGGAAAGACAGCTGTTGTATTGCACCCTTGACGTCATATTAAATTTAGTATATAAAGATATAGTTGTGTGATATGAGTCACTATTAATGGATAAGAAAAATAAAAGTATTGAGGTGTAGATGATTGTCAACTTTATAATTTCATATCTACTCTTACGTTAACGTTACATTACTCATTCCAACTGGTCGTATAGATTAAATTATCATAAATATCAATATACAATATATGTATTTACATTTGGTGGCATTAAATATAATACATGTTTTTATAACCGTGTTGGTAATACATGTGTATAATACGACAGTAAGTAAAAAAAATGTAGATATGACTTCTTGAATTTGAATACTCATTTATAGTTATCATATACTATTATCTGTTGTTGGAATAAATGAATATATAGAATAGAGGGGAGCAAAACGGGGTATCCCCAAAATTTTATAAAAAAATTTTTTAAACATTTCAAAATCACTTTTGTAAATATAATTGAGCATTATTATGAATTTTTTTCACCATTTTTGAAAAATTTTGTTTTTGTAAAAACATAGTATGAAATCAATTTGATTTTTTTTTCTTATCAATTTACAATAAACGAATACCCGGTGTCAAATTACTTCAGATGTATTTTAATAATCAGCTTGAAAATATTTACAATTTTGAAAATTTAATTTTTTAATCTATTACTTTGAACAATATATAATTGCTTTTTTAAAAATATCGTTTTTTGGAATTGAAACTAACTTAGATCTTTTACTTTCGAGTTAATGATAAACAGTGATTAGCAAATAAAAAATTAACAATTTAAAGTAAGTAGTTAAACATTTTCAAAAATCGAAAGTGTCAGTCGAAAAATTTTAATGATTTGTTTTATGATAAAAACTTAAAATTTTTTTTTTCTTACTTTGCATCTATAATTACTTGAAATGTAATTTTTCTTCATGTAAATTACTTACAAGAAAATTTAATTTAATCAACTTTGCTTAATATCCAGAATTTTTTTTTACCTTTTTCAGAAAGTTTCCAATTGCCCGCAAAAAATAATTTTTTTTTTTTTTAACGGCAGGTGAAAATGCTTTTCTATTTACTTTGAATATCATTAAAAAAAAAAAGATTGAATGTACTTGAGTCCCCGAAAACTTGCTATTATCTTAAGTACACCGTTTTGCCCCCACTCCTCTCGTACATATATATTAATTGATTCATTAAATAAATTAAATAAATTATGTTTATTAAATTTTACAGACTTTTTTATTTAACGAAAAAAAATTTTCAATTTTTTGTACAAAAATTTGAATAATAAACTTTTAATTGACATATTTACACAACTCGTGTAATAAAAATAAACATCTATAAATGAATTATTTATAAATTATTACAATACAGCAATAAAAATAAAAGACAAAAATTTTGAACAATAGAATTCTCTAAATTCTATAAACTGTTGACTTGGTTAAACAACAACGCCTACCCTTGTATTAAATACAAAAGCAGAAATTCAATCTGAACTACAAGTACTAAAACCTTAGCATTTAATTGAATCGCAGTCTCCCTCATCCTCAAATATAATATTACACACAAAGCCTAAATCCTGCATCTGACCATTCATACGAAGGATAAGAATTCAATGAGAAGCAAATAATACTAAACTATATAGCCATAGGGGTAGAAATAACCATAATAGCTTAATTCCTCAGGAAATCTACGCCTCAAATCACGATTTTCACACACGCACACATCATACGTTTACTATTAAAATAAAATGACATATTTATTGTATTATATTAAATCTCCCTGAACATACTAAAGATAAATTTTGTGATTTATAAATAATCAATAACTCTCTAAAAACGAATTAATAAAAACCACGTGACAGTCACTATTTGACAGTGAATAGTCACTTATTGCAAAAAATTATATTATTATTATTTGAAATTTTTTTTATCATGTGAAATTTGTGTTTTTGACAAGTTTTTGACAGGTATCTATCTGCTCGAAAGTGTTCCGAAAGTATCCGAATGTATCCGAAAGTGCATCGAAAGTGTTCTGAAAGACACTTCCCAGACACTTATAGGCGAGATGCCAGAAAACTGACAAATAACCAATTTCAAGTAGCAAAGTTTACAAGCATGAATATCATTGGACTTGTAAACTTTAGATGAACCTTCAGACCACCGTCCATCTTACGGCTTTACATAAGTGAAAAGTATTCCACTATTTGAATTAGTGACATACTTTGTACTAGTAAACAGTGAATAGTCACTATTTTCACTATTTCAAATTCAAGATAGTACTCATTATAAAATTTTTTAAATTAATTGAGTAATGCTAATAAATATTTTTTTTTTATTAATCTATTTATTTCGGGTTCCTATTTTTATAAAAATAATAAAACTAATTAAATTCAATAAAATAAAAAACCGACATCATTAAAGAACCAGACAATTGGATTTACTATATTTTAATTTAAAAAAAAAAGAAACTTTTTATCTTTTGTTTTTCGGTACTTTTTTTTATCTCTTAGCGGTTTAAATTATTCTTTTGAACTGATGGGGGTGCTGGATTTAGTAAACTAGGGTTAAACAGCCGTACATTAACCTCGATTGAGCTTAATTAAAGAAAATTAACAAACACCCAGTCCATATATTTATATATATTTATTCTCCTCGCTCTTGTAATTCTGGGTGTCTGGTACTGGTGTAAAAAAAAAGTCCGAGAACCCACTAGGTTTCCTATGTACATCAACACAATAAATTTACACTATACATTGAATGGATAAAACTAAACGTGGGAGAGCATGTTGTGTTTCTTTTTTTTACATTATCTATATAGCAAATTATAATCATTTTTTTTTAATTGCAATAAAATACACATTATAATTAATTTAATGCGCAGTAAAGCTGTAGTGTAATGATATTTAAAAACATTGTTTTTAATATTTTTATTAATTTATTAATTGATAAATGTGTTTTAGAATAAATTAAATAAAATGATGGTCACGTGATGAGGATAAAAAAATATTATATTAATTCACGCAAGTGTCTCTATGGAATTTCTGATGATACAGTGATGTCATTGAATCATTCTTGGGTTAATCATACACAGCCGAAGACGTATGACTCAAAACTTGACTCATGCAATCAAATGGAGTGAAAGTGCCTCAGGTGTATCGCGATTCCCTGACACACGTGTTGGTTCGTTTTATTACTACTATTATTATTACTATACACTACACACTATATTTGTCCGTGATTATTTTTCAGTACCGTTGCTCATTGTTTCCATTACTGAGAAATTTTCATTGTTATTACAAACCAAACTAATTAATGTATTTATTAAGTACCTCAACTTTTAATTGTTAAATTAACTTTGACATTCTGCTGTTTTATTTTATTGATTTTTTTTTTAATTGTCTTCAATCTCATATATTTATATAAATAGTAACAAATTTAGTTACTGTTATTGTTCATTTATTTATTTATTTATTTTCTCTGTTTTGAAAATAATAAATAAAATAAAAAATAAAATACTAACATGAAAAATAAAACACAGGTCATGGAATCAACTTCCGCATATTGTCTTGACGCGTTGGGTGACATCATTATTCTATGTACGTATTAAATTTATCTGGCATATTATATGATGTGAATTATTATCATCAATATATTTTAACCGTATATATTTATTATGGTAGTAAACACTATATATACTTTATATACTTATATATATATATGGAAAAAATTTCCAGGTGAGAACAATGAAAAAAATGTCCCCCAAAAAATGCTTTGTTCACGAATTACAATGAACACAACAATTGTAGAGACAAAATTGCTGAAAAATTTTTAATAGTTACATATATTTATTATATAAATTATGACATAATAAATGTGAAACCTTTGGAATATAGTGAGTGAGCATGAAAATTAGCGATGAAAACTCGCGGTTCAATGATCACCAATTGTACGTACATCGAGGTATGTTCTTTTCTTTTATCGTTAAATTAAATGGAACGAAACGTTATTATTTAGTACAATGGGCATCGGTGGGAGCGAAACAGATTGGTCGATAAAACCCATAAAAGGGAACTTTTAGTTTTATGGAGAATAGGGAGACTTTAAGTTACTCATATTTATTTAGGTCTACTTTCTCATATGACCGCTGTCTGAAATTGCTATTTTAATGCAATTTTTATTTTTTTGTATTCACTTTTTTTTATGATCCAGAAATTAACAATTTTCTCATTTTTCTCAAACAATTTAATTAAAAAAAAAAAAAAAAAAAAAAAAAAAACTAAAAACATGCGCATGTAGAAAATTTAATAAACTATAGGTGCAATTTTTAAAAAAATTATTTATCATTTTGAAAAAAGTCCAAAAATTATAAGACGTCGGCTAACTTCAGTCATTTTTGTTTCTAATTATGATCAGCAGAATTTTATCAATGGAAAATTCAAGAAAAATTAATTTTTTCTTCATTAAATATTTAAACCCTCCCATAAAACATTAAACAATTAATAATTTTCTAATTTGTTTTTGACAGTTTAATTAAAAAAAAAAATAAATAAATAAAAATTTGCACATTTAGAAAATTCATAAAACTACAGGTGCAATTTTTTAAAATATTTATTTTTTTAAAATTTATCATACGTAAAAAAATTCAAAAATTATTAGACGTCAGCTAGCTTCGGTATCATGAAAAATTAACATTTTGTCTTAATAATAATTCGAATTAAAATGAATAATTTTTTTTCTAATGGAATCATAAGTTGTCAACTTAATAAATAATTCCAATAATTGATAGTTTATCATAAAAATTTATCAAGAAAAGAAAACGGCTGGAAAATTAGTCAGATTAATGTATATAGATGATATTTTTTCTCATGATTTCTTCCGTCAATAATAGTCGAGAGCTTCTAGATGTAATACATCATTCGCACTTGTATTGTGTTGGTCAAGTAAATAACATTTGTGTACAAAAGTATATACATATGCACACATAACATGAGATAGTATAGCAGTCAAACTTCTATGAGCATGGACATGTTGATAAACGAGTCATGAAACGAGCAAAGGAATACGGAAAGAAATAGAATGAAAAATGAAGTGAGTAAAGAATAAAATAGTTTAAGTTGTCGATGCAAATCACGTGTAAACATAAATCTTTTATATTTTTTCAATGTCATTATTTTTATTAAATATTTTGCTAACTTACTTTTATAATTTTTTATTTTTAACTCCTTGTTAATTATTTAGCTAATCCACATTTTATTTTGAATTTGAATTTTTTTTAGTCTTGAAAAATAAAATTCATTTTATTTAAAAAAAAAAAAAAAAAAGTAATGGTAAATATTTTATAATACGCAGCTCCACTTGACTTTTATCGCGAAAAAAAGTTAATAAATACGATAAAAAAAAAAAATCTTATATTTCTTTTAAGAGCAAAAGCTACTTGTAAACACTTAAACTTGATCTTCAAGTGTCAATACACTTGAATTTTATCACAAACACACTTTGCAAAAAATTGTAAACTATTTTTTTTTTAATATATATATATATATATATATATATATAAAGTATTGATATAATCTGTAGTTGAATAGCAGTAATAGTTTTTTCAGTAAACTAAAAAATTTAAACTCGTAAACTTAAAGTTGTTTATAAACAACCGCGAAGATATTAATCCGCGGGTGTTCGTCGCAAGTGTCACAGTCCAACTGGTAGAGCAAGAGCAACAGCAAGGCATTTTCATTCTGTTCTGTTCTGTCAAACGAATAGTATAGAGCCAGTGTATTACGAGAGAGGCAATAAGAGGGGGAATACCGCGATGACAAACGCACCCACGAGGTCGTATCCTACTACATGTCCTTACCCTCCACTCGAAATTTTTTTCTACTTACCAACTCTTCTCATGTTTCGCTGAGTAGAATAAGGTAAATAATAACTTTAATAAAATGGTTAAATAAAAAAATACAAAGCCGATAAATTTTAGCTAAAATTTTTAAAAATCTATTATATTATAAATTTAAACTCCAGGTGTTTACTTTTATTTGTTAGATTTGTTGAAAAGAAAATCGTTTAGCGGTCGTTAAGTTTAAAAAAGTTTAAACTTGTCTCATATTTTGTTAGCACCTGGACTGCCAATTTTATATTCTGAGCTGCGTGATCACGAATTTATAAAGAAATATTTTTACAATTATCTATTATTATTTATTTATTTATTTTTTTTTTTCAGGTATCGTATTTGAAAAAAACGTGGCAATGAATTTAAACGGCGTCATTAACTGATAGATATTTTTAAAAAAAATAGAAAAATTACTAAGGAATAAAATAAATAATAAAATTTGAATATAAAGTATTTAAATTTTGAAGTTACTGTAAAATAATAATAATAATAATAAAATATGTCGATTAATCTTGAGTGTATACGTCAGTTAACAAAATGCAATTATTTTTAAAAAGGATGTAGGGGTATAGCTGTAAGCATCCACGACCCACATGGTCGCACCCAGGTTCCTCCGCACTTCCACTCACTTATATTACTCTTTTTGTCCCTATACCACACGTCCTCGGACCAATACTCTGATCTCTTCCTCTTGCTTGTACGGTTTATGTATACTTATATATTATAAGCGGTATGGTGTATGATAATAATAATATTGATAATACAATAGCTATGTAGAAACATGGATGTTGTGCGGATACTATTATACGGGTCTATGGTCTATGGTCTATGCTAACTAGATTCGATGTGTTTATATTTAGTTTATGTGTGTTGTATATGTCAACCACCGTTTGAGTAGCCGGTAGTGTCGACAAAAATCGTCGACGGTGTCCCCGGAGGCTGGTGTAATATGTGGTATTAAACACCAACGCACATCATAAAAAATATTAAGAGGGGAAAATAATATTTTATTATATGTTAAACTGATTTTTTTTTCAAGGCTCATTTATTACTACTTTTATTTTTGTTTTATTTATGTACATAAGACAGTTGAGCAGTGATTCAATCTAAATACACTAAACTAAAAAAATTTTATTCACTTAAAAATTTACTTTATTAATTGATGAAAAATATTTTTATCTCAAGAATTTATTATTATTTAATAAATTTTTTTTTGCATTGAAAATTGTCATATTTGACTAAAAATAATTTTTATATACTTTTATAAAACTTGGTAATTAGTAAAAAATAGTATAAACTCTAATCTTACATGAAATTGATTGAAAAACAAATTTTTGAGTCAAGATACTCAAAATTTTTTAATAATTTTTTTTTCTACTCAGTGTATTTTTTGTATTTTATAAACATGAAATTTATTTGAGTTAATTAACATTTTAGAAACTGAATGAATAACAGAAAATTAAGCTGACAATTCATCGAAACAATTTAATTAGATCTACATTTCAAGTTTGTCTTGGAGAAACAAATTTTCTAGTGTCATGAATAAACTTTTTTTTTGTTTTTGTTTTTCAATAAATTATGGAAATAATGTCCGTACGTTATAGAAACGGTTTCTACATATTATGGGAAATATTTCTATATTCTTATACCTCACTGTTGATAATTTTTTAGTGTATATTTGACGATTATCTTGCATAACCCTCATTTCAACTCAAAAATTGACATTAAGAAAGTTTGCTGCTTAATAGATAAAAAAAAAATCGTTTCTAGTTTCAATGTCACTTATAATCAAAATTTTTCTTGTCTTTATTAATCATACACCAAAAAAAGAACTTTAAAAATTAGTATTTGAAATTATAACCCGGAACCTGGGTGTCAATATAAAGAGAATTTTCACATTTCAAACGGTTAATTTTATATCTCGTGTCATAAATTTTTAATATTTAAGTTACGATTTTCAAAGTTCAAATACTAATTTTTCCTGCATAGACGATAAATTTGAACATTTATTCTGTAACCATTTATGTTTTAATCATAAATTAAAGGATTACTATTTAGAATGATAGTATTTATGGATTACTTTATCATTATATTTCTTTTCATTTCTTGATTTATACACTGAGAAAAAAAAAAACTTTTTTCAAGTATTTGTATGATTGTGTAGTACTGAGTAAACTATTTGTTTAATCTTAGTAAAGATATACTGCATCAAAGTTGAAAAAAGTTTTTTTTTCGCAGTGTATAAACCATTTTTTCGCGTACATTTCATAATGAAAAAAATTCATTTTAAAATAAGCGATTAAATGAAGTTTCTACATTAGACAGTTTTTCAATTACAGTTGGAAATTTGAATTTTTATCTAAAATCCCATAGAATTGCTATCAAGGGCTAAAGTTTTCACGTTATATAAAAAAGTTAAATGACGAATTTACGAAGAGTAGTATCGCTTACAAAACATAGAAAGCATAGACAAATTTAAAATTTTGAAAGTTAAAAATATCATAATAATAAAAAAAAAATCAACTCCTTGAAAAGTTAATAATTTTGTACTTTACATACATTTACAACATATTTGAAATAAGAAGGCTGAAAAAATATATTCTGTTAAATAAAAAATGGAAATAAATGATTTTTTTTTGTATTTTGAATAGCAAGTGAAATTCTCAGAAGCCTTTTAAAATTCTAAATGAGGGCTGTATTATGCGTAAAGATTTTTTTTCTTACCGTATACTAAAAGATTTTGAATAGCGAACATAAAAAAAATGCTGCTGTAAAAGGACAGTCTAGTAGCCATAAATTTTGATAATAATTTAAAACACCGAGTTTATTATTAAGTCATAACCATATCGTAAAATTTTCAGTTTTTGAACGGACAAGTTAATGTATAAATGGAAAATTTAAATCACCTAATTAATATCGTAGATTACCACAAATTTAAATTTAAATATTTAAAAAATTTTTTTGAGTCGGTCATCTTGCCTTCTTATAATATTAAAACTCATAAAAGAAACCATTGAAAACTTGTTTTAGATAAAATGTAATAAAAATTAATGATCGGTTTCCATATAGATAAAATTTTTAGATCAACCTTCTTTATGAAAATTATTAAATATCAAAGTTTTTATTAAACTTATATTTTAAGTTTAAGCTTATCAACTTAAATTTACGTTTTAATAAAATTTAATTGTTTTGATACTCCTATGCATTGACCTTTTTATCAAGTAAATGCTAATATCAATAAAAATATAGTGAGAATTGAGGGAAAAAGTAAAATAAAAAATGTCCAGTATAGTTTATACTCTGAAATTGGAGAGAATAATCTGTAAAAGGACACCGTCACCACGTGTTCCCCTATGTTTTCCCATGACGACTATAATATAAAACGTGTTGGGTCGATTATCAAAGTTTCAACATGTGTGTTACACCGTCTTTTCTACTCCTTTTAGTTTTTGTTTACGATATTTATGTGCTTTACTTTTTCTTTTTGCACTCTCTTGCTTTAAGTTTATTCTTGCATGCCTGTCTACACATGTGACCCTCATTTTTTTTGCTATAAACTCCAAATTATTCCTCTGTCTTCACTAAACTCAATGCTTATCTTCACCTTATTCAATTATTAACAGTCAATTAATTCGAATTTCAAATTTTTTTTTTTTCATTTTATTTATTTTTTATTGGCCATGGAATCTAGGCTCCTAGCGGCCATCACGAATACAATTAATTAATACAAAAAGTATATAGCATAAATATATAATCATACATAAAGATAAATATAAGAATACATAAAAGTAATTATACACTATCATTATCACAACATCATCATTCAAAAAATCATTAATATAACAATATTATCATTTACCAGACAATCATTCATTTGCATTCGACAGGTACTGATTAAAGCACGACCTCCGAAATTCCTTGAAAATACATTCATTAGTACAGTCGCCTGGTAGTTTGTTCCACGTCCTTATTGCACTAACAATGAACAACTTATCGTATTTAACACTATGACATTTAGGGAGTACTAGTAAGTCTTGTCTATCATTTTCAATAAATTATTTAAAATAATAATTTATTTATTTATGAATTAATAAAAACTTACTTTTTTATTAACGATCGAAAAATATTGAATTTAAGTCAATAAAAAAAATGAATAAGGTGTGTTACCTTTCTACAATTTATCGTAATTGTGCAAATATACTCTTATTGTTACCAACGAAGTGGTCAATTACGCTAGTATGTACATTTTGCGAGCACCAAAAATGTGAAAATTATTACCCGCCTTTTTTTCCATGTAAACTAGCAACTGCTGACGGTGATAAAAAATATATATAATGTAATGTAATGTAATAGAATTAAGAAACTCAAGTAAGTTTAGATAAAAGAACATTTTCTTTTTGGTATCATCATTTCATTAAATATTTTTTTAAATTTTATATATAATATTTAATAATTAAAAAATTTTTCTTATTTTTCAGAAATTTTCAAAATATTTTTTTTTTTTTTACAAACAAAAAAAAGAAAAAAAATGCGCATGCGTTTAATTTATCTCAGTAAATAGAGAAGTATGCGCGGGTCTTTCACTCTCTCTCTATTTTCCGCTGATATGAAAGTCTCTGACTCTGAAAACGGTTTAGTTGTGCCGCGAAGCTGGTGCGACGTGTCACGAATTAAATTGTTCGTATCAATTTAATAAAATACATTTTCAATTACATATGTTGAAAAAAAAATTGACAAGTACATCGAATTAATATTAATTATTTAAAAATTAAAAAAAAAAGATTTGTTACTCCTACAATGTGTAAACAATTAAATTGCTAAAAATAGTTCAGTACAATGATAGAAATGATTTAATTATTGAATTAAAATAATGAACGAAATACAGTTACATTACAACGTAATGTGTGGATATTAAAAATAAATTAGAGAACACAAGATATAGTATGAAAATAAATGTGACATAGGTCTGAAAATAATTGTGAATTGCGGGATGCTTTACACTGTTAAATTATCATCAAGAACTACGAATTTGAACTTTGCAAGCTCAGCTGTTTTACTTGGCACCCTATGGTTATTCATTATCACTCGTCTCTCCAGGTCTCTGTGGGTGTTACTGTGCCTCTACTGACAATGAAAGTGGATCTGTGTAACCTGGCAACACGCTAAAGATGTAAAATAATGTTTTTCACCCTTTTGCAATCGCGACGTTGAATTATTATCGTCATTATTTTTTTTTTGAGGTAAATAAATTTAACTATCATATTTTTATCAATATTTTATTACTGTAAAAAGCTATACATATTTATTTATTTATTTATTTATTTATTATTATATGTTTTTTTTGTTTCGTAAAAATAAGGAATTTTTCAAAATTTATGCGTGATAAAAATGTCCTGCGAAATTTCAAAGGGATAAAAAAAATTGTCCTGCCTTATCTTTTTTAGTATCTACTTTTCATTTTTTATTTTTCTCTAGACATTCGAAATACACACGGCTGTCGTGTACCCTCGATTTTTCACTCTTTATTTTATTTATTTTTTTTTTTTAAACTTTAGTTCAAGTTTACTTTTTTGTTCTTTTATATAAATACCGAAAAAAAAATGTTTGGATTCCAAAATAAAGTTTATTACCTTCTGTATATAAATATATATATATATAGTTTCAAGCTTCATTAAGATCCATTAAGAAAAATCGTGCAGTTTTTTTTTACATGATAAAAAAGTTAAGAGACTTAAGTTGGTAAAGATAAAAAATTGAAATAAAAAAAAATTTATCTGAGAAAATTTGTGTAACTCAACCTTTTTAACTGAATAATGAAGCTTTCAAAATAAATCAAACATCAATAGACTCATTAACGAGATTTACCAACACCTAAAGTTGTTATCAATATTTTTTCTTATATAACATATTGTTATTTATTTGTATTTATATTTTATAATTTCCCAAGAGAGTTAAAGAGAGAGGATAAATACCGAGCAATACAAGAGTGATAACGAAAAAAATAAATAAAATAAGGAACATTTATGTTTTTTGCCAACTAAACTTTTGGATAAAATGACGCATTCCTGAACGTTTTTCTTTACGATTAAGTCCCTCTCGATGAACTATATCACGCTAGTACACCTCTCTAATAGGCTCGTCCATTTTCGTAATAATAATAATCCTTTTATCCACTCTCACTTTTCTTCATTTTTATTCTTACTATCAGCTTTTATTTAGCTCTCTACGTTTTTTCTTTTTACACCTATGTCATTTTTTTTTTTATATTTTTGAAAACACGAAATAAAATCTAAAAAAACATAAATAAGTTTTAGATTAACTTTAATAATAATAATATATATAATATGAAACTCTAAGGTAGGTCAACGTACAAGTCAAGGTGTCATGTTTCTGTAGTAAATGGATAAAATAAACATTTATTATTTTTAGTGTACTCATAAAAAAAATCAGTAGACAAATGAAATAAAACAAATTTATGAATAAAATCTAAAATTGCTGAATCTACGTCTCTTCCTTTTAAATTTATATTTAAAAGACTTTTATGCTTTGATTTTTCTCTGTTAAATTCTGTTATATCTACATATAGATATACATTTATATATTTATAATATATATACAATAGGGTGCTTTGTTTCCGGTGAAAGTATTTTTTTTTGTTGCTCATCAAGCAAAATATTGTTTTTCATACAAAAACAATAATTCCTCCCTAGTTTGAGCTCTTAATTACAATCCTAAGTACTTTCCATTCGATTTTAAAGATTTCCCATTTAAAATACACGTAAATTAAATAACTTTTTTTTTAACTTTTTAATACTCAGCTGCGTTTTATGATATCGACGCGGTTTTGGTCGCAAATTGTAGGGCATTTGGTGTTTTTCAAAAGTGCCCATAGTAACTTAGCTGTAATTCCAGCTGTTTTACTTGTGTCCGCTGCGGAAGTCATTTTTCGTATCAAATTGACTTTTATTGGCTTGCAGAACGTAAATCAATAAATGCACACCAAAAATGTTAATGGGAATTTTATAGGAAATTTTATTCCCTTTAAAAAAAGTCCTATGAGTCAAGTCGTTAAAGTCTATAGTTTCCGAGTTATAGGAATTTTTATAATTTAAAAAATAAAATATCAATTGTAATTTTTTTTTTTAACATTATATTTTTCAAATTATAAAAATTACTATAACTCGGAAACTATAGACTTTAGCGACTTGACTCATAGGACTTTTTTTAAAGGGAATAAAATTTCCTATAAAATTCCCATTAACATTTTTGGTGTGCATTTATTGATTTACGTTCTGCAAGCCAATAAAAGTCAATTTGATACGAAAAATGACTTCCGCAGCGGACACAAGTAAAACAGCTGGAATTACAGCTAAGTTACTATGGGCACTTTTGAAAAACACCAAATGCCCTACAATTTGCGACCAAAACCGCGTCGATATCATAAAACGCAGCTGAGTATTAGAAAGTTAAAAAAAAAAGTATTGTAATTTACGTGTATTTTAAATGGGAAATCTTGAAAATCGAATGGAAAGTACTTAGGATTGAAATTAAATAATCAAACTTGGCAGGAATTTTTGTTTTTGTATGAAAAACAATATTTTGCTTGATGAGCAACAAAAAAAAATACTTTCACCGGAAACGAAGTACCCTAATATACAACTTTCTGGCCCAGTTAAAAGGGATTCTCATATTTTTTCTCAACCACACGCCTTTTATTCTACAACCTTGAATTATTTCTTGACACTATCGTAAAAATATTTTCGTGTAAAATTCATTTTTCATTTTTTACATATATATTAAAAATTATTGTGACAGTTTAATGACAAATTGTTTATACACGTGTAAATTTTAAAAAATAATTTAATGAAAAATATAAATAATAATACTATAATATATTTTTTTTAAGATGCTAGAGCACTGGATGGCTATCAACGATACAGACACAAATAGTAGCATATTAGGAATAAAAGAGGTCATAGAAAATCCAGATTCAGCGATTTTATTCGGTGATTATCCTCAATGGCTTCTTTATTTTGCTGCCGGATGCTGCGTCCTCTTCATGTTTATTGGCATACCTGGCAATCTCATCACAATCGTCGCACTCTTTCGCACAAAAAAGGTAAGTTGTTATGGAGATTTAACCGTTTGGATTGCGGATACTTATCTACAGTAAACTTGGTAATAATAAACTAAGCAAAGTTCATTTTCGAGATAAAGTCTTTTAAATTTTAAATTATCATTATTACTTTCATAGCAATAAATGCTGATATAAGTTTATTAATAAACAATAATCGAATAATTTAAATCATTAGAAATTGATTTTTAAATTTAAACAAAACTAACATTTAAATGAATAGACTGCAGTCAAAATAAGGTGCGGGTAAACTGAAAATAAAATTAAATTTTTACTGGCAATTCAAAATTTTTTTTTATTTTATTTAAATACAGGATAATTATTTGAAAGTAAAAATCAATAAAATTTTTTTAAAATACATAAAAAAAAAAATTTTTTTTTTTACTTTCAAATCCGAAAAATTTTTATTTTTTTTATTAGTGCGCTATAAAGTAAAAAAATTTTGAAAAAAAAAAAAAAAATTATTTTTCTATTTTTGAAAGCCAAAAATAGGATGAGACACTTCCAAATAATTACTAAATATAGATATAAAATGAATGATATAATTTATTTACAGTAAAATAAATTAAACTTTGTCTTCAGACTCCCATTTTACCCTTCTCTATAATGAACACTTGAAATATATATCTAATGAATGTAAACGACATTATAATTAACAGAGTAAATTTAATTCAACAGCAATTAAACGTACTTGCGTCGAGTACATAGAATCAGCAACCCTACTAGAACGTAAACATGTTAAAAACGATCGTAATTTTGTCAGCAGGGAGTTACTACTGTTTATTTAAATTTAAACGATAATGCAATGGATAAAATTCGTGAAAGTGTTGACGTAGTAATGGAAACGTTAACTTTGAAACTGAGCTGACATTGATTAAGACTTATATTTTATCTTCAGATATCAGCATCGATTGAGCAGTGGGTCAGAAAGTTTGTATAAACACTCATCCTATGTCACCACCAGATTCTCCAAAAAATATATATCTATCGAAAAATAAAAAAAAATTACCGACCATATATCATCCACTTCTCATCATCTATATTTTTTTTTTTTTTTTTTTGTAAATCTGCGATCTTTTTTTTCATCAAATTTTATATACTTACTTATTAAAATAATTATTCTTACTCCATATATAAAACAAATTAAACGAAATGAAATGAAATGAAAAAGGGCTTGACAGTGTTGGATAAACTAGAAAAATATCTCATCCATATCAATTAATAAATTAATGTTCTATTATAACACAAGCTCTTCTGGGATATGAAAGTCGCAATAGCACTTTGGCAAATGACTATTACTACATAACTATATATGTTTATATATATGAGGACTAGATAAAAACTACAAGAAAACTTTTTAATTAATTAGTTTTACAATTATATCAAATTATCCTGGATGCATGACAAACATTATTACACTATCTAATTCACTTTAGATAATAATATAATATAATCAAATGTCAGTTGATACGAGAACTCGGGATCCATGTGTGCGCTACTTGACGGTTTAATTTATTTCTATTCAAACTGTTAAGAAATTCATTTTATTCAAATAATAATTTTATGTTATAATAATTTTTTTTTCTTTTTTTTTTTTTTTAAATTGCTGTTAAAATTATTTGAAATTAAACTTAATTTACATTTTGTTCTTAGCGACTTTTTGTTTTTAAAGTGCCTAGTTTGCATTTAGTAATCCGTGAAAAAAAAAAATAATACAAAATTTAAAATGATAGTTTTATTTTTCAATAAAATTATTTAATAACGTTCTGATCTTCTAAATGTTTTATAGTACGATATTAAATTATTATTTAAATCAAATTGAAAGTTAGTTAAAAAATTATTCTGAAGAACTGAAAAAAAAAAAATTTACTAAAAACTATTAGTTTTTTAATAAATATGAAAATATTTTTTGTATGTAAGCAATTGGAGATAAAATATTTACTAAAAGCTCCCTCGAAGTTCGCTGAATCTTATGATTATGATAAATGTTTGATGTAAATAATAATTTTCCCGTTTAGTGGCAACAAAAAAAAATCTTTTTTATAAGAATAGATTATCATTATATCAATATTTATTAAAATCGGAATCAATTTATTACATTACTGACAAATATTTGAGCCGAAGTAAAGTTCATTTAATCATAATAAAACAAGATTTGAATAAAATCTGATGGTATAGTTCGTCGAATAAAACAAGCAAAGTGCATTCACGGAAACTATTGTAATGTGCAGTGTTGTTTAAGATCGCGAGTACTTAACGTTAAAGAAAAAAAATAAAAATACATAAGGAAACGAGAGAACATTTTAAAACTAAAGTTTAAATCTTTTTGTCGGATCTCTGTTTAACTCTATATAAATGTCTCAGTCATTTACGATTTTTCTTTTTCTACAAATTTATTAACTTAATTTACACATAAAAACATATACATAAATAAGATATATATATTTACCCTCATATACTTTTTTTTTTATTTTTTTATCAATAAATTTCCTCAACCCCAGTTAAAAATTCAACTTTATTATAAAAAATAAAATTCGATTTTTAAATTTATGATAAATAAAAATTAACCAACAGTACCTTTAAACAATTTAGTTATCTCGACTATTAAATTTAATACGATCGTAAGATAAGCTTTTTCCTCGTTAAAAAAGTATCGTAAAATTTGAGGCATAAAAAATAAAACAATTAAAAAATTTATTAAATAATATAATAACTTAGTAATTATAAAAAGAGCAATTAAAAATTTTTTTATAATTCGTAGTAAAAAAAAAAAACTAATTCTATACATATAAATTTATATTTAGCTACCAGAGGTCACAGCATCTCTAACGATTCACTCGAATTTTATCATATCATGCCAAAGTAGTTGGCAAAAATTATTTAATCTAGATAATAGAATAAATATTATTTATTAACTATCTAAATTAACTGCCAATCGATTGATATTTTCTGATAATTACTTAATTAATTGTTTATTTGGAAGTAAAAATAAATATTATATATAATTAATTAAAAAAAAAAAAACAATATTTTTTTTTTTTCAATTTTCAACTCAAGTTAACTTTTTTATGCACAAACGAGAATTAGATCAATATGTCATTTTTTATCGCTCCGAAAATCTCCCCCAATGCCCATATTCACGCAGACTTGCAAGAAATTGAAGGTATATATAGAATTACGAGTAATTTATTGTCTTGGGAGTTTCATTGATATATTTCTACTCGAATAACAGCCACTGCACTTTTTTTTATTTTTAACACCATTAATTTTTTTTCTTTTTAATTTCTTCTCAAATGCAACATATTTTTTTTTTTTTTTTTTTTTTTTTTGAAATAATTTTGCTGACTGACCTGCCTTCATAATCTTCTTTGAGATTTACTTTGCGTATTTGTCTTGAAAGCTTTCTTCAGATATTTTTAACGTTACGTGACTTTCATATAAATTTAAAAATCCTGAAAAATATTAAAACTTTTCCTGAGAGATTCTTATATTTTAATAAATATCAAGTCTAAACTTATTGCACAAAAAAAAATAAATATTTTATTTTAAATCTATAATTGAATTATTTAATAAATTAAATTTACATGAAACAAAAAAAATTTTCAAGTAAAAATAGAAATTAAGTTCTACTCTTACTCAGTTTACACTTTACGTTTAATAATAAAGTAGCTATAAATTTATTGACTTTTTTTTATCACAGTAGTGACGTGAGCTTTACGAATTATTGTCGTCACTTGTACCGGAAATCCTGCTGAAAGTTTCAATCCTAAAATGACAGTTCCTTATTTCGCTCTTTCGTCTTAACAAACAAATTGATATGTTTAATCTTTTAAATCGATATCCTTAATCCATTCGAGAGATAAAAAAAAATAAATGTATAGATATTTTTATTATAAAAAAAAAAAAAAAAATGACAAAGACCAAAAAATTGTTAATATCCGTAAATTTTTATTCTAATACTAACTTTAATTTTTGAAGATTGTGATTTTGTCCAGACAAATACTATTACAGAATTGAATTGCTGTAGCCATCAGTTCGTTATCCTCGTGCATCTCTTCATTCTGGTCTTTTACAAAGTGCAAAACATACGCATTTAGACCCTTGAGCCAACGGCTACTTTCATTTTCATCAAAAACATTTAAGATATTCCAGTCAATGATTCAAAAAGATAATAACAGTTTACATTTATTTTTTTTTATTTTCCTGAACAATCTGTGAATGCTTTAAATGCGTGACCACTCAAGAAATTCAAATATACAAACATAGAATATAAATTATCATATTATTTATATAACTATATTCTATATTGTCAAGAGAATTACGAACATTTTTTTTAATGTAATGGGTAGTGGACATACATGATGAAATAAATTAAATTATTAAAATTAGGTATCATTAGAAATATGAGTTAAATTCTTATGTTTTCTGTTTCAATTTTTTTTTTACTAATTGGCAACAGAAAAAATTAAACATACTTAACACTTTTAAATAAAATGAAATTTTCCGCCTTACTGATCATCTCAGCAAACTCATTAAATTTCTTAAACTCACTAAGCTATATAATAAAATCTAATGTCAACGTAAATATGAATGTAGTCGTTCATGACCTGAGTTGTTTATAGCGACTTTAAATAACTCAATAAAAAAAAAATTTCCACCGTTCATACTATTTAAAATAATTTATTTTTCTATTGAGGTAGGTCATAGTCAGCGGTTTTGAACATAAACATCTGAGAACACTCAATACTTTATTTTGATTAATAAAAAAAAATACCAATGGTAACATAAAAAGTGTAATTGAAGTCTTTTGCTACATAAATTTTAATAATTGCAATGCAAGTAGTCATTTCTCCACATTTGGGTCCGGATAAATTTACTAATTAAACAATAAATTTTGAACTTACTATTTTACGTAAAAAATTTAATTTAAAGTTTAATTACATAAATTTAATAGTTATACTTGTGAAAGTCAGTACTATAAAATTGCCAGTTAATTTTGAACATAATTAAATAATAGTAAAAAAAAAAATTAAGATTATTAATTGACTTTAAATAATTCTCTTCAACTTCAGTGTCAGCTAATTTTGAACGTGTGAATAACGAAAACCAGATATTACGTCACACTTGCGTAAATTAACTAGTAAAACGTGACGAACAGTCATTTAAATTTATACTCATTTCATATATATATATAATATCGATTAATCAAACAAAAGAATTATTCAAATAATAAGACAATAAAAATTTTCTAAGCTGACTTATTGTTGCCAGAATATCTTATTTATAGATGTAAAGTGATCAAGTTCATTGACTTAGACAAAAGAATAATTAACGTTCATCTTTGTGATAAAATCTCTCAAATATTTATGACACTTGAAATATTTAAATTAATTGTATGATTGTTTTATTATAGTTTAGACTATTGAAATATTATAATTATTAATTTAAAACAATGGATATAGTTGTCGATTTCACTGAATATTTTCTTCCAAATGATAGAATTTTATTGAAAGAATTGGCTATAATGAGTTTGCATCCGTACACCAAAAATATTTTTATTGATAAGCATTATGTATTTAAGCCGCCATGTCTATGGGAAATACTTCCAAAAGAATATCAAGACGATTATTTGAATCGATGTAAAATACATGGAATTCTTTGGCAAACTGGATATGCTGATGCTAATTTACCTGCTAAGATTTTAAAAGAATATTTCAATGCTTCTAAACGGGTCTTTGTAAGGGACATGGATAAGATAAATTTGTTATTTAAAATTGTTGGTGAAACAGATAAAATAATTCTGCATGAAACTTCTGTTGTTTCTGATGAAAATCCTGATATGTCTGAAGAAAAACTTATAATAAAATGTATTCATCATCAGAATCGTAATGATGACAATTGTGCGTACGAAAATGCTTTTAAAATGAAAAGTTCTCTTTTACAAAAAAAATGAAAAAATTTTTTTTTCATTGCTTATTTATTAGTAAATATTCAAATAAATAAAAAACAGAAATTATTACACCAAGTAAATGTTTTTGGTTGAAGAACATAGAAAAGTAGACATAATTATTGATTTTCATGAATATTTAGTTGATAACAAATTATTGATAAAAGAATTGGCTATAATGAGTTTACAGCCACTTTCAAATGGTATTTATATCGATAAACATTATCTATTTAGACAACCATTTTCATGGTCCAAATTATCACGGTCTCAACAAATAGAATACTTGTACAATTACGAAGTCCATGGGATTCCATGGGAATTAGGGCATACTGATATTGCGTTCCAAAACTCAATTTTGAGAGATAGTATAATAAAAGCTAAGAAAATTTTTGTACTTGACACCGATAAAAAACAATCATTACAAAAGATCCTTGGCCAAATAAATAAACCAATTACATGTATTTTGAATACATATTCAAATCCGATAAGTATCAACTATAAAACAAAATGTGTTCATCATGAAAACCCTGATGATCACAATTGTGCGTATGATAATGCATTAAAAATCAAATATTGGTTTTCGGGTAACCTGTGAAAAACCGAATATTCATCAGAGCTATTATGAACTATGAGTAAACAGATATTTTAGTTACAATAGCAAATTATCTTTATCGAATACACATGAACTGTGAATTTATAACGAATAGACAACAAAATTTTAATTATGATTTTTTAAATTTAAATTTTTCAGTGTCATCTGATATTGAAATTTGAAAAATGCTTCACTCGGGGTTTCAAATTGAAATTGCAGTAGAATTTATCATTTTTTCAAACTCCGAAGTCTCGTAACCCTCAAAAATTTTATTTTCGATGTATTTATTCTGCTACAATCACTTTGATGATTGAAATCTACTAAAGAACAAAGAAAATTTATTGTAAAGCTTCAATTTTTTATTTGAATAGATGTTAAATTTGGAAAATAGAGTAACTACCAAATTTTTTTGAGAGACACATGAAATTATTTATAATTAAACATTAATCAAACTATAAATATGAAATAGTAACGTAAATATAATTAAAATAAATTTGTATAAAGATTTATTGTTATTAGAACCATGACAGGAAATATTGTACAAATGATTAATAATGAATCTAGTTATGGATTTCCACGAGTATAGTCGACCAGATAAGTATTTAATTCAAGAATTAGCTGTACTGAGTCTAGAAATAAACGTTAGTAGCAGTTTTGTAGATCAACATAACCATTATCACTAAGAAAAATGCCTTGAAAGAACCAAAATTATTATTTGGACTCTTCTCAAAAACACATGGAATTCCTCGACAATCATAAATTGTAAACAATGATATTAAAGTTAACATTAACTTGAAATTCCGAAAAATTTGAACATATTTATGAAAGCAATAATCTCGAAAAATATTATTTTCTTGAAATAATAGACAATAAACTTTAAAAAACCGAATTTCATGTTTATCTGACAATGACTATTTTGATTATACTTAAATAGGGACGAAATGTAATCATGATGAGAATCGTGATTTGAATAATTGTGCGTACGAATATGCCATGAATATAAGAAACTCGTTATTAAAAAAATTATCTTTGAAACATAAATATTTGAAAGTTTCTCAAGTTTATGAATGATAATTTTATTGTTGGTTTTATAAAAGTTATTGCATATTTTTATTAGAGTAAAAATATTTTATGTTATTATTTTTATTTATTTATTCATTAATAAATAACAATAATAATTGAACATAGGGTATAGTTATCGATTTTATGATTACCGCAACCCACGTAAAAAATATTTAATGGAGAATTAGTTATGCTGGGCTTTAAACTGCATGCAAACAAGGTTTTTTATTGGTACACATTATTTATTTAAATAATTACAATCAAGGGATAAATTGTCGTAGACTTATAAAGCCGATTATTTAGAGTTTATTGACGAACATGAAGCTCCTTGGCAATTAGGATATGCAAATACTCATTCTATTCACAAAAATCGATTTTACTACGCTATATATATTGAGAGAGCTTGAAATGTTTATGCTATGAATTCGCATAGAAAACAATATTTACTTGGTTAGTATTGGTTGCAATCAATATATATCAGTTTTATGTTTATCTGATATGGGTTACAATAAATTTAATTCGATAAGGACAAAATGTAACTTCATTCTCTAGAAAATTTTCCTAAATGTGTACAAGAAGATTGTTTTTTTGATAAACTGCATTTTAACTATGATGCTCAATGAAAAATTTATCGGGATTACTTAGAATTATGTGACTTTGACAATCTCTATAATATAAAAGACATAAAAAATCTGTCTATCGGTTGACCGTGCGGGCCAGCCTGAAACTTCCCGCTGTTTTCTAGTTCTTTAAGCTCGAAAACATTGTTGTGATACAAAAAATTTTTCTAAGTTTTCTTTTGGATTTGTCTAGGATTGATCTAGGATTTGTCTAAGATTTGTCTAGTATTCTTAGCAAAATGAATTTTTCTAAGTTTTCTCTAGGATTTGTCTAGAATTGATCTAGGATTTGTTTAAGATTTGTCTAGTATTCTCAGTGAATTGAATTTTTCTAAGTTTTCTCTAGGATTTGTCTAGGATTTATCTAGGATTTGTTTAAGATTTGTCTAGTATTCTCAGTGAATTGAATTTTTCTAAGTTTTCTCTAGGATTTGTCTAGGATTTATCTAGGATTTGTTTAAGATTTGTCTAGTATTCTCAGCGTAATGAATTTTTCTAAGTTTTCTCTAGGATTTGTCTAGGATTTATCTAGGATTCGTCTAAGATTTGTCTAGTATTCTTAGCAAAATGAATTTTTCTAAGTTTTCTCTAGGATTTGTCTAGGATTTATCTAGGATTTTTCTAAGATTTGTCTAGTATTCTCAGCAAAATGAATTTTTCCAAGTTTTCTCTAGGATTTGTCTAGGATTGATCTAGGATTTGTCTAAGATTTGTCTAGTATTCTCAGTGAATTGAATTTTTCTAAGTTTTCTTTTGGATTTGTCTAGGATTTATCTAGGATTTGTCTAAGATTTGTCTAGTATTCTCAGCAAAATGAATTTTTCCAAGTTTTCTCTAGGATTTGTCTAGGATTTATCTAGGATTCGTCTAAGATTTGTCTAGTATTCTTAGCAAAATGAATTTTTCTAAGTTTTCTCTAGGATTTATCTAGGATTTTTCTAAGATTTGTCTAGTATTCTCAGCAAAATGAATTTTTCCAAGTTTTCTCTAGGATTTGTCTAGGATTGATCTAGGATTTGTCTAAGATTTGTCTAGTATTCTCAGTGAATTGAATTTTTCTAAGTTTTCTTTTGGATTTGTCTAGGATTTATCTAGGATTTGTCTAAGATTTGTCTAGTATTCTCAGCGTGATGAATTTTTCTAAGTTTTCTCCAGGATTTGTCTAGGATTCTCAAAGAAACAACTTTCTCTGTTTTCTCTAGGATTTCTCTACGTTTTCTCTGGGATTTCTCTAGGATTTGTCTAGGATTCTCAGAGAAACAAATTTTTCTGTTTTCTCTGGGATTTCTCAAGGATTTCTCTAGGATTTAGAGAAAACTTCTATAATAACGCTAGCACATAAAAGTAAAAGAAAAAAATCTGAAAATTGCCTGACCCTGCGGGCCAGCCCAAAAACTTCCCGCTGTTTTCGAGCTCAAAGAGCTTGGAAACATTATTACCTGTGAATTTATGAGCTCTTCGACTGCGCGCGAAACATGTACGCTAGTAATGATTCATACATTTTAAATTAAAGAATTCAATTTCACAAAAACTATGAAA
Source organism: Microplitis demolitor (assembly GCF_026212275.2). NCBI lineage: Eukaryota > Metazoa > Arthropoda > Insecta > Hymenoptera > Braconidae > Microplitis > Microplitis demolitor. The sequence continues at coordinate 19,128,996 of NC_068548.1, forward strand.
TTTCCTATCGTATTTTTGTGATGGTCAATATTGAAAATTTTCATTTACAAATTCATATATTTATCTGAAACAGATTATAATGAATTTTATTCAATAGAAACAAAGTGTAATTATCATCGATTACGCTATGCTAGTAATTGAGTCAGTAACAATGCTACGAACATAAAAACGATTGTTAAAATAATCAACTTTGAAACGTAAATATTCAGATTTTCATCAGCTTCATAAGTAGGAAATATTTTTTTCAAAATTCAAATAAAATTTTTTTTTTTTTAGTGTGCTATAAATTAGTAGAAGAATTTTTTATATTATTAGGTTGTTATAATCTGATATTGGTCTGAAATTTTCAATTTTTCAAAAAAAGTTTATGGACATAGTAATTGACATTCATGGGTATTATGGTTTAAAAAATCAACCGTTTATAAAAGAATTAGCGATTTTAAGCGTACAGGCCAATAATAGTAACGTTTTTATTGATAAACATTGTTTATTTACACCACCATATCGATGGGAATTATTATCAAAATCTTGTCAAAATGATTATTTACGAATGTTTAATATTCATGGTATTCCTTGGCAACTAGGATTTTTCAAAGCTGATCTACAAGTATCTATTTTACGTAATAATATAAAAAACGCTAAATGTATCTATTTATTTGACAATAATATCAAGAAATTTCTATCTAAAATCACTCGTAAAATAAATAAAAAACGTATTTTATGTTTATCTAAAAGAGGTTTTTATATAAAAATAAATAAGTTTCAAACTCAATGTAATCATCATCAATATCCTAAATATAATAATTGTGCGTATGATAACGCAATGAAAATGCGAAGTTGGATTATTCAAAAATTGTTAAAAAAAAATAAAAAAATAAATATTCCTCATATTCTGAAAGTAAAAAAAAATAAACGAAAACTTAGTAAACTTAAAAGTAAACTTTCTTATAAATTATCTTGTAGATAACGTAATAAATTTATTCAGTTTATTAAAATATATCACTTTTTATTAGACATTAAAAATTTACAATTTGATGACATCATATTATATATAAAAATGAATCTCGTTATTGATTTTCACGGTTACAGAATTTCTGAGCATAAAAATGTATTGAAAGAATTGGCAATAGTAAGTTTAGAAACTGATGGTAATGATGTAATTATTGATAAGCATTACTTATTTAAACCGGCATTAAAGTGGGAAAATTTATCTAAAGATTATCAAGAAACATATGCGATGTTATTTAAAGTACACGGAATTTCATGGAAGAAAGGTTCGTTAAATTATGAATCGCAAAAATCAATTTTGATTGAAAATCTAAAGAAAGCTGCTTATATTTATTTATTTAATTTTAATTCAAAAGAATTTTTGAACGAAATAGTCGACAATATCGAAGAATATAAAATTATTTATTTAAACGATTTAGATTATTATGAACACAAAGATGAATTTCAAACAAAATGTAAATATCACAGAAATAAAGATAAAAACAATTGTGCACGTGATAATGTACTTAAAATGAGAGATTGGATTTTGTCAAACAGATGCCTGGTTAAAAATAACCATACTAATAATCAACCTAACTGATGTTATTAAAAAAAAAATTTTTTTTCGATGTTTTCTTTTATTAGTAAGACTTGTCTAGGAATTTAAACGAAGAAGAAGTTTATAAAAAAAATGGCTTCGAACCACAAATGGACGAAAGAAGTCGATGTAATCATCGATTTTAATGAATATCACTTTAAGGGTCAAGTGATGTTGAAAGAATTAGCGATGATAAGCTTACAGCCAGATTCAAATGGTAATTTTATTGATAAACATTATATATTCAAACCACCATGCCCATGGAAAGAAGTACCACTAGAAGATCAAAATAATTATTTAAGACTGTTAGAAGATGATGGGATTCCCTGGCAATTAGGATATACTAATCCTGAATTACAGAAATCAATTATTGCTAAGTGTTTCTTGAAAGCTAAATGTATTTACGTTATCGACTTGGAAGTTAAAGAATTATTAACAACAATAATGGGTAAAATTAATATACCATTCGGATATTTTAATAACGGTAGTGATGATCACTTTGAATATGTATACAAAACAAAATGTGTTCATCATCAAAATCGTGATAAAAATAATTGTGCATACGACAATGTTATAAAAATGAAACACATCCTCTTAAGTACAACATAAAAATCAAATTCTACATCATTCTTCATCATTGCAATTAAATCGATTGTTAAAAATTATAGACAAATTTAAAAAAATATTTATGGGAGATCGAGACACAGCAGGACACCTCAAAAAGTGAACAAAAACTCATTGTATTTAAATGGAATGAAAGTATGTAATTATTAAAATGCGCAAAAAAAATGTTTTTTTTTTTTGGCTATTATGCTGCGTTCTAGATAAAAATTTTTTCATTAAAATTATCGTGAAATAAATACAAATTTGTTCGAAGGAAATAAAAAAACGATTGTATTAAGACCTCAAAAATCACAAGAATGCATTACTCTCTTAGTTGTTTCTTCGTACCCGGACCTCCCCTGTAGTATTTTTCTAACTTATTTTTGATCAAATGTAGTTTCAAAGTAGTAAGAAATTTTTTATGCTTTAAATACAATTTAAAGTTCTATAGTAGTTTATTTACAAAAAAAAATCATAGCAATAAGAGTTATCTTGAAAGACTAAAAAGAGTTGAAAATAAAATTGTTTCAATTTACTCAAAGTCATTGATCTCGGAAAGGATTAAGTGTAACATTCTGACGTAAGTAGATCAGTAAAGACATTTATCTTAACTTTTATCCTTTAAAACACCGAGGGTTCTTTGAATTTCTTCAAGTCCAAAGTTCTTTGCTTTTATTATTTTTTTATTATTCCTCTTTATACTTTTCAATTAAATTTTCTCATTGACACATTTTCCCTCTTTTTTTTTTTCAATCAGATATAATATTCCACTTACAATCAGTTCTTAAATTTTAATTAATCAAATTAAAATATATATTATAATGATATTCATTTGTAAACGATATAATTATTTATATTGAAATCGGCTAGGAGTTATTGATAGTAAATCAATCAAATTGTTGTATTATCATTTGCATACAACAGATTTTATTCAATAAATAAATAAATAAATATGTATGTCAAAAAAAAAAATATTTATAACTTCCGCAATCTTTTTTTTCACTCATTTTTCTGTTATGTTATTCAATGCTTTAGTAAATTCTTCATTTCCCTTTTGTTATCTATTCATTTTATATCTCTTTTCACAGCTATTTTTCTTTTTCATGTCATTTCCCACAGAGACGCTTCCACATCAACTATCACATTAATATCAACTGTCATTGCAATAAAAAAATTACAATCTTTCAGAAATATTTGTCATTTATGCTAAAGTGTATCAATTATACACATTAAAATATATACATTTCATAGCTTACAATAAAGACTTGAAAATTTATTAATAGCAAAAAAAACTGATAAGATTCATATATTTTAGGATAATGTTATTCAAAGTAAAAATAAAATGAAGTTATTAGTAATAGATTGGATCGAGTTTTATAAATAATTGATTTCATATCCGGTCATTCAATTTAAATCACTATTTCTAACTTCATATTATTCTTATTCGTCTACCATCAACAATTTTATGATGGTATTATTACGCTATCACGTTTATATGGTCGACTATCAAATGTCACAAATCCTTTTCGTCAAACTTATGACATAAAAGTTGAAAATAAAACTTTTTGTTCTCCACCTTCATTTTGTTCTCAAATATATATATATGAAATGAACGTCATAATAAAAATAAATTGAGATAATAATAATAAAATTTTTAATTTTTCATTACACTGTCAAAAATTGAAAGTGAATTCAAAGTAATTATGGGTTTTGACTCCGGATTTAATACGGGTTCACCCCGAAATTTTTTTAGTGTACTTTTATTAAAAATAAATTTTAAAAATGGTTAACCAGTCACAAAATTTTTCATTCTCTTTGAACTCAAAAATAGTCATCTAATTGCAGAAAATATATTTTCTTATATTAAGATTACGATTGTCTTAAAAAATCAAAGGCATGTTATCATTTAATCGAATTATTCAAAATTACTTTAAAAAATCAATCAATTCAAATGATAATAACTTTAAAAAGGCTTAAGACAATTATGAATAAATCTGTCTTCAAAAATTAGATTAAAATAAAAATTTTACTTTTACAAAAAATTTCTATTTTTATAGCCAAAGTTAAAAAATATTTTGCATTTAAAAATAAATTAAAGAATTAATAAAAATAAAAACAGTACAAAAATTATATGAAATATAGGAAAATAAAGTCTGTGACCTCGAGGATTATTATTCTCCATAGAACTGGGTACAATTAAAATAATAATAAAACCACCGTTAATTTATTCAGCAGAATAATTAACAAAATCCTCCTACTGTTCTGCATGAAACGTTAACAATGAACCCGAGAATAAACACAGCGAACCCAACACAAGTAAAAAATACATTTTTTTCTTGAATGCTCTTTTCAACCCTTGAATTAAATTTGTACTGTGACTACTACACGAAATTTCAACAGCTTGGAAAATAACGAAAACAGGATTTTCAAAAAATTCTCTTTTTCTTCAAGATTTTCTCAAAGTTTCAAATTTGTTACCGTATATTTATATATATCTAAAAAAAGGCGGGCAAAAGGGGACTGAGTATGAAAAACAGATTAATTTTAAGTGTCGTAAAATTTTTTTTCTATAGTTGGCCACAAAAAATACATACGATGTCTTCGTCGTTACATTAAAATTTTATATAAGTTATTGATCATCAATAATTTTTTTTTCTTCATCTTTATTTACTAACAGTACTGAAAAATTTTTTTTTCACTTAGATTTGTCATAATCAATTTTATTAGACATTTATTTTAAATAAAAACAACATTTTTTTTATAACAATTAGAAATTTCGGTGACTTACTTCAAATAGAAGTCAAAAAAAGAAGATCCAACATATTCAAGTGCACTAAAAATCCATTACTTTCTTGACATTTCGTTTTGCCCGCCTTTCCCCTATATGCTATAAATCCCATATTTTCTTAAAGACTATTTTCATCCCAATATATAACCATTTTATTGTGTCTATTGTCAATGACCCATTTTTTTTTTGTTTATACAAAATGTCATAAACATCAACATAAATATTCAAGTTCAGTGTAAATAAAAAAAAAAGATGATAAAATACAGGGTAATCGTTTGGGTGAATGTATTCGCAGTAACTTTTAGCATCTAAAAATAATTCGTAGTTTGCTGATAAAGCTTGTGAACGCCCCGGAAATAAACGACTAGACAAGAGTAAAGTAGTTGAGTATGTAATATATAGATAGACACAGTAGAGTTTGATGCAAAATAGTTTTACTATGAAACACAGGAACCTGGTACAGTTACCTAGTGACAAAACTTGTTCTTCTTGCCCTCATTATGGTTTAGTTGGTTAAAACGTCCAACCACCAGCTTCTATCTATTTTATCTATCCCCTAGTTCTTTATTCTCATGGGACATTACAGATTTATAGACCCAAGCGTCTTGAGATCTTGCGTCTTACTTATACTAGACCATTTTACCACCTTAGACCTTATCTTAGACGCGTTAAATTTCATGTATAACTCGACACATTAATAAATTATCGTTAAATTTTTTAACGTGTTAAATGTTACACTTGATTCCATTGGTTGCTGGGTTTTATTGATACTAAATAATACTGCGACATTGTGGTAGATATTATTATTTAACGAGTAGTCATTAAAGTCTTTTATGATTGGCATTAAAATTTAATATTCGGTTCCAAGGCTATAAAAGTGACAAGTTAAATAATTTTGCCATCTTATTTATGGTTTCTATGAATTAAAAAAAATTTATGTAAAGAAAACACTTTCATTATTTTCTAATTCCCAGTGGTACTAATTAATAAACTACCATTTTTGTTTAAGATGAGAAATGCAACAGCCGTATTTATAATGAATCTATCGATATCGGATCTCATGTTCTGCTGCTTCAATTTACCTTTAGCTACATCTACATTTTGGTATGGCTCATGGACTCATGGACCACTTTTATGTCGACTGTTTCCATTATTACGTTACGGTCTCGTCGCCGTAAGTCTTTTTACGGTACTGGCTATTACAATCAATCGATACGTAATGATTGGTCATCCTCGATTATATCCAAAGTAATTACTTCATCATTTTTTAAATAAACTACTGTCTCTAAGCCTTTAAAAAAAAAGTTTTTTTACCTTCATTTAAATTTTTTCACAAAAGACTGACAATAAATGTCAATTTTTTTTTTATTATTCATATGATTTTAAAATTATAAAATGAATACTTTTTATTTTTAATTAGCTCTGTAATTAGAAAAAAATATATTTAATGTAAGAGACCCAGTACCCGATCAGGGAACTAGTACCCGATTACTCATGTATTTGTATATTTATATATACTACTCTCTAAACATGAATTAGTGAAGGTAAGTGAATATTCACTGATACATTTAAAGAGTAAATTTTACTAAATATATCTATACATTTACAAATATATGGAGTGATCGAGTACTAGTTCTCTGATCGGGTACTAGATCTTTTACTTTTACTTTAATTATTTTACTTTACATTAAAAATTTTTTACCAGCCCAAAAAAATTATCTCAAGTAATTTAGTATTTTTTAAATAAAATATTTGTAAATTAGTATTTTTATAGCATAGAGGTACCATTTTTGGCCACTTTGGCACCAGTTTTGGACACTTGAAAAATTAAAACAAAATAATTTGTAAAAAACGCAATGATATAATTAATTTTTAAAATGCATTCAAAGATACTTTTAGTATTAAATGTTCAAAAATGGAGCAGTGGCTACAAATGCTACTTCTACTCTATATTTTTATTGTATTTAATTAAAATAAATAATTTTATAGATTTTATAAGCCAAGATACTTAATATTGATGGTAATAGCAACATGGATATCCGGATTTGGTGCTTTAGTGGCAACTTGGTTCGAAAGATGGGGACGATTCGGTTTAGACCCCCGCATTGGATCATGTTCAATATTGCGTGACGTCAATGGTAAATCACCAAAAGAATTTTTATTTATACTCGCATTTCTTACACCTTGTATTGCAATTGTCGTTTGCTATGCAAGAATTTTTTACATCGTACGTAAAACTGCTAAAAAAAGTCGCAGACGTCAAGAAGTTACAACGGATTTCGTTAAAGCGACAGTTGAGGTGATTTTATTCAAATTTTCATTACCTAATTTATATATAAATATACATGTTCATTAATATTTATGTGTTAATTAATTATTCAGGTTAAATATACAAAACATTTCGAAGATTCTGCATTAGGTTCAAGTTGTGCTGGAACAGGTACATCAGAAAATGCTGGGTCTCCATTGAAAAATGACAAACTTCATCATAGTCAACAAATTAACACTTCGTTTTATTTTATTTCCGATAATGATATTGATAATAATGATATTAATGATGATGATGATGAAATGATTGATAAAAATGATGATTTAAGTATTGAAAAAATATCAGAATACGATATTAAAAATAACAGTAATAAAAAATGTAAAAAAAATATTTATACTGTTTCAGTACCAAACTTTAATTTTTCTAATGTCGATTCATCATCTTCACCATCACAAGATAAATCATTGTCGCATGCTGATATTATTAATAAAGAAAAAATAGTAACAGATAAATCGATAATGTTAAACAATGATCGATGTTTAAAAGTACCAAAAGATTTTATTAAAAATAGTGACCAATTTTCACCGCGTAGTATAAACCCACAATTATTAAATTCAAATAAATATGATGGTTCAGATGTATCTGAAGAATTTGTTAGTTCACGTTCGGATTCACCATGTGATAATAAACGTGTTAATAATAGTAATATTAATAATAATAAGAGAGGTAGTATTTTTCGGCGCGAATTACGATTTCGAAGTTTTAAAACTCGCGGTAATGAATCGGGTAAAATGTCAGCTAAAGACAAAAAATTATTAAAAATGATCCTTGTTATATTTTTGTCTTTTGTTATTTGTTATTTACCGATAACGATAACTAAAATATCGAAAGATATTATTGATTGGCGTGGTCTTAATATTGCTGGTTATATACTTATTTATTTAACGACTTGTATTAATCCAATTATTTATGTTGTTATGAGCTCTGAATACAGAAGTGCATATAAAAATGTTTTACTTTGTCGAGGTGATTCATTTTATGATTCTAAGAAACGTGGTAAATAAATTATTTTTTTTTTTTTTTTTAATTAACCCTAATCGGTCGAACATGGTTCGGTTGTGTCTATGAATTTTCAAATATTCTACTGTAAACAGCCTACATGCCTCCGAATTTTCATGAAAGTGTTTATTGAAAAAGGGATTTTCGGGACTGGCAACAACTCTATCGCACAGTTATAAGTCCAAAGAAGACCTACGAATTTATTCAGATTTTTCCTTACAGAGTAACATAGTTAAAGAAGCAGCGAACGCTAACGATCCATGTTCACATGCGACACCGAATTAGGGTTAATTAAAAGCAAAACTCTTATTAAAACTACATCTAAAATTTTATTAATTTATTAAAAAATATTCTATGAAATTTTATTATTTTTCAATTAAAAATACTTTATTACAGTACAACCTCGTTATAAGTTACTCGATTATAAGTTACTTCCTCTCTATTTGTTGTCGCTCGTCTCGAAATACGACCCCCATTTCAGTTCCACTAACGCAGTTTTTCGGTTGTCGTGAAGAGATTTCTTCTGCAGTCCTTTTATAAGTTAATAAAGTATGTGCATAGATAAATGACAAACGTCAACTAACTTATAAAAGGACTAGACACAAACACGAACACGACGCATACATATGCAGAAAACTGAGCGATCACCGAGTAAATGATAAGAGTAGGGAAAAGCCATTTTCAAAAAATTTTTCTTCTACAGCCCCTAACAGTAACTTATAACCAGGTTGTACTGTATTTTAATTTTATTAAATGTATTTATTAAAAATTATAATTACAGTTTAATTATACGATCCAATTTTTAAATTTTCGTTGAAATGATCTAGAAGCCAAGCCATTAAAGTTGAGCCTCACTTCATCTTTCTTTATAAGATCATAATTTGTTGAGTTGCAAAACGAAAAAAAATAATCAGAATTTAGTGTCTTAATTTAAAATTTGTATCTTCTGATTTGGATAAAATTTACAATGAATAATTTGATATTTAATACTTTTTCATACTAAATTCAAAAATCATTTCCACTCGTTTAGTTTTTTTTGAGAATTTTGGTATGACGTAATCTGACACTTATCTTCGCTTTGAGGCAAACATTTATCGTTGGCTTCAAATATTGTGTTTTAGTCACAGATATAATTAATGAATAAATATGACGAAATCGAGAATTTCATTTTCAGGCGAGTATAAAGCATAGCCTCAGCGCTTCGCGCTCAAGGCATGCAATACACTTTAAAAAATTTGGGGAGTTTATTTTAATATTAAAACTTTGAATTGTAGTGAAATAAAATCCGTAATCACTCCGAATTCACTCCTGATTTTTACAGTGTAATTAACAATTATTTTAATTATTAATTGCGAATAATTAATAACTGATTAATTCAATTTATTACTTGTGATAAAATGAATCATGCTTTTATTATTTTAAATAGAGTTCGAGAATAAAAAAATGTGTATAATATTTTGACCTCAGATTACGGCTTCTGGACCAACCTAAAGTCTTTTGATTTAATTTTTAATAGCCTGAGATAAAGTAATTAATCAAAGCTTTTTATCTCTTGCTCTAAAAAGAAAAAAAAATTGAGTCGAAAATTAAAATTTTTGGATTTTAAAATTTTATTGCCCAGATCTGAGTTATTTTTACTTAATTAAAAAGACTGAATATTTGTAAATAAATAAAAATTAAATTTTTTAAATTTATTTATTGAATTTTTTTACAATTAGTTAATTATTTAATTTGACTTGTTAATTTTTATAAATAAAAAAAAATATACAATGAAGTCAAAAAGTATAATTATTGAATTTTTATAATTTTTTATATTAAATTTACAAGTCGAGACATTGTTATTATGATATATTCATATAAGTTAATTATTGTAAAAATAATAGTGGTAGTGAGAATTAAATCATAATTGCATCTATAGTGACAATTAGGGTGACAAATGTTTATCTTATTTTTTAAATTTATCAGTTTCGCCCTTACCAAATATCTTATTATCGTCGAATTGAAAGCCAAAATAATTAAGTTTTTTTTTTTTTAAAACTAAAGCAACAAATTAGTACTTATATTTTCATTCATTTTTTGGCAAATAAGTTTATAAATAAACGTAGAAGAAAATATCTCACTAAACTAAAATAAATAAATGACGTAAACAATATTAACTTTTATATTTTTTGAATTTTTCAAAATTTCCAATAAACATTCTATAAGCTCTTTATTTAAATAAACGTTAAAACATTTTTAAGTGAGACTGATAAATTAAAAAAATAAAAATAATAATTGTCACTAATGGGAAATATCTATGTTATATATTTATTATAAGAATAATAACAATATTTAATGTTAATCGGTTTATTAAGTATTAAAAATATTAGTCATCGTTAGTGACTTGAGAAAACTTAAAAATTGAGCAAGCAATTAATAATAATTAAATCTTGTTTTGTTTGTTCTTGTTAAAATTAATTATTAATTTAAAATTGGTTATATACACATTGATCTCAACACTTATTTTTGATTTTATACATTTATATAATTAAATAAAATAAAATAAAATATTATTATAATTTGTAATACCATTTAAATGTATATTAATTAAATATATAAAATAATATACTGAACATAAATATTATTATATTATATTAAAACAAAAAAATAATTTAATAAAAAGTGTCGAGAGATTTTCAGATTATAAATTTATATAAAGAAAAAAAATAATATAAATAATCAACATAATTTAAATTTTTCCTTAACTGAATGTATGATATCACAGCTCACTAATCCTTAAACCCAAATAATATAAATAATTCCATAAATTTTTTTTCTTTTTTTATTTTCTTTCATACCTTAATTTGAAATTCGAGCTTCAATGCCTGTCTAGCCAATCGAAAAAAATCATACTCAGATTTAGGAACCCAAGTGGCACAAAAAGAAATCGTTGACTTTTTGTTGAATTTGTTAAAAATTGATATCATGATAACAAATTTTCGTTTTAAATTTAAGGAAAAGTTAACAATTTTTTTTTTGTTGCCGCCTGGAAATGGAATATCTTATTTTCATTCACCAAAATAGCTTTTAACTTTATGTTATTTAAACCAACCATATTTGTACATTTAAAACTAATAATAATGAATTTTTTAATGCTAATCTACTTTAATTAAATTATTATTAAGAATATAATATTATCTGATGCAAAGTTTTTTAATTAATTGCGGTTTGCAATGATGGGATTGGTCTTGAACTCAAATTGGAGAGTTTTGATTGACTTGAGACAATGAAGCTCAAAGCTTTGATTCAAATCACTATGAAAAATATATTTCCCGCGTAAAAAAATATATATGTGAAAATTATGTACCATCTATATGTCATATATTGCATGTATGCGCGCGACATATAAATATGTCCGATAATTTTTGCGTATATGTCGTCATATATGCCAACGTATATTCTAAATATATATAAATTTATGTTCGCGCAAAAAAACGTCATGTATGGGTTTCATATATTTTCTGCATATATATGTTTCCGTGCGGGTGTGTCTCAAGATGAAACGCTATTACAGAGGAAAAAAAGTTGGGAGCCAACTTTTTATTCACTGAGAATGACGTTTTGTCACTTGTAACACAATATACTATTAAAAATCACTCGAAATAAATCAGTAATAATTTAAAAATATATTCTACTGATCATTATTTAAAAGTATATCACTAATTAAAAATTCTGGTATACATTAAATTGGAAACATTAAAATCAAACTGATTCATTTTGAGAGATTTTTTTTTTAAAGTATTAATTTACTTTCAGGCTTCTACAGAGGGTGGCCCATTATTTCCTTGAATAGTGCTAACAGTTGTCGGCCATTTTTTCTCATCGCCACCGGCATTTTGTATAGTTTTTGGTGAAACCTTAGTAATGTCAAGTTTTTGTGGAGATTGTGTTGATTTCCAAAACAGAAACCCAGCACCTCCACCTAATCCTACTCCTGCTGTCATCATTAGCCATTTCATAATTCTGTTTACATAAATAAACATCAATTAGTTACAGTAAAACAAAAATAATCGATAAATAAAATTTAGGAGCGCAAGTTTAAAAGTACTTTTAAAATTTTGCAAAAAAAAAAAGAAGTAGAAAAATTATTATCAATAATTTTTTATTTATTTCGTCATTATTATAAATATTTGAGTATTATGATGCACTGAAATCATAACGGAGCGCAAAAAAAATTTCAAAAATAAATTAGTATATTACATACTTAGGGAGAAAAGTAAAATATCTCAGCTGCGTGTGTAATTGCCTACCCTAGCAGACGGCAAAGGTGACAAAAACGCGAATTGGGATGTCTTACTTTTCTCCCCGTGTGCAAGCTATTTATCACCAAATTCGCACTTGAGTTTAAATTTTGGCTTCTATTCATGGGAAGAATGACACATGTACTAATTTCTATCATTTGGTTTTTCATAAGAGAAAAATGATCACATACGACACTCTTCCCGTAAACAGAAGTCAAAATTTTAACTTTCAGGTACAGATCAGGTGGAAAATAATTTACACACCACGAAAAAATACAGGACATCCTAATCCACGTGTTTGCCAATTATGTACGTGGCTTAAAATGTCCGACTTTCCTCCCTAGGTGTGTAATATACTAATTCTTCTATTCCCTCTAAAGATGGCAGGAATTTAAATTTTCGGTGCCTATATGGCGAAAAGAAATGTTTACTTACCCGACAATTTTTAACATTGTAAATACCATTTTAATTGGCTTAAGATACTCGTCATCTAACAAAAGACCTTCCTCAACCCAAAACAATGGCAAGAGAGCGTTTGGGAAAGTTTTCATAAGTTTAAACTTCTCAACTGGCATAATGAATATATTAAATTGAAGCCTCTTTCTCGCACTCAATGGTGCTCCTAGCATTGGTTCAAAGTCTATGAAAATCTGATGGTCCTCCTGAAAAATATCACCATAAAATTTATAATATAAACGTATGTATTTATTCACTTGTTTTAATATAAATAATTAATTATATTTTTACCTCATTAGGGTGAAGACCATCAACCTGAGTTAAGTATTGTGGATCAGTATCATAAAAATGTGGTAAACTACCGACAAGTGGTGCTTTTACACAAGGGAATATGTCATATAATCCTTTTCCTAAGCAAGTATCCGGTGTTGGACAGAAACATTTGAGAGCTGGATCCGTACTCATATCACCTAAGGTTGCGGTATACCGATTTGTCTTAATTCCTAAATAAGTAAGCAGGATCAATATTTGCATGTACAAATCAAAAGTTTAGTTGTAGTTATGAAAAATATATATCAACATATTAAATTTATAAAAACCTTTAACTTTAGAGGGTCTTTGATATCTCGCACCCAAACTTCTACAAAGATCAGGCGCAAAAGATACGACATCTTCGTCTTGATAAAGGAAAGGATGGAAAATAGTTGAATCAGTGCCATTGAAAGTATTACAGTCCCCTTCTTCAGGCCAGACATTTAATTTCGGTTCACCTTTAAACTCCGTCACTATCCCTACCTCTAAATAATTTCTTTTGCCACGGTGTACTCTAATTGTGTCAGGTATAACAGTTCCATTTTTCTATCCAATAAGAAACAAATGTAAAATTACATTTAATGACGCAACCACAAAATTTTTATTATTTTATTTATCAAGCAATACTTGATTGTGAAAATCAATAGTACAAGGATATAGAGTTCAAATATATATATGTTGATTTCATAGTAATGCTATATACACTGTAAAAAATTTTCGAAATGAACGCGGATTAAATCCCAAGTGAATGCGGATTTAAATGAAATCCAGGTCACTCCACTAAATAAAATTCGTCATTAGTCCGAATTCATTCCCAATTTTTTACAGTGCATCGCATACAACTGAAGTGATATTTAACATATGTATAGTATATACAAATAAAAATATAATTACTTACAGCGCCAAATAATGCAAATTTATAATTTTCACCGTCTTTTAAAAATCCTGAATCATCTTCACGAAGTATTCCACACACTGCGCTACCAGCGAAATCTTTGACCGAACAATCAACTGGTAAACCTGTCCAAAGTATTTCACGTGCTGTCGCTGTGACAAACACTGAATCTGGCTTATGGAATATACTATCGACAGCTTTGGCTATAATAAAAAACATCATTAATCCAAGAGCTTTAAAGAAGAGACTTCTAGAAGTGGTTTCACAAAAAAACAATAGGAGAAGTTTCTCTCTCTAAAGATGAAACAATCAAAAGTACTGTCAACCAATAAATATTCATAGATTGTAATACGTTTCATAGATTCGTCGTAACAAAGCACTTCTAGATTGTTATAAAATAATTTTTGAAATGTCACAATTAATAGTTTACCCGCAAGACCAACCATCGCTGGTTTTTCTCTGACAGTCGCGAGGATCATTGATAAAATCATAACATGAGGAAAAACTAATACAACATCTTCAGTGAGACCAGGTGCGCTCTTTGCTTGATTAAATACCCATGTTGCTTTATTTTTGTACTCAACAGTATCGTCCTCTTCACGATCTACCAAATCAACTTTTTCTTTCCATTCACTTTAAAATTATAAACAAAACTTATTACAGTATAGTGAAATTACATATATTGAAAGGAACTTGAGGAAAACTGACACATCATTTTTGAAAAAACACGAAGAGAATTTTATAGTAGAAGTTATCATCTAATTGTAGCAAAATTTTAAAAATGAATTTGATAGTAGTGAATATCATATAAATTTTTAAATAAACAATCTCAGTTGTAGTATCTACCGACTATATGGTAAAACCTAAAACTATCGATGATAATCAGAAATTATAACTTTTATCACCATTGTAATTCTTAATAACCTGATAATAATAATTACCATCAGTCCAATAATAATGATAATTACTATCTAAACTAATAAAGAATTTAAATGCCGGCATTACGTTTTATTGTATACGGACTTAAACGATTGTATTGATCTTTATTTTAATTATTTAAAGGATAAAATATATATAAATTTATCGTATTTTTTGTTTCAGAATTTTCACAACCTTGAATAGTAACAGTTACCATCTTCGATTGTAACAATTATAATCTTTATTAGTTACAATTAGCATCTTCGATAGTAATCGTCACGACCATCAATTATTACTGCTATCATTCTCAATAGTAAAACTAATTATTATTCCACTGAAAAATTTTGCTACCATTTCAAATAGCTTAAATTAAAAATTTAGCATTAGATAGTATAATTAAATTTTCTCCGTGCATAGTGTAATTTACGGTGATTGGGAGACATTGGGGTAAGTTGCCCACCCCAAGTAGCGTGACTAAATATTATTTTTGGTAAAAATTTAAAAATAGCTACACTTCTGAGGATGTTCAACTTACCTCCATTTCTATTCGACCCAATAAAAAAACATTATTAAACAAAAAAAAAATTTTTTTACTCTCAAATAGTGTCTTATGTTTCTCCGGGTTCTCCCATCATACAAAAAAAAAATTTGAAAAAATAAAATTAAACTTACTCATAAAAAAATGGACCCACTTGTTGGACGATTGGCTTAGCACCAGTTTTTATCTCATTTGCATTAGTAATATTAAATAAATAAATTCTAAAATCTACTGGAAAAGGTACTTTTACCCACATTTCCTTCATATCTGAGCCATCGACCAATCGTATTCCCTGTCGAATATATTACAACATTAAAAAAAAATGAATAACTAAACAATTAATAATACAAATTACCAATAAATCAACATTTTACAATCGTAAATATTTTTATAAAATTAATTATATAAAATTTTCCACATTTATGACTTGCATAATTATTTTTTATCCCTTATTAAAACTTCAATGTATACAAAAAAAAAAGGTAATGATTTTTTTTTATTTAAAATCCACGTGATTTTATCTTAATAGCTGCAAAGAATATTCAATAAAAACCGGAGTAAAAAAAATGTTTAATTCAATAGCAAGTACATAATGAAGATACTGAACAATTATTGGATACACGTTTAATTATAAAAAAAAACAGCTAATCATGATACCGTGAAATTGTCATCGTCAGACTGATTATTAAATAAGCTTATACTTATTAATTAATAACATGATGATCTAACTATTTGTTTCTTGGAATCACGTAAAACAAAATATTTATGTTGTTTACATACTTGGTATATAAATAACAATTGTAGATTTATTTTAGAAAAACATGGCAATAAAATATAATAATTTGTTATTACAACTATTCGCTGTAATTTTATTATTTTTTCTTTCACGGTGTTATGTAATTTTGATAGGAAGTATTCGAAAATAATTACAGTAATGACACTGATACATAAATTACTATATAACGTGTGATATGACACATGATCAAGAGTTAAGTCTGATGAATAGACAATCTCATTTTTTTTTTTTTAAATCAACATCACTATTTTTATAAAATAATTTAAATTATGTATTTATTCGATAATTAATATAATTAATATTTTTAATTATCGGAATAGTAAGAATATACCTTTTTAATTTGACTCTTTAAAAATGGCGGGAAAAACGCGTAACCGATTATTATACCAAAAGTAAATAACGAACCACCGGCAATACCAAGTTTTTTGAATAAAAGCATTTTAAATTTTTTTTTTTTTTTAATTAAAGAAGAAAAAATTAAATAATAATATTGTAGAATCACTTTTTATTTAAACCATTAGTTGATTTAGTTAAATAAGAATAATTAAAAAAAAAAATAAATAAACTCGTATATAATAGTAACAAATAAAAATTCTATAGATACTTGATTTAAGACTTTTGAAAACCAACTGACACGCAAAATCTGCATTTATACAAACCGTTAATGTTCGTACCCCACTTTAATAATATTTA
Source organism: Microplitis demolitor (assembly GCF_026212275.2). Taxonomy (NCBI): domain Eukaryota; kingdom Metazoa; phylum Arthropoda; class Insecta; order Hymenoptera; family Braconidae; genus Microplitis; species Microplitis demolitor. The sequence goes on from NC_068548.1 coordinate 19,146,188, forward strand.
ATCGCGCAGTTGCGCAGTCGACTTTTCTAAGACGTGTAAAATAATACAACAGGCTTTTTTTTCGATTTTAATTATTAATAAAAAAAATATTTAAGTTTTTCTTCTTGCAGACAAAAAATTGTTATGCAAATAAAATTTCTGCTAATCATCTAGAATTTTAAAAATTTATTAAAATTACTTTTATTATGCCATCAAAGCAATTCACATACTTTTTAAAAGAGCAATAAATTTTTATATATTTTTTTTTTTTATAACTTTAAGTTCAATCAATCAATTTATTTCATATCGTCAAAGTTTTGATCCCCGAAACTTTATCGTTTCTCTTAAATTTTCTTAATAAAAAACTTTTAAACAAAATTATTTTACAGTAAAAAAAATCATAAATCTTTGATAGATTATAAGGTACTAAAAAAAATTTTAATTAAATTAAAAAAAAAAAAAAGTTAAAATTATTTTTTTAAATTCTTGAGTAATAATTTTGACAGATAAAAAATTTAATGAATTAAAAAATTGGTATTAAAATATTATTTTAAACTAATTCGTTATTATAAATTGATAGCTAATATTTCAATAGCACCTTCGAAATCCAGGTTGAGGTATCGGGCTCATTGTAATAAAACTCTTACATTTGTTATCGAGGGCGTCGAATTATTGAACCATAGTGTTAATACTTAAATACAGATCCATATAAGTGTCAAATGTTATTAAAACTAAGATTTTTTTTTATCTACTAACGATAAATATCGGAACTTTTTTTTCATCATCGATACTACTTGAAAAAAAAAAAAAAAAAAAAAAATGAGTAATTTAAAAATAAGTAAATGTGTCAGTAAATCATCAAAATTATTGTAGAAAATTCAGTGAAATACATAGAGCCGCGATATATAAAGCTTAAAGTGTAAAGCATATCACTTAGGTAGTGTAGCATCTAGGTGTGACATTCATATATTCCCACGACACCCGGAGGTGTGCAACCTTCAACACCCATAGGTGACTACGAGGTCGCACCCCATTGGCCGACAATCATTAAATACTTATAGACCTTCACACCTAAACATTTTCAAGTTTAAGATTCAATTGGGCTATGCAATATCACGTATTTTATTATAACCCGTTTATCGATATTTATTTACGCAATACCTCCCACTCCATCCTCTTTTTCTTTATGTAATTAAAACAGTTTTGTAAGAGCTGCTAGTCATACATATACTAAAATTTGTATTTATTATTTTATCACCTGTAATTATTAAAAATGAACTTGTCAATTTTTTTATTTTTTTTTTTTTTTTAAGAAAAAAATCATTTATAAAATACGGAAATAAATTTTTATTCCATTAAGTCAAAAGTCAATTTTTTTTTCAATGAAATTTAATTGAATTCCCTCTTTTTAATAAATCCAATCACAGGTGACAAAAATTTGTGAAAATTTTTTATTTTCACTGGCTGACATATTTTAGGTCTGGAAAGAAAAAAATTTTGCTGGAAGCGATTTATTCGCTAGCTACTACAGATTTTTTCCTTGAAGGGAAAGGGAGGGCAAAATGGACCCCCTAAAATTTTGGATGTCTCGAAATATTTAGGGGCAAAATGGGCCACCCAAAATTATTAACATGAAGTGTTTGGGCGGGGGGGGGGGGGGGGGGCAAATAGGACATTGAGCGAAAATGGGCCCCCTCAAAAAATTTTTGTAATGTGAGTTTTTCAGCTTGTTTTACTTTTTTTTCCTTCTGCTGAGTTTTTGGTGTTAATTTGCTGGGTCTTTCAAAATTAAAAATCCTAAAAAGTTGGGTAAAACGGGTTCCCAATAAAGCTCAATGAATATTTCTCGCTTGTTTTATTTTTTGTTATGTATTTGGTGTAAAAAAGAGTCAATTATTTTTTTCAGTGTATGACGTTTGTCCGTTATTCCATTATTGTTTTTTTTAATGTCTTTCTATTGAACAATAATTTGTTTTTATTTCAGCCTAGTATGTTCGTTCTATTTCTTCACAAGACAGTCGATTTGTAACAGGATATTTTTTCTTGGACATTAATTACAAAATTTTAATAAAATTCTAAAGTATTCTAAATATATGATTAATGACTCGTAAAAAAATAATAAATATCTCTTCAATATTTTTGAAAATCATTATATGTCATGTCACATAAAATTCTTACAAGATAAAAAAAATCGAGAATGAGTCAATTTATTTGAATTTCATGTTTTAGTACTTCACTTGTCAAAGTATTGAGCAATTGATCACCATTAATTTTATATATTGTAGCAAATCAGGAGTTAATTCACCGTGATTACGGATTTTATTTAAATCCGCATTCACTCCGATTCGGAATTTAAATATTAAAATAAACTCCCCTTCGAAGTGAATTTTACTCCAAGGAGATTAAACAAATAGTCATCTGCTCTGCATTCTCACCCAGGATTTAATCCGTGTTGACTCCACAATTTTTTACAGTGTATGTCTTATCAATACAGAAAAATAAATAATAAAACTATATGTACATGTATATAAATATACTCAAATGTATACTAATTTGTGGTAGTTGATAAAATTTGAGTCACGAAATATAAGACTCATACTGGGATAGACAATGTCTATAAAATATTTAATAACGATGTCGTTAAAGAATGGAAATCACGCAGCAATAAAATCTTAAAACTGAGCTTAAGTATAGTTGGATTTTATTGGATATGTCTGGTCAAATTACCCAATTATTTGAATATTCAAGTATCATCATAATCAATGAGTATTTAAATCACTACAGCAATTTGCACGAGCTGATGTAATGGATTATCGATAAATAAATATATGTTTTTTTTTAATCGCTAAATTTTCTGAGAATATTATATTACGCAAAAGAAAATATTTCAGTCATATATTTTATCATTATGTATATTGTTTTTATTTAATTAATTCAATGAATAAAAAATAAATATTGACACCGAGTTAACATTATAGTCGACCTGAATATCTTCTTGAAGTAAATGAAGTTTCAACTTACTTTTGAATCTTATAAAACTTCGAATTAAATTATTCAAATTATTGCAAAATTTCAATGTAAAATTTTTTTATTCATTTACATCAAATTCAATAATAATTTATTTTGATCTAAAAAAATTTGTGTTAATTTAAACTTTTGAATTATCTTAAATTTTTCCATCTACCAAAGCAAACAATTTCGCAACAATTATTTTTAAGACGCGTTTTCATTTATTTTTCTATTCGCACACAACTGGATAAAGGGTACTATCTTTTTTGCACTTGTACTGTAAATGAGAATTTTGTCCAAGCTTTTTTCGTAAACAAATAGGAGTTTTCAAAAAATTAAAGTGCACTTCGCTAGTTCATAGAGTAACAAAATTATCTGAAAACCGTTCTTGAACGAGGCTTTAACTCTGACAGAGTAATCTGGACTCTTAAAAAGTATAAATTTTTTTATTGCTGTCATATTGGATATCATTATATTCTGAACCTGTTGATTACATATGGAATTAAAAAAAAGTCATGCCAACATATTATTTTTTAGACAGACAATTCCACTCTGACGAGCCAAAATGAACTATCAATATTTTTTATGATTCACGTTATCTTCAAACAAAACCTTTATTTTTTTTTATTATTAAATATTGAAAACACTATTTCATTAAAAATGAATTCAAACCTTGAAATCTGATTCGAATAAAACTGCCAATAATAACAACCCTTGTAAAGTTGTTTCAATATCACACATATAAATACCAACGAAAAAAATATAATTCTCAAGTTTAATACTTTTTAGAAACTATGACGTGTTATTTTGACATTCAATTATAAAAAAATAAATACAAGATATTTATAACAAAACAATATATATATTAAGAATACAATAATAAAATAACAATAATATTTATACAATTTTTTAAAAAAAATGATTACCATCCATGATTATATTTATACTGAACAGCAACAGGTACTGGATAAGGTTTCGGTACATGAACGGGTACTGCAACATGTACTGGATACGGTTTATTAACTATTTTTTCAACATGTACTGGGTACGGACGTGGAACAGGAACAGGGACAGGACGATCAACATGCACAGGTACATGAACTGGCACATGAACAGGCCGGTCGACGTGAACTATTTTTTCAACATGAACAGGATAAGGTTTCGGAACTGCTACAGGTACCGGAACTGGCACTGGACGATCTACGTGGACTGGATATGGTACACCCACGTGTTTCGTTACCGTCTGAACCACAGGAACTGCTACGGGGACTGGTGCAGGTACTGGGACCGGATGTGGAACCGGCTGATGTACTGGAATTGGCTGGGGAATTCCCACTGGCTGGACTGGTACTGGTACTGGTTGAGGAACTGCTAGTATTTATAAATATTTAAAAAAGAATTAAGAGAAACAACGTAAATTTAAATACTTACGAATTGGATGTATTGGATGAGGATGAGGTTGCGGTAATAATATATGATCTTGATGATCTTGATGCACAGGATGCTGGTGATGATCTTCGTGCGCAGGATAATGATGATCTTGATGCGCAGGATAGTGATGATCTGGCGATGGATGTTCATGTATTGGTGCTGGCTCTTGGTGTTCATGTAATTGATTGTGGTAATGATGATAATCTTGCTGCGGTACTCCGTAGCTCAAGTTCACCACACCTTGTAATTTAAATAAATTCATAATAATTCATATATATTACGGTGGCCAAAAAAAACCGACTATTTTTTTTTTCGAGTCAAAAAAAAAAATTTGAAATAGAAAATTAAATTTTTGATCATTTTCGATATTTTCAAAATTCGTGAGCGACATCTTGAAAATTTTTTATCGAGCTGATTTTTGGAGAGGCTTCTTAAAACATCGTAAACCAACAAATTTTTATAAGAGACTCGAAAAAAAAACTAGTCGGTTTTTTTGGGCCACCCCAATATATATATATATATATATATATAAATTATTATTTTTAATTTTAATTTAACATACCACGTTTATTGTGTTTCTTTATAAATTTACTATCATTTTTATCCTTCGTATCCACTTGAATAGCTGAGGTAATGACCAAACAAGATGATATGACCTGATAAAAATAATAAATATTACTCTAGTTTTTCTTATTTTTCTTTTTTTTTTTTTACTACAATGTACTTTATTAGACATAACATTTGATATTAAAAAAAGAAAAAATATTATTTTATCACGTATTTTCTCACAAACACTTGATTAGTCCAAAAAAAAAAAAATAAACAGAGAATTTTTTATTAGAAAAAAAGTCACAAATTGAAAAAAAAAAAAAAAAAATCGTACCAACAATAATTTCATCCTGATACCTGTCAGTTTGGTAGTCAAAGAAAAACTGAACATGATTGTGATTGTGACCCCCATAAGTATTTATAGTACGTAGATCGCATTGATAATCAAATAAAATATAGTCAGTCAATAATAATAACGCGTGATAACTTAAACATTCATCAACGGTAAACTTTCGCTACTTCTAATCCTGGATAACGGCCAAAATCGTGATCAATGAGTATTTTCTTCCTCATTCGATAAGCCATCTTACGAATCGATTATCAAACATTTGCTTAACTCAACTATTATACCGTATAATTATTAATTACAAGTATATATTTAAATACTCACACCTCAAATTACCTTCAACAAATAAAAAAAACACAAACAAACAATCAAAAAGTTCGTCAAAGGAAATAGTTTATTTATTCATAAATGCTAAATGTAAAGTAAAAGTTTAAAAACATATTATTAAGTGTCAAGATCAATAGTACTAATTAATTTTTAACATTGACATTGTTGATAAATATAGAATTTATAAAAAATATTTATTTATTGACTGTATAACAATTTTCTTTAAATATTCATACAATCAATATATATCTATATCGATTAAAATTTAATAATAATAATAATAATTATTATTATTAAGTTGTAAAATATTCCTGAACTCACAGTCATAAACTTTAAAACTTTACTGTATTGGCGCACAAAAAAATTCATATACACAACTTGAGCGTCGTTGTGCGATGAATAATTAATAGATTGTAGCACATACACTAGAATAAGAAGCTCAAGTTTGTTGTTTAAGCTAAAAGTAGTTATCAAGAGGGAGAAATAGTAATAGAAAATGAAAGTTTAGGAAAGCTATATAATAAAAGTGATGTGGAAATTAAAGTGGCTTGCGCCCTGTGGCATACAAGGAAATACTTCCGGAATCGAGACTAGACGATGTATATATAAATACATACGATACGTCAGTGACAAACTCGTTTGAAGTTGATTGCCTTTTTTAAATAAAGAAATAATTAAAGCCTACCTCAATGATTTCGTGCTAATTCATTAGTTTTTATTTTAATCAAGTTTTACTTTCAATACTCTTTTAAATGTATTAAGATTTTTTTTTTTCATTCTTTTTATTAGTGATTGATAATTGATATATTATTAATTATTTATCATTATAAAATTAAATCGATTTTATAAGGCTACTTTACTTGATTGTTTTATTATTCAGACGGTCAGCTTTCTATATATATTTATATATTACTAAATTATATCGTAGGATCGATAAAAGATTTAATATTTCATGGTCAATTGAGGTGGGAAAGTATTGAAAAATTTTTTAGCCTAAGGAATTTATTTATTTTAGTCATTGAAATAAAACTTTAATGCTTATTTTTTTTTTTTTTTATTATTATTATTATTATTGTGGTTATTATTTTTATTAAGGAATAATTATCAGATATTTAATTAATTTATGATTTATTCGAAAGAATTAATTTCACCGGAAGTGATTGACTATGATGAATGAATAATAATTGAGTTAAATAATTAGGTCATAGTATAGTAAGTTTGTCATAAAGTCTTTATTTATTTTTTATTTACTACAATAAAAAAAAAAAAAAAAAAAAAAAAAAAAGTCATGAAATGTGAATCGGTACTTACAGTTCTATAAAACAACCTCATAAATTCTTCCCTGCATTTTAGCATCACCAAATATAAAATTTATAGCTGTCAATAAAATCCCGTATTTTTGTTTAATAATAATTTATTTTCTATTCACAGATTTTTCAGATCTATTGAAAAAAAAAATTACTATTGAAAACATTTTTTTTTTATTTTCAAAACTTCTAATTTTTTTTTAAGTTGTAATTATCTGCTATAAATTATTGCAATTCACGTTTTTCAAATAAACACAGAGGGGAGAGACAAAATGAACATTCTTAAAATTTTTGATAAATTAAAATTCAAAAGAAGTAAAATTGACCTAGAATTTTTCTTAAAAATAATGGAGGCAGCTCTCAAAAATTTTATTTTATTAATTTACAAACAAATTTGCTCAGATAAATTCACTGTAGTTTTATTCAAGGTTCATTTTGCCCCGTTACCTATTTTTTTTTTTTTTAATGACTGGGTCAATATCAATATGATACCAAATGCTTATGCGGTCACTAAAAAACTAAAATAGAAAAAAAAATTACATTGTCAGCAATTTTGTTCTTCGAGAGCCCACTTTGCAAAAACTATTTCCAAGCATCTGTTGGCATTGATTACAAGCTTCCATTTACTACCCAACATATAATTTTATTATAAAAAAATTTCTTTAAATGTTAAATCTAACGACTGTGAAATATTTCCAACTGCCTAAAACATTGATTGCAAAAAAACACCATATTCATGTAATCTTAAACTACCCAGATAATAAAAGATAATTATATTGAACAACAATTAAATAGTTACATAAAATAATGTTATTAAATAAAATGATCGTAAGTATTTTTTAATTTGATGTTAAAGAATTCTCATAAATAAATTTTTTTACCAAGAAGGTCATTAACTTTAATCATTAACAAGGTTTTAAAACGAGTTCGATCACATCGAAACATTTCAATTTCTCAAAACCCCTTGTAATGTCTTATAAAACAAGATTTTTTAAACTTGTGCAATTAATGATCACCGAAGACAACAAAAATTTAATTTCACTTATTTCCTTTTAGTTAACTCGACAACTAGTTGTTCCCTCTACTTTTTTAAAAATCAAGAAAAAAATAGTTAAACCATACTCGACTTCTTTTCAAGAGTATAAAGAGCCTTCGACAACTCCAGTAGCATTGCAGTAGTCCTTCAATCATTCGTTAAGATGATTAAGTTTGTGGTAAAAATATAAATATTTATTTATTTAAACTTTAGTTACCCAATTAATTTATTTAAATATCGTAAGTAATATATTTATTTATATATTACAGATTATTTTGAGCATTGTTGCTATTGCAATTGGACAGAGTACGTCCAGCAGTGAAACGAAAAAACACAAACGCAGTATTTTTGAAGACGTAAGGATAGTAAGTCCTGTTTCCAGTTACGGAAGTGGTTATCCATGGACTCGTAGTAAAAATTTATCAAAAATTTTAAAAGTTCCAGTGGATTTATCACCAACGCATAGTGTGTAAGTTATAATTATTTATTTATAAATATTTTTTTTATTATTTATTTATTTATCAATTATAGAATAAGTTATGGTAGTGCGGTAAGGCCTTCAAGTCCACCATTGGTTATAACAAAACATACAATCGTCGAGAAACAAGTTCCTGTGCCGGGTAAACCAGTAATTTTGGAAAAACAAGTTCATGTACCAATCCACGTACCTGTTCATGTGCCAATACATGTTCCTGTTGAAAAACTTGTCCCTATAACGATTGAAAAATCAGTACCGTTCCCTATAACCCAGGTAAATAATATATTTATTGAATAATTATAATTACTATTTTAATAATAAATTCTGTGAGTGAATTCAATGTTAAAATAGAAAGGAACTGAGAAAAAAAAAATGGTGGCTTAGTCCAGAAATCGAACCCAGGTCTTTTGGTATCGAAATTATTTTTTCTCAGCTCCTTTTTATTACGACATTAAATTCACTCACAAAAATTGATAAATTTATTGTAAAGTTGTCTTATTAATATATATTACCATATATATGTATATTATAGTCGTTATATGCCAAAGATATAATAGCAGCAATATGACTATGCGCAATGCAAAATATGTTGCAGAAAAAATTAATAATAATATTTATAAATAATTAACTTGCAGATTGTTCCATACCCAGTTGATCGCGCAGTACCAATCCGTCAAAATGTGCCTTATCCAGTACCAATATTAATTGCACAGCAAAGCCCGCCATCAAATCAGCAATCAAATTTAATTACAGCTTCCAGTCTCAATAATCTACTACGTCAATCATCAAACGCTAGACCTTCATCTTTGCCGATAAATCTTTCTGTCAGCGCTGGTATTTCATCCGAAATACCAGCAAATGCTCCACCTCAAGATCTTCAAGGCATTGATCTTAGTAGTCTCTCTCAGTTAAATTCACTTCAACAGCCTCCAGCTCCTCAACCTTTACAAGGAAATGGTCTTAGTCCTCTTGAGTCGCTCTGGGCTCCACAAGAATATAATGACGTCTGGAAAAAATAATAATTTCCTTCATTATTTGTATGTGTGCTGCCTATAAAATTTAATTATAATTGTTACAAGTCATAAAGTGTTAATAATTATATATTAAAATTATTAAGCCAAATAATTACAAAAATAAATTTTTTACAATTGTTTATAATTTTTATAATTAATTTTAAGAAGGTTTATTTTGTCTCTCCCCTCTCTGTTTATTTGATAATTTATAACTAAGATAGATATTGTGTCCAGCGATTATCCAGAATATATATTTTTTTATATATAGAAATAAATAGAATTTTATTGTACTTTATTGCTTTGTATCTTAAGATGTTTTTTTTATATTCGCAAAATTATTTAAGTGGGAGCCTTGAGGACAGTGGCGAAATCGTGGGTAGAAATTTTCGCCTCCCAGAATTACGCTCCATGCTATTTCACCACTGGAAGGGGAAATTTTTACCCATAATCTGGCCACACTGCTCGGGAGTTGGTTCCAATGCCGAACACAAGTTTTAATTTACTATTTTATCATTTTAGGTGTGTGTCATATATGACTTATAAGTGAACAAGGAAAGTTTATAGTGCAACAATTACAATACTAATTTAACATTACCTTGAAATAATCACTTTCATTTTTATCGTTCAGGTTAATTGCTGGCTAGTGTCACATTTCATCTTTAAAAAAACATTAAATTAGATGAACGACTAAATTAAATAATATAATTATAATAAAATAATAAATATTTTATAAATGAATTTACTAATATTTGATAAATAGTATTTTGTAGACAATGCTCCGTAGAGGAGTGTGGCTAGTGTAGCGGGACTGTTAAAATAATATTTTATAATTCTAAAATTGCATTTATTTTCTAACTAATTACTTTTATAAAATCAATGATCAGTTAATTAACAACACCCTGCTTAAAAAATCCGATAGATTCTTATAGCTGTATGTATAAGGCCCTAAACTTAAGTATAGCACTTCTCATAGAACTCATTCATTCTTATAAAATTTCTATAGGGATTTATGAGGATCTATTGGATTCTATGAGATTTTCTAAACAGGACATACATGGTATCCAAACAAATTCAATTGTCATTATAAATTTGTCAACAGCCGAGAATATGGTGACACGCGTTAATAACCCTTGACAAATATCACAATAGGTCAAAATTTCTATTAAAAATCATGTTAATAAATAATTTTCAATTTAAATATATTATTATTGGAATTTAAAACTTGAAGAATTGTATTGGAGTGTCATTTATTGTTTTTATTAGAGAAAATCATAAGAAAAATCATGCATAAAATTATAGAAACTATATACATACATAAAATCATGAGGAAATCGTGCACATAAAATCCGTGAAAAAAGGAAACAGGACAATAACAAGCTTATTGTTGATTTATTTTTGAATAAACATACACAAAATCTATGATAGAAAAGCACAGCACGAAAACGAGCGAATTAATGTTCGCTATTACTGTTCTTCTTTCTTTTAAAATTTTTGTCTTTAAATGTACTTTCCGAAAAAAAATTCAAGGATTTATAAAAGAACTCAGAGTTTAAAAAATTGAGAAGAAAAAAAATTGAACGTGTATTCTTCAAAAAAATTTGGGTTTATTTCAAAAACGTGAAAAACAAATAGAAGACACCTATAAATAATTTTTTTGTGTTTTTTTCCCAGAACCTACAAAAAAAAAAAAGAATTAAAAAATAAACTGACATTATTTCCATTTTTGACCAAGCCACAGACTTTTGAAAAAGCCAAATTGTTTTTTGTCAATAAGACATGGATGTTGGCCCTATGAATCATAGGAAATTCGTCTTCTTTTTACTTTCTAAAAAATTTATTTCAATTAAAAAATCGTTCAGGTGACTTATTTGGCCATTATTTGTAATTTTTTACTTTTTGACGTCACTTTACTGTCAAGTTTTTGAAACAAAATATCTAGGGATAAATTACTAATTATCGATAAGTAAATACACTGTAATTACCGTCTTGAAAATTATCTGTTGATATTTTTCTAACCTTTCATTTTTGAGCTGTCATAATAAAAGTAAATTTTTACACCCACAAGTTTTTTTTTTTTTTTTATATGAATGTACTATTATTGTCTTAAAAATAATAATCTATTATAAAAAGAAAAAATAAAATAATAGCAAGTGAAATAATGATTTTAATAAATTAATAACTATTCTAATTAGATGATTAATAATTAATAATAATAATAATTAATAATGGCACCTCCGCCCGTAATAACGGGTATTTCTCCAAAAGAAGGTCCACCAGGTACTCGAGTGACGTTAAGAGGTGAATTTCTGGGTACTAAAGCACAAGATCTTATTGGTAAGTTATTTTTTTTTTTTTTACTAATTATATTTATCAAATTAATATGATACTGAAATTAGCAGACAATTAACAATTTTCGAATATCTCTTTCAACAATTAAAAAAAAAAATATGCACATGTAGAAAATTAAAGAAACTCTTGGTGCAATTTTTTAAATTATTATTTTTTTTTTTAATTTATTGCTTGTAAAAAAATCCAAAAATTTTAAGATGGGTAATTTTAGTGTCATAAGTTAGTCGACGTCTAATAATTTTTTGATTTTTTCAAAAACGATAAATTCAAAAAATTGCACTTACATTTTTTTTTAATTTTTTATGTGTGAATATTTTTAGTTTTTCTTTTTTTTTTGTAATTAATCTGTTGAAACAAAAAATCTGAAACTTTTTAAATGTCTGTTAATTATGATCTTAAAGTTACCAGACAATTAACAATTTTCGAATTTTTTTAAACATATTAATTACAAAAAAATAAAAACTAAAAATATGCACATGCAGAAAAATTAAAAAACTATGGGTGCAATATTTTCAAGTATTTTTTTTTTTTTTTTATAATTTACCGTTTTTAAAAAAATCCAAAAGTTATTAGACCTCAGCTAACTTTAGATCGTCTGTTAATTTCAGGTTCATAAATAAATCAATTAATTTAAAACAATAATTTACTTTTTAAAGGTTTAACAATCTGTGGATGTGATTGTTTATTATCAGCAGAATGGAAATCTCAGAATAAAATAATTGCCAGATCAGGGCCATGTAAAGGACGAGGTGATATAATAGTTACAACACGTAGTGGTGGACAAGGAACATCAACAGTACAATTCCGTGGTTATCATGAAACGATAGGGCCAATGAAAGAATCAGCGGTTTGGGTTGAAGAAGCACCAGTTCAAAATTATGTCTGGGGTAGACGTGCACTGTCGCCGACAAATTATCAGCAAGAAGATCCACTTGGTTTGAGTGTCGAGGGCAATGACAGCAAGAAGTTCCCGGAAGATGAATTGGTTGAATTATTCGGAGACAGTAATGGTGAATTAACCAGCGATAAATTTCACCCCGGTTGGTTTTTGCTTCAGCATCATCATGCAACGACGCTGGATGACCTTAAAGCCGGGCTGGCTTACCTGAGACGGAAAGTTAACTCACAAAAAGAAGGACAGTTGTCATTTTTGAAGGCAAATGTCGGCGCTGTCATGGAACAACTTGAAACAATTGTTTTGTTGAAAGAACAGTTCGAGTTAGATGTCAAAAAATTCGGTGAAAATCCAACGGGTAAACTCGAAGAGGCAATTCGGACATCGATGGCTGAAGCTAACAAATTATTTGATGATGTCCTGGCGCGGAGAGATCGTGCAGATGCTACTAGAAGTGCGCTGTCAATAATGCAACGCTACAAATTTTTATTTTGTATGCCAATAAATATTGAAAAAAATATAAAACGCGGTAATTATGATCTTATTATAAATGATTACGCGCGTGTTAAAAATTTGTTTGGTAATACGGATGTTGAAGTATTTAAAAAAGTCTTTGTTGAGATTGAAAATAAAATCCAAATGCTGAGAGATATTTTGCGTAAGAAATTAGAGGAGACGCCATTTGACGTTGAAACTCAGAAAAAAATAATAAGAAATCTAGTTAATTTAGAAGCCGAAGGCGATCCAGCCTGGGACGCAATAGCTGCCCATGGTTCTTATTTAGACAAAAATATAGTCAATTGTCTCAATGATTATTTTGGCTCCGAAAGTGCGTCCGGTGATGACGCCGGTAGTAAAACAAATAAATCAAATAACGTAACTCCCATAGCAGATCGTCATAAATTGTATCGCATGGATGCCAATGCCAATGTACCAGCTCGCGTGCTCTGCATTGAAGCCATTTGTGATGTCGTTACTGAACAGCTTCCAGATCTTTGGAGACTAGGACAGAGTTATTTTTCAGGTCAACTGCACGTTGCCGTTGACACTGAAAAACAAGGTGCCTTTAAAAATTTAGTATTGTCGTGTATTCAACGGGCCAGTGACGCAATGAGAGAATGCTGCGGCTCCAACATGACACCAGCCTGGTTATTACACAGTTTACGTGTTATCAGACAAATGTACACAGCTTTAATTCACCTAGACTTACCAAGCGACGCGCTGGATATTTTTGGTAAATTTTTATTTGATCTAAGACTTCAATGTCTGATATCATTATTCAAACAAACCGCTGAAAATATCAGCGGGTTACAAAAAAAAGAAACATGGCAGTTGGAGTACCTGCAAAATTTAGACGGTGGTATCACTAAATTACCGGGTCTGTTTGAAGAAATGGTTATGGAAGTAGCAGAACTAGCACGTGAGACAGCAATAGCTTGTGGGTTACGCGAAGCTCCGTTGCTGGAGTCGCCGTCATCGAAGGCTTTGTATCACAATGCCGTGAGAAGTCTTTTTATTGCTTTTGCTAAATGTTTGAAACAGTTGGCATTCAGTGGCAGTGAAGAAGCCGGCGATGAAGATGATCCGTCAGTATCACAATTAATTAGTTCACCAGCTTGCTACCGAGTACATGAAAACAAACATCGAGTAGCAGCAGCAACACCTACCTGGGAAAAATGTCTTCTTATATCTTTAAGTAACATTCGTTACACATTAAATATTATTTTACCAAAAGTTGTGAGTGCATTAAAAGCGCGCGGTTATCCAGACGTGTCATTGGCTGAGGGATGGACAGATGATTGGACTCACCTTGAGTCATTGGACACTGCCGTGCTCGAGGCTTATCTTGAGCGACGTTGTGATCCTCTTGTTGGCACCATTGAACCCAGTATGTATATAGGTGGCTTAGAATGGGATTCAGCGATAGAACCCACACATGTACGTCCTTATGCTCAGGAAATTATAGCGAATCTCATAGCTGTCCATGCTGAAGTAACTCGAGTCTCTCCTTGTTTAATCAAACGTGTTTTGTCGCATATTGTTGAAACTATCGCTGAAGAATTAGCGCGACTTATGTCATGTGTAAGAAAATTTGGACCCAAGGGAATTATTCAAGCACGTATGGATATTCAATTGCTGAGAGATACTTTGGATATTTATTGCACCACGCGAGCTAGGTAATTATGTCACGTCACTAATTCTCTAAAACCCGAAGGGCGTTCAATTTTTTTTTATTGCCAATCGTTTTGCAGACTTATTTTATGAGTAAAAGTTGAAAAAAAAATCCGGATTTAGAATAAGTTTGCAATATAATTAGGAATTTAAAAAAAAAATTTACGTCCTTTTTGTTTTAAACTCAGTGACTAAAGCCAAAAAGACGTATAAAAATATGATCCTGAAATTAACAGACAATTTTCGGATTTTTTTTTCAACAAATCGATTCCCCAAAATAATCAAACTTAAAAAATGTACATGTTGAAAATTTTTAAAATTATAAGAGTCATTTTTTTTTATATTTTATTGTTTTAAAAAAAATCCAAAAATTATTAAATGTTGGCCACCTTCAGTATCAAAAAAATCTAAGTCCTTTTGGAATGAGTGACGCGATATTTAATAATAAAATACAAATTGTTTAATTTATTATTTATTTATTTATACTTTTTTGTAAAATAGGAATTTCTTTGAAGAAGCACTGGATGCTATTCCATTGCCAGTTAATCCCGAAGTTGACGGTGCTAAAGTAGAAACACTTTTAAATAAAATTACATCATCAATGCAACTTCAAATTCGTTGTTTAGCTGAAAGACCTGAATCACCAGATTTTTCTCGTGATGATTCCAATCGAATTACTACTGTTATGTAATAAAAATTATTGAATAATTTAAAAAAAAAAGATATAAATATAATTATCACAAATATTTAATTATAAATTGTCTTGGATATTTAATCATTTTTCTTGTCTGTCGATTCATTTTCTGCAATTGACGGGCTTAAGTCTTCAGATATTGTCACAGTGTCACGGCGGTTTTTATCAACTGGGTACAACCTAAATAAAATGTCAAATGTAAGTACTTAGAAATATTTCATATTTATTATAATTACTTAATTAAATTAAGTAAATAAAATTACCATCGTTGATATAAATATATAAGGAAAATAATATCATCACGGAAGCAAGCAACTCTATGGGCAACTGGCATCGTTATTATAAATGCAAATACATCATCAATAAATGTATTGAATGCTTTGTACATAAATGCCCGCCAGGGTAAATGAGCAACTGATTTAAGTTTGTAATTAACAAATAATTGAGGAAGCATAAAAAGAAATCCAAATGCGTATACACCATTCACTAGGGAATTAATACTCCATGAATACCAGCTAAAAAAATAAATATTATAATTTTTAATTAAGCAGCAATACGATTTTCGCGCAAAACACTTGCGTGTTTTTTTTTATTTTGAATATTTCTATCATATTCTGCCGCCATTTTATTTTTATTTTTCTCCCATTTTTAATAATTTATTTTTCGAATATTTAAATTTACCGCGCAGTAATAAGAATAATTAATTAATTATTGATGAAAATATAAATTTGCGAGTATGTTTTGTAGCCTAATTAATAAAATTATTAATACATGTAAATTTTAACGAAATTATTAAATTTTGATTTTAAAATTTCGCGCCAAGATGACGCTACAGTGCGTTGCTGTATTTAACGGTCAAATTTCTTCTAAAGTGGGGGGTGGTCGAATAGTCGATTGCTTTGTATCAACTGGCGGTCCAACAGCGTCAGTCAGTATCATCGACAATGGCAGTAGTAGTCCAGATTCTTCTTTACGTTTAAATTGAAACACAGTATTGCAGTTAATTCGCGGAATTGTCCATAAAATTTATTGTTCATAGTCATTGTTTAATTAAAATGTGCAGTGTTTGTAAAATTAAAATTGTGCAAATTGTCTGTGGTGTAGTTAAGTGTTGAGTGTTCAGTGCTAGTGTAAAGTGCTGCGGATTGCTAATGCTGATAACTTCTAAGTTCCTGAGCAAAATCATCTGGCATCGTCTGGTGGGAAATAGCAGTTAAGTGACGATTGTTTAGCTGCAATACACTTGGGGCAATTCAATTCAAATCTCCAAGTGCATTAGGACACCCTTCTGCATATTATTTCCCCACCAAGGTTTGTTCAAACACTCAAGTGTTTTCTTTTTAATTTTTTAAATATTTTTCTATCATATTCTGCCGCCATTTTATTTTGACGTACGATTTTTAGTTTTCTTCAGTTACTAATAATTTATTTTTCAAATATTTAAATTTACCGCGCAAGTAATAAGAATAATTAATAAGGGTTCATTCCGAAATGCGCTACAGCTGCTCGCAGCGGATTTCGGAATGCACCTAGATTCAATTCGATTCGATTAAAACCCGATTCGCACACCCCTAATAAATAATAAATAAAAAATTACCTTTTATGTGGTTGATAAATTAACGAATAAATCGCACCAGAAATAACAAGAGGATAAAGTAAATAAGTCAAATATCTCATGCTTTCAGCGTCGAATTTACGTGTTCGAGATTCATCTTCATGGTTTTTACCATCTTTCTGCAGTCTTAATCTAGGAATTATTCCATCGGATCTAACTATTTCAAGTCTTAATACTTTTTTTGTTTTCCAAAGCTCGATCAATGTTCCAATACCCGCAGGTATCAGAACTAATAAAGATGATCCCTCGTCGAGTAAATAAAAAAATATAATTGCTTGACTAAATGCTCGCCATACTATCGTGGAAACACTCAGGCCTTCAAAACTTCCTTTGCTTCGCCAAAAACTTATGTCATTTTTAAATGCCAAGAAATCAAACAGCAGCTAAAAATAATTTATTTAATCAATTTCATTTAATTGCATAGTTAATTAGAAATAATTCATTAAGAAATTTCTTTCATCGTTATTATTATTACGTAATCTTTAATAGTTTGATAAAAACTTTAAACGAATTTTCTCGAAATTACTCGAACTAAAAATCAGGAAAATTTTATCCACAAATAAATCTATTGATTATTTTTTTTTACAAAAATATTTTAGTTTATCTAAAATTTTATTCAAAATATTTTTACCCATGTGCATTAAATAAAAATAAATACTTACATGCATTGAGGAAATAAAAATAGTACCAGCTAATAAATAGACATTAGTGTCGGCATAAATTCCTTTAACTTCATCAACATCTTTGTCTGAGAATCCCAGATTTTTTAAACCCTCCATAGCTGCTTTGACATGTAAAATCAAACGTAATTTACCCATTGATATTGGAGTGTACATTATTGTCACATTCATTACACGACTATCACTAGTTATAGTTTCAAGATCTTTGTAACGTGTTTGTAAAAAGTCATAATTAACTATTGGAAGAAACATATTATTTCCTACTAATCTGGAATAATATTGAAACAATTAATTAACTATTTAATTAATTAATTAATTTATTTATTTATTTATTAGAGTCCAAGCTCGTTATAAGCAATCATCAGGGCTTGTAAGGGAAAAAATTCTTAGAAAAATTCGATTGAGTCTCTCCCTCCACCATAGATTTTTGCTGTCGTTCTGTATATGTATGTCGCGTATATAAATGATCACAAGTCGCTCATTATAAGCAACATTTGAAATTGCATAAATCCCTGATTAAAAACTTGAATTCGATTGGAAAATTCTAATCAGATTTAGTCGGAAAGTTGACTCGGAAAAAAATTATTATTTTAATGATAAGTTATAAAAAAAAAATATTAAAAAAAATTGCACCTATAGTTTTTTAAAATTTTCCACATGTGCTTATTTTTGTTTTAATTTTTTTTTGTAACTGAGTTGTCAAAAAAAAAAATCTAAAAACTGTTAATTGTCTTCTTACTTATAAATGGGAATGTAGTAGACATCAAATTTAAAATTATTAATAAATAGAGTAACTAATTAATAAAATGAAATTTAAAAAAATGCGCGTAAAAAAATGATCATAAATTATTTCAATTGGAAAATATCTGAAAAAAAAAATTATTATTTGGTGATAGAACCCGGTTAAAATATTTTTATCGGATTTAATCGGAAAATAAATTTATTATTTTACGATTAAATCCGATTCAATCTGATTGAAAAATTTCAATCGGACATTTGGAACGCTCCGGAGTAATTTTGATTGAATGTTTGTTTTCCATTGAATCTAATAGAAATCCAATTGAGTTTCAATCAGAATCAATTGAATTCAATCGGAGTTTTTAATCAGAAAAAATTATACCAATGATTCGTCACCTATTACGCAGAATAAATTCAAGTTAATAAATTTGTATCGCGAGTAATAACGAGCGTCGAAACATGTAATTTGAACGGCCGAAAACTGGCGGAGCTTTAAAGTCATAACTAAAAACGCGATAAGTGAAGTTTCTTATAACGAACTTGGACTGTATGTATAAATTTAAATGATACCTTATATTAGGCACAAGTTCTGCAGGTATATTTTTAACAGGTAATTCAGGCGTATCAGTAACTAACGTAAATGTAATACGTGTACGTAAATGTGAAACAGTCTTTATTTTATTATTTTTTATTTTTGAAATTTCTGGTGTTTTTTTATCACCAAGTAAATTAAAAGTCTCTGCTTGTGGTACAGCGAATTGAGTCATTTTAATTCGCGTATACACTGTGTATTGATCCTATAAATTAATGTATTGTTATGACTATCATATGCAATTTAATTAAATTAATAAATTATTATTTAATTACCTTAAGTAAGTCATTGAATGACTTTCCACGATTTGATGATTTCGTAGTTATTAATACGTGTAAAAATAAAGTACCGTTATTGCGTGTTTTCGCTGGGATTTCTAAACTTAACGGCCTGGAAATAAATTTTAATATTAGAAAATTTTCTTCAATAATTTAGTAACATGATTTAAATTATACTTACATTGTATGGGGAATCGTGTAATTAAAATTTAGCATCGAATAGACAAGTTCAGCATCATTGGAAACGGGTTTACTTGAGGGTGAAGTAAAAAGATAAAGTTGCAACTTTGGCTCATAATTTAAATATGATTTAATGCAAGTCTTGCCTTGTTCACATGATGGTGATGTAAATAGTAGTGATAAACTATAAATTGAATAAAAAATATAGCCAACAAAAACACCGGAAAATATTGCAGTCCATGAGGGCCGGGGCATTTTGCTTATTTGTAAATAAATCTGAAAGTTTAATTGATAATATATATTTAAATTACTGGTAATTATTAATTTATGCTGATTATTAATTTTTATGTCAAGTGAGAGGAACTGAGTAATTTTTTACTTACTTTGTTATTGTTTAGTTGATGTCATATTGTAAATAATAAACAGTCTAATTGTAACAATCAAACGTGGCTGGTGCTGACAGTTATAGTCAGCTGATATTTTTCTGTATACGTCAATGGCCATATGAAAGTAGTGGCGCCATCATTTTTACGGACTATTATTTTATTACAGTATTTGAATGGTGATATTGTATGTTCTCTAAAAAAAATTTATTTTAAGGAACTGGATTTATTACCAGCAGAATATTTATTATTTACAATAATTGAAAAAAATAAAATTTCAATTTAATTAAAAATTCACATATTTTTTGGTATAAACTCTGATTAGATCCAATTGGAAATTAATCAGAAATCAAAAAGTTTGTCGGAAAAATATTAATTTCCGATTGAATTCGTTTCAATCTAATTGAAAAATTTCAATCGGAAAATAATAAATATTTTTTTCTGATTAAAAACGATTGAAATTTAATCTGATACTTGGAACTTTCCCGAGCAATTCTGAATTAATATTTGTTTCCGATTGAATTTGATAGAAATCCGATTGAGTTTCAATCAGATTTAAACACAGTTTAAATCAGGGAAATCCGCAAAAATGTACGAGCTACTCAATGATGATGAGAATGACGATTCTCTCGTTACTGTAAACTCTGGTACCGGTCGTATGAGCCATTTTCGAGTGATCATTAAAACTAAGTTCATTCAATATATTAACAAGCGGATTTATTCTCAGGCTTCTTGATAAATTAGTCTATTGTGATATAATATATTGTACATACTAATTTTTCGAACTTATTATTATAAATAATTAATAATTGACATAACAAATTGACGATAGGCGTATGGGAATTTGTTGTTGAAAAAAAATATAAGTCACGTAAAATTTTAAAATCATTTTTTTATCTGTGACTTAAAAATATTTTTTTTTAGCTTACGGATCACCAAAAAATTATAAAAACAAATTTCTGAACTTTTTTTTCAAATTTCAATGAATTCACAGACAGAACGTCTCCAATCATACATTTTCTTATTGATTATTTTTCTTAAAAAAAAATTTTCAAGTAAAACTCAAAACTTTGAGATTCTTTTATTTTTCTTGAAAATAAAAAATTTGAAAACGACTTAAAATTTCAAAAATTTCCATATTACCCTAACGCGTAAGAAATATATAAACTGTAAAAAAGCTTAAGGTAGAGGTACCGTTTTTGGCCACATTAAGGCCAGCTTTGGACACTTGATACTTTTATTCCACTATGAAAATATTAATTTTATTTTACACTTTTTTATTAATTAAAATAAAGTATTAAATGTCCAAAAATGGAGCAGTGGCCACAAATGGTACCTCTTCCCCAATAATTATAAAATTAAAAAAAAAAAAGAAATTTACAATTTTTTATTTATTTTTTCTATTTATTAGTTGAGGTATTTCATAACTCATATTTATAACACACCTTAAAAAAAATACTCTGAATAATTATCTCAACAAAGTTAATGATTCATCAATCACTCATTTAATTACAATATCAAATAATATATCTTCCGGTAATGTTTCATCTATCTCCGAAATAAATAAATCGTTGATCATTCTTTCAAAATCGTCATAAGATTTCATATTTGCAATATCCATAGATAAATATTTGAAAGAGTTCTGCATAATTTCAGTTAAATAAACAAATTTTTCAATTTTGTCCGTACTATCTATAACTTTATTATTATAATCACGGACATTACGACCGACATTTGAATAATCGATCATCCACATCAGCAATCTGTAGTATTCTTTCAATATAAAATTTTCATTTAATCTCGGCCATTCGAATAATATTTCATCAGATCCTTTTTTAATGTAACCCAGTAATAACACAAAGTAACAAATACATTTATTAATATTAGCTTCTGTTAAATCAATCATAGCTGAATTTATTTTATTTATTATTTTAATATGTAGATTATTATCAATTTTAATATTTTTTTTATCACTATTTATTAGATCAAGAATAGATTTAACCATCTGTGGTGTAAAGAATGGATCATTGTAATCACTCCCACGTAGAAATAGTAATAATTTGAATGCATTTTTATTTAGTATTGTTTTAAATAATGACGCATCAAATAATTCTTTCTTATCAATTATGTAGAAATAAACGTTATCATTAATAGTCAATTTACTGTACCTGTAAACAATATGATAAATATCAGTATCATTAGTAATAATAATAGATGCCAGTTTACCATTACGTTGAAAGAAACATTCACTTTCTGCTTCTCCGTATTGTAGTCTTACTACTTGAATTCTCTTATCATTGAACATCATCTGACGACCCCATGACTGAATAGCACGTGATAAATGTGGCCTATAATTTTTTGAATTTTTTTTGTATGCCGGTGGTGTCCCGTCAAAATATATTTTTATTTTTTTAACATTGAATTTAAATCCAAATTCAAGTTCATTCAGTATCGTATTTAATTTCTTAGTCGCCACTAATTTATTTAACTTTTCTTTTAAATGTCCGCAGTACCAAACTACAAGACCGTCGACGTAAATTTTACAATCCAAATCTATGGGGTCTTTTATTGATGCTTTTTCTAATAAATCTTTACAAACACGATTAATATTATAAATACCCATTTTTGTTACAAAACTTTTTTTTATATTTACTAAAATACTTTCTTTTAGGACCTTTATAAATTTATTTTTTCAATTCTATAATAAGTAAAAAAAAAAAAAAAAAAAAAAAAAATTGATTTTAATAAATTATTTTTATAAACTAGACTATTTATTAGAGGATAGTATTCATAAAAATTAGTTCGTTATTTTATTTAGATTAAATAATTTTAATACCATTAATTATATAACAGCAGCATTCAATTTTTAAAATTATTTATTATAAATTTATTCAAATGACTTTTTTTTTTACTGAATTAAAAAAGAACACAAGCGGAATAGATAAAAGCTTGATATAAAGTATTTTTAAATGATATAAGTAAAACACAAAAATTACACAGAAAAAAAAGATTTTGGCGCATGTTAAATAGAAACATATCAAACACTTAAAGTCGTAGTATCAATAATAACGTGTTCTGTAATAGACTTTATTTCTTCACCATCGGTAAGATTAAAGTAAACACCACGAGCATGAGCATCATCCAAAAGATCCTGCCACATTTCATTATGCTAAAATTAAAAAAAAAAAAAAATAAATAATTAAACTCGTCTGTTTATAGAAAAAATATACTCTTATATTTACCCTGAAAGCGTTAAAATTTCCACACAGTATCAAACTGTGTTTCGCGCGAGTGAGACTCACATTGAGTCGATTGGGATCTTTGACAAATCCGATACCTTCGCTTCTGACACATGACAGAATTATCACATCACACTCTGACCCTTGAAAACTGTCTACTGTATTGACTTCAATTTTTTTCTGCTGTTTTACATTTTCAGTTTTTTTTTCTTCACTATCGGGTTTTTCATTTTCTTCTTTATTTTCTTTACCCCTTTTTCTTCTTCTTTGTTTATTAGGTTTTTTTTTATCTTTTGATTGACTTTCTTCTCTAGTTATCTTTTCATTAGGAATATTTGTATTTATTTCTTCATCTTGATCTTTGTCTTTATTTTCATCACGATCTTTATCTTCATCGCTGTCTTCGTCTGTGCTGTCTTCGTCTATACTGTCTTCATTGTCATTGTTGTCTTCATTTACAATTTCTACTATATCTTCATCATCGCTGTTTACTTTTACTAAAATTTTTGCTTCATTTTCTTTATCAGTATCTTGTTTACTCAGATCTTCAAAATCTATAAGATTTTTGTCATCTTCCTTCTTCTTATCAGATCGCTTTTTAATTTTTATTTGCTTTGACTGTTGCTTCCCGTCACTGAAAATCATTGAAATAAATATGATAGACTAGTAAGTTATTAAGTCTTAAAAAAAATAACAGATCATTACTTACAGTCTCTTTAATATGGAATTAATGAGCATACGCTGATTTTGATAAGGGGTAATTACTCCAATACTAATATCTTTATCCATTAATTTTCTTTTTTCCATTAGCGAACGGACTAAATTAGCCACTAGGATAGCTTCGATTAGATTTGAACGCCCATCACTGTCTTGTTCAAATGTGTGATTGAGTAATTTATAATTACAAAAATCAAGTGGAGCTACAGAGGCTGCATTTTTAATAGCGCCTTTGTAAAAATAACGATTCGGCCACTGAGAAATTGAATCGATCATACGATATTGGGTGTCCAACATCACAATAGGGTTTTCTGATTCATTTTCAAAAATAATTTGAGCTCTTGCGAAGAGCGACGAATCATAGCCATAGTCCTTTGCTTTCTATTTAATATTCAAATAATAAAAGTTACATATATATTAATATTTTCGAACAGAATCTATGGTAAAAATATGTATAAGTATAGTCTCACTAATTTTTGGCCATAAAAAATGATAAAGTTGAGATATCATTAAATTTTTTTTTTAAATATTATTTTTTACGGCGGATTAATGAAAAGAATATACCATTCATCATTAATGAATAGTTTTATTAATGTTATTTGTTAATAAAAATTAACTTGAAAAAATTTTTGTTGCCATAAAAGTATTTATACTGTAAAAAAACTGCATAGTGGATTCGGATTAAATCCAGAGTTAATGCCGAGCGGATGACTGCTTATTTATTTGTGATCCCCCTCGGAGTAAAATTCAGGCAAAGGAGAATTTTTTTAAATATTAAAACTCTGAATCGGAGTGAATACAGATTTAAATTAAATTCAGATCACTTCGCTAAAAAAAAATTCCCTATTCACTCCGTATGCGGAGTGAATTTCCTTAAAACTCCAAGTTACAAAGTAAATTCGGATTTAAATAAAATTCGTAATCACTTCTAATTTCTTACAGTGTAAGGTAAAATACCTAGTACCCGATCAGGGAACAAGTACTCGATCACTCGATGTATTTGTTCGAGTATGGGTTCGAGTACTAATTCACTGATTGGGTACTGGGTCTCTTAATTTATAGAAAATTAAGAAATTTATAGAAAAAATATTCCAAATATCTTCACAAATTTTTTCACAATTTAAGAAAAACGAGTTCATTATTTTTGGGACCTATAAATTTTTAAAACTAATTTAAATATTTATTATTAATTACCACGATATGTTCATCATGAAATCGTTGATAAGAAATTGAAAAATTTTAATTTTTCGTTTTTTTTTTTAGTCAAAAAATTAATGAGACTTCTCTGCAGCATAATTATTAAAACCATTGTAAATACCTGTGATAAGATAGTGGGTGGTAATTGTTGAGGATCACCTACCAAAATCAATCTGTTTATTTTTAGTAATGTAGGTACTAACGTAAGCAACTCTGTCGCTTGTGCTGCTTCATCAATAATACAAAACGGTATTTCTAATTCACCATTTCTGAAAAATATTATTAATTGTTATTTTTTTATTAAATTAATAAGTTAATAATTTTTAAAAATTCAACTATTTAATTTTACCCAAACACTGCTTTCATTCGGAAGCTCGTATAGCAAGATGTTAAAGTACAAGCAATAATATTTACGTTTTTTAGTATTTGTTCTTCAACAAATGCTAGATTTGGCACATCTTTAAATATTGAGTGTGACTATAATAAATAAAAAATATTTTATTCACATAAAAAAAATACAGTTCCTTTTATAATACTAATTTAATAAAAATATCTATAACCTTTTGCCATTTAAGAGCAAGTCTTGGCAACGATATATGTTTTACTGATCGATTAATTTTTTCTTCGCGACCCACGCGGACGATTTCAAAGGGAATATTTCTTTCTATAAAAAAAAAAAAAAAAAAAAACACTATGTTAAGATCATTTTAAATGCATAAAAAAAACTTAAATCTATATTTCACCTTGCATATCTGGTTGTATTTTTAATAATTTTATAACCAATTCATCAATTGCTTTGTTTGAAGGTGCACATATCAATAGTCGGGTTACAGCATTCTTACTCAGCGCAGTTGCAACAATATTTTTGATTACTGTAGATTTACCTGTCCCAGGAGGGCCTTGGATTAAACATATACCAGAAGCTGGTTTTTGTATCGTTGTTACTATTCTTGACATTATTTCACTCTGTTTTGCATTAAGGATTTCCTAAAATGATAAAATATTTTTTCTATTAAGCTCCTAATTTCATACAGCAAGAGTATTTAATATATATTTTAAGTTGCGCGTACATTAGTTACTGGAGAAATAGAGTCTGACGTTAATAATATTTTATATGATTCATTATCTGGTTGTAAAATTGGTTTAAACAAAACAGAGAAGGGGATATTGTCCAAAGCATCTAGAAGTGTAAGATAAGACAATATCCATGTGGTAGTTGTTAATGACAATATGCTCGGCAAATCATGCAATGAAGAGTATTTAGTTATCAATACATAAGTCAGCGTAGTTGCTCCTCTTTGTCTGCCTGAAATATTTTATTTATTTTATTTATCAAAATTATAAAGAAAAAAAGTAATCTGTCAATGAAATTTACCTCCGCTTCTTCCTACTTCTTCTACATACCCAAACTTTTGACCAGATTTTTTATAATTTAATATAACCAAGTCACCCCGACTTGGATATGTATCTTCCAGAACAGGAGTATATTCAACAGTACTTATTAGGCGAAATCTAATAATTTTATGATCTGTATTGTCAACTGATATAGAGCCATATGACCTTTGCATTACTTTTGCGTTAGTTTGTTTAAGCCTACAAATAATTTTATGTTAATTTTAAATAAATAATGTTATTTAGTTTTAACAATTGAAGAGATTTAAAAAAAAAAAAAAATTCAACTGAAAGCGATTTTGAGCTCATAACTTTTTTTTTTTTTTTTTTTTTTTAGAAAAACCGTATTAAAAAAAATAGATTTTTTTTGTCAATAATAGAATTTTTAATACATTTTAATACTTTTTTCGTTTTTTTTCTTCAGCAAAATCTTCTTTCAATGTATACCAAAATTCGTGAATTAAAAATGGCAGCATGGTTTTTTGATACTCATCATAAGTTGAATATAATAATTTTGTTGGATTCATTTCTATTGAATCAATAACAGGCGGTGGTGTTTCTTCGTATTTTTTGTCAACAAGCCATGCCGGATCCCATTCGAAAATGTTATAAAAAAATGTTTTGCTTGAATATTTCCAATCTGATAAATTTCCTGAACTGATTTTATTTATTAATTAAAAAATCAATAGTTCAAATAAAATAATAAATACATTTACAGAATAATAAATATTCCTAGTTGAGGGTTGCTGATCATATCTTCTAGACAAGTTTCCATATAAACTAGAATTATTTCGAAAATTAAAATTTTCCAATCTTGTTATCAAGTTCTCTCCCATTGTTATTAATTAATAATCAAACTTCTATTGTCTGTAAATAATAAATTATTTTTAACTGCATTGCATAATAGTTACAAAATGCAATAGTTTATTCTATAATAAACTTTTATGATATTTAATACCTATAAATTATCAACAGCATGATAAGAAAAAATTGTTATTATAAAACCCTGACATTGAATGGTTGACTATGAGTCATAGAAATATTTACTAGTTTGTAAACTTGAAGAAAAAATTCATTGACTTATTTTAATAAATATAAATATTTATATAAAACATACTAACATTTTTGATAATCGATTTTTATCAATCAATAAGACTTTGATTTAATAAATAAAATTTTTATTGCATACTTTCACCATTCTTAAGTGCTCGAAGAAAATGAAAAAAAATATACATGAGTAATAAATGTAACCGAAAGCTGATAATACACAGTCAATGTGTAATATCTATAACATAACTTAATACTTGGGTATATTCTGTAAAAAATTTTTGGACTCGGTGTAGTGTAAATGACACGGTGTAAAAATTTTTGTTTAAAAATTATACCTAATATTGTGTTACATTTAAGCGGTATAAATTAAAATTATTACACCGCCAAATTAGTAAATGAGTAATTTATGATAATTGTGCGTTGAGAAAAATAATCATAAAAATATTAAAAATACTATTTAATATCTAAATAAAATTAATTCGGTTATTAATTAAGAAGTTAAAAATTTTCAATAATTATTTGTTACATATTAATTAAAATTATAACGATGACTAGCACGCAATGGTGGAAAAAAGTAGATTACACATGAGTGTGAATGTAGCAGACATGAAACAAATTATAAATTTTAAATAAATATATAAATTAATTACAATAATGAAATTTAAAAAAATGCGCGTACTGCACGGAGAAAAAATTATAAAAACTGTTCCTAGTACGTTTATGAAATATCATTCCATACCGTTATGGTAATGATTACTTGGGATCATGAGATATAGACCCATATTTTCTGGGAAAGTTTCTATAACTATGGTAACAATTCCTATCATTATGGTAACAGTTCCCATATCGCATGTGAAAGAATCATGGTAATGATTACCATACTCATAGGAATAGTTCCCATAAGCAAATAGGAACCAATCCTATAACCACATTGTAACGGTTCCTAAGCGTATATGGTCACCATTCCTATAATATTATGGTAACTATTTTCATAATATTATGGTAACGATTACCATAATTCCATAAGAACTATTCCGATACCATATGGGAATTATACCCATAATTATAGGAATGATTACCATAATATATATGGGTGCCGTTTCTATAATCAACATTTCAAAAAAACCGGTTACCATGCAGTATAGGAACCATTCCTATAATATATTGTAACTGTTACCATAATTTTCTCTCTGTGTGATTTTTCAAATATTTCAGTACGAATTTTCAAATTTTTATTCTACTTGCATTTTATTTGTTAATTCAAAAATACTTAAAATTGACAATTGTCAGCTACATTCACACTCATAGATTACACCGTGTTAAAATTACACGGATCGATAATTTACACCGAGGATTTTTTAAATCATTGTTTAATACTCTATGGCAGTATAAAGTTCTCGGGGGCCATTTTTACACCAAAATTTTACAGTGTAGATTTCTATTTAAAATTTATTTAAATAATTAAAAAAATACTTACGGTTATTTTATTTGAAATAATTAATTATTTATTTTTTTTATAAATTCCATGCAAATTTAATTATTTTTTTTATATTAATTATACAGTGCGTGTCAATAGGTAGAAAAAATTAACGACGCCTTTGTAACTTTTAAAAGTAAAAATTGATTGCAAACTTTTAGTCAGTTATTTAAAAATAATAATATCGTTTACGAATCAATGTGCAGAAAATAATTTATAAATTAAGTATGGTTTGCTAAAACTTACTCGAGTAAATAAAATTATAACTCGAATGCTACAATGGTTCGATGTGATGTTATTTGAACTTCAATTGTTCTTTGAGAGAGTCGAGTTGCCTCGTATTCGTTTCAAATATGGACGCATACACACGATAGGTATGAATGTAGAACAAAACTTTGGGATTCACAGCTTATTAGACTTGCGCACTAAATACTTTAAGGGTAACGTGCAATTAAAATAATTATTTTTTATTGAAAATCGATGATTTATTAATTAATAATTTTTTACGCATTTATGAATTTTTATTCAGTTCTATTTTTTTTTAATTTTTTATTCCAATGATAAAACTGTTTTGAATTATATTTAATATATATTTATATAAATCTCTACTAATATATAACCAGACGTCATTTAATTAATTAATTAATTAATCAATTAATTATAATAAAAAAAAATTAATTAAAAATTATCAAACGTTTTAATTAACAGTCTTGATAGTTCAGTAGTTCAACTCAGAGTTTCAGTCAGCGGGATCTGTACTGTCCATTGGAGTTTGACCTTGCGCATTGATGTAAAATAAAAAACACGTAGTAATTTTTATAAATTGAAAAACAATTATTAATGAGATTGTGCATAATTTATTAGGATAATTGTGATATGAATAATTTGTAAATCAATTGATGTTTGGTTAATTTTTATATTTTAATTTAAAACATAAATAATACAACTGAGTACGATGATATATTTTTTAAATATGTAATAGAAAATATAAATGGAGGAAAATATATCATCTTAGAAAGAAAAATTATGATAGTATTAATAAATATGTTAAATACAAATTTTAAAATAAAGCATGAGTACGATCAACGACTAAGTGGTTTGTGATTGTTTTTAATTCATCGTTTGAAACGTTAAAATAAACACCACGTGACTGAGCGTCATCCAAAAGATTCTGCCACATATCATTGATCTGTAATAAAATATGAAAAATAAATCATCTAATTTTTTATTATTAACTATTAAATAACTAAAAATAAATTGAGTATTAGAGCTATTTACTGTGGATACTCTGAGTACATTGATTGGAATAATAATATGGTACCAGCAGGTAATAAGATCTAACTAAGGGAGATTTTCAATAGAATCGAAAATATTGCATTTAATTATCGAAATGTATCATTAATCTTTATTTCAATACATTAGCCATAAAATATAATGAAGTAATGGTAATTTTTACCATTAACAAACAGAAAATTATACTTTTACAAAAACCATACGAATAGGCCTTATTTTACTACGGTAGGGTAATAAGGCCTACGGGTTAAACAAGCTGGAATAGTTTAATTGTACTAAATTAAATTGGTATTAAAGAGGAATCATCACTTAAATTTAGCAACATTACTTTTTTAGAGACAGAAGACTAGATTGTTTTTTATAATTTCTTCTGCGCTACAACATCATATGACGGATGATGAAATATACAAGACAGGGAACGTGGTATCGGAACTCTATAAACTTGTAACATCTCTATGCAAGACCCTTCTACTAGAGTAGCATTTAGTGGAGGCGGTTATTTTAAATATCATTTCTGTCACTTAGACCTTATGACTCGACAGGCTTTATTACCCGCGGGTACCTCATTTTTTATATTCTTTATAAATAAAACTAAGGGCCAGTTTTTCAAACCGGGATTAAATTATTATTGATATATCTATATATTATTAATGTATTCATTGCATATTTTTAAAAAGTGGGTGGCACTGTCTGAAAATACTCTTAAGTTAAACAAAAAAAAAAAAACTAAACAATATTACTCTTTACAATCGTCTCAGAAGAAGCTTGGGATTTTTTGCCACCACTATTCTTTCCCCTCCATTATAATATTCTCAAAAAGATATTCTGCGCACGTGCAAATTAAAATATTGTAGCAGAGGAAAAATAATTATGGTAGAGCAAAATCTCAAACTTTCTGGAGGACGACTATAATATTAAAACTAATATAGTTTAAATTTAATAAAATATTCTTACTCTGAATGTGCTAAAGTTGCCACAGAGTATTAAACTGTGTTTCGCCCGCGTTAAACTAACACAAAGTCGATTAGGATCTTTTACAAAACCAATCCCGTTGGATCTGACGCACGACATAATTATGACATCGCACTCTGACCCCTGAAAACTGTCTACTGTATTAACTTCAATTTTATTCGGCTTAACTGCATCAACTTTTTTTTCCTTGTTATCATTTTTATCTTCTTTTCCTTTTTTATCATCGCAATCACCAGCTTTATCACCAGTATTTTCTTTGTCCAAATCATCGTTTTTTTTATCTAGATCATCATTACTCTCAGTACCTTTCTTCAGCAATATTTTCTTTTCCTCTCTACATTAAATTACAATAATTATTTATCAAAACAAATTATTAACAATAAAAAAAAACCCAATATTCAAATTAACTTACGGTGGATTTAATAATTGATTTATTAATTTACGTTGCTTTTGATAAGGAGTAATAACACCAATACTGATTTCCTTGTCTGACTTAATTAATTTTCTTTTTTCCAATAGCACCTTAACTAAATTAGCTACTAGTACTGCTTCAATTGGATTTGAATGCCCGTCAGAATCCTGACAGTATGAGTGATTGAATACTTTGTAATTACAAAAGTTTAATGGCGCGACGGAGGCTGCATTTTTTATCGCGCCTTTGTAGAAATAATTATTAGGCCATTGAGAAATAGCATCAACCATGCGGTATTGGGTGTCCAATATCACTATCGGTTTTATTGATTCACTTTCAAAGACTTTTTGAGCTCTTCCGAAAAGTGATTCATCATATCCATATTCTTTTGCTTTCTACAATATTTAATAAATGAGTATTTAAATCTATAATAATATTTTTAATTTACTGAGGAAAAGGGGCAAAATGAGCCTTTGAAATAAAATGGACCCCATAATTTTTTTTCAAAGGATACTTGAGGTTATAGACCCAATTATTGACAGGATACAAATTACTGACACTTTATTTTATTTTAAAATTTTTTTAAAATTAAAAATAATTTTGATGTTAAGTCAAAAAAATAAAACAATTGAACTTTAAAAATTTTTTTTAAACAGATTCATTTTGCCCCACAATTAACATTTTTTTATGTATGAATTTTATCGATACCAAATATTTATGTGGGAGCTAAAAAAATGTGTAACTAAAAGAAAATTGTAAACTATTGACATTTTTTGCTTGAGGAACTCCCCCCCCCCCTTTCACCCTCTACACTTCTCTAGATTGTAGTTTATAATAAATACCTGCGACAGTATAGTCGGAGGCAATTGTTGTGGATCTCCGACTAAAACCAATCTCTCAATATCAAACATTAAAGGCACTAATGTTAATAATTCTGTCGCCTGTGCCGCTTCGTCTATTATACAAAACGGTATTTTCAATTTGTTCTTTCTAAAAATAAATTTTTTACAAGCAAAATAAATTTTTAATAAAACCTAAAGATTATAGAGGCAATAAAATAGTACCCAAATACTGCTTTCATTCGATAGCTTGTATAGCAAGATGTCAAAGTGCAAGCAATAATATTTGCAGATACAAGAAGCGATTCTTCAATAGTTTGTTCTCTGCCATATCCAAGTCTCTGTTATAAAACAAATTTAATAATTAATATTAAAATATCTTTAATAATAATAATAAATTGTAAAATATTATTTACGCTCTTTCTGAGATTCAATAAAGAAACTTTTTTAACAGATTTATGAATCTTGTCTTCACGGCCAACTCGGACAATATTAAATGGAATGTTTTGATCTGTATAAAATAAAAAAAATTATAAATAAATTGTAATACAAGCCAAATTAATTTAAAATCACCTTCCATATCCGGTTGTATATCTAATAATCTCATAACTAATTCATCAATCGCTTTATTTGAAGGAGCGCAGACTAAAATTCTCCCTGTATTTCTTCTACTCAATGTAGATGCAATAATATTTTTAATTACTGTTGATTTACCAGTTCCTGGAGGACCTTGAATCAAACATATACCAGGAGTACTATTTTCAACTGTAGTTACAACTCTTGATATGATTTCTAATTGTTTTGAATTAAGAACTTCCTATAAATATAAAAAAAAAAATATGAAGTTTTAAGTTTAAAAAAAATGTGTTAATGATATTAAATATCAAGTACCTTTGTTACAATAGGGACCGTGTTTAGTGTTGATAAGATTCTATACGAATCAATATTTGGTTTTAAAATTGACTCAATCAGAGGTGATTGAAGAATATAGTCTAGTGAATCAATTTGAGTTAAATACGACAAAATCCAGGTGACGGTAGTTAATTTCAAACTACCTGACAATTCAAATTGAGAACAAGACTTTGTTATCAAAATATAAGTCAAGGTAGTCTGTGAACAATATCTATCTAAATATAAAATTTATTTTTAAGTAAAAATTCAACCAATCGTAAAATATAAAGGAAAAAAAGGACTGAAGAGAAGGAGAAAGGGCTACATAACTAAAATATCACATGATATTTTGTCGGACACCAGAGAAAGAGCGCGTGGAAGATCCAGATTGTTTAGAGAGAGACAAGAAAATTTATGATAAAGGAAACGGAAAAAAAGAAGACAAAGAAGGGGAGAGACAAAATGAATTCAAATGATAAGAGAATTAAATAAAAAAAAAATAATGAATATTGAAATTTAAATTTCTTACTTCCGCTCCTATCAACTTCTTCTACGTATGCAAAATGTTGACTTTTTTTATCTGGATGTTCGATGATTACTAAATCCCCACGACTTGGGTATTTATCTTCAAGCTTATTCAATCGAGGCACTGTTGCAGTTATTTTAAATCGAGTAATTTTACGAATTGAATCATTGTTATCAAGTGATAAATGTTCATATGAATTTTCTTTGACAGCGGCTGTGATAGTTTGCGGTTCTCTGGAATATTTAATAGTCACAGTAAATAAAATAAAAAAATAAATCAAATAAATAATATATTAAAATAACTTTTTTTTCTTCGCTTCCTCAATAATGTCATCACGTAACGTAGGCCAAAATTCACTTATCAAAAACGGTAAATAAATTTTCTGGTATTCAGCGTAAGTTGAATACAATAATTTCGTAGGATTCATTTCTATGGAATCAATAATTGGAGGCGGAATATCTTTATACTGGTTGTCAAAAGCCCATGACGGATTCCATTGAAAAATTTGATAAAAAAATTCTCTGCGTACATTTTTACAAGATTCTTGTAATCTGATTTATTGGACGCACCCAAAAAAAAATTAAAATTTTATTAAAAATAATTTAAAAAAATAAACAACTGTATTTATTTATAAATAAATTTACCTAGATATTTGGGTATAACGGCTTCCGAAAGAAGTGTGCGAGTACTCAGAGTCATCATCGATTGACAATGCGTCAAATTGCACCAAATCATCATCGTCGAAATACATTTTCTTGAAATAAACTGATAAAAAAAAAAAAATAATTATCTACTTATGAGCTGTCACAGTAAAATAAAAATTAATAAAGTTTTATTAATTAAAAACAAACAAATACACTTAGTGTAACTGTAATAAGAACAAAGTGTTGTAAAATGTCGACATTGAAAAATCGATTATTGATAACCAATGCCAATGTCAATCTAACAAAAGAAGAAAATTAAATTTAATTTAAATATTAACTTTAAAAATAAACCTTTTACCGCGCTATTCTTTTTGAAATGTTGATAAAATTATCAATTAAATTGTGATAATAATTATTTAAACAAATTAATATAAATTCAATGACTAATTAATTGAAAATTAATTAGTACTTGTATTGAATTTAAAAACAAATGACGAGTGAATACAATGGCGATTAAGCTCAGGAGTAAAATGGTGGGGGCATGGGAAATTAAAGTTAACTCCAAAAATAAAAGTTCCTTTTCAGGAACTATATTTAAAAAAAAAAAAAAAAAAAAAAAAACTTTGAATGTCCCTATAATGGTGATATTGATAAAAGTTATTTTATTTTATCATATAATTAATATAGTCTTGTGAAAATTTGTTTTTATATAAATAAGTTTTTTTTAAATATAAATGAGTGTGAAGATAGCAGATATGAGATAAATTATAAATTTCGAATATAAATATAAATAAATTAACGATCCTAAAGTTAGCAGACAATTAAAAATTTTTGAATTTTTTTTTTCAACAATTTAATTAAAAAAAAAACTACAAATATACACATGTAAAAATTTAAAAAACTATAGGTGCATTTTTTTAAAATATTTGTTTTTTCTTTTTTTAAATTTACCGTTTTTAAGAAAAGCCAAAAATTATTAGACGTCGGCCAACTTCAGTATCATAATAAATTAAGGCCAGTTTTTAAAACCGGGTTTATTTTTAATCCAGGTTTGAATTATTATTACTGATATATTTATATATTATTAATGTGTAGAAATACTAGCCGTATTAATTTAAATCCGACTTTTTATCTAAATACGCAGTATTTAAATTTTTTTATTCTTCTTACATTTTACTTATTTATTTAATAATTCAAAAAATTGTTAATTGTCAGCCACTTTGATAACCATTCTTTTAAATAAATTGATAACTTATAGTTGTAAACATTAAGTTAATATTTAAAATAAAATTTTTATAATAAAAATTTTTTAAAATGAAATTTTAATTTCAAGTCTCAATTGAAAGTTTCCAAATTTTTTCAAATACTTTTTATATTAGTTGATAATTAGTTTGAAAATTCAAATAATTATCAGAAATCTCTTACTTTCAGTATTGCTAAAAATATTAAAAATTTTTATAAATAAATTACAATAATGAAATTGAAAAAAATGCGCGTACTGATTTTTTAATTATCTAAAAACGTTTAATTTCTATTTTACTTACCTTTCAATTATCTAAAATCTTTTAATTTTTATTTCACTTACACTTTATTTATTTATTTATTTAAAAATTTAAAAAATTGTCACTTGTCATTTACATTCACTCATAAGTTTTTATAATAAGAGGATTAAAGTTTCAAAATTAAAATTTTAATTATAAAAATTTATGGATAAGAAAATCGAAAATTATTTGTAAATTTTAAATACTTACTCAAAGTAAATTAAAGTAAAACTTGTATTGAATGCTTGTAGCATTCAAATAACGTCTGATTGAATTTTAATTGTTAACTACAAGACTTAGAGCTGTGTCGTATTACGGATGATGTAATGCTGTGAGTAAACTATTCAAGTATGTATACATAAAAAAAATTTTGATATTTAACACCGGTATTCACATTAACAATACGCGCGCTGTGATAATACAACCAATCGGAGTCATTATTTTAATTCGAATTATATTCAATCTTAAATATTTCTAGATTTATAAATAATCTTCACATCATTGTACATTAGATTTTAAAAAATTACTATCACTGATTAAACAAAACGATTTGTGACGATTAAAACTGTTTCAATCGTCATGAATCGTAAATTGATGATTCAAGAAGATTAAAAACGATTAAATTTTTAATCGTTTTTAATCTTCATGCAGGACCAAAAATTGCTATATATTATTTTACGATTAAAGATGATTCGTGACGATTAAAAATTTCAAATCGTCATGAATCGTCTTTAATCGTAAAATAATATATAGCAATTTTTGGTCCTGCATGAAAATTAAGAACTATTTATGACGATTTGAAATTTTAATCGTCATTAACCGTTTTTAATCGTAAAACATTAGATCGTCTTTTGACGATTAAATGTGAAAAACCATGATGATTAATGATGATTAAATTTTTAATCGTTTTAAATCGTCACAAATCGCTTTGTTTAATCAGGGATTGTGTTTTTTATAAATTCAGATTTTTATTTGGTTTATTTTGAGTTTTATCATATAATCGACTTCAACTACTAAATATAAAAATATTGAAAAGAAAAAAATACTAAGGATAAAACATTGATGTATAGATGAGGAAATTTTAAATTTTAATTTTATTTCAATGTAAGTGTGATAATAAATGTAAATATTTTGCACTAAAGAAATTTTCTGTAAAAAGTCTGGTCTCTGAAAGTATTTTCTTTTACAAAGAATCTTAGAGCCACGATCGTTGATAGACGAATCTAAAGAATGATATGTATTAATAAAAAATATTATTTATAAGAAATGGAATCTTCAGAAAATTAAATGATTAGACTAATTTTATTAATATAAAAATTATGGTCGATTTTCAGTACATAAGCAGGTAAAATAATTTAAAAAATTTATTGTTTTTTTTTTTTTTATATTTTCATCCCCCCATAATATATAGCGTAAACCGATCAAGAATTCAGGTCCAATTTACTGACCCACATAACATATAGATCAATTAATTTACATCTTAATAATTCAAATGTTATTATTACAATTATTAATTGTAAATTAACATTTGACAATACTGATAATAAGATTGTAAAAATGAATTATAATTTGAAAAATCTTATTATTTTATCTATATATACATAGTCATATCTATTCTATACATAGATATATCAAGTCATACATGGTCATACCCGGCCAATTTACATACATGGCCATGTATAGTCATGTATATTGAAATATCCATAATTTTTGATAAAATTATCCTTTGTGCCTTTGAGAATAATATTTTTCATTATTTGTGCGTCATTATTTTTTGGAATATTATAATAAAGACCACGTGATTCTGCGTCATTTAATAAATCTCGCCACATTTCATTACGCTAAAATTAAAAAAAAAAATTAATTAATAATAAATATTATTAATTGTACTTAATTTTAAATAATTTAAACTTAGTTGTAAAAATCGAATAAAATAAATTTTCTCACCCTAAAT
Source organism: Microplitis demolitor (assembly GCF_026212275.2). Classification (NCBI taxonomy): domain Eukaryota; kingdom Metazoa; phylum Arthropoda; class Insecta; order Hymenoptera; family Braconidae; genus Microplitis; species Microplitis demolitor. The sequence continues at coordinate 19,184,383 of NC_068548.1, forward strand.
GTACGGAAATTTCCACAAAGTATCAAGACATGTTTAGCTCGAGTTAGACTCACATTCAATCGATTTGGATCTTTAACAAATCCAATACCTTCACTTTTAACACATGACATAATAATGATGTCGCACTCAGAACCTTGGAAGCTGTCCACTGTATTTATCTCAATTTTATTATTTTCACTGCAAATAATGATTATAATTATTTGGCTAGGAAAAAAAATCAAAAACATATTAAATAATAACTTACTATGGTAAATGTCTCATTAATAATGTGCGCTGTTGTTGATACGGTGTAATTATACCAATACTTATTTCTTTGTTCGTTTTTTCATAGTTTATTATTTTATAATTTTTCAATATACGAACTAATTTTAAAACAAGTTCTGCTTCATTTTCATTAGACTCACCATGAAAAGATTGTGAATATGAATGATTAAGAACTCTGTAATCGTGAAAATTTGATGATCTTACAGAAGCAGCGTTTTTTATTGCTCCTTTGTAAAAATAACGATTCGGCCACTGAGAAATTGCTTCAACCATTCGATACTGGGTATCCAACATTACAACAGGATTATCAAAGTAAATATTATTTTCGCTTTCAAATATTTTTTGAGCTCTGGCAAAAAGCGATTGATTGTACCCATTTTCTTTCGCTTTCTAAAACAGTAAATAAATAAATATTTAAATAGTATACAATTTTTTTTTTTATTAATCTTTTGTAAATATTACGGGTGTTCGAATAGAATCGAATTTTTTAAAAATTCAAAACTTTAAAAAGTTAAATAATAGTTTAAAACTTTAAATTATCCGAAAGTTTTTGAATTATTTGTAACTTTTCAAATTACTTGACTCAAATTAAGAAAACTCTGATCAGCTTTAAAATATTTAGTTTTTATTAAATGAAGAGCTTAGTTTTTAAAGTAACCAAAAATAATTTTTTCGTAGATTCGTGTCTGAGCTCTATTTACCTCTAACAAAAATTTGAGTTATTGAAAAAAATATTACAATTTACGTCGTTCAAAAAAAAGTTTTGGAATCATTCGTAAATTTTCGAATAATTCAAGACTTTGTGAGTAAATCGTAAAGCTTCCAATTATTCAATCCAAAGTTCGAATTGAACAGTTCAATTCGATTCAATACGAATAATTCGTAAGTTCGAACTATTCGCACACCCCTAGGAAATACCTGCGATAAAACAGTTGGAGGTAACTGTTGAGGATCTCCGACTAAAATTAATTTATTTATATTTAACATTAAAGGCACTAATGTAAGTAATTCCGTCGCTTGAGCAGCTTCGTCTACAATACAAAACGATAACCCTCCAGACCTACAAATAATAATTTTTTCTTATTAACTATTTCACATAATTTATTTATTTTTAAAATATTTATTTTACTTAAACACAGATTTCATATGAAAATTCGTATAACATGACGATAAAGTACATGCTATAATATTTGCAGATTCTAGAATAGATTTTTCAATGTTTTCATTCCTATTATTTTTGTTAAATAAGTTTGGCTACAAAAATAAAACAATAATTAATACATTATATACTGTGATTTATAATAATTGTAATTTGAATACTAAAATGATGTTCACATTTTTTCGGATCGATTTGAGATTTGATAAGGATACACATTTAACTTTTTCATCTATTCTGTCAATACAGCCTATCCGAACAATTTCGAAAGGAATGCCTAGTGCTACAAATAGATTATGGTAATTTTAATGACAATAAAATATTTGAATTATTTTACACTACCTTTCATCTGTGATTGTATTTCCAATAATTTAATAACTATTCCATCAACCGCTTTATTTGAAGGAGCACATACTAAAATTCTTGCTGTTTTTTTTCTACTCAATGTAGATGCAATAATATTTTTAATGACAGTAGATTTTCCAGTGCCTGGAGGTCCTTGTATCAAACCTATACAAGGAGTTTTTCTGTATTCAACTGTACTCACAACTCTGGACATTATTTCCGATTGTTTCAAATTAAGAATATCCTGAAAATAAATATCTAATATAGGCGATATTTAAAATTTTATTTTATACTGTACTACACTATATTTTTTATAATTACTTGCATTAAAACTTAGTTTTAATATTTGAATTCAGTCGAAACGAGAAAAATTTAAGATAAAAAAAAAATATATAGGATTTAAATGAAATCATGACCAGCCGTTTTGTGCTTTAAGGAAAAGACTGATATTTAATCCGCAAAATTACATTAGTTTAAAATTGGCTTGTGCTGACTGATTAAATATTAAAATTCATAGTTCTGATGTAGGTATTGTGAAAAAAAATCTGAAAAATGGTTGACCCTGTGACCAATTCTAAAACTTCACACTGTTTCGAGCTCAGAGAACTCGAAAACATTCTTATTGGTACTCAAAAAAAGGTTGGACCAAAACAAGATACATTTCGCTGAAAAAAAGTAATTTTTGCCTCTTAAACTATTCGGCCGATTGACTTCAAAATCTAACCAGCTCTTTAAGTCTTGGAAGCTCTTTTCCATCCCAAATATATCTTAGAACAACAAAAGTATACACACACACGTGGGCGTCCACCCGAAAATAGTCAAAATAGCCTCCTAGGACCTCAAAACGTCGAGATATGTTGAAAATTCGACTTTCGAAAATCAGAACGAAACCAATAATTTTCATTTTTTTGAATATTTTCACAGCGGGAAGTTTAAAAATTAAACACTGATAGATCATATAGTACAATGATTAAATATAAATTACTTACTCCAGTTACTGTAGAAATATTTTTGATTGCCATAAACAAAGTATATGATTCAAATTTTGGTTGTAAAATTTCGTTCATCAGCGGCGATTTGGAAATATTGTCTAGCACATCAATAAGTGCTACAGTAGATAAAATTGACGTCACAGTTGTTAATGACAATGTATCATACAACGATAATTTTAGATTATTCTTCGTTATTAATACATAAGTTAATGTAGTCTTGTTTTTTTTCTGTCTAAGTATAACGAGCAACAATAATTTTATTTTGGAAAATTTTAAATGATATAAATATAAATTAATGAAAAAATACAAGTATGGAATAGAATAAATATTTCAAAATAATTAAGTAAGCAATTCTCACCTCCTTTCTTCTCAAATTCTTCGACATATGCTAGTTGATTAGATATTCCACACCTATTTTTAATAATAACCAAATTACCACGACTTGGATACTCATCATCAAGTTTGTCTGTATATGGACATGTTATTGTCAAATGAAATCGAATATTGTATAGTACACATCGATATGAAATCTCAGTTACACATCCTGTGACATATTTTTTATGCCTAAAATATTTCAACAACAAATTAGTAAACTAAATATCATCATATAATCATATATTAATCAATTATCATGCATAAGATACTTGATATCTTCTGAAATGTCATGTTTTAATGAATGCCAAAATTCATTTATCAAAATAGGAAACATTATTTCTTGATATTGTTCTAAGGTTGAATACTTTAATGTTACTGGAATTATTTTTATTGAATCAATTGTAGCTGGTGGTGTACTTTTATACTGGTTGTCGAAAATCCATGAAGGATTCCAATCAAAAATTATACGGAAAAATTCATCGTAAAATTTACGAGATTTGTTATCAAACGAACTGTTATCAAAGCTAATTTGTTTGATTTCCCTGGAAAATAAAAATATTCAATAAATAAAATTGCATACAATTACTTCATGTAAAAATGAAAATAATCGTAATTATGCAGAAGTAAATTCCATTCATTTTAGATAGTAAAAATACGGAATACTTATTAATTAATTTTTGAATAAATTTACTATAAGTCATAAAAATTTTTTACAAGCTAAAGTAAATGGAGCCTTACTTTTGCATAATTAAAACGAGTTTACCTTTCAGTTATGAATTCAAAAAATGTCCGTAGAACCTAAGTTTGCATTTTTAAAAAGAAAAAATAAATATTAATATGAAATCTGATTTAATATAATTTTACTAATTATAAATCTCTCGTCTAGAAGTTAAAAGTACCTTAAAGTATACTTTTAAAAAAATTTCTAAGTCAACTATTTATCACAATATCAAGGTCCTATCGTTTTTAAAACTGCGATAATACAAAGTATAAAAAAATTTAATTTTATTCTAACATTTAAATATAATTATTATTTTACTGGATTATTTTAAAAATTTTAAGAAAAAAAGTATTTTGTACTCAACACACTACTCTTTAAAAAGTGCTATTAAAAAATAATATTTTAAAATAAGTATTGTCCTTTTAATTATTATTGCATCTAAAATAGTACTTTAAGAAAGCTAAATAATAATTATAAATAATACTCACGCCAAGCGCAAACGTGAAAATACCATAAATCATTTTAAATGAAACCCAAATGCTGAAAATTTAATATTTTTATTAATGTTTTAACTACACCTCACTCTACTGCGTAATAGAACGATAGTTCAGTTTATATATATAGTAATAAAGCCACGTAAGTACGCTACTCGAATCACTTCATACATGCATAATAAACTGAATCATAAAGTTCTGGGATTCACTTTTGAAATACGCGCGCATTTCAAAACAAATAAAATGAATAATCACACTTAGTTTACTAAGCGATTGAAATGTACAGTTTTGGATTTTCCAATTTTTTGTATATATTATTTTAATTCAATCAGCAAAATACATGTAAAAATAATAATTATATTTATTAACGATACAAGATCATTATAAATTTATAAATGAATTTTATTATCTGAAAGTTATAAAATATATTTGGAAGTTTTTAAACTTCGATTTGGCTAAATCCAAGAAGCATTGCTGGAACAGTATCACCTTCTTTAATTTCTTTACGTTCATCAGTACGTCCAGGTAAAATTAACAAAGCATTTGCATTTTTACAACTGAGTAATTTACTGCTTATTTGATTACCCGTACTATGGGCTACTGGAATTTTATCCGGATCCGTCCATTGCAATATAACTCGAGCGTATTCTGGTCGAAGATCCAATTTGTAAGAGGAAGTGAGCTACAAAACAAAATGAAATAAATTTAAAAATATTTATTATTTTAGGTAAAAGCCCCATTACTCGGTCACTTTTCATTGAAGTGAAATTAAACCATTTGTATATGTATATATTGTTATATATAATTTTATATAATTACATGTTGTTATATCTAATTATATATGGGTTATATATATTTAGATATGAAGTTCATGTAATTATATATATATAATCATATAATTTTTTTTACCCGGGTTACTCGATCAACACATAGGCTCTTTATTCGCTGAAAGGCAATGTCAATTGAACTATTATAAGTTCATTAATTTAGAGAAAAATTTATAAAATATATTACTGTATTTAATTTTCACAAATTAAAAATATAAGTGCATTTCCAAATGCGCTGCAACCAGCTGTAGCTCAACAGCTGACCTTGCAAGTGCGATGTAGCAGCAGCACGATTTTTGCGCGAATCATTTGCGTGTTTTTTTTTTTTATATTTTAAATATTTCTATCATATTCTGCCGCCATTCTATCTTGATTTACGATTTTTAATATTTCTCTAATTTCTAATAAGTTATTTTTCGGATATTTAAATTTACCGCGCAAGTAATAAGACTAATTAATAAATTATTTATGAAAATAAAAATTTTCAAGTACATTTTGTAGTCTGATTAATAAAATTATTGATACATGTAAATTTTAACGAAATTATTGAATTTCGATTTTTAAATTTCGCGCCAAGATGGCGCTACTGCGCGTTGCTGTATTAAATGTTCTAATTTTTACTAAAGTGAGGGGCGGTCGAATAGTCGCAAAGTCGATTGCTTTGTATCAACTGGCGGTCCAATAGCGTCAGTCAGTATCATCGACAATGGCAGTAGTAGTCCAGATTCTTCTTTACGTTTAAATTGAAATAAAGTATTGCAGTTAATTCGCAAAATCGTCCATAAAATTTATTGTTTATAGTCATTGTTTAATTAAAATGTACAGTGTTTGTAAAATTAAAATTGTGCAAAGTGTTTGTGGTGTAGTTAAGTGTTGAGTGTTCAGTGCTAGTGTAAAGTGCTGCGGATTGCTGATGCTGATAACTTCCAAGTTCCTGAGCAAAATCATCTGGCATCGTCTGGTGGGAAATAGCAGTTAAGTGACGTTTTTTTAGCTGAAATACACTTAGAGCAATTCAAATTAAATCTCCAAGTGTATTAGGACACCCTTCTGCATATTATTTCCCCACCAAGGTTTGTTCAAACACTTGCGTGTTTTTTTTTAATTTTTTAAATATTTTTCTATCATATTCTGCCGCCATTTTATTTTGACGTAGGATTTTTAGTTTTCTTCAGTTACTAATAATTTATTTTTCAAATATTTAAATTTACTGTGCAAGTAATGAGAATAATTAATAAAGGCGCATTCCGAAATGCGCAACAGTTGCGCACAAATGCACCCATAATTATAACAATTGCAGACTGAGCGCGATTTTGAAAAGTCACTTAATTAAAGTGAGCGACTATCGGTATCTATCGGGTTCAGGGTCTTTTACCTTATCATAAATTAAAGAAAAACTTACTCGAGCTTGAACAATCGTCGGCTTTGAATAATTACCAGACAATCTATTAATCAACGGAACAGCAAAAAGATGCGCTGTTACTGTTGCTGAAACAGGATTGCCTGGTAAACATACGATATATTTATTCATATTATTATAAACACAAGTCGCAAATGTCGTAGGCTTGCCGGGTTTCATATTGACTCTTCCAAAATGGATTTTCGCATTAAAAACTTTTGTTAAAATTGGTTTTAACAAATCACGGTCGCCCATTGACACAGAGCCTGTTGTTATAAGGACATCAACTCGTTCAAAAGCATCACGCATAACATTTATCATTATACTTTCTCTATAAAATAATAATTAAAATAATCTTAAGCACAAGCTATTTAAAAAAATATTCTATATCTTACTCATCACGTGCTATTCCTAAATCAGCAGCATCGTAACCATACTCTTTAAGTAACATCATAAGAGTAATTTTATTACTGTCATAAACATAACCAGGTTTAAGAGTTTCTCCAGCTGTTAGTAATTCATTGCCAGTTGATAAAATTCCAATTACTGGAACTTTGGTAACTTTAATTTTCGAATATCCACAGCTTGCAAGAATTCCCAATTCTGCAGCTCCAATTCTAGTAAATTTACGTAACACTAATTCATCTTTTTGTACATCGCTACCAATTGGTCTGATGTCTTGTCCTTCTGTTGGTTTTACCATAATTTCTATTTCTGTTTCTTCACCAAACTCATTTTTTGTGACAAGTTTGGTGTCTTCTACTTGAACAACAGCAGTCGCTTCATCTGGTACTGGTGCTCCAGTATTTATTCTTACACAGAAACCATTACTCAGTTTCACTGAACCTGGCTGTATTTTTATCAATAAAATTAAAATTTTTTTTATTAATAAATGATTAATCATTGATCAATAAATCTTACCGTATGACCAGCTTCTAATCCACCTAATACTTGTCTTAGACCTTCACCATCACTAGCAATAACTGCGTATCCATCTTTAATAGACGCGGGAAAAGGTGGTAAATTACAAAGAGATAAAATGTCTTGGCTTAAAATTCTTCCATGACATTTCCATAATTCAAGTGTTTCAGTTTCGTTATTCCAATTAAAATTATTAAATATTTCTGATACTTCTTCCATTGAAATCATTGGCCATGGAGATTTTCGAAGACGATTTGCAACATTTTCTACTTGAAACTTTTTTAAAATTCGTAAATTAAACTTTTAATTAATTGTTATAATTTTTATTCACTTACTGAATCATTTGAATATTTTTCATGAGGACATTCGTGTTTAAATTTCCCACGCTGGACTTGTTCATGTGTTTTAATTACATTAGATTTATTATTTAAAATTAAATCAACGGCATGTGGAATTGTTGATGCAATAGCATTTAAATTTTCTTTAGCAGCTTTTGGCGACCCGGGAAGATTTATAATGAGTGTTTCTTTACGAATGCCGCAAACAGCTCTAAATATAAAGTGTTAATAATTATTTTAATGTTATTTTATTACTCATGACTTAATTACCTTGACAATACAGCCAGTGGAGTAATTTTCAAACTAGCATTCAACATAGCAATTGAAAGTCCTGGAGCTTCTTTTTCAATAACTTTTTTAGTAGCTTCAGGTGTATTGTCTCTTGCTGAAAAACCTGTTCCACCGGTGGTTAAAATAACATTTATTTTCGTTTTATCTGCCCATTGTTTCAATATTTTCTAGATAAAAATGAAATATACATCAATCGTTTATAAGTTTGCAAATCTACGTAACTCATTAAAAAATTACAATAGAATTTATGAAAAATTTTTGTTTGTAACATTGGGTTTATATTCAAAAATTAGCTTTAGCTAAATCTAGTAATGGCGCGATAATATTCAAATTTAAAAACTATTATAATTTCCTTCGCTTCCCGAGTAGCACAGAAACAACTTTAAGATGTCATAAAGATGCCTTTAAAAAGGATGACACAAATTTTTTTTGTCTCAAAGTAAGTTTATTTATATAAATAAGACATAGATGTTGTTCCTAGAAGTCATAGGAACTTTGTGTTTTTTTTTTGCCCTAAAAAAGTAATAACTGCTATCTTATAAAAGTCATAAAGCCAAGTGTGCTACAAAAAAATTAAAAATTTTTGAATATAAGCATATTGACGTCTATTATGAATTCAAATTTTTAAAATCAAACTTAAGATGATAACTCTCTTTTTTTAAAATTTCCAATTTTTCAGATGAGAAATGGAAAAAAAAAAACATTTTAATTTTTGAATTTTAACATTTTTATGACATTCCTACATTTAGCTCGAGCTAGAACTAGAGTATTTATGCATGGATCCATTAAATCCTGTCAGATTAGCTTTTGAAAAAAAACATTATTAATTATTAATTTTGATTGAAAAATCTTACCATAATTTTATCTTCATTGTCCGGTACTATTTTATATTCTAAAATTTGTCCTCTTAAAGGAAACCCAGGATCACTATCAGTACCTTCAATTAGAGTTTTTAATGTCAATCCACTTTTATCTTTAGCAGGATCATCAGCGCATGTATCGCTAACTATAAATTACAAGTAAAATAAATTATTATTAACAATAATAAATAAACAAATAAATATATATGAATACATTGCGGCGTATTAACCTCAAATAAATAATATTTTATAAAACTAACATTAAAAAATAATTAAAACTAAAGCTAATAAATTCAAATATAAAATTTTTAATTTTACTTGTCAAAATTCCAAATGTTATGGCCATTGTTACTTTGATTTTTTTCTCTCGCCGTGAATATTATATTGATGTTGATACTTATTTTCTTAGATTCTTAATGAGCAGTTGATCACTAAGTTTGTGATACTGAATATCATCAAACATCTTACGTAAAGATATAATATGTCATTATCTTAAATACATTCTTTACTTGGGATTAAATACTTTTATGATACTGAAAGTAGCAGGCATCAGAAATTTGTTAAATTTTTATCAACAAATTACTTGTAAATAAAATATAATTTTTATAACATATACAAAAAGTTTTTGATGTGCAATTTTCGAAAGTTTTTTTAAAAATATTTTATTTCTTTATTTAAAAGAAATAAATTTTTTTCAAGTCTGCTACTTTCAGTATCATATATTTTTATGGATGGATTACTGCTAAAAATAATTAAAACTAAAGTTACAAGAGTAGTACACAATGAAAAAAAATTTTTAATTGATTATAATAAACATATTTATTGAAAAATTATTTTTTAAATTTTAAACGTTGCGGAAATAATAAAATAACAATCACCACAGACGTGTAACGAAATGCGAAAAACACTTCGCTGATATATATTATTAATAACATTTATTAGAGAAGACGAATATTAATTTAAAAATTTTAAAAGTCTAGCTAATTCGTTATATAATTATAATTATAATTAATATTATTTCATTTTATTTATAGTTATAATTGGATGGAAGATTGTGCACTTTGTCTACAACGTTAATAATCGACCAAGCCTCTGAAAAAAAAAATATTAAATTATAATTATGTTAGATGTATTTTTTTTTAAATTAATCAATTGGTATTTGTGCATATCCTGGTTAAGAAAAATTATTTGAAATGATGTAAAACAATTATAATTGCCTAATATATAAATATACACTTGACATGGATTAAATCGTTTTTCTTAATCAGGGTAAGGCGGCTCTACGTATTTTTTATAAAAAACTATAAGGTCTATAGTGCAAAAAATTCGGAGTGATTACGAATTTTATTTAAATTTGCATTCACTCCAATTCGAAGTTTAAATATTTAATTAAATTCTCCTTTGAAGTGAATTTGACTCCACGAAGATTAAATAAAAAAAAACAGTCATTTGTTCCGCATTTACTCCGGATTGAATCCGTTTTCACTCCGTGAATTTTTTAATGCAGTTAAAAATTTAAAAAAAGTAGTAAATCTAACTAAAATAAGCAATTTAATTAAAATTATTTTGGCGAGAAGATTTTTGTCAAGGATATTTTTGACAAGCTACGCAATTATTAGTATTGTATATATCGCTTGATAAATTTGATTAGCATGTAAATAACAACTGATTGATAATGAAATGATTCTTTTATCTTGAGTATACTAATGGACTCAGTATGGCTGCCTTTATTCAATGACAATTAATAAATTATTATTTTTAATTGAAAATTATCTAATTATATGAATTGAGAAACCCAAGTCATAGGCGGGAATTTAAAAAATATGTGAAGCCGTAAAACTGCCTAAATACCGATTAATTAATAGTATATTGTGTGACAAGGAATGAAACAAAACGATTTCAGACCAGGTCGAAGTTGGCTGCCATCACCCGCAGTCTGAAACCTGCTTCATCCTGAGTTACACACTACATTTTTCATGATTACTCGCATTGGAACTTAAAGTTTCGATGCTGGTATCATGAAAATTAACTTATTATTTACCGACTACTACGCGGACTTAAAGAACGCGGTGAACCATCTCGGTAACGTCTTCTTGATTCCTGTCTACTAGAATCTCTATCACGCCTACTAGAATCTCGATCTCGATCTCGGTCTCGGTCTCGATCTCTATCCCTATCTCTGTCTCTATCTCGATCTCGTTCTCTTTCTCTGTCAACATCATTTTTTACGTCACGTGAATCGCGATCTCTTCGATCGCGACGGCTAGATGAATGTCTAGGACTACGACCAGGGCTTGGTGATCGAGAAATAGAAGATCGTGAATCAGTACTATGGCCTTCGTAACGATGTCTTCTTTCTCTTTGTCTGTATGACAAAAATAAATATATAAATTAATAATTTACCTAGATTATTTTTCATAAATATAAAAATAAATAAAACAATTAATTAATTAATTAATAAAAGTAACACACTTTCTACGAAGCTTCAAAGACATTTCTCTAATTTCATCTTCGCGATCCTGTCGTTGTTGTTCCATTTTTTCAATTCGTGCTTGCTCGGCTTTTTTATCTGCTCTAACTGTTAAAAAATAAATTTTTACTTAAAATATTTTCTACATTCAAACAAAATAGATTTTTTTTTTTTATTATTATTATTATTATTAAATAAATAAACTTACATTGACGATTTAGTAGAGTTTGCATTTTTTTCTTAAGCCGCTCCTGAGGTGTAATTTTCACCGACTGAAATATCAAAAGAACTTGAGCAAAATAATTAATGGAACAATTAATTATTTCAAAGTTATTTAAATTATAGTTTCATTCAACAAGTAATTTAAATAAATCTATTTGTTGACTGAATTTTTAAACTTATTTCTAATTTAAATATATTTAATTAAACTACGTCTTATCAATGCTTTTTTTTTTGGTCTTTTCAATTGTTATGTATAATGAATAAAATAAAAATAAATTTTATTCGGTACTGAATAAATGGTTCGATGGTATCTGTCTACCGATAAATATTTTTTTTTTATTTTAATATTAAATTCAAAAAAGCGTTACGGTTCTTACTGACTTTGTGTCCGCCACCAGAATTTGTACTTAGCCCTGCTTTTGGCTTGTTTCTGTAAAAAAATTAAAACTTTAGTTGAAAAAAGAACACCACAGTTGCAATTTCACAGATACAGAAGTTTTAAAAAATTACTTGCAGTAATCAATTAGGAGTTGAATGAAATTTTGTAAATAAATTTTAGCATAAAAAATTTGAAAATTTGACTTATAAAATTGACATGAAGATACTACTGAGATTTATTTAACAAATTTTGTTTAACCCCTAATTAATATCAACTGTAAGTAATTTTTTTGAAAATCTATATACGTTTATGACAGCTAAAAGTCATTGAAAATTTTTAAAAACTATGGGGGGGGGGGCATTGCCTGAGAATGCCCCTGAAGTAATACCCAATTATTGACTCCATACTTTATATATAATTATAAATATCAATAATAAATCAGTTTTTTTTTTTATATATTCTCTTATTTCAAGTTTGTGATAAATATAAAAAAATTTTATGATTTCTCATCAAATGTACCAATTATTGCTATGACGTAAAACTTATATTGAATGATCAGTTTTTGAAAATTTAATTTCTTTATAGTAATGAAAGTAACAGACACTGGGCACTTTTTTAAAATTTAAAATTTAAGGAATTTAATACGAATAGAAAAAAATTTTTTAAAAATGTGTATTGAGGATTTTCAAATTATTTTTTTCTATTAATATGTAATTTGTTTATAAAAATACAAAAAAATTGTCAAACATGTACAATCTTCAGTTTCATTATAAAAGTAATGAAGTAAAATAAAGTATCAATAATTCAGTTTTGTACCTTAGTGGTAATTAATTAATACTTACGTGTTTGTGTTAATACTTGGAGGTTTTATTGTCGCATTATGTGAATTTTTATCTTCATTATCTGATAGTTCGAGTTCTAAACTAGAAGACTTTCCACGACGACCATAGTACCTAAAAAAAAAAATAATAAAAAATAAAAAATGAACATATAAATTTATAAAATATTATATAAGCAATTTAGTACCTTGGCAATGTAGACGTTTTATTCTCCACACTTTTAGATCTTTTACCTACACTATTACGGCTCTTGGATCTTGATCTAGATCTTACTGGTGATTTTGTTCTTGATCTTGACCTCGACTTTGACTTAGAATGCCTTACTTTACGGTGATTACCTGGTGAACGAGAGTGTGACTTGGATTTTGATCTTGAGCATGAGTATTTACTCGAGGATGAAGTTCTCGATCTGCGTCCACGTGACCGTGATCGAGAACGCGACCTAGAGTTAGATCGTGAGCGTGAAGCACTTGAACTTCTACGATGCCTGCTTCGATCATGACGTAAACGACTTCGTGATCTTGTTCTTCTTCTGGGTCTAGATCTTTGTCTTCTTGATCTAAAGAAATAAAATTTTATTTTAATCAAATTTTGATCAAGTCATCCAATAAATTTAAGTGATGAATATATACCGAGATCGAGAAACACTTGGTCGCTTATCTCGCGATCTATAAAATCGCGTAGATCTATTTCTAGATCTCGAACGACTTCTTGATCTAGACTTGACGGTTCTTCGACTGATAGTTCTCTGATTAAAAGTCGGACTATCTGATCCTTTCCGTCTTAGATGCGAGTAATTTATTTTTTTAGTACTCGACGATGTTACTTGCGAAGAACTACCGTGAGTTTCTTCTTCGCCGCCAAAACTAGTTATGTAAGTAATCTGTCCGGTATTCGGAGGAGAAATTGAACGCGATCGTGATTTAGATGATGATTTCCTATAGGGGTTGTATTCTGGACTCTCACGGGCTGCATAGCTACCAAACAAATGATAATTAATTTTAAATTAATACATTGCTGTTATTAATAATTATAATTATTATTATTAATTACCTAGGCGGACTCATAACACGTCCAATCATTTTTTTTTCTCTAAACGCTCGACGTTCTCGCCGCGATCTTCTTCCCGAGTACATTGCTTTCTCTTCTTCCTGTTTACGTGCTTGTCTTAAAGATTCAGCTTCTTCAAAATCTTGCGTTAAAAAGCTAAAATAGTCAGCACCAATTAAACCATATTTTTGAGCAACTTGATTCATCTCGTGGGCCTGAGATGGTTCGATTTGTGATACGTCCACACAAATATCTATACAAATATAATTGAAATAAAATTATTTAATAATAACAAGTCTATTGTGTGATAAAAAATGATGACAAGAGTAAGGGCTGGTATTAAATAAATTTACATTTTATATAGGGGTGCGAGTAGTTTGAACTTACGAATTATTCGTATTGAATCGAATCGAATAATTCAAATTTTTCTAATTATTCGTAAATTTTTTAATTATTTGTAAATTTTCAGATAATTCGGAACTTTTCGAGTTCGTAAATTTACGAATAATTACAAAATTTTATTTTGAACCACTTAAAATTGTAATATTTTTTCCAATAATTAAAATTTTCATCAGACGTAAGCAGAGCTCAGGCATAAAACTACAAAAAAATTATTTTTGATTACTTTAAAAACTAAGCTCTTCATTAAATATAAATAAAATATTTAAAAGCTGATCAGAAAAATTATAAATAATTAAAAAACTTTTGGCTAGTTCTAAAATTGACGAATAATTCGAAAAATTACAAATTATTCGATTCGATTCGAACCCGATTCGCACACTCCTAATTTTATTTACTGCCATACAGTATTTTTTGAATTTTTAAAAGTCTGTGTTAATTTTTAGAAGTCATTCGAAACGAAAAAATTTAAGACTAATAGCATGTGAACAAATTCAATTGTAAATTTAATTGTTTACAATTATTTTGACGTTTACTGTAAGTATATATACATACAGCGTAAAAAATGTTTTCAAACTTCATAAAAAAAAAAAAAATCGTGTTGGCCTGAAATTGGCTTATTCTGACTGACTAAACAGGCATTACAACTCGTAATTTTAATTCAGGTCGAATCCATGTGTCAAAATACCTAAATCAATATCACTATCTTCATCATCAGCTTTTTCTTCAGCAGAATTCAAATCTGGTTTAGTTGTTTCTTGTATTGGTTCATCCGTCTCATAATTGTAACCAATAGCAGCGTTATTACTTGATTTTTTTTTATCTTTTATAAACTCCGGTTTCGTTGACGAGCCAAATTGTTCCTCCAAATGAATTTGATGTAAAAATTTTTCTTCAGTAACTGAAATCAATTTATTTGTCACAAGTTATTAACAATTAGAGTAATTGCTTTATAATTATATTACTCATCAGTTTGAGCTTAATTGAAATAGAAGAAAAAACAGTGTCAAAAATAGACTAATAGTAGGGAAGAGACACAAGACCCATTTTTAGGTAATTGAGTAACATTTAATTGAATAATTAAATTAAATTACCCCCTAAAAACTCATTCTGGACAATTATACGATATCTCTCATAGTTAATATGTCTATCTTCACTCGTTAACGGTATGTCGATGTCAACAGAGTTAGGTGGCTCTGGTATCCAGTCGAGATGTGCTCTGACATCAAACCTATCAATCAAATTGTCATCATGTCCCTGCCATGGCATCCTATTAATAAAAATAACTTGTAGTATTTTTTTCCTTTAAATTTTGATTCTGAAGTTAGCAAACAATTAAAAACTTCCGGAACTTTTTTCAATAAATCAACGAAAAAAAAAAAAAAAATCCACATGTAGAAAATTTAAAAAACTACTGGTGCGATTTTTTGAAATACTTTTTTTTTTTATAATTTATCATCTTGAAAAAAATCAAAAAATTACCAGACGTCGGCTAACTTCAGAATCATTAAATTTTCATTAAAAATAAAACATTTTAATTATTATTACTTACATATTAGCTGGACTATCTCCAGCAGCAGCAATCGCCGCATCCAAATGAATTTTACATGGCCTTCCATGCAATTGAAGAAATTGTGTTGGATCTGATTTCTAAAATAATGAAAAAATAATTTAGTATAAAAATATTATGGGATTAAAGTTTAATATAAAAAAAACTTACAATTTTTTCATAGTAATCACGACGTCTTTCGGCACGTCGCCGATAATCAACAAGCATACCACGAATTTTTTTTTCTTGTTTTCGTGCTTCGTGCCACATTCTACCACCTGTTTTTTTAACTGAAAAACTCATTTTATAACTTAATTTATTATTTAATTAACTAATCATTTAATTATTATCACTAAAGTAAAAACTACTTCAATTCGCGTTGTGGTAAAATTTAGATATATTAATTAAAAAAAATTTTAATTATTTATAATCATTGTCACAATATTTAAAAGTTGTAATTAACTACAATAAACTTTGCAAGTTATTTGTCAATAAAAATTTTTCTTCATTTGCAATACGAGACATTGCAATAACCATTGAGCATTAGTACGTTTTTTTTTTCTGCTAACTCTACTGCGGTAATAAAGTGACGTTCTCATGGAAAACTACTTAAGGCAAAATCGTTACAAATATTTGTCAAAATTCTCATGAACGGTATTTGGCTTTTTCATTTAAAAACTCTTTTTAAGCTTGTGAGATACATAAATGTACTTAGAAACGTAAGGTACTAGCAGCGCGCTATTTTGGCGTGAAATTTAAAAACTTTAATTTTAGACTCCAACAATCATTGGTATCAACAATTATATTAATGCTGAGTTAAATATTGGAAATACGCTAAAAATGATAAGGAACGATTTTGTAGCCCGTTAAATTTCCTTTAAAATGAAGTCATTAAACTATTTTTCGAATTTTTAGTTTTAGTTAAAAAATCCTTTAAAAAATAAATCAATTTTTTTTTCAATTGAATTTCATGACATTTCAAAAAGGTTCAAGTTCTCAGCTTGAAAATTAAAATTCAATGGTAAATATTAGAAATACACTAAAAATTATAAGAAATGGTTTTGTAGCCTTTTAAATTTCCTACAAAATGAAGTACTTCCACTATTTTTCAAATTTTTAATTTTAGTTAAAAATAAATATTTTTTTTTTTCTACTGAATCTGATGACATTTGAAAATTAAAATTCTATAATAAATATCGAAAATACACTAAAAATGATAAGAAATAATTATCCGACCCTTTAAATTTCCTACAAAATGGTGTCACGACTAAATATCATACGATATAATATCATGTGATATTTTGACGTAATACGATCTCACTGTACAGGTCGTTGATATTTTATCGTGTGATATTATAAATGTGATATTGAGTCATGTAACCATACAAAAAAAAGCCATTTTACTCATTTTTCGAGATTTTAAGTTAACTTAAAAAATCGGCTGATTTTTTCAAGGTAATTTTTAAATTGTCCTTGACAACTTTTACTTTAATTATAAATTTAAAATTTCAAGTAAATTTTATACATAAAAGATATCAATAGAAAACTATAAACTTTTACTACAAGCTATCATTTAAATATGAGATATGTTCAAAATATCACTGTGAATTGCCAATTATTTAGTAGTCATCCAATTGGATATGTAACTCATGAATTTTTGACAAAGAATTTTTAAATAAATTTTTAAATTTTACTTTTTAAAATTTCGCGCATTTTATACTGTATCAATTACTATTGATAGTAAAAAAGTCTAAGAATTATTTACGCACAGGGGTAATTTAGATTAAAAAAAAAAGGCGGCAAATATTTTTTTTATTCAAATTTTTTAATCTTTTTTTTTATTATTCACTATATCGTAATCAATAAATAGCAAAAAATTCTATTATGATTATAATGAAAATTTTTCGGTGAGCAAATATATATTTATATAGTTATTAAATGAATAAATAATAAAATATATAAAATAAGGCATAGTTAAGTTTTTTTATACAGATTTGTGATAATATAAATAAAACAAGAAAAGAAAAATAAAATAAAATAAACTCATGCAACAAAGATAAAGATGCATTTGTTTATTATTAATCTTATGTAATATCGTTTCAAATTCTTAATTCCAGTATTGTATATAATAATCACAATAATAATTATAATGTCAATGTATACAGGTTATTAGATACAATTTTTATTTTTATTTTCTTCACACGTTCAAGTTTTATTTATTTAAAAACTTTTATTATTTTTATTTCGATAAAACTTTTTTCAGTTTTCTTTTCTCATAAACTTGTCTTGGTTTAGTTTAGTTCTTTTTTTTCTTTTAAATCAATTTCAGCACAATGTACTCATTACAATTTTATTTTTTTTTGCCCTGAAACAATCATCAATTTTTAAACGATACTTCAAAGAGAAAAATCGCGTATGCAGTTTATTATTTTTATTTTATTTATATATATATTATTATTTATATATATTCTCATTATGAAATAATCGTATATATTAATTATATTGAATCAGGGCATAATCAGTCGTATTATAGTATTAGTTTTTTTTTTTATTTGTGAACACAATGTTTTTACACATGACGTTAAGAAACTTATTTTATTTTTCTGGCCGCGGCACGTTCTTGAGGTAATTACCAAATACCCAAAATTACTTTAGTTTTTTTTTTTTTTTCATAACAGTCAAAATTATTTTACTTAGTTTTTCATCATTGATATTTTTATTAAGTTTTATTTTATTAATGTACTTATTAAAGAAAAAATTAACGAGCAAACTATCATCGATTTGAAGACTATGAATGATGCATATTTACAAAAGTGTAGTGTGATGTTTTATTTACTTCGTCATTTAATTTAAAAAAAAAAAAAAAATTATAATATTTATCACTTATTTTATCTATAGAAATGCAGGCGACTTTTTACAACTGAAAAAATCGATGTGAATACAATTATTTATACTTGAATTTAAAAATTATACAATCGAGACTTGATTGATCCAAGTTATTTCATTCATTTAGTTTTTGAATTTATTCACGTTTTATTTTTTTTCTTATGCACTCGAGCCTCACTACTGAAGCTTTTTATTGAAGATTTAATTTGTGATTTCGTTTGAGTTTTAACAGAAAAGTTTTAAAAAAAACCAAATTATGGCCGTATATTTTTTAAATAAATTTTATGTACAATACTTTTAAATTTGAAACAATAAATTGAACATCTCTCGGCTAGCACTTAGTCTATATTTATGTATACATTTCTGTTATTTACTAATAAATATAAATACTCAATATTATCTGTAGTTTTTTTTATCGTTAAATTAAATGCCAAAAAAATATTAATTATTATTTACTAACAATCTCCGATATTCGTCATTTAATTAGCCATTGTAAAATTAATTAATTTAATTGCTTATTACATAAAATAATTAATAATTAAATCTAAACTCTAATAACTCATTAAATGTAATTCTATACCCGAAAATCTTATCGTTTAAATTTTAGTCTCCATACTTAAATAATAAAAAGTATTATTTATAAATATTTCGGCAGTTAAACTATTAGTGTGATATTTATTATTAATTTAAATCTATCTAGTTTATTTTTTATTTATTTATTTTTTTGTTTGTAAAATTACGCGTTTATCAGTCAGCGATACTAGTATTGCATCTTTTGAAAAGGCAAATTCACCTTTCAAATATTATGTAAAAATAATTAGTGTTATTTAGTTTATATTTTTCTCTCTGTCTCTCCCTCTCTTTTTTTTATAGGCATATATATTAGTCGCAAGAAAATTTATTTTTTTTATTTTTTCTTGATCGATATTACGATTTTTGGGTACAGAATTAATAATAAGGACGTAATATCCGACGATTATTAATAAATTCATGGGTATGAGTGTAACAGGCATCAGACAAATTTAAAATTACAAATAAATAGACTAAATAATTAATAAAATAAAATTAAAAAAAAATACGCATTTGAAAAATTTAAAAATTAATAAGTGCATTTTTTAAAAATATTTTTTTTTTAATTATTTACTCTATTTATTTATAATTTTTAATTTGCTGATGTCTGCTACATTCACACTCACATAAGTACTCGATTTTTTTTAATTTATATATATATATATATATATATATATATATATATATATATATGATAGAAATGTATACATGATTAATTTAAGCGACAGATGAATTTTCAATTATCATAAAAATATTTAAATGCTGAGGTAAAAGATAATTTGACAGATTTAGTAAACTATAAATATTGCAATATATATTTATATATTTATGGTTATTATTAATTATTAAATTTCTGTCAAAAATATTTTAATTAAATTATTTTTATTTTTTTTGTTAATAATTATATTGATTGTGTCAAAATATAAACTCATTCGAAATCAAATCCACATCCGTAATTAACTGAAGCTACGAGTGTTGACGTGAGGTAAATGCATGCATGACGGGTTACAATAACTCCTAATGGATATCATCGATAATCACCAGAAAATATTAATTAATTAATTAATTAAATAAGTTTATTTTAAATAATTATTTGCATCGGCAGATCAAAATATCAGCAGGACCTATAGATTTGTATAAAAATATACAAATTATTTTTTTAATAACATCACTGTAACGTAAGAACAATTTTGTATGTTGATTTAATTGATAAATTATTTTATAACCAGATATTTTATTTTATTTATCATTACGTGAAACTTTATTTACTTGTTTATTTTTATTTATTTATTTATTCTTGTACATTTTTTTTATTTTAATCAATTAATTTTTATTTTCAATCTTTAATTAATTAATAACTAAATTAAAGTAATTATAATTTAAACAATTCATTTAGCATTGCTACCCTGCAAATAGCTTATTAATTTTGATAATAATAATAATAATAATAATAATAATAATAATAATAATTAATTAATTAATAATCGTAATAATAATAATTATAATAATAATAATGATGATAATAATAACAAAAATAAGTCATCGCATCCGTTAAATCTGTAAAACTGATTTGAGTAGATTCGTTTTTTTTTTTTTTTAAACTTTTTTTTAAAAAATTTTTATTCTTCACTAATTTTTTTTTTATTAACGCACTTTGACAATCAAATCGAGCAGAAGTATTTAATTATTCACACAAAATACACGCAATCACACATATATATACACATTATTGTTGTACAAAAAAAATTATTAAAATTTAAAAATAAAAATTAAACAAAATAATTCTTTTTATTAGAATTTAATTGTACGCGTTATTAATTATTCTTTTTTTTTTCGTTATTTAAATTTGTAATTAAATGTATAGTTAGAGAAAAAATTACAAACAATAAATAACGCGTACAATAGAATTTACTTTCGTTTACTTATTTATTTATTTTATTTCTCGTTTATTAATTATAGTCAACACAACTGCTAAAAATTTTATTTATTTTTATTGTTTAATTATTCTTAAACAATTATTTACTCATTCGCATCAGGTACTAAGCTAGAAATACATTATAGTGTATCGGACGTGAGATATATATATATATATATATACATGTATATATATATTAGATTTAATGGAAGTTTCATATTGCTTACAAATTAGAAAATAAATTTTTTTAAATTCAAATTATATCTTTTGAACTAATGATTTAATTTAAACAAAAAAAATTATATATTTATTAAATTAACTAAATATAAATATTTTTATTACAGTAAAAATTTTTTTTTATTGGAAAAAATTAAACTTTTTATAAAAAAAAAAGTCAGTTTGCTTTCTAAAAATCAACTATTGTAAAAATATATGATATTAAAGAAATAATAAATATGAGATTTCATATTTCATTAAAATTTTTTTATCAAAAAAGTGTAAATTAATGTAATAAACTCAGGAAAAAAATCATTTATAAAAAAAAATGGATGCCTTTTATTAAAATCTTAATCATTAATTTGCAAGGTAATTAATTTATTTCAAATTGATACTGAAGTTAGCCGACGTCTGATAATTTTTAGATATTTTTCAAATGATAAATTATTAAAAAAAAATATTTTGAAAAATTGCACCTATAGTGTTTTTAATTTTCTACTTGTGCAAGTTTTTAGTTTTACTTTTTTTTAGTAATTAAAAAAAATTCAGATGTTGTTAATTTTCTGTTAACTTCAGGGTCATTTTTTTTTTTTTTTTATTAATTATAACATTAAAGAAAAAAAAATCCGATTGGATTTTACAGTGATGCAGGTAACAATGTAAGTCTTGTGTATATTTATCGTGAGTGAGTAAACGTGGATTAGCTTCAGTAATGGAAGCTCCATTTATCAATGAACGTGATATTTATAAACTCAACACACAAGCAAAAAATATTTATTTTTTCTTCTCATTGCACATAATTATTATAATAAAAACATCAAAGTCACGATACACTAATAATTTTATTTTCAACCCTCTCTTTTTTATTTATTTATTTTTTTTTTCATTACCTCTACTACTCAAATCCCGGAAGTAATGACAAACGGAGCGATGACGAACGGCTAAAATCAATGACGATGCGTTGAAAAAGAAATTTTCATTTATTTTTTTTTTAAACCTTTATTCTTTATACGATACACGTGTATTTTGTTTATTAATTATAAATGTACCTAGGTTTTCGCGTATGATTATATCATTCTTGTTCAATAGTTTATATGCATACTTAAACTTTCTTATCAATGTATTATATTTATATTTATTTAAATTTTATTTTATTTTTTTTATGTATAAATATGTATTGTTTAAGCTGCAAACCCCAAGTTTGTTTCAAGTCCTTGTTCATAAACAAACTGACGTTCGCACTTGGCGTTGCCAAGGGCATCGCCATTCATACAAAGATATCCAAAAAAAAAAAAATCACACACACACTTATCTTAATTTGTTTCTCTCATTCTCACATTAAATCTCAATTACACTCACGCTCTCATTCTTTTACGTAATTCTTTTTTTATTATAATAAAACAATAAAAGAATCGAGTTTCAATTTATTTAATAATAATAATAATAATAATATATAATCTTTCTCACACTTAAAAGCTAATCCCTAAAGCTGCACTCTTCTTTTTTTTTGTTTTTTATTATTTTTATTTTTTACTTAATGTAATAATAATAATAAAAATAATAATAATAATAATAATAATAATCATCATTCACCTAAGTGTATTGTACAAATAACTAGCATTCAATGCGACTGTCTTTCGCTATTACATTAGCTAATCCATTACATTCGTGACGTCGTGTATAAAACTCTATTGGAGTACATGGTTACATTGTTATATTTTTATTTATTTATTTTATTTATTTATACGCAGTAGTAATTATCACTTTTTTTGCTCTCTAGGCCACACATTTAGGGATGCCAAGTATTTATTATTTTTTTTTTAAATTTATTATTTAAAATTATAAATTATTCTTTATTATTTTAAATTAATGATTTCTTAATATTTTTTTTACTTAATGTATACCGACTAATCAGCTTGAGAAGGTTGATTATAATCGGGCGGGGCCCGAGAGGCCAGTTGGGTTCATCCTCACATAGGCCGTGTCGTAACAGACGGTGCTCTGATAATTCATTAAACTTATTTACCCCTGGTTTATCGTTTACGCCCGAAAATGGGCTGGTCATGTTGGTAAAAAAAAAAATTTCAAAAAACACAACTCAAAAAAATATACATTTTTTAAAATTATAAATTTTTTTCGTCTACTTAAAAAGTAATTAACATCATTAGCAGCCTCTGCTTCAGTCATCACAGGGTTTTATTAAGCTTCTGAATTCTTGTTATCGTTAAATATTTTTTAAAATTGATAGTAATAAATTACTGTATTAATTAGCACATGGTACAGATCCACGCCGTCTATTGTATTGACAATTGGGATATTTTTGTTAAAATCCCAGTGAAGAAATCCATTGACTAACTGACTGTCGTGTTTACATTATTGTAATAATAATTATAATATTAATAATTCATTATTATTATTATTTTTATAATAATAATCAACATCTTCTCCTCTTGTTTTACATTTTCTCTTTCTTCCTGCTTGTTATTCATTTTATTAGTCGTCGTATTAGTTTTCTTTTTTGTTTTTTTTTTTTTTTTTTTTTTTTTCTAATAATTATAAACACATCACCATCGTCATTATTATTATTAATAATAATTATTATTATTATTGTTACTATAATTGATAATTGTTTATTTATATATTTATATATATTATTACGAGGAAAAGTAATGTAAATATAAATAATAAATTCAGTGTATGGCGACCGGGCTTTGCTGAACGCATACGCCAACCATCGGACTGTCTTCTCGTTCAGGATCACGTTGTTTGCTGGTCGTCACCGAGGCTGGTTGCCGTACAATACCGTGTGTGTCGGTGCCCGTGTAACCGTAATTATAAAAATTTTGCTGTTGTATCATTGGGGATGTCATCATGGCTGGTAGATGAGCCATACCAGGTAGTATAAGGCTGTTATAAGTGCCAAGAGAGCTTTGTATTCGGGAATTGTCCATTGATTGTATGGACGCTGGCCCGGACGCGGGTCCATCATTCGAGGCTGATGAGGATGGATAGCCGGTGATAATTACACGACGGCCTGACGAGTGACGGGGTGAAGACTCGCACTCCATCGGTTGATACCCACCAGGCATACCGAGCACTTGCATCAAACTGCTTGTGCTACCGCTTCCCTGTCCTGACATGGTAACCAGTCCTATAAAATTTCAGATACAATTTGTTATTTTATTTATTACTTTTTTTTCTTTTATTACTTTTTATTTTATTCAAATTACTTTGATTTTTTTTATTACTATGGTTCTATACAATAGTCACCCACTAAACCGCTAATCGTTAAAATGGAAACATGGCAACTTAGGGGCAAGGGGCTACGATTTTATTTAATTACTAATTATCTACAGGGTGGCAGGCATTAATTTTATTTTATTTATTAATTATTTACTTTTATATATATATATATATATATATATAAATATATATTATGATTTCCTGATATTTTATAATATTTGACATTTTAAGATGCATTTAATTTATGATTTATTTTTATCCGTAATTATATTCGTGCTGAACGTGCAATTTATATATTTATTATGATATATTAAAAAACATAAATATGATAAAAAATAAAAACTTATATTTGAATTATAAATTAGTTTTTTATAAAATATTTAATAACTTAAATAAACGTTCAGCGCGATGTGCACTTATGACTTTTAAAATTTAAAAAAAAACAATTTTATATGAAATGATTAATAAAATTAAAGTAGCAGCAGTACTTCTGCTGATGATAGAGCGCACAATGCAGATAGCTAATTGCATGCGTTGATAGTAACAAAAATAATTACCAAATAAAAATATAAACGATGGAATGACCTCACATATATATATATATATATATATATATATATATATATATAAATATATTAAACACTAATTACAATTAAAAATAAATAAATAGATGATTAAATTAAAATGATAAATTTTAATTATAAATATATAAAAATATAGTGAGGCCACCATCGTTGACGGCACAATAAATATAATCACATTAAAGTTATGGGCTATAAATATGAATCCATAACTCGAATGATTGATAATATATATATTAAATATCATAAATATATTTATGATAAGGACAGTTAATATTTAAAAATAAATATTTATATGAAGAGATTAATACAGGCAAGCAAGGCTTCGCTCATTACATCCGAGGCCGAGGGAGACAAATAAGGGTGTCAATAATAGAAGAAAGTGGGAGGCTTTTGTTAATTAATAAATTAATTTTTTTACTCAATCGGTTATACTTTTTTAAAATTTTTAAAATTCATTAGGATTTGTTTGTTAGACAGAACTTACTTATGTTAGTAAGTAAGAATAGGGTTGGGGGCCTAGGACAGGTCGTCGCCGCCCCGCGGATACGACAGTCATCGAGCCACGTACTGTCCCCCCATCATATCTACGGGCAACAACAATTATTTTGTTTAGTTTGTGCAGAAACTAAGCGATAACGTACATTAAACAGCGTTAGCACTTTCATTTCTGATGATTTCTGCACTAATTTTATTATTATTTTTTTTATTATTATCATTTATTCATTTTGATTGCCATTTAAATAGCCAAAGACTAAAAAAAAAATTAAAAATAAAGAATATAATAAAAGAAAAAAAAAATAAATAATTAAAATTGTAAAATTATTTTTATTAAATTTATACACTTATATTTATTTCCTAATTATTTAATAGAAAGTGATAATTAAACAGTAGTTAATTAAATATTCCAGCTGCATTTTAAAATTAATAGCTCAACCTCCTGATGATTAAAATAATAAAAAAGACCGTAAATGTATTGTTGTTGTTGTAGTTGTTGTTGTTGTTTATTAATAAGAAAATTTTCTTAAACCGAGTAAACAAAGAGCACTAAAAGTTTTTTCTTACTTTCTGCACAAATCAAAACTCCTATAATTCTGAAAACTCTGAACACGCTGTAAGCAGCTAGTTGGTCATCGATCGTCTCTCGAGGCTGATCCTAAAATTAATAGGAGCCTTTGTCAGAATAATTTTATTTATTAATTAACCGTTTAATATTTATCGAATTCATCTATCATCTTGTTAGGAAATAATTATCCTCATCATCCTCATCATTTTTTTCTCCTACTAAAGACTAGACAATTAAATTATTTAATATATATATTATTATTTCACGTTAATTATATTTATAAATTGTTAATTAACATTTAAATCTATTACATATATGATTAATAAGTAAATAACAAAGCACTTGTTTGTTAATATTAATGACAATAACAAAAAAATATTAAATTAAATATTAATGATAATTAGTAGGATTGTCCTGGCGATTAATTTATTATTGAGGAATTAATAACAAAAGTTTTATCGTCTGGCTAGTCTGGTCGAGCTTTTGTATGTAAGCAGCATTAAATCCCCCTTAAATCTATCGCGATATTGTAATAATAATAAAAATAACAAAAATGAATAATAATAAAAATAAAAAAAAAAATAATAATTATTGAATGCTATTGAAATCAGATATTTTAAAATTGAATATTTAAAATGGCAGTCTTTGGCTGTGAATAGTGTACGCAACGCTTTAGCCATTATTTAAATAATTGTAAATATATATAAGTAGTTATAAATATTGAATATTAAATTTAATGTTTTTTTATAAATAACTTAAGAAAGTAGACTGTAAATACTCACCACTGTCCTGGCTCATGGACACAACTGCTGGACTAGTATTAGCACTATTTGCAGCAGCAATATTGGTGTTGGTCCCTTCGTCAGCTGTACGTTTGAAAAAGTTGTGCTGCAACGCGTAATAAGGCGTAACACGTGTTTTAGGATCAAAGTCAAGCATTCGTAAAATTAGATCCTTGAATTTGAGGTAGTCGGATATTGAATGACCAGGTTCACCTAATCTTCTACCACCAGGACCACCGTTTTCAACCCCAAGTATATCGTGTAATCGTCTTGTACCCGGAAGTTTGTACTTTTTACCGTCTTTCGACTTTTTCAATACGTAAGAACCGTCCGTTGGGACTTTGTCAAAGTACTTCCGCGCTTTGTGCGCTTGGTCCAGTATATGCTTTGGTGGCATACCTAACACCTCGACTATTTTGTTCATTTGGTCAACCTTTAATACAAATAATCAATTTTTAATTATTTAAACAATTTATTTCAAATCGTTCTAAGATAGTTTCCCCCACTTTTTAAAAATTTTAAATGCTAATATTCGCGTCCATATTAATATAATCCGTGTGAATTCGCATGTTTGCTAGCATATGTTATTTTGATCTTCAATATTTTAGTATTTATTTTAATTAACTAATGAGCGTGAACTTAATTAATTTGTAATAATGACTGGTAAGAACTACATATTATGGTAAATATTGTAGTTGATATTTAATTGTAATTATATGATATACAGAATAACATGTGTTTATTTATAAGTGTCTGATGAAGATCAAATAAAATTACGTGTAAGATTTTGTCCATTTTTCTGCGGATTATTATGACTCAATGGTCATAAGCGTATCAAAATTTTATCAATTTATTTAAAAGAAATTAAATCATTAATGAAAAAAAGGACAGCGCAGTTGCAATTTTGATGAGATTTTAAAAAAAAATGCTTACAATTGACATCAATTAGGAGTTAAACCAAATTTGGAAAAAAATTTCCGTAAAACCTTCAGCTCAATTTTAAAATTCGAATTTTCAAATTTTATAGGCTTATATTTATTCAAAAAATTACTTTTGACTCCTGATTGATAACAGCCGTAAGTAATTTTTTATAAATGCTATATCTCGGTGAAATTCCTACTACCTTACTATTTTTCAATAAAGGTTTTAATTTTTTTAAATTAATTAATACAGTTATGACAGTTAAAAATTATTACATATTTTTAAAAAGTGGGAGGGGGGGGGGCGTTTAAGAATATTCTTAATATACTTAGAGTTCACTATTCCATCATATTAATTAAATTATTTTATCAATATTTATATAGTAAACTGTCAAAATACTCCACTGCTTAACTTTAAATTATTTTTAAACAGTTAATTGGTTTACTTGCTATTTTTTTTTTTCACTAAAAAAAAAAAAGACTAAACTAATTTACGAGACTATTAAAACTTGAGTATAAATAATAATTTTTTTTCCTCTAAATATTTCTGTTAATATAAAATAAAAAAAAATCATAAATTTTTTCTAAATAACTATCAATAATTTTACTTCTTCAAGTGGTTTTTTTTTTTCATGTATAAATAATAGTAATAGACAGCTGACTTAAAATCTCTTGTAAAGATTGTCATGAATAAAATGAATTGAAAGTTAAGATGTTATGGAGTATAAAATTTCGGAGTTAAGCTGTACAACAGTTGTACGATAAGTTGAGTAATCAAATGACGTTTCTTACGAATAAGGATCTAGTGACTGAAGAAGTTTGTGGAAATATTATTATGTAGTTGATGATTGTACAAAGTTATTACCTCGTTGGCGCCACTGAACAAAGGTTCGCCTGTATGCATTTCTACTAGAATACAACCAAGACTCCACATGTCTATCGCGAGGTCATATGGGATTCCAAGTAAAACTTCCGGCGACCGATAAAACCTGGATTGAATGTACTGGTATATCTGTAAGTACATAAAACAATTAATACATCAATTATTTTATTATATTTTTTCTGTTCAATCATTGTCAGTCAGTTGATTGACATTTTTCAATTAAATTGTAATAACTATCGTCAATTGAGTGGTGATGATAATAATAATAATAACAATTCACCATAATAAAATAATAGAAGACTATATTAATTAAATAGAATTCTTCCAAAGTATGATAGTAAGTCTGGAATACTTGCTCTAACAACATTCATATGAATTCGCCATCACTATCTTCGACACCATTTAAATGGTCTAAAGTAGAATGTACTTGCATCAACTTTGCGGCTGCCTAATTTCAAAACACACTAACTGACAAAAGTAAAATTTTTGAAATATGAATTGAATCATGTTCACAAGACTTCACTGGAACTAAAAATACTAAAAAATTAATTTTGAAAAACTTGTCTACTGTGTTTTGAAATTGAGCAACCGTTTACTGATAATCCCAGTAAGGAACTTCTTTGATAATGAGATTTTATTTTATTTTATTAATGCATTATATTGAATTGCGCATATAAAATAATGCGATATTAGTATTATTAATTTATATGTAGTTACTTATGGGAAAGAATAGAATTTAGAAAATTCTGTCAATTAAGCAGATCAGAAAAATCGTAATTCTCCTAATAAATAAAAAAAATCCTGATCGTTAATTAAAACCCTGTTCATAAAATAATAATAATAATAATAATAATAATAATAATAATAATAATAATAATAATAATAATAATAATAATAATAATAATAATAATAATAATAATAATAATAATAATAATAATAAATAATAGATTACCCGCTGTCCAAGTTGACACGAACTTCCAAAATCGACAATCTTTATCGCACTACGCTTAGGATTGCACAGAAGAATATTTTCGGGTTTCAGATCACAGTGAATGATATTCAATTCCGGCGTGGACAGGAACAAGAGGGCAGTGCACAGTTGCTGAGCAAACTTCCTCGTTAGGTTTAAAGATACTCCGCGGAAATTCGTATTTCTAAGTAGGTCATAAAGATTATAAGACAGTAGTTCGAATACCAGACACAAATGATTTCGCCACATAAAGTGCCTCTTGAGTTTAACTAAAGAAAAAAATAAAAAATTAATTATTAGCTAACATTTATTAGTTAAATTTTATACTTTATTTGATAGAATAATATACATAGAAACTTACCTATATAATACTTGTTATCGGTATCCGCTTTATTCATCATTTCTAATAGCCTAACTTCGATTTGCGCTTGATTTAAAAATGGTTTTTTGTTCTTAATTATTTTTATTGCCACTTGGGTTTGTTCCTCGTGGTCAAATGCTTTTACTACTTGGCCAAAGCTACCTTTACCTAATTAAATTTTATTTATATAATTAGTTAAACAATTTTATTTTATAATCCTTTTAAAAATAAAAAATAATCGTAAATATTTATTCGTTATAATTTTAATTTACTCATTCAAAATTGCAAGATTTTTATTTTAAATTTGTATTTTTTGACTTCGACTTAATACCAAAATTAAATATTATTAAATAATTTAAATAAAAAATTTAAAGACAATAAAATTGCAGTTCGATAGTTAAATTTCTAGAATATAATTTACAGTGTGCAAATACATGATTTATTATGATCCTGAAGATAGCAGACAATTAATAATTCTCGGATTTATTTTTCATCAAATCAATTACAAAAAAAAAAAACTAAAACTATGCACATGTAGAAAATTAAATAAACTACAGGTGCAATTTATTAAATATTTTTTTTTTTTTTCGTTTTTAAAAAAATCCAAAAATTATTAGACGCCAGCTAACTTCAGTATCACGCTTTATTGAAGTTAATAACTATTTTGAATCATTAGACAAAAAAATTTTTGTCCCTGTTTTTTAAAAAAAAAATTTGTACTTTTACTGTCAATTACAATTGAGGTTTTAGTGTCAGAAATTTTTTAATAACAAAAATATAAGATTCTGCAATTAATTAATTTTCAATTGATCTATTATTAATATTAAAAATAATAAATATATCACATTTTCGACGAGTGTAAATGTAGCAGACAGACAAATTTAAAATTACAAACAAATAAAAAAAATGATTAGAAAAATATAATTTATAAAAAATGCATTTATTAATTTTTAAATTTTTTAAATGCGCATTTTTTCAAAATTTTATTTAATTAATTATTTACTGTATTAATAATTTGAAATTTGTCTGATGTCCGCCACATTAACACTCATCAATTTCGAACATACATTTTTAGTATGAACAATGAGAGTTTTTATTTAAAAATTATAAACTCAACAACAAAAAAAAAAAAAAATAATTCTTACCTATTAATGAATCAATTTCATATCGATCTAAGAATTTTTCACCATTCTTAATGATATAATCATGATTATCATCATCCCAACCGTCGTTGTACAGCTTTCTTTCTTTTTTATGAGAGCCATCCTCACCCTGCATCTGTTGCGCTCTTCTTTTTTTCTTCGCATAGTAAACCTTAAAAATAAAAATAATAATAGATTAGCAAATGTTTTTAATTGTGAGTATTGTATATATTTATTAATGTGAAATGTCCGAAAGATAAATACTCAAATATACTCAAGTCAACACAGCTTCTAGTGTCCTCAAGTGTTTATTCTTATCCCAACGTAATCCCGCAGACTCTTTTACCCTTTTTATTCTACTCCTTCTATTACCTCACAAAAAAAGTAAAGTAACCGAAAGAGAGTTAACATAATAATAATCATCAGGAACATAAATATATTTGTTTTTCTTTTTAAAATTTTAACACTCAATATCTCGAGAAATAAATGAGGTTTATATTTATTTTTATTTCCATAAACTTTTTATGGTTTATTACTTTTATATGAAACCGTTATAATATAATATGATAAATAAAAAAAAATTATTCGATGCTCGGATATAAAGTTGCATTTCGTTATTCAAATATTTTAATTATCTCATGAAATAAAATCATCATTTAAAAAAAAAGAAACAATTTTTAAAATAAATAATTAAATATTTAATTATAAATATTTATTACAAAAAAATAATTTTTAAATTTAAATTTAAATATACGCGCGCATTTGTAGTTCACTATGATCTACTTATAGGAGGCAGCACTTTCTATCTAATGTATTGATTTTTATTAATTTTATTATTTTTAATATATCATTAATTTATAAAAATTAAATATTTAACTAAAAAATATAATTATTATTAATATAAAAATAATTTATCAATTTTTTATATTCATATATTTGTTGTAATTATTATTTTACAACTGTTCAGAAATAATTTAAATGAAGATTTTATTTTGTAGTGACGTTGAATCAATTCTAAGGGAAAAATATCGATGTATCTATTGGTTGCGGCGGTCGCTGGTTTAAATAATTATTATTAAATTAATTAATAAATAATTAAAAAAAAATATGCAAGAGTAGAAAAGTAAAAAAGCTACAGGTGCAATTTTTTTAAATACTTTTTTTTAATTTGTCGTTTCCAAAAAAATTTAAAAATTATTAGACGTCGGCTAACTTGAGTATCATAACATAGCCAGGACATTTATATATAAAAAGACATATATAGAAGACAGCTAGATGGGAATCGGCGGAAGGATTTACGATTATAAAAAGGAGGGTCGGTCATTATACCCGTTCTTTTATTTAGAAGAATTCAGAGGACTTGGAGGATGAAAAATAGACGTTGCCAAATTAATTTACTGATTTGAAATTAATGTGAATGTAGCGGATATGAGACAGTTGATAAATTTTAAATAAATTAATTAATTAACACAATGAAATTTTAAAAAATGCGCGTACTGATTTTTCAATTATCTAAGGGCCAGTTTTTCAAATCGAGTTTTTTTTTATCCGGACTTAATATATTGCTGTATATCTTGTACATTAATAGTATATAGATATACCAGTAATAATTTAAATCCAGATTTTTAAAAACCCGATTTGAAAAACTAGCCCTAAATAAACATTTTTTTATTTTTATTCTGTTTAAATTTCATTGATTTATTCAAAATTTAAAAAATTGAAAACTGTCAGCAAAATTCATACTTATCAATTTGAATAATACTGAAGTTAGCCTTCTGATAATTTTTTGGTTTTTTTTTTAAACGATAAATAATAAAAAAAAAATATTTAAAAAAATTGCACCTATAGTTTTTTAAATTTTCTACATGTGCATATTTTTCTTTTTTTTTTCTTTTTGTAATTGATTTGTTGAAAAAGAAATGTAAAGATTGTTAATTGTTTGCTAACTTTAGGACCACTAATTTAATTAATTACTACATCTAAAGAATTGTAATTTCAATTATTATTATTATCAACAACAAATATCGTGACTGGATCATTATGATTTTTATCTGGCCCATTATTGAAAGGTCGCAAATGTTGTTATTAAAAAGATTTTATATACGCTGCTGGCGAGTACCAGCCCTTGTTACACTATAATTTTAATGGGGTTCCTTCGTTTTTTTTAATTAAAAATTAAATTTTATAAAATTTAATGGAAATGATGAAAGAGTAAGAGAAAAAGAGAGAGAGAAAGCGGATGCTGTACAAACAATATTTGTTGTGGCGGAGAAAAAACGGAAAGAAAAGGTGAAAATAAAAAAGGACAACTACATGGGAAAAGGTGTCGGGACTTGCGGTGGTGGGAAGAAGGAGAGGTGATTGTACCCGTCCTTTTATCGAGTTTTTCTTTTGTTTCCAATTATCAAGACAATGAAGAGTGAAAACGATGCTGGAACGAGCTATACAAGGGGAAGTCTATCAACATACACTAAAGAATCATTTCTGTTGACGTGTTCCATTTTCAAATTTAACTACAAAAATAACTATTCGTTAATTTTCCATGTGTTTATCATTTATAATAATTAAAATAATAAATTACTACTTAAATGCATACTTTTCAATGCAAATTTTAAAAAATTGTTATTTAATTTAAAATCCGTTTTATTTTGGAGTTTTTATTTTAAAAATTATATTTTTAATGACTGTTACAAAGTGCAAAGAAATTACGGGAGTGATTATGAATTTTATTTAAATCTGAATCCACTCTGTTACTCGGAATTTTGGAATTTGGTAAAAAATCACTTTGCATATGGAGTAAATACGAAATGTTTTTTTCAGAAGTGATCTGGATTTTATTCAAATCCGCATTCACAGTTTCGGAGTTTTAATATTTAAATAAACTCTCTCTAGGAGTAAATTTTACTCCGAATTGAAGTTTACGTATTAAAATACTACCCCTTGGAGTTAATTTCACTCCAAGGGATTCAATTTGCGTTTTCTCTGAAAATTTTCGACAATATAATCATTTACAATGAAACTGAATTCGGATTTAAATAAAATCTGTAATCACTACCGGTTCTTTACAGTGTATAAATATTATCTGCATATTTTTTGTGGGGAAAATTATTTGAAAAAGGTAGTTGGTTATTTTGACTGAATGTCGACAGTACTTTGATAATAAACTGCAGTAACGAGTAGCAGTAATAGCATTTATTATGAGTGTCAATGTAGCAGACATCAGTCAAATTTAAAATTATTAATAAATAAAGTAAATAATTAATAAAATAAAATTTTTAAAAAAATGGGCATTTAAAAAATTTAAAAATTAATAAGTGCATTTTCCATAAATATTATTTTTTAATTATTTCCTCTATTTATTTATAATTTTATATTTGTCTGATATCTGCTACATTATGAAACTGAAGTCATCCGAGTCTAATAATTTTGAAATTTTTTTTTAAACGATAAATTATAAAAAAAAAAAACATTTGAAAAAATTGCACCTGTAGTTTTTTAAATTTTTTACATGCGCATATTTTTATTTTCGATTTTTTTTTTAATTGACTTGTAGAAACAAAAATCAGAAAATTTTTCATTGTCTGCTAACATTACTACATTCACACTCATGCAGACATCAGACGAATTTAAAATTATTAATAAATAGAATAAATAATTAATAAAATAAAATTAAAAAAAAATGGGCATTTAAAAAATTTAAAAATTAATAAGTGCATTTTTCATAAATATTATTTTTTGAATTATTTCCTTTATTTAAAATTTTAAATTCATCTGTCTACTACATTAATTCTCACATATGTATTTACTCCATATCTTAAAATTTTATTATAATTTCATAATTTTCAGAGTAATTATTTTGAATTATCGATTTAAAACTGAATTTTAAGTTCAAAAGATCTACAGCCTTATGAGCAACACAGGGAAGCTGTACAGCGACACAAGCAAAGGCTTGACATTTCCGTCCAGTGGTACCCCGCTGAAGCTTGTGGTGGTGGGTAATATGGGGGTTCTGCGCAACCCCATGGAACTCATCATCTCGTTCATTATGTAAATCTTTATTTCTCCATGCTTTTGTAGCACTTCAGTACACAAAAATCTTGTTCATCCCCTTTATCATAACAACTATTGTATTAAATCGCAAACCAGTGCAACAGAATAAACCAATGAACCAGCAACCAACGAGTAAGAGATACAAGTACAAGATGACAAAGCGCAGAATCCAATATGCCGACCGCGCGGAATCGATATCAATGCGACCACGTGAAAATCATGCTGCTTAAACGATAAAAAAAACTAAATAAATTTATAAAAAATAGCATCTTAATAATAATCAGTGGTAAGAATAAAAAATAAAATTTGTTATTAAAAAATTTTATCAAAACCTTTTAATTAATCTTCAAACAATTCATAACAATAACTTATTAATTCTCGGCGTTATTAAAGCGGGGGAAAATCTTGGATGAGTTTCAGAGAGGCAGGAAAGCATGAAAAGCCTCTGCCTCTCAGTCTCAGTCTCGTCGCGTCTCGAATGACGTATTACCCACCGGTAGTCCATCGGTCAATGACCTCATCGTTTTAACTACCATCTAGACTAATCAACGTATCAAAAAATTTACTTTTTTGATAATCATTTATGTATACAAACCAAACCACTAATTGAATTATGAATTTGAATAAAAATCCATGTTTTTGACGTAATGTACATGAGTTGGTTTGGTGTAACACCTCTGATATTTAAAATAAAATAATATTAAATTGACGGTGATAGAGTGGAAGTGAATGATGACTTCCACGACATTTGAAATGACATAAACTGACTTTGAGGAGTTAACGATTACTATACAGCACATGTGTGATAGTAGATGAATGGCGTTTGATTGTGATATTGGTATAGCATCGAAAATCACGAACTCGGCGTTAGGCGCGACCTACCCCAAACCCAGTGCGCTTTACGTGACCTCTTTGGCCTGGTTCGACAATGTCGATGCACGCGCTCGATTCAGGTCGTCGTTGTCGTTGTCAAGTATATAAGTATACATATATAATATAGTATGAGAATGTGAATTAGCGTTCACCAGATGCAATGAGATTTCAATTGAAAC
This sequence comes from Microplitis demolitor, assembly GCF_026212275.2. Classification (NCBI taxonomy): domain Eukaryota; kingdom Metazoa; phylum Arthropoda; class Insecta; order Hymenoptera; family Braconidae; genus Microplitis; species Microplitis demolitor. The sequence goes on from NC_068548.1 coordinate 19,220,911, forward strand.
GACTGCATTTGACTGGACGTCACGAGCATTGGGGGTTTAATTTTCTTTTATTTATTTATCATTTTTGTTTTAACATTTTTTTTTTTTCTTAAAGTTAAAGGCTGTCGCTTGACTTTGATTGATAAGCGAGAAGCATTCTCGGCAGATTAAAGGATCCTGGAGATCTCGACTCGTGGAAGAACAACGAGGAGGAACAAGGAACATCTTTGACGGGATTTTGTGTTTAGATTGTGAGATACAAGGTGGCACCCACCTCTTTTTCTTTCTCTACTTTGCTACGGGTCTCTATCTTTCTTTTCTCAGATTCTATACTCTTTGGGTCTTTTGGTTCTCTACCTTAACATTACCACTGTCTCATTTTCTTGAATTTCTTGCTTTCTTGCTCTTATACTGTATGGTCTCTTGGCGACGTCGCGCGCCGACTCCCTATCCCATCACTGAGGAAAGGGTAACTACCGTCGTCTCTACTCTTCTCGTCTCGTCTCGTCGCGGCTCTTCTCTTCTCATCACTGTTACTTTTTCTCTCTTATGCTAACGGCTTTGGTACTCTTGTGCATACTCTCTTCAACACGTTGCTGCCTCCGGTCGTCTGCTCAACGCCACACCAACCGTTGGCTAGACCCTATTCTCCGTCTCTCTCTCGCGTTTCTGTTGCTATGCGCGAGTGCATGAGACCGGCCCCATATGCTGCATTCGTTGTTACACCAAGCAAAAGCGACACTAGACCACTCACTCTTTACAGCTATTTATAAATATATCAATAGATGCATATTTATATCTTATGAATTTATGTTTTTATTGTTTTTTGTACGACGCATTTAATATGCATTTTTATTAAATTTATTGATTTAAGAAAATAGTAGAAAATTTCATGTATTATTGATTTTTTTATGTTACATTTACATTTTATGTTTTGTGACTAAATTTACAGAACTATTTTATTAACATTAAATTTTTTCATCATGATACTTAAGCTAGTTGACGTCTAATAATTTTGGAATCATTTTTTATAATGATAAATTAAAAAAAAAATATTTTGAAAAATTGCACCGATAGCTTTTTTAATTTTCTACATGTGCATATTTTTGGTTTTTTTTTTTTTTTTTAATTTACATTTTAAAAAATCCGAAATATTCTTTATATCTTAAAATTTAGAAAAAAAAAGAAATTTTTTTTTACACATTGGCGAGAAATGAATTATGATATTATCACGATATGTAAAAAAAAAGAATTGAAACTGTGATATAACACTTTTTCTCAAAGGAATATTTTTTATAATTACGCAATTAAATAAATATTCAAGATAAATTCCACATGTCTAATTTATATTTATGGAATTTTAATGATAACAGTAAATTAAGGTCACTAATCAATTTAATTATTTTATTTCTTTATATAAATCGATATATTCATTGAGTATAGTTATTATTTTTTAATATTCAATAATAATTACTTCTTAATAATTTTTTTTTATTATACGATTATTTGCTTTTTTTTTTTTTTTAATTTAAAATTTCATGGTACTGGTTAACCGACGTCTAATAAATTTTGAATGATTTTTTAAAATGATAAATTTAAAAAAAAAAATGTTTGGAAAAATTGCACCTACAGTTTTTTGAATTTTGTAAACGTGCATATTTTTTTTAATTGATTTGTTGAAAAAAAAAATCCGAAAATCTTAGATTTAGTCAATTAGAGTCATATAATTTTAACCGAAAAAAAATTTTTTTTTTATCAATCCGAGTTACAAAAAAAAATTTTTTACTGATCAAATTCAATCTGAGCTCAAAATTGGAATAAATACAAAACTAAATTAAATAAATAAAAATTTGAGTTAGGAAATAGATGAGTTTAAACGAGTGTGAATGTATCAGACATCAAATAAATTTAAAATTTTAAATAAATAGGGTAAATAATTAAAAAAATAATATTTATAAATTTTTTATATATTTTTCATAAATATTATTTTATTAATTATTTACTTAATTTATTAATAATTTGAAATTTGTCTGCTACATTCACACTCGAGAGTTTAAAAAAATCAAAATTTAAAAAAAAAAAACAAAAATGAGTTAGAATAATAAAAAAATAAAGTATCTGATTAAGTTGACAGAGTAAATGAGAATAAGAAAAAGTGAAATGTATAGTAAGGGAATTATTAAAAGGAGACTTTTTAAAAAGCAGATAGAGATAATAATGCTGGACTATCAGTCCAAAGTATCTGAGATATTTTAATAACGTTAACTGTCAGACAGGATGACGAAATGCCACGTCATCAGACGAGGTCGTTTCATGAATCTCAGCAGCTAAGAAGTGTTGATATATGTATATATATAGTAGTACAGAAGCACAGCAGTACAGAGTACAGCACAGCATAGGACGGCATGACACAGTAAAGATACATACTTTTAAGCTGAGAGTTAAGTTGCAAATTGGTGGGAGGTCCACGCGGATAAAGAGAAGAATGTGGAGAGGTAAAAAGAGACTGAGACCGAACAAGATAAATGATCAGAGAGTCATGAATGAAGTCGTATGAAACTCAAGAGCACCGTTCTACGACCTTCCAGGACGTCCACGTTCTACTTGTTCATCGGTACTCCTTTTTTTTATTATTATATTTAATTTTTTTTATATGACTATCTTATATTTTTTTTTTAGATTTATTTTTACCACGGCTATGTACACTCTTCCTGTCGTACAGGACATACCATACCAAGTTAAGAAAAACTGGCAACGCTTTACCACGTCGCGTTTTTTTTTTTTTTACATTACTATTACCTACTACTTCTACTTCTCCTACTACTACTACTACAAACACTACCACCATCATGATCCCATCTCCTATAAACGATACCAAAAGAACGGAGTATAGAATACATAGAAAGAAATACATACAACGAATTGGTAATGTAGAAGAGTCTAGTCTAGACGAAAAAAAATAAAAAAAAAAAAACGATGGTAAGATGATGATAAAAATAAAAAGAAATGAAGGCTCGAGAGTGACCAATCGATCCCTCCTTATATAATTCTTAAAGGCGGGGGCTGCTGAGATCGAAGAGGCGGCTGATGCTTTACGTTACTTGAAAAGGATAAGATTTTTAGACATACATATACATATATATATATATATATATATATATATATATATATATATATATATATATATATATATATATATATATACATACTATTAATCGATATTTTGCTTTATCCCAAAAATAAACACGGGCTTTTAAATTTTTATATTTAACTACAATTTCAACCATCAAATTTATTTGACGGTTTAAATTTTGGTTAATCTGAAATCGTTAATGAAATAGGCAATAAACTAATAAATGTAAAATATATTTTATATATTTTTTTTTCGATATATTTAAATTTAAAGCGCGATGATGACGTGAATACTTTTTATAAACATCGTAGACGCTATAAAGATTTAAAGTTATAATAGAAACAAAGAAGAAAAAAAGGAAGAAGAAGAAGAAGAAGATGCCAATAAGTTGATACGTCCCTGAATTTTTGGCCTTCTGAGTCATCAGCAGACTAACAAGTAACGGTCAACGGAAAGTTTCCAAGACTACCTTTTATATGTGATATATATGTATATGTACATGTAAAAGGGCACAGGTTTTATTAACTTAAGAGTCTTGCGGTTTAGAATTAATCCTTTACTTTTGTAAGCCGAAAATTATGGGGCACTGGTGTTGCGAACAACATTAGAGTTTAACGTAATTACGTAGAGCAAGTCTGGACAAAAACCCGGATAAACATTACAAAGAAAGTTTAGAAAAAGTAATAACAATAATTTAGTGATAAAAAAAAAAATTAATGAAAAGATGTAATGTGTAGTAGCGTTAGCGGGTGAAACTGCACGAATAATGTAATGTAATATAAGTAAAAGGGATAAATTGTGAGCCCAATCACGCTTCGTTATTTCCATTATTCTCGTCAGGACAGAAGGCCTAAACTAGTGTAGACTTTTAGAGCAATCCTTCTTCGTCTTGTTCATAAACTTCTTGTTCTTTTTGTCCTTCGCCCTTTCCCTTCGTTTTCCGTCTCTCGTGCCACGAATATTCGACGACAATGGGACGTTCGTAACCACACGCTGATTAAACCTAAACCCTGGCCTTGTCGGTCTAGTATTATAGACTAGTTTAGTTTCTCAATATATATTTATACTGTATGTATATATATATATATAGTGAGACATAGTTAGTGGAGTTTAGTTTAGAACGGGACAGGGTCCTGATCCTGTGGACTTGTCGAATCGACAGTCAGCTCGAGTTCGGCGTGAAGTAAAGCAAAGAAAGATAAAAAAATAAAAAAAATTGAAAGCGTGGCAGAATCAAATTCTACGGAGCCAATAAAATCTGTCCTGAGGTCACAATTGAAGAAAACAATGGACATTCAGAGAAACGTTTAGCATATATACGAGAGAAAACTGTCTCGTCTTCAGTCGTATTTTCCTTTCTCTCTATTTTGTGAGTATAGACTAGACTGTTGTTGCTGTGTATGGTAAGATATTATATATAGTGAAACAGCCTTCACTTGGAGACTTGGCGAAATCGCAATGCCACTTGGAAACTATTGATACTTTCTTTCACTCGGTTACTTTACTTTATAGTCTTCTTCGTCGTCTTCAACTTCTTCCCCGAGTTGTTCATCTTCTGCTTATAGTATTTTCTTCTTATCTTGTTTTTTATTTTATTCTTGTTCGTTGTCTTCTCACGGTGTTTTTCCTTCTCTTATTCTTTATCCACTTGCTATCCGTTGCTATTTCACTTCCGTCTATACTGTTTTCCGGTTCTTTTATAAAACCACAACTTTTGTCGGTTTCAATTTTTACGCCAACTTTTCGTTTAAACCTTTTTCGAGAAAAAGTTAACACTTTGGATTAAGAATAACCATCTTTTGAAAAAACTACTATAAACAATTATTATTTTAAATATAAACATATATTAATAGTCGGCAAAAATTATTTTTTTAATTTAAATAGTCAATTGAGTGACAAAAATTTTCTTACACTAAAAAGTTGTGGAAGTGAACGCGGGTTTAATCTAGAGTTAATGTGGAGTCTCTTGCGTAAGGCTTACTATTATATAAAAATTCAAATTTTATATTTTTGGCAAAAATGAATCAATAATTATCTTTCTTTAAAATTTTAGTGTTATCGATCATTTGAAAAAATTATCAACGATTAAAAATCAAAGTTTTAACACAGTCTTATGGGAAACTATAATTTTTTATGTTTCAACTTTATAACAAAAATATTATTAGAATAGACAAAAGGACAAATGTTTCAAAATATTATTTAATTTATGTTAATGATATAATCGTTTTAAAAAAAGTGTTATGGATGATTTGAATTATTTATCAATAATAATGGTTAGTAAAACTGAAATTATGACGTCACGTCATTGGCCATTTTAAAAACCAGCAACAGCGCACGATTAAAAAAAAACGTATGTGTAAACATAGACAAAGGAGACCATAAAATTATAAGAAATTATTTTTAAACTGTCAAAATATTTAAGTTGTTTGTTTAATTGGTAATTAAAAAAATTTTCTATTAAAAGATCGATCATCATTGCTTACATTATTATAATTATTCTTATTATTATCATTCATGATGTGTATTAATCGTATATTTACATGTATGTATATATTGAGATTTAAAAATTGCGAAATTGCCGGATTTATTATGGCAAAAAAAATCTGTCAAAGTAATGTTTAATTAAGAAATTTATATTTTTTACAATGACTGTTATTTAAAAATTTTCGATAGTTGGACAAAATTGATAAATTATTTAAAAGTTATTGAGATATTTTCAAAAATTTAATAGCCTTTGAATTAAATTTGAAACAGCTAGCCCTCATTTGAATCACGAGTCGCACCCTTAAAATTAATCAGTGAATATTCACTGCACAAATAGTCCCATATCACTAATTAAATCAGTGATGTACATGGGACTAATTCGCAGTAAATATTCACTGATTGCGGGATTTTTCACTGATTCATTTTAAATGAGGAGTTGATGACTATTTATTTAATCCTTTGGAGTGAAATTTACTCCGAAGGTAAATTTATTTTAATATTAAAACTTCGAATTGGAATGAATACGAATTTAAATAAAATCAAAATCACTCCGATGAAAAAAGAAACTCCTGACTTTTTACAGTGTACAGGATTATTTATAGTACATAAAAAAAAAAAATAAATAAATAAGAATAAAATCCTAGTAAATCTGATCCATAAAAAAAATTTAGTTGAATAAATTTTAATTCGATGAGACAAAAGGGCAACGTCAAGTGTTGAAAGTGATAAAAAAAGATAAAAACAATTTAAAAAAAAATGTTAAGAGGAACTACTTTGAAGGTAATGATGATTAAAATTATAAGTTAAGTGATTACTAATTGGGACATCCTTCTTGTATGATTTTTATTTTGTTAAAAAATTTCCATACCACTGGCTATGTATGTCGTCTGTGCTAACTGATAAATGGAGTATGCTAACCGCCGCTATGAGAGCAGTAGCTTGGCACCTGAGTGCATAGTTGACTGACCTGGTTCAGTATATAGCAAGAGAGATGGATGCAGAATTCTCCGACTAGACACGATGGTCATGCGACGGTTGCTCACCACTCTTGGAATGTGCCCAGGACAAGCCATGCCCTTCATACCAGTTAGATCACGCACATTTTTACCCCATCTCCTTTTATTATTTTACATTTTTACCTTTATTTATACTTTTACGTATCCTTTATTGTTCATTTTATTATATTGTTTTTAATAATAATAATAATAATAATAATAATAATAATAATAATAATAATAATAATAGTAATATCCTTATTGTTGTTATTATTTCAGAGGATGAGAAGATTCTCAGAGTAAATCGATCCCCAAGATTTTCTGGTGGACGTGCATTTCCCTTCAAGAAGTGAAGCTTGTCTTGGAGAAAAATCGTCAAGTCCAGCAAACGTTTGAGGAGGATGGAAAAGAAAGGAGAGACGTTCTTGCGTGCCTTCAAGGCAAAGAATAATGGCTGTCCTACCAAAACGATATCCCTAAGATCTTTCTTTCTTCTTCTCATTTCTTCCTTATAGTTTTTATTTTATTCATTTTCTCGGTCTGGTAGAAGAAATAAAAAAAAAAAAAAAACAACAAACCTTCAGGATATCCCTGGCTGTTTAATCGCGACGTAGTTATCGTTACGATTTAAACTCAACCACGATCCTGAGTTCCTGACGAACAAGATGGTTTGGGAAAATAAACGAGAAAAAAAAATCATGGTAATAAAAAACTAAATAAATAAAATAAGTGTTAAAGAAAAAGAAGAAAAATTTATTTAGAAAAAAGAAATAAATAAAAAAAGGTCTGTTTTTTCTTTGTTTGATTTTTTTTTCACACTTGAAAGAATTCAGTTTCTATTGTGGTTTGTTTGCTTGTTTTAATCTTAATTTTATGAAGATAAATAACAAAATAATAATAATTTACACAAAATAAATAGTTGGATGTTTTTTTTTTAGTAATTTAGATTAATAAATTCCACGATTATAAAGTAGTAATTAAATTAAATTAAATATTTAATTTAAAATGATATTTAATTTTTTAAATATTTTCCTTTTTAAATTTGCGATTTTTTAATATGAATTAATATTTTTAAATAAAAAATTGACTATCATAAATTTAAATAAAATGGAAACGTCTCATTTTTTTGAACTTTAATAATTTAAAAACTACTAAACATGATACTTTCACTATTCGATGCAACATCACTCGGAGAAAAGATTTTAGGCTAATTATTATAATTAATTCATGCACATTTCATCACCTTTTTTTTTTTATTTTTCTTTTTTTTACATACATTAATTTCGCGATTAAACGTTAACACAAAAAAACTAAAGCAAGAAAAGGTGATTATATTTTCAAATGACATTCGTAGTGTACTTATAAATTTTAGAAAAAAATGTTTCAAACAAAAATTGTAGAAAATTTAATTTGCTACAAAAAAGGTCTAGAGGTTTATTAGTGTAGCTCAAATAGTTTTAAAGTTATCAAGAAAATAAATAAGGAAATTATTTATGTGACAATAATTTTCTGATACTTTTTTGCAACTACTTGGAAACCATCAGGTGTATGTAAAAATTTCAAAAGACCTTTTTTGTGGAGAATTAAATTAGCTACTAAATTGTTTATATACATTTTTACCATATCTGTAATAGTTGAGCAGAAATTTAAATTTTTTCATACACGGAAAAAAAATGTACCCGGCTCTTTTAAAATGAATCAGTGAAAAGTACTCTAATCAGTGAATATTCACTGTACAAATGGTTCCAAGTATATCATTAATTGAATCAGTGATACTTGAGACTGATTCGCAGTGAATATTCACTGATTTTCAGGTCTTTTCACTGATTCATTTTAAGAGAGTGAGAATCGGAACGTTTTTTGTGCAACAAAAAAAAAATGGAAAATAAAAAATCTACTGCATGATTAGATTTTTGAAATGTTTCACATATAGATGCTGATACATCAGCTGATAATTTTAGGCCACCTCGACCTCCAGAACTACCTCAAGCAGTCAAATTACATTAATTTTTTTCATTTTCGTTGCGCGAAAAACGTTCCGATCTTCAGGTATATAAAAAAAAAATTTCTTATTATTTAGCGCGAGAAATATTTTGAACTATGAAATGGAAACAAAAATTTTATCAGGACTAAAAAATTTCTTGTCTCAAGAAATCCTTTATTTTTCTGTAGTAATTTAAAAAAATTTAGTAAAAAGTCTAATTGAATAAATTTAAAAAAATGATAATAATAATAAAATTGATATTTTTATTGTGCTGATACGAATATGTATAAAATAAAGCAATAAAAAATAAAAAAGAACATAAAATATTAACGAGTTCATGATTGTCTGTGGTTAATTATTCGTAAAGCTCGCGAGTAGTTACGCCCAAGAATTTACAATATTCGTAAATTAATAATAAAAAAGATGATACATAAATACTTGAGAGGAAATTCAACGACGCCAATGACACTACGAAATTATTAAAGGGTCGTGTCATCCATTTTCGTCGTCGCGGATAATTTACCTTGCGTGACGTCTTTTCACCGTATACCCAGTATTATCGATACTACGTATAGTATACATATATATAGGCGGTAAGTAAGTAAATGCATAAGTTAAATGTATAATCTATTATTCGTGGCGCCAAATAGTTTCAATTTTTTAGTTACCTCCCTCACTTAGTTTTATTTTATCTTTCAAATAAATTAAAACCTAACCGATAAACAGCATTAATTTATGCACTAAAATCTTGTTTAATTTTCATATAATTACTCCGTACATCAATAATGTGGTGTACAAACTTGATAAACAAAAAATCCTGCTATTTAATCCACGTGCTATTTAACTATAGTTAATTTGCTGAAACTTTCATCAATATGTCTTAGCTAATAATGTAAAAAATTACTCTAAAATAATTTAGAGTAAGTTTTTATAGGCAGTAAAGATTATTAATTAATTAATTTATTAAATAATTAAACTTTTTTAAATAGTTTGTTAAAATAATTGCTGGAAATAATGATAATTAATTTTTTATGCAACAATTCTTCTGGTTATTAAACAAAAATAATTGGCATGAAGGTTATTTATGCAAAATAATTATGTGCAATAATTCAATATATTTATTATCAATTCAAAAATATATATAATTATTTAAGGGCATTCTCAGGCAGTGACCCCTCCTTTATTAATATATTCAATGACTGTCGTAATCATAATACAATTTTATTAATTTTCTAAAAAAAATTGAAGCATTAATTGAAAAAAGGACAACGTTGTTTCAAGTTTACCGACATAGAATTCCAAAAAAAAATATATACACTGGTGTTATTAATTAGGAGTTAAACGAAATTTGTTAAATAAATTTAAGCCTGCAAAATTTTTAAATTCCAAAAGTGTTCAAATGGAATCGGGTAAAATCGAATGATTCGAAAATTTTCGAATTCGAAACTTCACATTATTTGTCAATTTTTAAATTATCCGAAAATTTTCAAATTATTTGTAACTTTTAAAATTACTCGATTCAAATCGAGAAAATTCTAATCATTTTTCAAATATTCCATTTTTATTTAATAGACAGCTTAGTTTTTCAAAAACCAAAAATCATTTTTTCGTAGATTCGTGTCTGAGCTCTACATCTGACATCTGACAAAAATTTGAATTATGAGTAAAAATATTACAATATTAAGTCGTTCAAAATAAAATTTTATAATTCTTCGTAAATTTACGAATAATTCACAAGTTCAAATTATTTCATCCGAAGTTCAATTCGATACGAATAATTCGTAAGTTTAAACTGTACGCAGATTCTTATAAAATTCGAATAATAAAATTTAAATGAAGATTTTACTGAAATTTGTTTAAAAATTTTTTTTTAACTCTTCTACTCCTACTCTCTAAACATGATTAAGTGAAATAAGTGAATATTCACTAATTCTGAGCGCCAACCGAACTACTTTTTGAAATTAGTGATTCGGTTTGCACTTGGAATTAGTGAATATTCATTTATTTTAACTAATTTATGTTCAGAGAGTAATTAATATCAAGTGTAAATAATTTTTTATTAAATCTATATCTCAATAAAATCGCAACTACATTGTCCTTTTTTCAATTAATGTTTTAATTAATTCATAAAATTTTTATACGGTTATGGCAGTTCAAGGTCATTAAATATTTAAAAAAACTCGGGGGTATTGTCTGAGAATGGCCTTAAAAAATTAATCAATCAGAAAATGTTTCGTACTATAACTAGACCATCAGTTATTATTTTACGCAATAACATTAATATCGATGCGTTATTTTAAACGTAAAAGCTTTTACTAAAAAAATGATTCACTGTCATGGTCTCTACTTTTAAAATTTATTATCCATTAATTACTTCCTCAACTTTTTGCGTGACTCAACAAAGCATTTAAATATGTATTACGTATAGGGTAGAGATGATGAAATTTTTTATTTAAAAATTTAAAAAAACTACATTAATCAAGCATAAGTATATGCTATAATGTATACTGTCAGAAATATTATTTTGGTAATTAGCATAGTATCATAAATAAACACATAGATGGGGTAAGTTAAATAAATTAAAATTTATTTGAGGATTTAAAATTTTAGTTGTAATTATCACGGTGGTTGGGTATGTGTGTATATGTAGTGTTAAGATAAAAAAAGGGTCAAAGCGAAACTCATTTGGCTAGCTCTCAGGTGTCGGTGGACATTTAAGACCAGTGTAACGACTCAACGGATGAGCGAGCTCAAACCTCGCCAGGCGCCACAAGTCACCCCTTAGTCTTCTCTTCGCTTTTGTACTGTGCCTTGTGCCGCGGCCACCCACCTTGTCCCCAGGCTGTCGGCATGACAGCCCGTTTAACTTACTACCACACCAGCTATTACCATCATACTATCGCCAGTACCACCAACACCAAAGGGAGATCAAGTCAGATAGGGAGAATTAGTCGTTCACAATCAGAGACAGCGTTGGGACCTTCAATTTAACCCTCGACTACTCAGTTTTCTCACACGTGCGTCACGTGAATACAAGGGGATGACTAAACTCTGTTATTTTACTCTCGGGACACTAGATTATTAGCTATGCTTCATGAGCTTTAACCTCCTAAATGTCCGTTGTTATTAATACTGAAGTCAAAAAAAGTTTTTTGTTCGACATGTCAGCAAAAATAGTCTCGGTATTTTTTTATCAACCAGTTGATGGCATACGATAAATTACTCTTTAAACGGACAATAAAAAATAAGAGAGATTTAAAATTTAATTTTTTTCTCACCTCGTTGATGTGTTTGTAAGTTTTAATGAGATCAACGCTAAGTTTTCTTAGCGGCGCAGTCGCGGGGTCCCGAAACCTGTGGGGTATCCTCGCTTGCATCGCGTGGATATCCGCGGGTGTCTCTTGGGGCACACCCCCAGACCCAATACCACTTCCAGCAACACCAACTCCCGCTCCCGTTCCACATCCTGGTAGCGGTTCCTCAGCTACTAATCGTCCGTATAGCGGCGCACCGCCCGTTCCAGTTCTCCCGCCACTCACTGAAAACAAATTATTTCATTTTTATTTGAACAATTGATTGCGAAAAAAAAGTCCTTCACCATCAAGTAAATAAATAAATTAAAAAAAAAAAAAATGTACAAAATTCACCCTAAAAAAATTCAATAAAAAATTGATGTTATCTTTAAAATGAATAGAAAAAAAATAACAATTAAAATAATAGATTAAAATTAATGGATAGGTTAAAAAAATTTATGAGTGAGAATAATTTTTTGTGAGGAAAGAGGCTCGAGGGAACAACGAGGAAGTGTATGTGCGTGTCCTCGGGTAACGACCCCCTTGGCATCGTCCATGTCGGGTGTCTGCAGTACTTTTACCCTCTCATCCTCTTTCCCTTATTCTCTTCCTCCGACACAAAACTATACCAGACTTGAATCTGGTATATAATATATATACATGTGCATAATACATATAAATATATATACAAATACAACAATACATGAGGAATAAAATCCTACAGTAGTTGGTAACAGCAGTCATTAATTTGACGTATGCGTTGCCGTCCGGGCGAGTGGCTTGGCACTTGCTAACGCATTATCGTTATTTTAACGACTCTGCTTCGTCCCATTCGAAACCCCGAAAATTTCTCCCGCGTAAATTTTTACTTCCTTATAAATAAAATCTCGGTGCCGCAATAAAATTCAAGAAGCTCAAGAAAAAAAATTAAAAAAATAATACTAATTAGCATAAGTTTTTTTCTCTGTTTTGACGAGGCGTATCGGAAAGTAAAGTCACAGAGTGCGGACGGTGCACGAGCCTCCAGTTGTAAATGTGGGTCAGGGCGCGGTTGAATGAAAAAAATATCATTCATTAACACGCTCGGACAGGGGCTCTCAGACACTCTATACTGTACGACAGACGTTCTATCTCACTTCATTCTCTCAATCTCCTCGTTAACGTCATCGTGCAGTACAGTATCAACATTACAGTACGTACATCACACTTGAGTATAAATACAGTGTGTACAGAAGTTGTCGTCGACGTCAACGTTCTACTTGAAAAAGCCTCGTGCACGGCCTCATTTACATGTGCCACTGCACGACACTAGTCCCGCCAACGACTCCAATCGATTGACTTGCTGGAGATACCGATCATATGAAAATACTTTATTATTAATAAACAACAACAAGTACATTTGTACTTGCAAAAATCGAGTCTATAAATGAACACTTATTTTAGTTAATAAAATAAAAAAATTAATTATTTAATTGAACTAAATTGTAAAGTAGAAAATTGAATTTTTCTTCAAGAAAAAAAATCGATAAAATTTGTAATTTAAACTGTAAAAAAAACGGAGTAAGTCCAGGCGGTTTAGGTGTTAAAATTTTCAGTGTTAAATTTCAACTGCGAAAGCGGTGTGATTATTCTTTACCGGTGTTAAAAAATTATAGTGTTTTTATTAATTAATTAAATTATTGATTGAAATAGTGGGCGTAAAATTGGATAGTTTTGAAATAAATTACGTATAATATAAGTAGTTATTTAAATAGTATCATTGAAGTTGCCAGATAATTAAAGATTTTCGTTTTTTTTTTCGGCAAATTAAAAAAAAAAAAAATGAAAATATGCACCTGTAAAATTAAAAAATCTTTAGGTGCAATTTTTTAAAATATTTTTTTTTTTCTAAAATTTATCGTTTTGAAAGAAATCCAAAAATCATCAGACGTCGACTAACTTTAGTATCATCATATTTAAATAATTACATAGCAAAATTCAAATTTCCTTCAGATAGACTTCATTAAATTTTTGTTTTTTTATATATACATTTTTTTTCAAATTTCTATACGTGAATTTTTTTTTAAATCGATTTAACACCGCCAAATTACACCATTGTAATGTGTTAATTTTCGTTAATTTTCAACACCGCTTTTTTACAGTGTATGAATGAAAAAAACTTGTTGTGATTTAATGTACATTGTAAAAAATCAGTCGTGATTCCGGATTTTATTTAAATCCGAATTTACTCGTAGCTTCGGAGTTTTTACAAAACAATTACTCCGCATACAGAGTAAATAAGGAGTTTGTCTTTTCAGCAGAGCGATTTCAGAGTGGTCTGAATTTTATTTAAATTCGCATTCACTCCGAATGAAATAAATTTCCTTTCGGAGTAAATTTCCACATTGACTCCGAATTTAATCCGCGCTCACTCCGAAAATTTTTTACAGTGTAGTGAGTGAAATAAATTTGAATAAAAAATTGATATAAATAAATAATTTATGATTATTTAAATATATATAAATATTTTCAAGTTATTACTGTATAAATTTAAGAATATGAAAAGGATAATAAAGCAAAAAATGAGTAAAGAAAGGGTTGAGAACCGCGAACACGAGGTCACGAAAGGCTGACATAGGCTGTGCGATAGCCAGCACGCATTCCGCTTCATTCATGTTTCTTGATCTACGTTCCATTTCTCTTCTCTCTTTTCCTCTCTTTACTTCTCTACTCTTGATCGCGATACTTTTCTCCTCTTCACTTTCCTCATTCTTCTCTATCCTCCTAACTGCAACACGAGGGTGAGTAAAATCGCCTCGCGGTCACCAGGAGCTTTTCAGTCTTTTTGTTTAATCCCAAAGTGGACCTTCATGCTCACTGAATAGTCGATTGCTTTTAATTGGAATTACTCGGTGCTTTCTCATGTATGACGTTTGATTGTTATTTTATAATTAAGTACAAGTACACTAACCAGTGTCGAGTTATTTTAATACCGGATGTGCTTGATAAATATGTTAATGAAACAAAAAAAAAATATTAATAAATAACATGAAGAATGGATTTTAAGAAATAAATAAATGTTTTATAAATAATTATTTTCAATGAATTGATAATCATCGGATGCACATTCCATGCGTTGTTTATTTTTAACGTACGTGCGTATAATCAGCTGATAATTGACCCTTAAGGCTGTCATTACATCAACTCACATACGGAAATACCATAACTTTTTTTATTCAATTAAAAAATTTTATATTTTACTGTTCATTTTTTAAAATAATCGCATCCGCTGCTCGACATTTTAAATTATGTCCATATAAAAAAAATTTTCCGTTAAAAAAATTATAGTTCTGATAATTCTTACAATATCTATAAATATATATATGGGATAAAAAATTATGTACATCCGAGAAAAATGATAAAGGATTTAGGAGAAAATTGCTGTAACGTAATTCAAGCAGTAGCGCGTTAATTTGCCTTTAAGCTTGCACATATAAAATATAAAATATAAAAATATATATTGAATATAAAGTTAACGTTGCAAAAAAGTCATATCTTTTTTATTTTTATTTTTTTTTATGAGTGCAAAGCATTCTTAAGACATTATTACCCATGAAACTCATTCATAAATTAATAAATTATATCTATATATATACATATATAGATATCAACTCTAATAAAGAATTTCATTGAAACAAAAAAACCATTAATTTATCACTTAAAAGCGTGCTAAAAAATATTTTTACGCTCTATCGTGATATTATTTAAATACTTTATTTATTCTAGTAATGAGATGTCAGTGACGCAAATTATTGTACATGTCACCAACGATCTAGTACCTTCTATTTTGCTAATAATAAATATTTACAGCAGTATATAAAAAGTAATAATTGCATTTAGAAAAAAATTGATTTAAATTAAATTTTTTTTGAGGAAATGAGTGTAAAAAAAAGCAAACACAAAAACAAAATGATAAAAATGACAGAAATAAGTATTAATTATCAGCATATTATTATACGTGCAGGGTCATAATTTAAGTAATTCATGAAGAAGAATCCTTTCTTTTATCCTTCCTCCTGAGTAGTTTAATTGGCTTCGAATAAACATCGCTAGCACAAAACGATAAAGCAGCCGGTGAACTTGTTTTACTTAAAGTCTTCTTGCTCTCCGACAAGTGATTCTTATTATTGTATTCAAATTTTGTTTATTATTATATTTTTAAATCCATGCATTTAAACTGAAATAATTTCTCCCGCGGAAAATTAATATTCACATGAATTAAATATATATAAAGCTAAAAGAAGTTTATGTGGGTAATATATGTAAAATAGATGAATAAAATAAAAGGAAAAGTATAATTTTTTTAGCTGGCATGTTTCTCGTAGAAATTTAGTAGATATTCGAGTTACCATCGACGAGGCAAACTCGATTCTCGTATGGTGCGAGCTGTCTACTCTTACTCTCCTCTCTCTTTTGCTCTTCTTTATCATTCTCTAGCTCTCTCTTTTTCATCGAACCTTATCCTCCTATTCGTTCGTCCTTCCTTCCTTATCCTTCTTGGTCGTTTTGTCGAACGCGCTCTCTTCTCTTTGCCGCGCGTGCGGAGTCGATGGGACCCCGAAGCGGACAACGGTTGTTGCTATGCTAGCTATACACAACCGCCACAGCCGTGCTCTTTACCATTTATATATCTATATATGTATAATATATATATACAGAACCTCTTTGCTTCTTCTATTCGCCATTCTCTCTATGCCAATCCATGAAAAGTGTGCGGGCAACTGAGACATTTTTTTTATTCAACAACTCAAACTTAATTTCAAAGAAATTTTTCCACCCGCTGTTTTGTTTTGTCATCAAAAAATTAACAAACCCCTAAAAAAATTTGAAAATAACCTTTTAATACATCCCCACAATTTTTTAATTACCAACTACGTAAATTAAATATTTTTCTCCATTCACGTCAGCTGATCGTAAGAATTTCATTGAAAAATTTTATTTTACCCGCCCACAATTTTAAAATCACATATGTATGATTTTATAGACAATATAATAATTACTGCAAAGTTATAGATTAGAAAAACAGTAACATTAGTACAATGATAATAAAAGTTTCATTTAAAAAAATTTAAATAAAATAAAAAGGAATAATTGAAAGTTTTCTGAGAGCGGGTAAAAATGTAATCGGCAGCTCGTCGGAAATTCGGAGTAGCGAAGGACGTCGGAAGAGATCCTGCAGGACGTCGGCCCACGAGGTGGCTGCGGGGGGATGGACGAGTGGCATCGGAGGGGAAAGACCGTTCGCGATAGTGAGAGAGGGAAAGAGGCGCCGGCATAGCAACAGAAAGACCGCTTCGGAACGAACAACCGAGCGACTCCTATCCACTGCTGCTGCTGCTGGCTGGTTGCTGCTGCTGCTAAACCATGAAGCGTGTACTACTATATATATATATATACATATATATATATATAGATATATATTGGTGTGATGCTACTGCCGTGCAACAGAAAAGTGAACTATACTAGTCGTAGTGCAGGGGTGCAGGGGTATGGTATGGTATGGTATGGGTATGGGTATGGTAGAAAAGCGACTATGTGGGGTGAACAGCAGAAGAGCTGATGTATAAACGGATGGAGGAGAGAGAGCACGTGCGTGTGGGAGAAGAGCGAGAGAGTAAAGAGAAGAGTAGAGAGTTAAAGGAGAGGAGAGACAGTGAGGAGAGTAAGAGGGAGAGTGTATTGATCGTGTCGCACGGGGGTGGAGCAACCACCGACGAACGACTAGCTCTCTCTGATATACCATTCTAACCCCGTTGCTTAAGAGTAACAAGGATGGGAATTATAAAAATAGAGATAGAAAAATAAGGGAGAGAGAGACAGAAAAAGAGGGAGAGAGAGAGAGAGAGAGATAAATAGATGGATAAAGATAGAAAATTACGGCGTCTTATGCCACCTGGTTTATCTTATATATTTTCATATATTTGTCATTTTTTTTTATTCTTAATTTAACTTTTTATAATATCCGTATATTAGGATTTAATAAAAATTAACAATTGGATTTTTCGAAAACGTTTTTTTTTCGTTGGAAATTTAAGTGAAAAAATAGTGATTGTAATGAATGATTGTATGGTAGATTTAATTGATAGAAAATTATGTATGAGGGTGAGTGTGTCTATTGGCTAGAATAAATGAGCCAAATGTGATAGGCAAGAGAGTATTGTAGATAGGCGGGAGAACGGTATAAACCACTCAGCTGATGTCTGAGCGCGAACCGCGGGGTTGTCGACTCGTGTATACTCTATCCATGTCTCGCTATATTGCTTCGACTGCAGCTGCAGCTGCTGCTGTTGCTCTACAAGAAATGAGTCAAGAGACTACATACTTCTATTATATCTCACTCATGATTATCAACGTATATAAACGTGTAAATGAGGGATGAAAAATAATGTTAAAGGTTGGAAAAATAAAAAAAATTGAACTTGTAGATCGAGTTAAATGTCTGCTGATATTAGATATGAATAAAATTCAAATTATTTTATCGATTTTCAAATATCGGCGTCCTAATTAGCAAATTGTTTGACATCATTTCAGAAAATCTTCCATTTATGTGAAAAAAAAGTTTTGAAAAATTTTTTTTTTATTTCAAAATCAATTTCATATCTAGTATATGTATAATAATATATTTGTGTGTTACTCAAATATTTTATCTGACACAGAATCACTTA
The DNA here is from genome assembly GCF_026212275.2 of Microplitis demolitor. NCBI lineage: Eukaryota > Metazoa > Arthropoda > Insecta > Hymenoptera > Braconidae > Microplitis > Microplitis demolitor. The sequence goes on from NC_068548.1 coordinate 19,239,483, forward strand.
TTAAAAAATATTAAGAGACAATTTGCTAATTAAAACGTCGAAATTTTGGAAAATTTTATACTAATGGTTTTATAATTGTTTGTAAGACTTTTTGGAGTAATTTGATTTTTTTTTTTTTTTTTTTTTTTTTTTTTTCAATTAAAACTGTGTTATGATTTTACATACGCGATAATATTTAAATATTTAACAAATAAAATTAATATTGAAGTTTTTTTAAATGAAGTAAATAATAATGAAATAATTGTGTAATTAATTAAAATATCATTATCATGTAATTATTTTTTTAAATTGAATTTATATCAATAAAATCTACATTAATTAAATTAAAAATAAAAACTTTTAATGTTTATGAATAAAAAAAATTATTTTTGTGTGTTCTAATCTTGATAAAAACGAAATTAAAGTATTCTAGTATGTACTACACAGTGTTTGAGTCAGCCCCCTTATTTTCTTGTATATTCAAATGAAATATCATAAATTCTTAGACCCTAAAATAAATTAAAATTTTTTTTTATATGTTACTTACTATTAAATTAATATTTTTTTTTTATCATTGCAATAAATAAAAATTAATTTGGAATAATATTTAAATTTAAAAAAGTAACATTGTTAATTGCTCTATTGATTTTTTTTCTTTTAACGCGAATATTAATTACATTATTGGTGGAAGGATGAAGAATAAAAATAAACATATAAATATAGAAATGAAATAAATAAAAAGTAAAAGGTGTAAGTATAAATGGATGTATAGTTATCGCAACATTCATACTTGTTTCTAAGTTACAAAACTACGTCTGACTCTAGTTATCTGCCTCTGCACAGTTCTTTCCCCCTTGATATAATATTACCTTTACCCTCTTGGTTCAGTACAACACGAATACGACTGACGACCAACAGTATTTCTACTCCCGCTTCGCAATGCAAAAGTTTATATATATATGCACCGGTTATTTTTTTTTCTACCCCCTTTTGCTCTTTCACTCTGACCCATCGTCGGCATGTAGACGCCACGCAATAATCCGTTACAAGGATTATTTACGGCGGCTGGAGATGCAGCGACAAAAGAGGGTAGGAGATAAAATAAAGGTAGTACAGATAATTGTATAAAATAGTTGATTATATATAAATATATAAAGTTTTTTCAAAATTAAATAAAAAAAAATGTTGGAAAATTCAAAAGTGCACACCTCAATTACTCATTTTATTTTTATTTTATATTAATTTTTTTTTTTTTTTCGTATGAATTTTTATTTAATTTTTAAATTCTTAATTTCATTTTTTTATTTCTTATTTTCAGTTTAATTTTTTTTAAATATCTCGCATTTTTCTCTTAAAGGTTGCTCTTTTTTTATAGGATTTACTGTAACGCTAGTGTTGCTGTCTTTAGTTAACGGAGAAAAATAAAATAAAAAAATAATAAGAGTAAAATTATAAATGGCATCTAAATTTTTTGTGAATTACAAGTTTTCAAATTTTTATTAATTACAATTAAACCAAAAAGAGTTGGATAGTTATTAACGAAAGGGTTCTTATAGTCACAAAACTAACGCTAATAAAAAAAATTCTCTCCGTGAGTGTTTTTATTCGAGAGTTATCGTGATTACAAAAAATCAGTTAATTAATTGACATCATGGCTCTCCTCAGCTAAATTATTTATTTTAAAAATAACCATAGTGAGAAATTAACTTTATATTGCATTATAATTATTTGTTAATAAATTCTCTATAAGAAGATACAAGTTTCAACCTATTTTAATATACGTCAAAAAGTGTAGAAATGGTTGAAAGTGAGTGAGATACCCGAAAAAAAATCTAGCACCATTAAAGCACACTCATGAGGGTAAAAAAAAAAATTATTTTGAGTAAAGAAAATATTTGAAAAGATAAACGTTTCCAGTAGGCAAGGCAAGATTTTCTTGAACTAAGAGAATTCGTCTTTATCAGAAAAAATTTAAACTTTATCCGAGATAATTGAGAATTTAAAAAATACTTTCTTGAATCAAGAATATTTATTTTCAGTCAAGATTTTTTTTTCTGTGCAGCGGTTTCGCGCTTGAGGTGTGCAAAATTATTAATAAATTTCCATCCATAATGAAATTAAATTTTATTGATGCACGCAAAAAATTTTTGAGTAAAAATTACCCATAAAGTTTTGAACTGTAAGGACATCTAACCAGTAACTAAATTTTTACTATGTTTATAAGTAAAAAATAAGTGTAAAAGTAGCAGAAATAAGACAATTTTTAAATTACATACAAAAGATTAAACAATTAAATTGATAAAAAAATAAAAATGCATGTACTGATTCTAGAATTTTCTAAAAATCCATTTTTTAAGTTTTTTTTTTTTATTAAAAACATTTTATTTTATTATTTTAAGATTTTAAAAATAGTCAGATGTCCGCCACCTTTGCTGTCATAAGTAAAAATTGCACTTGATTTACATGCTGAGTAGTGTATTTTACAATGTGCATATGTCCTCACAGCATCTAACTTTTTGGGTAATTTTTACTAAAAATTTCTCTGTGTTTGGATAAAATTTATTGATAAATAAATTATTATGTAAGGCTTATTGTGGCTGTTTATTTTGAGAAAAGTACTTGCGTACATTAGATATAGTGTGTACTAGTGAAGATAGCAGAGTATTGGCGTCGCGGCCAGGTGGATGACAGTATACGAATGGTTAAAAGCGACCAAGGAGGGTGAATACATGAAACACTAACGCATATAATGCTTACCACGTCGTAAACCTTCAATATTATGTTGTAGGTATGCTTGTGAGCTTACGTTATTTGTTATTTACTGTACATGTTGCCTACAGTATAATACTACAATGATGAGACCAGTACAAATAATAATTTTATTCGCTTCTCTATGCACCACTAAATAACTTTAGCTGCTAAACTCTAAATTTAAAATTTTATATTGTTTTAATTTTAATTAAAATATTTATGTTTTTGGTTATTAATAAACCAACTGATTCATTTTTTTTTTTTTTTTTTTTTTTTTTAATGATCTTTATTGGTCATTAATAAATACCACGATATATTACCAGTTGGTTGCTATCTTTTAATTTTTAAATCTAATTAATAAAAAAAAAAAAGTAATTTGTGGGTACTATCAATATGTAATTAATAAAATGAAAAATTTAGTGGTTTGCTTTTAATATTAAACATCGTAGGTGGATTATTAAACGATGCTTTATCAAATATAAAACATTTATAAATTTAGTAAAAAATTTACGGTCGATAAGTTTATTGCCAGACGCGAAAATTAAATTGTTAATTAAATCTTTAAAGAAAATATTTAATTATTAATATTATACAACTACATTACTTATGCTCCAAAAAAAAAAATTACTCAAAAATTTTGAATTATTAAGTAAATGTTTATAAAACTATGATACTAAAATTAGCCGACGTATAAATTTTTGGATTTTTTTTAAACGATAAATTATTAAAAGAAAAAAATATTTGAAAAAATTACACGTACAGTTTTTTCAATTTTCTACCTGTGTATATTTTTAGTTTATTTATTTTTTTTTTTTAAATAATTTTATTTAAATTCGTACTCACTCCGATTCAAAGTTTTAACATTAAAATAAATGATCCTGAATTTAGCAGACAATTAGTCATTTCCGGATTCTTTTTTCAACAAATCAATTATAAAAAAACAAAATTTTAAAATATGCACTTGTAGAAAATTTAAAAAACTACAAGTGCAATTTTTTCAAATATTTTTTTTTATAATCTATTGTTTAAAAATAATCCCAAAATTATTAGACATCAGCTTCCTTCAGTATCATTAAAATAAACTTCCTTTCGGAGTAAATTTCACTTCAAGGGGATTAAATAATTAAACACTCAGTAAATTTTTTACAGTGTAATAATAGACTAATATATTAAAAACATGACTATTTATATGAACTTTATATTTTTAAAATAGTAAAGAAAAAAAATTATTAGCTCATATTAATTAAAAAAAAAAAAAATAAATAAAAAAAAAAATGAACCGATGATGAATAAACGTATATGATACAGAGGAAGTAAAGAGTATAGAATAATTAAAGGTCAAAGGGTCGATAAGTAAATTAATCCTTAAAATATTCAGGACATAAGTACCTGCCGTGTCGCTAATGGTTTTACGGTATCGAGCAATTAACGAGATTTGAATTTAAAAAAAATTATCCGTCATCGCCTCGTCCATCATGTCTAGTCTGTCTCATCGAACAAGCAGAAGAGCCAGCCGTTTATCATCATTAGTCGGTAGCAGTACCAGCAATAGTAGTAGTAGTATATAGTAAGTACAAATAAAATTCTTTAAGGAGACTGCCAAGGCCAATTGAGAGCCAAGTCGACTTTGATTGTCTCTTTGACAAAACAGAAAAAAAAATAAAAAACAAATAGTAATAATACTACTTAAAAATAAAAAAAAATAATATCAGGTCATTGACTGATGAAAATTCTATTTCTTTTTTCTAAATGTATCAGCTCGGTCGAAAATATACCGAGAAGAGTCTTGAAATCGTCGAAGAGTCGTCGGTCAGGCATCGGTCCAAGTTGAATTTAAATCTCCCAAATGCTCTGTTCGATTACTCCCGACGAGGTGTTCACTTTATCAACTACTACTGTATACTTAAATATTAAAACTACTGATGATATGTGTACGAGACATAACAGGACATTGGATTGACAGTCTAATGGATTTTAAAGTTTACAGGTCATCTACATTATAAATGTTAATTATGATTAGGTAACAATGTAACAGTGATAACATTGTAAAAAGTATACGGCATTGCTGATTAAGTTCCAAGCATTTAATTTAACAAGTTCGGGCTTTGGCTTGAGTTTAAAAATACATTGAATCCTAATGAACATCACTTGCTGCTATTCTTTTACTCAACAAATAGCCAGATCGTATATCGATTAACCTGAATACAAGAAGTGAATTAATAATACAGAGGATCCGATAGTGACAGAGAGTATACACGGAAAAAAAATATATTTTACGTTCACATTGTGATGTTCATACTCAAGTGTACGAACTAGAGTTTCTATAGTTTACTAGTATCATATAATATCTATAAGTATAAATAATTATCAGATCTTTATACTAATCAATCGATAGATTCTGATTTATGTATCAAAGTACTTTTATAAAATATATTTTTATAAAATTGCTTTAATTTAGTGATATCTTCTTCAGCTATAGGCATTTGTATTGAATTGATTCATAAAAAAAAAAACAACTCCATTGCTATTAATAATAAAAATCGGTATTATAAAAAAAAAAAAAAAAAAAAAAAAAAAAAAAAAAAAAAAAAAAAAATAGATTGACTTACATTGTTGCTTGTGCCTCGAGGACTCCATGAGGATCATTTGCTCATGTTTGTGCCACGCGGCGTCGGTTGTATCCGTGCCTGCGATATTGCGCGCGCCCGTCGAGGGTGGCTGGACGCCCCCGCGGCCTCCACCGGCGCCGCCATACTCCATACCAGCGGGCCCACTTTTTTCTGCCTTTGGCAGTTCTCTGGGACTCACAACATGGGGCTCTTTAGGCCCACCACCCTCTCAATAACCTGAATCGTGCAACTTAATCCTTCACTTGCTAGTCAATCCTTAACTCTTCTTACGTAATACTTTTTTTTTTATCTTTAATCCTTGTCAATATCACTGGTTTCAATGAATTATAACTATTATTATTATTTATTTAAATGATAGATTATATTTTAAATGTGTTGATAATCACTTATTGCTTTGACTTGTGTCCGATGGTGATGATAATTTTCTTCGCCGGGGGAATAACTTCCTTCGACGATACCTCCGGCCTCGGCTATCGCCCTTACGCCCGGTTTTAGCTTGCATACGAACAATATGATTGTTATTTACTGGATTTCAATAGTAATTATACTTTTTTCACGTATTCACCAAACTTTCTTGATAATCTGCAATTCAAAGAAACAAAATAATTATTTATTTATCAATTACAATTGTATATTTTTTTAAAATTTATATATTAATATTTTTTGTCAGATAAAAAAAGGTCAAATACGTTTAGTTGTGTTAAAAGTACCAAGAATAAAAATTTGTGACCGTAGTAAAGCATCAGAGATGCCTTGAAATAGAGACGGGTCACTTTGCAGATCGATGCGCACCAAGTCGAATCATTGTATATAGAATCAAGAGTGAGTGAGATAAATAGAGTGAAAATCATATTACATATCCGCTTTACTATCTTTAGAATAAAGAGATTTTAGTGAGGATAAAGTTATAATCATTTTTTTTTATTTTTTAAAAATTATTTTAATAAGTAATTTTTAATAAAAAATATTGCAATTAAAAAAAGAGTTTAAATAATTTAAAAATTTTGCTGATAAAAATAATTTTAACATTTTAAAGATCAGTACTTCTAACCTTTTTAATTGATTAGATGATACTGAGTAAGATTTTTAAAGTTGGCTATGTAACCTACAATAAAATAACCTCGTTTGAATCTATAAAAGTTTATATATTTTTAGCCGCGAACTTTTTTTTAAATTATTAATTTATTTATTATTAAATAGTTTAATCGATTCGAGTTGTTTTTAGAATCATTGTTGTAATTTTGATTCAATCGTTCCTATTTATATTTGTACTCACAACTCTAATAATTGAACTTTTGATTACAATTTTTCAAAATCTCTGTACATTGAGGGCATTCTTAGACAGCGCCCCTCCACACTTTTTTGAAATAATCAATGACTTTTAATTGTAATGACTGTATTCAAATTTTGGTAATTAATTAAAAAAAGTTGCATTAATTGAAAAGGTAAAACGCAGTTAGAATTTCGCTAAGATAGATTTAAAAAAAAAAAAATTTACAGTTGATATTAAGTAGGAGTTAAAAAAAATTTGAAAAATAAATTTCAGTAAAATCTTCATGTGAACTTTCGTTTAATAAAAACTGTGAGTAATTTTTTAAAAATCTATATTTTTACAAAATTATAACTGCGGTTTCTTTCTCCAATTATGCTTCAAATTTTTTGAAATTAATTAATAAAATTTCAATACTGTCATTACGATTGAAAGTCAATAAATATTTTAAAAAAGTGGGGGGTATTTTTTGAGAATGCCCTTAATTAAAAAAAAATCAAGCATTAATTGAAATTTAGTTGAAATTAGAGTTAAGAAAAAATTACTTACAGTTTTTATCAATCAGGATTTAAACAAAATTTGATATTTCAAATTCCAATATTGATATGATTTTACTGAAATTTATTTAAAAAATTTTGTTTAACTCCCAATTAATAAAAACTGTAAGTAATTTTTTTTAAATTTATATTTCGAAAAAATTTTAACTGTTGTTTTTTTGTCAATTAATGCATTAGCATTTTTTTCAATCAATTAATAAAATTTTAATACGGTCATTGCAATTAAAAGTAATTGAAAATTTTCGAAAAGAGAGGGGTCTTAATATTGACTTGAGATCAAAAAATAGAAAACTATTTTTTTTTTTTAAATTTTTGTCTGTAGTTGAATAAAACTAATTATTAAAATTTTCACAAAATAAAAAAAAAATTTGCAAAAGAGAAAATATAAAATCCCGCAAATATTTTAATTCATTTAAACAGTACCGTGATTAGATGTATGATAAAAGTATTTTGTAAAGTAAATAAGGGTTGTCCCCTCGTAACTTTGGGGTTCGCATCTATTATTATAAATATATGTATATATAAAAGTTTATGACTTTTGAATATCTATATCACAGTTTATTCCACATTAAAATCAATAAAGTCAACTTAGTAAATAAATAATTATTGTTAATGAAAATAAAAATAAAATTCAAGTTTTTATTTAATTAACTTTGAATTACTAAAAAAATAAATTTAGAACGTGAAATTAAACTTTAAAAGAATTTGTAAATATTTAAAATTTGTTATTATGAATAGAGGTTTTAGTTTGAATATTTAATTCAATAGTATTGTTGTGTTCATAATTGAAGTATAAATAATATAAATATATTTATGATAGCTGTATATTACAACTGATAATAAATGAAAATCACGAACACTGGTATTAGATAATCACAATGGTAAACTGATCATCTTGATCTGCGATATTATGGTTCGGTCGATTCCGGCAATTTCGTCATTTCCACGAACGTCGATCGAATATAAATTTCACGTATCTATGTACAACTTTACTTATAGTACTATATATTACAACTCAATAAAAAATAAGTCTAACCAGACACAGACTATAAGTCAAATAATATGTTTTTATGTATTCTGAGTAAATCTTTTATAAATATATACACAATAAAATAATAATTTCTTGGCGCAAAGCAAATTTTTCATTGTGAAATGAAAACTAAAATTTTCTTAAGCCGAAAAAAAATTTTTTGACGCAAGAAATATTTTTTAGCCCCAAGAAAATTTTGGTTTCAGCTCATAATGAAAAAAAATTCATGAGTGTGAATGTAGCAGACATCAGGGAAATTTAAAATTATTAATAAATAGTGTAAATAATTAAAAAAATCAAATTTTAAAAAAATGCGCATTTAAAAAATTTTGAAATTAATAAGTGCATTTTTTATAAATATCATATTTTAAATTATTTACTTTATTTATTTATAATTATAAATTTGTCTGCCTGCTACACATGCAAAAAAAATTTGTTTGCGGCAAGAAACCCTTTTTTTTCTGTGTAACAATAAATTATTTTCAAATTCAACATTCTGTAATATTATTAACTTGCAAATTTTTTTTTCAAATCAAATTCAATTTTTATAAAAGAAAATTTTTTAAATATTTATGATAAATAAAATATTATTTTTTTGGAGTACACGATATAGAAAATACAACTCAGACTACACGAGATCCCTAGATAATAAATCACCAACTTTTTAAAATATACATATTTTGATAATAATTTTATTTTTTTATAAAAAATATATAAAATAAAAATTTTTGATTCTAATATTATTAATCATAGAGAGTTTTATGTTCAGTATCATGAGAAATAAAAAATGATACTGTAAAAAATAAAAAAAAATGTATATGAAATAGATGATGAACGAAAACTAACTCGACATTGCCGTGACCAAAGCAATTTGTATCATTGAATAATACCTAGATCTTGATTCCAAAGTTATTTTGTTCATGATAAAAATTTTATATTTTTATTTTGACCTGAATCTAACACTCTTGGATAATAACACTTTTGCAATACACTGCAATAAGTGTTAATAAACAATTAAAAATAAAACAATACAAAAAAATTAATTCACACTAACACTTCCCTTCATAAATCTTCAAAAGTAATCATTAAATATAAATAAAAAAAATAAAAAAAGAGTAACTAAGAAGATAATAACGAAGATGGGGAAGGGTTGAAGGTCCGAAAGACAGCTGTGCATTTTCGGGAGTGTTTACGCATGTGCGCTCTCAGCCCGCCATTGTTCAGGACAGCTGGTCGCTTTTTGGCATATATTTTTTTTCTCCTACTCTGTCTTTTTTTTTCTCATATACTTTTTGTTCGCTCATTATGTTAACTTATTCTCTTCCATTACACGTTTACTCGAAATTCGCAACTCTCTAGAATCACTGACATCTTTAGATAATCATCCAAATGACTCTTTATTGCCCCTGAGTCATTATTATTAACGTGGGCTATCGATTTCAATCTGTCCAGGTGAAGAAGGGGTTGTTTACCGTAGTAACGGATGTATAATGAACCTGAGTTGCAGGTGTGGCTTTAAAAAAATAAACAACAAAAAAGTTTTTTTTTATCCTAAACTCCAATAAGTACTTTAAAAAAAAATAATTATACCGCTAACAGATTGTCGAATAAATATTGAAGTTTGCGAACAGTTCGAACTTACAAATTATTCATATCGAATCGAATACTTCGTTCTGATAATTTGAATTTTTCGAATTGTGCGCCAATTTTCAAATGATAAATTTTTTTTTCAACGACTTAAAATTGTACTATTTTTTCAAATAATTCAAATTTTCGTCAGAGGTAAAAATAGAGCTCAGATACGAATCTACAAAAAAATTATTTTTTTTTAACTTAAAAAATGAAATGTTTTCCATGCAACGAAAATGAAAATAATTTGGGTAATTTTACTTCAAAGGTGACTTAAGGGGTAATTGCGGTCGTGGTGCAATTTTCGGCTGACATGCAAAACATTTCAGAAATCTAAATCCAGTAAATTTTTTACTTTTAATTCCGTTTTTTTTAAATTATTTTTGTGCCATAAAAAACGTTCCGATCTTCAAGTACATGAATATTTGAAAAGTTACAAATAATTTGAAAATTTTTTTACACCGCTAATAAATATTTATATGAATTTACAGAGTGAAGAACTACAACAAATACAACAAGTCTTGGTAATAATCTTTAGTTATATTGACATTCTCATTGGGGCGTCGAATAGCTAGACATTTATGTTCCGCTAAAACGACAACTAGGACATAAGGTACTAGGCATGGCACACAAATACAAATATATTTAAACTTGTATGTAATAATATATACTATTGTACTGTACATGTCTTTGAAAATACTCTACGAGGAATCTTGAAAGCAAGATATTGAATACAAGTGACTAATGATTATCGATGCGTTTACCTACGTGACTTATCATTCGTACAAGTAAGAACCAGCGAGAAAAAAAATTTTAAATTATTTAAATGACAAAAAAAATAAAAATATAAGTTGAATAAAAAATAGCATTCATGTCGAAGGAGGTCATAGATCTTTGAGCACGCGAACATATATGAGAGAAAAAAACATGAAAGAAAAATAATTATCACAAAATATTTTTGTTGTTAGAATGTAAATATTATCCTGTGGGTTATTTGCTGTCATATTTTTTTTGCGATCAGTTGATACAATTAATCAATTAGTGATGAGACTGCTCTCATCTTAACTAAATTGTTTACTAAAACACTTAACCTAATAAGAATAAGTGACATTTCGGTGCAGGAGTGCAATCTTTATCAGATGACTATTTTGCTGGACAATAGATTTGTAAAGGTCAATTATTTTGATAAAATGTCACAATAATGCATTAATACACTATAAAAAAATTTTCGTGAATGTGAATTAAATCCAGAGTAAGTGCGGAGCGGACGACTGTTTATTTATTTAATCCTCTTGGAGTGAAATTTACTCTGAAGAAAAGTTTATTTTAATGATACTGAAATTAGCCGACGTCTAATAATTTTTTGATTTTTTTTTAAACACTAAATGATAAAAAAAAAAAAATATTTGAAAAAATTGCACTTGAAGTTTTTTGAATTATCTACACGTGCATATTTTTAGATTTTGTTTTTTTTTTTTTTTTTGTAATTGGTTCATTGAAAAAAAAATCCGAAAATGAGTAATTGTCTACTGACTGCAGGATCATTTATTTTAATGCCAAAATTTTGAGTCGGAGTGAATGCGGATTTAAACAAAATTAAAATCACTTCAATGAAAAGACAAACTTCCAATTTGCTCCATATGATGAGTGATAAAAAAAAAAACTCCAAACGAGTGAATTCAAATTTAAATAAAATCCGTAATCACTCCCAATTTTTTTCAGTGTATCGTAACTCGCTACAGCAACTCATTGTCAATGTAAAATCGTAAAAGTATTGTCGACATTGTAATCAAAATAACTAACTTTCATATTCAAATAATTTTCACTACAAAAAATATCCAGATGTTTATAAATCACTTTGGATTTTTTAGAGTAATTGTTCATGTCATTGAGTATCGAATATTAGAAAAATTTCTACATCAATTAAAAGTACTTTGGAATCATTGGTCAAACTGGCAAAACATATATTATAATAATAATCATAAAAAAAAAGTATCAAGCGTCCCGTCCATGTTAATAAAAAAAAAAAAAATTAAAATGCCCAAAAAATATGAATTTTAATTTATAAAAGATTACATAAATTTATTAATCTGACTGAATTATTGGCTGAGATAAAGCTATTTGAATTATTAATTGAGATAACCTATTGACAATTGAATACTAGTTACATTTTGGAGCAAGTATAAATATTTTTTCATCATTCTGTTTCGCCATATTTAATATCTATCTATCTAGTACTACTTGAGTATCAGATATATAATTCACGCACAAGAAAAATAAGGCGGATGGAATTGATGCAAGGTGCAAGGTGGTTTTGTTAAATTTAACAGCATTATTATATCTTTGTTAAACTTTCAAACGACTTCTGACCCTTGCCGATACTCATCTGTATGATCACGATATACATTTACGTTTAGTATTCACGCGAGTCGAAGGTCGTTGGTTCGTGTTATTGTAAGGAAGACCGACTAATATCCAAAAGTTGCAGCAGGTGTCATGCGGGCTGCAGTCCAAACTCAAGGCTTCAATTTTTTTTTCTTTAATTATTATTGGAGCTATTATTATTTTTTTTTTTTTTTAACTTTTCATACTTCATACGATACCAGAGAGTACCTCGTAAAGATTTAGCCGCGGCCTGAATTTTTAACGAAACCAGTGAAACTTTGCTGACCTCTTTTATTTATTGTTATTTTTTTTTACAGTTTAGTTTTAGTTATTTCGAAAAAAATTTTTATATTAAACTTGGTGATGGAGACAGAAAAGCAATTTCAAAGGATTAAATTGATGATCTATCGATTGTTGCAGAAGGCAAATGTTTAAAAATAAAAAAAGTATCAAACTGATGAAAGAAAAAGTTGATTGAGAACAGCTTGAGTTTTTTTTTTTTTTTTTTTTTTTTTTTTTTTTATTAACATCTGTGTTTAGAATAAAATAGTTTTAGTAATTTTAAATATGATCCAAGTCAGCAGACAATTAACAATTGTCGGATTTTTTTTTCACCAAATCAATTAAAAAAAAAAAAAAAAAAAAAAAAAAAAAAAAAAAAAAAAAAAAAAAAACTAAAAATATGCACATGTAGAAAATTTAACGAACTATAAGTGCAATTTTTTTAAATATTTTTTTTTTTATAATTTATCATTTTTAAAAAAATTCAAATATTATTAGACGCCAGCTAAAATATGATCCAGAAGTTAACAGACAATTAACAATTTTCGGGATTCTTTTTCAACGATTCAATTAAAAAAAAAAAAAAAAAAAACTAAAAATATATACATGTAGAAAATTAAAAAAACTGTAGGTGCAATTTTCTGAAATATATTTTTTTTTTAAATTTATCTTGTTTAAAAAAATCCAAAAATTATTAGACGTCGACTAACTCCAGTATCATAGCTAAGTTTCATTTTAAAATATATATATGATTAATATACATAATTAATATATACTAAAAGTGTATCAATAAAATATATCTTTCAAAAAAAGTAACCCTGCTCCAATTGATAAACTTAACACATATGTGTATTATAAATTGATAAATAAAATGAATGAATGAATTTATTATCACAACAATGATAATAATTTAAATGATTAAATTACACCATATAAAAGATATATTATTTAAAAAAACAATATAAAAAATATTAAAAAGATTTGTCGACTATGCAACTGAATGATTTGTGAGATTAGATATATATCAGTAGTATAGTTCTATACGAATGTTACGATAGTTCTTGTTATTCGTGTAATCGAGGAATCCCCACTGGCTTCTACGAATCGCTGACAATCCTAGATAAACCTGGTTTTTCTAATGCATACAGACAGATAAAAACTACTGAGGATCGAAAAGTTAAAAGTAAAGCCAATAAAAAAATAAAATGATAAGAAAAAAATAAAGCAAAGTGAGATGAAAAAAAATTAAATAAAAAACTCTAATATCGATTTGTAAGGAATATTTAAGAGAATGGATAGAGAATCTTGAGATTCTTTCCAATGATCATCCTGTCTTCGAAAGAAATGACTTCCGGCCATGGATAAAAGTAGACTTATTTTACGAGTGATTTTAAAAGTTTTTAAATATTTTTAAATAATTCAACGGTATAATATATCATTTTTAATTTATTTATCTATTAATATAACGACCAAGGATACACATACTTTTATATATATATGCATTAGATATTTGTCGTTTTATTTTCAGTTGTTCTCCCATAAAGATAAATTTATTACTTCGTAACCGGTATTGAATGTGAAAAATATTCAACAGCAATGGGTATTTTTACTGCACTATAAAAAGTTGTTACGATTGGAAAATGGCGTGATATGTCAATTTTGAGGTTATGTTTATAAAGTTCAAAATTTTAAATATTAAGAACAAAATAAATTACAATGAATTTAATATTAAAAATATCATCAATAATTTAAATAACTTTTTCTGTCAAAAAAAAAAAAAAAAACTTCATGCCAATTTCCTAGATTTTTTTATAAAATTAAAAAATTGGAGTCGCATAACAGTAAATGTAGCAGACATAAGAATTTATAAATTTTTAAATTAAAATTAAAATTAACTTGATAATGAAATTTAAAAAAACGCGCGTATTTTAATTTTTATTCCGCTTACATTTTATTTATTTATTCAAAAATTCAAAAAATTTCCACTTGTCAGTTACATTTACACTTATGGACTTGCGTAAAATCCCGCCATTCGATTTAATTTAAAATAATTGAATATAAAAAAAAATGTTTCGTTACCTGAAGAGTCAGTGAGTAAATGCTCGTGATTGAAATCCATATAAAAAAATCCTTGAATCCAGTGTATTGATGTCACACAAACTAGTCAAAGAAATATCACTTTTAATAAACACTCAAAAAAATATATAACTGATAACTTATTTTTAAGTAAACACAACTATAATATATAATAATAAATATATATTAAAAATCACGACAATTACACAAAAATAAATGACACTTGTGAAATTTATCACAACTGATATTCTCACACGTGGAAATCACCTGTGCACTGTTTCTGTGGCTGTTTAAATGTCGGCTATCCTGTGAATCTTCGTCATAGCTTTAAATTATTTTCTGGCTATCAGTTTACACAAATTTCTCTACTCATGTCTTTTAAAAAAAAACTAAAAAAAAAAAAACAATCCCAGTGACACCAACTTAATTTTTAAATTGTTCCCACAATTTTGCCCCACACTTTATTCACTTGAATAAAAAAAAACAGAACTCTTGATAATTTTCACAGATTCCGGACAAAAATAACACAAATCCACTTTTATAATTAATATATAAATAAACAAATTCACTTTTTCCGGCACACAATAATACGTACAGTAATCCACTGAATCAGAATTTAAGAAATATATATAAATATAAATAAATAAATAACAATCTCAGTACATAAAAAAAATGTACATTTGTTGATAGAGATTATGTTGTGTTAAGTAGTGAGTTTAAACTGAATCAGGTTATGGCCATCTAGACACCACCACGAGCATGCTCTTATGCGTGCGGCTTGACAACGATCACGTGGTACACAGCAGTCGCGTCCCTGTTTCTTAAATTTCCACCACTTCAGATTAAACCTCTTCTTCAAAGCTTAAACTTCAATCAGCATAAATTTAAGTAAAACTTCATCATCATCACCAACATCATCAACACATCAAAGCATACATCTAGACACTACTTTTCTTATATTTTTAAAATTCGAATTTCTTCTTTACTTCTTCTCTTTTACTCATTTAATCCAGTTTCATAAATTTAAAATATTACACCAATAATAATAATCCTCAAAGCCTTGATAAGATCATAAAGATGAGGATAATTTGAGTCGCTACGCACCAAGTCACCTTACACCCCCGCGGCGGTGCTGCATTGAACTCGCCCGCCAAAGGGTCAAAAGCACCGCGGCAAAATAACAACAAAACCATACAATCGTAATATTATTATTAAAAAAAAACTTGTTCTCTATTTAACCAACAATTATCACTCACTTTTTCTTCAATATTTTCATATATATGTATACATACATATACATGCGCAGCTCAATATATATAACAACTATTCCTTAGCCTCGTTTATAAAAATAAACCAAAATTGGAGTCTTCTTTTGAATCAACGCACAATCAAGCCTCAAACTTAGAAACAACACGAGGATTTAAATTTAAATACTATTATATACAAATATAAATATAAATAATAATTTATAATTATTTCCAAGACGTGTTTGGCGGGTTTTCTTAGCTGCACTTACTGCTGTTGCTTGGTTGCTGTTATTGCGCTACGTACATATGCACATATTTTTGTATATAAATATATGTTTTATATGTGTATATGTATATATTTATATAAATACATATATACATACATACAGAGACTATTTAATGTATATATAATATTTAATACACACTTGGGGGCTCTCTCGTCGTGCATTCACCTCTCGATATACCGCGTCGCCGACACGGTCCGACGAACTTCCCTCGCACCACACCAATGCGCGGAATCACACACAATGTCGTCACTATTTGATTTGATACTCACTTATTGTTGTTGTTATTGTTATTATTATTATTATAACTATTATTTATCCACTGTATTAACGATATTAATATTTTCAATTAATATTAATATATTTAGTCCACAGTAACAATTTTAGTTTATTTATTGTTAGTTATTTATATTTATCGAGTTATATTAATGTGAGGATAAAAAAATGCCACGAGAGCCCACGAAACACGAGGAACTGCACGCCCTAACCGCGGGGGCATACCGCATCGCTTTCTCGGGCAAACATGGAGCTAGAATCTATGCTGTGTTTAGTTCGTATATTTTACACCGACCCTATAACTGGCGCTGGAACCACTCTTTTATGATACAGGACTAACAACTTTTAAGTGCTTCGCTTGACGACAAGAATTTTAAAGCATTTTTTGTCTTTTATATATTTATTTATGGGTATTTTTATTTTTTTATGGTATATTAATATTTTCTTTGGTATTATGGATATTTTTTAAAATTATTTTTAAATATGCTACGGAGAATTTTTCATTTTTATGGGATTTATTTTTACGAATAAATTCAATATTTCCAGGGGTACCAATTTTTTTAATTTCTGCGCGTGCGCTGTAATCAAGCGCGGGAATTTTTGAATGTATTAATTGGTTGTAGTTTTAAGTTACTAGTTTTGCATTTTTTTTTTGTAGTTTTCATAAACAATAAAATTTTTTTAATTTATTTAACTGATAAAAGTCTTTTTGAAAATAATCTTTGTCAAATAATCGTTAGTTTTACTATCATAAAATGATGAGAAAAAAGTTAGTCGACGTCTAATAATTTTTTGATTTTTTTTAAAAACTTTAAATTATAGAAAAAAAAATATTTGAAAAATTTGCAGTTACAGTTTTTTAAATTTTGTACATATGAATATTTTTGTTTTTTTTTTTCTTGTAAACAATTTGTTTAAAAAAAATTTGAAAATTTTAAATTGTCTGCTAACTTCAAAACCATTGAATTTAGCCGACGTCTAATAATTTTTGAATTTCTTCAAAAACTTAACTAAAAAAAAAAAAAAAAAAAAAAAAAAAAAAAAAATACTTAAAAAAATTGCATCTCTAGTTTTTTCAATTTTCTACATGTGCATATTTTTAGATTTTTTTTTTTTGTAATTAATGGGTTGAAAAAAAATTCAAAAATTTTAATTGTCTACTAACTTTAGAATCATAAAATAATCACTGTTGAAAATAATAAAAAAAAATAAATTTGTTTTTTTTTTTTTTTTTTATTTACTAAAAAATTACTAATTATCCTATAGAATATTAATTAATTTAAATATTTTAAATTTTTATTGATAAAAAAATATTCAATCGTTTTTTAATTCTGACAGGAATTTTATTTATTGGAATAGAAGCGTAAATGTGATGACCCTGAAAACAGACAATTAACAATTTATGAATTTTATGTAAACAAATCGATTGCAAAAAAAAAACTAAAAATATGCACATGTAGAAACTTTAAAAAACTATAGGTGTATTCTTCTTTTATTTTATTTCATAAATTTATCATTTAAAAAAAAATTCAAAAATTATTAGACGTTGGCTAGTTTCAGTATCATGTAACTGATAACTGACAAGTAGAAAGTTTTTTAATTTTTGAATAAACAAATAAAATTTAAGCCCAGTAAAAATTAAGAAATGCGTATTTAGACCAATGAAAAATCAGTACGCGCATTTTTTTAAATTTCACTATTTCAATTCATTTATTTATTTAAAATCTATAAAATGTCTCATGACTGCTACATTTACCCTCATAAGCATTGCGGGAAATTTAATGGTTTGGTTTTTTCTAATCATTTGACTTCTGACAGTATTTATTATTTTTAAAATAATAATTATAGGTGTGAAAATAATGCGAGTAGAACATAGAAATATTTTTCTACTTTATTTATTTATTTCTTTAATTAATTACATCTCATATTTTTCAAGGTAAAAAAAAATGTTTAAGGGAAAATTTATGGCTGGGGTAAAAAAAAAAACTATTATTTAAAAAATTAAGCATAGTACATTTACATAATTACATACTTAATTGCCGCTCAATTATTTAGTTGACTTTTCAAATTTCATATTGTTTACACATATAAAAAAAAAAAAAAAAATAAACTAGAAAAAAAAAAAAATTATTAATCTGTAATTATAAGTAAAATTATTAAATAAAAAAAATAAATCGTAGAAATAACTTTCTGCGTCTCCAGTATAAAGAAAAAAAAAAAAAAAGTGAAACGCAATAGCCGATAGGATGGAATGCGTCAAATCGTAACATCTTATTTTCCAACATACGTCAGCTTTTTTAGCGAAATTCACGTGACGTAAATATAAACGTCAGTGTCTTTAGCAGTTGACTGT
Source organism: Microplitis demolitor (assembly GCF_026212275.2). Classification (NCBI taxonomy): domain Eukaryota; kingdom Metazoa; phylum Arthropoda; class Insecta; order Hymenoptera; family Braconidae; genus Microplitis; species Microplitis demolitor. The sequence goes on from NC_068548.1 coordinate 19,258,232, forward strand.
TGACATTAAAATTAAAATATTATTCTATTATATATTTTTTTGTCAGCAATAAATATATATAGCTGAAATTATATATCAAATTCATGAATAATATACTCTTTTTTTTGTCATAATATATACATATACACCATAATAGCTATATATGTTAATTTGTATTTTTTCCTTCTACAATAAAAGATAATTCCTCCTTTGGTTATTATATTTAAATGTATATTTATATAGTATATATTTATTAATATGATAAGAGTGTTTCTTTCTGATGAAATTATAAATCAATTAATATAATAAATCAATTATTAAATCTTAATATTAACTTCTATCATCAAGTTTGGTTGCCTTGTCTTCTTAACGAACAATTAAAAATATAATAAAAGATTACGTTACAGTGCATGAGTAATAATTACTTTGTTTTTTTTTCTTTGCTCTGTAACAAACACTAGTTTGTTCAAATAATTGACAAACGTAGCTGATACGTTATCGTTTGACATAAATGACCGGATAAATTTAATGTAAAATAATATAATAGTTGATAATAATTATTATTTAATTGATTAATATTTTCCACGATAGCTACTACTTCCTCGTCCACGAAATGATCTTCCACTCGAGTGTTTACCTCTCACTGAACGAGATTTATGTACAGGAGTTGCTGTCTGCCCAAATGATTTGCTATTACGTCCACGCCAATTGGGATCATGGGAAGAAAAAGTTTCTTGTTCGATAATTTCAATCTCATCAGGATCATCAATGACAATAGGACTGGGTTCATGGCTACGTTCACTTCTGCTTTCATGATAATTATCCTGTCGTTCAATGTCATGTCGATAGTCCGGAGAAAAATGACGTTCATGTGGTGAAAAACTGCGACGAGTTGGACCACGATTTAGTGAATAATTGTCAGCACGTCGCAATGGCGATGGTACTCGATGATGATATTCTCTTGCGTCATGATCCAGGTGGGAAAGATGTCCGGGACTCAGCATAATGCGATCATCTTGATCCTGTGATGATGGTGATACTCCGCGAGTATTCCATGATCTCTTCTGTGATGAATTACTTAGACTCCATCGTAGATCATTGACTTCACGTGCCTTTGAATTGTAATCATATGTCTCACGTACATTCCAATCCAAACGATCCATGATTGGCCTTTTTTCTTCACGCAGTGGTGGCTGCAATTCACCGGGATGTACTTGCACACTAAAATCAACCATTTCTACTTCTGTTTGTGTGCATTGTTCTACAAATTCTTTTGAGTCTGTTTGACAATACTTTTGATGGACTTCTACAGCCGGTTTTATTTCTTCCAAACGAGTTTCTTTAATTTCTTGCCACAATTGTTTAATTGATGGTTTTTGCAATAAAATTGAATTTGATTTCAATTCAACTGATTCATTGAGTGGTTCATTTTTAGTTGGATCAAAAAAGAAACGACCTTTGATTTTTAAACGTGGATCCTCGTCGGGTAATTCCCTTAGGGCCATCTCACAGTGACGTAAAATGTCAGGTTTGAATCCTGTGGCCCAAAACAAAAATATTTTTTTTGTATTATATAATATTTTTATATACTTTTGACGTATTATATTTCACTTTTACTCAAAATCAAAGATTATATTGATGATAAATGTAACCATCGTTCATCACCAGCAATAATCACTTGGCAGGCATTTAATTTTCACTTATCACTTTATATAATTTACAAATAATTACAGTATTAAAATAAATTTTAAAAACTCACCTGGATATAAGACTGGATGACTCGTATCTGGTGGATGAAAAAAAATAAAGTAGTAAAATAATTTTAATATTAACGCGATTACAATAAAAAAAATAATAAAAAACAACAAAATGATAAAACTTTATTGTCTAAAATATAATAGTAAGTAATTAATAAGATCGCACCTTTCGCAGATACTGAAGCTTCCAACAGACTGGACAAACTGGTCTTTTCAAACTGCTGTAATATTTAATTTAAATTCAAATTAAAAAGTATAATTAAATTTATCATTTAAAAAATATTGTTATTTTAAAATAAAATAAAAATAATTAAATATGCAGCACATAAATATTACTTTTGATTTGGAGATAACAGGTGGCTCGGGTGTCTTCAAACGATCACGTCGTGATGAGGAGTGTCCTCCATTGTAGGCTGAAGAAGATCGTTCTGAATACATGTGATGTCCTGAGTTGAACATCCGTTCTGGTTGTGGTGAAGGTGATGCCTGTATCTGTGTTGAAACTTGCTGATGAAATATTGATTCCATTATTGATTGCTCTGTCGGTGGTGCTGGAACTGGTTGCGGTGATCGCGAAAGAATTTGCCCGAAACCTGAACGTGAAGGGGTTCCGTGCATTGGAATAGGATTGGATTGGTTGTACACCACAGGACCAGTTGTGTAATCAGGTTGGGAAATAGCGTGCATAGGTAGTGGTTCGAAATTCATAGAAGATCCTGCAGTAGCTAAAGATTCGTATGGCATGTACGATGGAGGTCCTGATGGTCCAGCGTTCATTGATGGAAGAGATTCTTGCAGAGGCATGTAGTGCTGAGGAAGTCCAGACATTTGAGAGTGTACTGGTCCTGGTCCCAGTAGTGATGGTGGCTGTTGCTGTGGCTGAATTCCTCGCATAGACTGATGCATGTATCCTGGATTTATTGATTCCGCAGGTAAGATAGGATTATCCCGAAATTGTCGAGCTAGCTCGTCAATAAACGGCGTACGCTTTCTACGGTGGTCTGGTGATTTGCTGACGGATCGGCGTCTAGGACTGGTGCGTCTTCCTACCGGCGAACGGCTCCATCGTCGACGAAAGCGATCCTGACTGCGACTACGCAGACGATCTCTTGATCTACTTCGTCTGCCTACGATCCTTACGTCACTGCGAAATTATTCTAATTCTAATATCTAGTATTTTTTTTTCTTTTTTGTTTTTTACACAATGCAATAGTACAATTACAATTACAATATCATCTTACAAGTGAATTAAATAATTTAATTTTTAATAAAATAAATATAATTAAAGTTAAAAATATATATTAGCAGTGTATATCTTACCGTTCTTCCGGACGTCGACGACTACGATCGACACTTGTACGTCTCTCCCGGCGTTCCAAGCTTCCATGGCGTTCCCAGCTAGGTTTTCTATGACGATCCGAGCTTCTTCTGTTAATACTAATCGGACTTCTTGATCTACGCACTGGACTCAATCTAATCCTGTCGTGGCTTCTTCGCCGGGTTGGGCTGATTCTGTGACGATCCAGACTACGGCGACGGTCTCTGCTCCTGTGAGATCGTTGCTCGCGATCATGGTCTCTATCACGTTCACGATCCATCTGCTTTTCATTCTCAATAATTTCTACTTCTGTTCCTGGTGGTACAACAGTACCTGAATCCAACAGATGCTTGATGGCCTTCTCTTTCTCTGCCAGTATTTTACTTTCATTGACCCTCTTGGTGCGAATCTTGTCTCGTTCAATGTCTTGAGAACTCTTTGACGGATCCCGTCTATCTTCACGTCTTCTCTCGTCCCGTTTTCCACGATCTCGGTCCCGGTTATCTCGATTGCGTCCTGCGTCTCGGTAATCTCGACGATTACGATCCCTAAAATTTGTCTTACTATTTTAATAGCTATCTTATTATTACAAGCTAACATCAAAACATCATAAATTTATACATCATTACAAACTTAAAAATACATAAATAAAAATACCATCAACTCATTTACATCTTACGAATGATAAATAATCTTATTCAATTATTAGACAAGAAATCGTTTTTGATTGAATATTTAAATTAATCATTGTAATTTAAATATTTAATTTCCGTTGTTGATTTAATAATTTCACACAAATGTTTTATCATAAACTACTAAATGAAAATAGTCAAAAATAATTGTCATACAAATGTTTTTAAAACTAAATAAATTAATTTATCTGGATTGCAAATAAATTAAAGTATATTTTTACTGACCTACAGTGACATTATTTACATCGCATTTCTGACAGTAGATTCAATTATTTATAAAAAATTAAAAAAACAAGAGCCAAATATTTATCTCACACAAAAAAAAACATGTGTTGACATTTACATTGGTAAAATACTTAAATAAATAATAAAAAATTATATTAAAATACATGAGTGTAAATGTAGCAGACATTAGAAAAGTTTTAATTTGTCTGATGTCTGGTACATTCATACTCATTTAAAATACGATATTCTACCTAGAACTTCTTCTATGATCTCTATCTCTGTTGTCCCTACTATGAAAATCCTCAGCAATTTCTTCTTCGCCATCCCAAGCATCAACTACATTAAGTCCTTCCATAAAATCTTCATCAAGAAACTCCTGTAGCTCATCATCAGGCATGTCTTTGAGGCCTTCAATAGCTCGCTGGACTTCTTCGTTAGTGTTTCTGGATACTCGCGAATTTCTTGACGGGTTGTCACTGATACCGCCTCTTCCTCGTGGCCCATCCTTGATGTTCCTGCTCATCTTCAGCACCTGATGTTATCGATATTGTTAAATAACTTGCGTTTAAAAAAACTGACTCCCAGCAATCGCTAACTGAATCTGCTAATCTGAATCTCTATAATATTTAAAATGTTTTTAAAATTAGATTTATTTTTACCTTTACCTTTACCTTATTTCAATTGTTAATTCACATTTGTCGAGGCATTTAAATTGAAATGTCAAATTATTATCAAAACATTACAAGTTTTTGTTTATATTGTTTGGTTATTTTTATATCTTTTAATTTCTAAACAATTACCCAAATTAAAAACAAGAATTAAAAATTTTATAAGAGGTTAATAAAATTTTATTGCTCACTATATGTAGATATATCACATCAATAAGGTATACTAAAGGTATTTAAGTTTGTGTCATGATAACAAACTTGAAGATCTCAAAAATTATTCAATACAATAATAAATTATTTAAATAATTTGTTTTGAATTTTATTGTAACGCGCGTTAAAAAAAATATTTGAATAATTGCAAAATTAATCTTAAATATTAAATTACGATAAATAAAATTTAATTAACAAAATGGTTTTATAAAAAAATCGATTGTTTTTTAGTTGGTGGCATTGTTAAGTGACTGCAACACAAATGTTTTGTTGATGATAAATCAATTTGTAAATAAATTAATTACAAGTTTAAAAAATTTATTTTTAAATAATTATTGTCACATTTGTTCATTGATTAATCTTGTAAGTAATTTTTTAAATTGTTGTGTATTTTTATGACACGTTTTTTTGTATTGATTGAATTGTTTTTACACCGGGTAGAAAATAGGTTACGAATATTGTCGCATGTGTCGCTTTTTGTTTTTTAATTATTTAAGTTTTGCCAAAGTAATAAAAAATAAATTCAAATTTAAATGATCCTGAAGTTGAAAAAAAATAAACAAATTTCGAATATTTTTTATTTTCGACAAGTCAACTAAAAGAAAATAAAAAATAAAAATTTACACATGTAGAAAATTTTCAAAACTATAAGTGCAATTTTTTTAAACAGATTTCTTTTTTTTATAATTTATCGTTTTAGAATAAATCTAAAAATAATTAGACGTTGGCTAACTTCAGTATCATAAGATTTAAACATATAATAATTGGAAATTTTTTAAATTTTTGATTAAATAAAAAAAATGTAAGTAAAATAAAAATTTTAAATTAGGTATTTAGATAATTGAAAAATTAATACGCGCTTTTTTTTTAATTCATTATTTTGATTAATTAATTTATTTATTTATTTAAAGTTTATAAACTGTCATACATCTGCTACATTAACATTAATTTGAAATAATAATTTTTATAGAATGAAATGAAAATCTAATATGATAGTAAAGTTAGCGGACATCTGGAAATTTTTTAAATTTTTAAATAATAAATTAACATGTTTATAAAATAAAAATAAAAAATTGCATGTTTAGAAAATTCAAAATTCTATGCATGTATTTTCTTAAAATTTTATTTTCTCAATTATTTATTTTTTTTTATATGTAATTAAAAAATTTTTGTATGTCTGCTGCATTTGCACTCATAAATTTAATTATTGATATTGTAGCAAATATTTGTATTCAAATTTATTTATTATAATTAATATTAATAATAGATAAATGTTTTTAACCCATTAATTAATGTGTCTACTAATTTTATCAATAGTTTCTATTATTGATCAATTTAAATTTGTAATTTGAATTAAAAAAACAAAATTAAAAGTATGTATAATATGTAGTATGGATTTAAACCTTATTTTAATAATAATTAATTTGCTTAAATAAAATGACAAAATTACATCTGGTTGTCAAAATGAAAGATAGATTTTTCAAAATTAATTTTTAAGCGCCCATACAGTCAGAAAAAAATTATAATAAGATAAAAATTCATGAAATGAAATGAAATTTGAATTTTTCTGCTGTAATGTTTTTAACACAATATATTTTAGTCGATTCATTAGAAATTTATATAAAATAAGATCCATGAAAGTTAAATTTTTCGTTATTTTGAAAAATTTTAATTCATATCATTCTAAAACTTTCGATTTTTTTCAAAATCTATTATGGAAAAATTAATATTTGATTGTTTTATTTGCAAGCTGAATTATGTTTGTAATAATTAATTTATTTATTTTTAGGTAAGAATGTCGAAGCCAATTGTTTTCGTAACTGGCAATGCTAAAAAATTGGAGGAAATACTCGCAATTTTGGGTAAAAATTTTCCACGAGAAGTTAAAAATCAAAAAATTGATTTACCAGAGTATCAAGGGGAGCCGAGAGATATAAGCATATCTAAATGTAAAGCAGCAATGGATATTATAAAAGGACCAGTTATAGTTGAAGACACTTGTCTCTGTTTTAATGCTATGAAAGGATTACCGGGACCATACATCAAATGGTTTTTAGAAAAACTCGGGCCAGAAGGTCTCGTTAACATGCTGACAGCTTGGGAAGACAAAAGTGCCGAAGCTGTTTGCACATTTGCTTATTCATCTGGTAATCCTGATGATCAAATAATTATTTTCGAGGGCAAAACACATGGAACTATTGTCAGTCCACGTGGGACACGTGATTTTGGATGGGATCCTATTTTTCAACCCGATGGATACACTGAAACTTATGCTGAGTTACCTAAAAGTGTTAAGAACCAAATATCACATCGCAGCAAAGCTCTGGAACAATTAAAAAAATATTTTGTTAAAGATGATTAGAATAAATTACTTTAAGATAAAAAATAAAATTCAAGTTTATAACCAATAGTTAAAATGTAATTTTATTATTATAGTTCTAGTTCATAAATATTCATAAATCAACTTTATCTTTTCCAATGTGTCAAGTTTTCGATAATAAATTTTTTACAATATAAGAGCTAATAAAAATATATAGTATGCAATTTCTTGGGATTTCCATTGATAAGAATTTAGAAGAAAAACTGAAATAAAACTTGTGTCGACAACATTAAATAAATAGATAAACAGTATCAGAATAAATGAAAAAACAATTTTTATAATTACTTATTTATTTATTAAGTTCATATGCCAAGGCAACAGCCGAATGGCAATTTGTACAAAAACAATAATACAATCACATACTTTCAATAAAAATATAAAACACATTTTAGGGAACAATTTAAACATATTTAGCAATACAATACAATAAAATATACGAGTCTAGTACTTTTGATAATAAATTTAAAATATTTTTTAATATCAAAAAATAAAAATTTATATATTTTTACAAATTATACACGTTTAACATTTACATGCACTTTTGATCTTTCATAAATAAAATTGTGGTCATAATTATTTAAATAAATTTTTTTATCAAATATTTTTTTACGCATAATTTAATAATCATTTTTTGGTCGTGGTGTAATAAAATAATTATTGGAATGTCTGGATTTTACTCCGACTATTGAACTCTGATACATCACATCACTATTATTTATAACTTTATTATTTACACATATATATGTATACAAATAATCTTTGTTATTATTATTATATTAATCAATTCTTCATTAACGAGTCCATTGATCTTTATAATTTAATTTAACTCTTAAATAAAACACTTTACTATCTTTTTATCTACGTATCAATAATTAACGAGTTAGACAATACGTTGTTTGACTGTTTTCTTAGAATAAGATATATAAACATATAAATATATGACTATTTATCTAGCATAACAAGTTTTCCTCATACAATTCAAGTTCATTGGTAAATAGACAACTAACAAGATATTAGTCATACAATCATACAGTATATTTATATATATACATATATATGTATCACTGAATAAGGAAAATAATTATTTAAAATTCTATGACCTTAATGTTATTAAATAAATAAAAAATATATTTCCAATTTAAAAAATATCAAAATAATTTATTATAATTATTTATTTATTTTTTTTTATATAAATATGTAAATAAAATAATTCATTTATTTAAAAATAATATAAAATCAAATGGACCCGGGTTATCATGACGATTGGAGGAAAGCATCTCGGGTTATCGTAAAGGAAAGATTTATTCTTTTATTAATTATAATTAAATTTATTTTATTTTATTTTATAAATATAGTATAGCAAGTAATACAATTTTTCCAACACTTTTATTTCCTCTCAGTAACATTGCCTGATGCTCTGAGGTCATATATAAAAAGGGGAGCCGGTTATTACTCAGACACCAGTCTTTTGCAATGGCTCGTGACATTAAATTCATTGCCGGTAAGTCTAATGTCAATTTATACTTTTTATTTACCGGTTCAATTAGACCTGTACTATCCTCAGTGTCATGCATCCATACATATAATTTCTTTGCATTGTAATCTATTTAAAAAATCTCTTCATTTTTTTTGGGACAAAAAATTTCTACTCATCACAAGAAAATTTTTTTATTACAAATTAAAAACTATAATTTTCTTAGGATGAGAAAAAAATTTTTTGAAATGAAAAAAAATTTTTTTCAGACGATAAAAAATTTCTTCCGTCAAGAAATACTTTTTTTCGTGTATGTTTCAATTTCATTAATAAAATTTCTATGAATTAAATATGAGTCAATAAATTTTAAATATAATTTTAATAATCAATACAAATTATACTTTCTCGGGTCAACTTTTGCTGTCATATTTGTACTGTAAACACCTTTACCTTATCATGAGTACTCAAATATTGAATCTATCTTCTTAAATTTTAACAAAAAAATAAAAATTTATAAGAACTTCAAAAAATTACATTACGAAAACGCGGAAAAAAGTGATATCTTATTTATTGAGACAAATATGACAAAATTGAATTGGCTAAATTTTTGTTGACTAATAAATTTTATTTAAAATTACTTATTATTATAATTAATAAGATAGATTAAATTTAAATAAAGTCTTTCTGTAATGATTTACAACAAAGATATATTTTAAATATACTTATTTTTTTTTAAATAAATTTAATGTGCGTTTTTGAGTAGATATTTTTTAAAAAGTTTATTGTGATGCAGAAAAATTTTTTGTAAAGACGCACTACCCCATTATCTCTATTCAAGGTCGTTTGATATAAATATGACGAGCAATTTAACATTTATTTGCACAATTGAATAATTGTCATACTTTCATCATAATTTTAATACAAAATTATTAAGTTATAGAGATAAATATTGTATACATACATATATATGTATATATATAACTAATTATTTTTACTTTTCTTCTTATAGCTCTGGTGTTATTTTTAGTAATAAATGAAAGTATTCAAGAAAGTATTTCAGGTAAAAAAATAATATTCTTCAATTTTTGTGACCAATTATTAAAAAAGTAAAAGTTAATTACTGTGATTAATATTTAGGATTATTTCCAAGTGAAAAAACACTTGTCTATAATTATTACGGCGACGTGAAGGCAGGAATAATAGAACCAGCCGCATACGCTTCTCAGTATTCGCTATCAGGAAAATTACACATAAAACAAGATACCAGTGATCCAAAGTATCAATTTGCATATTATATTATTCTCAAAGATGTGAAAACTGGCCTTCACAATGGCAATGCTGCGCATTATGAACCTACGAAAATATTATCACCTATTTCAGAAGCTGCTAAAGCCATTGAAGATCCATTTCTTCTTATTTATAATGAATTTGGACAGGTAAAATTATTGTGAAGATTATTTTATACAAAAAAAAATTTGAAAAAAGGTTGACCCTGTAGGCAAATCCCAAAACTTTACCCTGTTTTTATGCTCTATGAAGTCAAAAAACGATTAGACCGAAAAAAACATACATTTTATTGAAAAAATTAAGTTTTGTCTGACGATATCTTTGAAAAAATCAACTGATTTGCACGTGTTCTGTGACAATCGAAAGAACTTGTTAAGACTTAGATTTGATAAAACTTTGAAACAAATCAGTCGAGAGATTTACGAGTTATGCGACAAAAATTTAAAAAAAAAATTTTTATTTTTTGTGTAACTTGTAAACTACTCGACCTTAGACTCCAAAATCTAATCAGTTCTAAGTCTCGATGAAGTCAAAAAAAAAATTCACGCACACACGGCTGGACGTTCGTACGAAAATAGAATAGATTCCTAGGATCTCAAAACGATCAAGATCTGATGAAAACTTGATTTTTGAAAATCAGACCGAAACCACTAACGTGCCATTTTTTTGAAAATTTTCAATTTATTATGACTTTTTTTTAGCTCAAAGGTGTCAAGATTCCTGATCAAGAACCAGTGTGGTCTAAGAACATGAAAATGGCAATGGCTTCTATGCTTCAACTGGATTTGAAGAATATGAAGATAGATGCTCCCATCAAACCACACAGTTTTATGATTCCAGAGGTAGGTAACAACTAATGGGGTCATTTAGTTCCCAATTTTAATGTTCTCTTTGGTTGTTACCACCAGAAAAGTATCCACGGTGACTGCTGGACTAGTTATGACGTTCAAGCCAAGTACCCAGCGGCCGATCAACAGGACAATCAGATTGTTGTTACTAAATTTTCATCACCGAAAAATTGTACCAATTATAATGTTCAGGTGTTTGATCATGTGGACGCTGAGAGATGTGACGTACCACGACGGGTAATTTAAATTAGTTCAATTAATAGCTATTCAGACTATTGATTAATTGTCTTTATTTATTGGTAGGTGCCTATTAATATGGCTGCGAGAAGATTATTTGAAATTAAGTACAAAAATAACAGTATTCTTATTGAAAAGCTTATTGCTCATGGAGGAGTTAATTATTTTCCATTGCAAGGAAGATCTGAAGCTCATTATGTTTTGAACAAGTAAGTTTTCTCTATTCAAAAAATTCATATGGAATTGCATGGGAACCCATAGGACTCCATATAAGAAAGTATGGGTTTATGTAAGAATCCATAGAAATTAATGTAGGAATATATGGATTTATATAAGAATCCATGTAGAAAACCGTGGGTATCTGAATTCCCATATGGGAAATCCACACATGAAACTATGGGTACCTGGAACTTCATGTAAGAATTTCGATATATGGATTTCTTTGTGGGAATTCTGGGTTTCTATATAAATTACCAGCAGATCCTGCCAGCTTCGCGGGGTAATAAAAAATTATTAGTATAATAAAATATGTACTTTATAGTAATGGGAAATTTTTTTTTAAATATTTGAATAATTTTTCTTTAATTCTCTTCAAAAACTAAAATTGAAAACGACAATTTCTTTTGGAATAACGTTAGCACATACAAGTAAAAGAAAAAAATTTATACTTTAAATATCGAGCCCTTAGTCTAGATTTTTTATTAGATTTCTCTAGGATTCAGAGAAGTTTTCTGGAATTACGGTAACACACAAAAGTAAGAGAAAAAAATTTTTTCTTTGAGTACCGAGTCCTCGGTCTAGATTTTTTATGTATTTCCTATGGAATTTCTCAGACGATGTCTTCTCGAAGAATGCTAGCGCACAGAAGTGAAAGAAAAAAAATTATACTTTAAATACCGAGCTCAGATACCCAGATTTTTATGATAGGGTTTATGTAATTAAATATACAGAGATAAATTTTAGTAATTAAATTATTAATTAAAATCTTGAAATTGTTCAGCGCAAGTTTTCTTCTGGATAAAATTGTTGCATCATCAGAAATACCGCTACCCGCAGTTGATTTCAACAATGTGTCATTGATTACTGATCTAAGTTATCAAAGATCACAGAGTAATTACGCAGAAAACGCAGCTGTCGATGTTACTAACGGTCGTAATGTAGTCAAACAAGATGTTCTGATAAATAAAATTGTGAAGATGTTGAATGAAGCCGCTGATTACCTTGAAGAAGATCATGTTGAAGCTATAGAACCTGACTCAGTAGACAGTCAAACTATCAATCGGATTCTGGATATCATGAGTTACATGGAAGTTTCTTCGTTTGAAAAAGTCTTCGCTGAAATTCAAAACACGACGGATGAACGCAATGACGTTATCAAGTATATATATTTTATAAATATATTTTTTCAATGATTTTCTAGTTATTTATTTTTTATTTTATTCATTTCTCTATTCAGGAGCTTGTTTTTGGGTATCGTACCTCAAGTAGGAACTACCGCATCAAGTATTTTTATATGGAATATTATAAAGAGTAAAAGAATCACAGAAATTACGGCCAAAGAATTATTAGCAAAGATGCCTTTTAATATACGAGTGCCCTCTGAAGAATTTCTGATTGAAATGGAGCCACTTATTTATTCTAGAGATTCTTTGGCTCTGGAAGTTCATAAAGCGAGTGTTCTTTGCTTCTCTACAATGGTCTACAGAACGTTTAAAAATTTACCGGCTACTGCAAATAATAAAACACTTAATAAATATTTAAATCACTTCTATGACAAGTTAATCAGTACGTTTACCATTTATTGATATATTCAATTTATGAAAAATTATCAATCAAAATGAGTCTTTATATTTTTTTTTAAAATTGAAATGCGAAAAATCTGAACGTTATTGGGCGATTCGGGCCACTGAAAACTATTTTCAAAAAATTTTCATATCTTAAATCAAATCTACATTTTTTTATTCAAATAATTTGAATTAAAATTTTTTTGATTCATTATCAAAAATTAATTTCCTATTGACAAGATTTTTTAAAATTTTTATTATTTAGCAGAACTCATTTTAATGCTTATTTTTATTTATTATTTTTTTTTTCTTTGGTAATAATTATTAATATTTAAAATTTACAGATACAAAATCTTATGGTTCGCAGCTCAATTATTTAATGGCCATTAGTAATGTCCAAGTTGGTAAAATTTACAAACTATTGACTCCAATTATTCGCGGTGATATCGAGGTATCTAATAATCCAGTTGGAATTCGTTTAATGGCAATATGGGCTATCAAAAAATCAATTTCTAATAATTATAATGCCGCGCATGATCTTCTCTGGCCTATTATGAGTGATTACAATCTTCCACTTAAACTCAGAATCGCAGCTTATGATATTCTGATCCGCCAAGCACCCACAATGACCAATATCCTTCATATTTACTGGTTCATGGTCTACGAAAAAAATGAGCATCTCTATAATTACCATCATACAACAATTAAGGGTTTGGCCAATTCAATAGATTTATGTGACGTCAAATTACGTGAACTTACAACTAAAATTATGCGTTTCACTAAAATTCATACGCCTGTTCCTTATCAACTTTCTGAATCTTACATGTTTGATTCGATGGATGAAATTTATGGACATGGAGAAAGCCTTCGAGTTTCTGTAACTCGTGACGAACTTACTGGAAATCTTGAAGTTATTTATTTTGAACATAGTATCGTTGAAGAGCGTAAAAAAGTTAACGACTGGGCTGTAAGTTTATTTCTGAATTATAAATATCTTTCATATGTAGACTGTGTCAGAATTTTTTTTTTTTTTTTTTTTTATTAAATACACCTCAATAGTTACTTTGATAAAAAAAAAACCTCCTAAAATTTCGGCTCTGTTTCTCTAAAATTGAGATGGCGCAGGGGGGTACCCTTTTCCATTTAAAATATCTTGAAAAAATTTTTTTATTTTTATTTTGTAAATAACTACGAAAAAAAATTTTTTTTCCGATTTTTGGATTTTGAAATCTTGTAAGAAATTAAAGTCCATACGAAAAAGGTTTCTTGTATCATACACTTAAATTTGATAGAAAAAAATCTGAAAAACGATTGACCCAGTTTTTTGAACTCGAAGAGAAGATATTTGTCTTCATTTGTTTCTATGTGCTAGCGTTCTTCCAGAAGACTTTTCTGATACCATCGAAGCCTCCAAACATCCAACGAATGCCTTAATTTTGATCAGGATCGCCGTAAAAAAATTATATAGATAATCTCGACCCAGTTCCCTGAGCTTAAAAATAGCGGGAAGTTTTGGTTTTTTCCGCAGGGTCAACCGTTTTTCAGATTATTTTTTTCTGACACAGTCTAATGTATATATTCAAATTATTTATAAAATATTTTACAGGTTTATTTACATCTTCAAAACGTCGATGATTTAATGTATGAACTTCGTCCCACATTTTTACAAAAGTTTTTTTCTGTCAAGGACAAAAATGTTCTCGATGTTTTAGAAAAAGTTACAAAAAACATAAGTTCAAAAGAAGACAGCCATATTGATACGATAATAATTAATAAAGGCCATGTTGTGTCCGCGCTTCACTTAGACGCCTATTCTATACAAAATTTTGATTCTATTATGCCGCTTATAAATATATTTATTAATAATATCAATATACAACAGGTAGTTTACGATAACATTTACGAGCAACAGGTAATCAGTGAAATGGGATTACCAGTTATTTTGGAAACAAAAACTCCAACAGTTTATTCTCTGAAATTAAATTACGATTCAGAAGCTGAAGAATTGTTAAGTATAAAGATAGATTCTAAAATATGGCATCACCAAGATTACTCCATGTCAATTTACAATCCTTTGTCCAATATATGGCATTCTATTCGTAGATCTTCAGTACTTAATGCCGCTCTTACAATACAATTTAACGTTGATTTGGATCTCCAATCTCCATCTTTGAAATTTAAATTTCCACTATTGTCTGCTGAAAAATTATCAGCTGTTGGAATAATGACCCATACAAAAGACGTTACTGTTGTAACAGACAATGAAGACAATATATTAGAGACAGCATGTCCTAATTGTACTTCCCAAGTTGTAGTTTCCAAGGGCGATGATCTAAAAAAAAATTATCAAAATATATATGATTCAAAAGACACAGGATTAAGATTAACAACAGGTATATTTGATTGTGAAAATGAAATTACTCCTACTTTAATAAAAAAAGAATGGATTAGATCGTTAATAGAAGAGCGTAAAAATTCATGGAATAGTTTATTGTTGCATTCAATACTTGGTATTCGTCAGCAATTTAAAAATATTATATTATCACCACAAATGGGAAGTTGTGGTGGTATAGTTAAAATTAAACCCAGTATTATTTATCCGACATCTCATGTTGATTTGGCATTGAAAGTAAACTTTAATGATATTGACAGAAGAACGCCTAGTTTATTGAACGAGAATAAATTAGATGTTCATGGAACCTTGGATGTGATCGCTGATTCTACAAACAGTTCCAAGCAATCTTGGGATTTAAAAATGAATATTAACACATCTAGAGGGCACTTGAAAAATGGCTTGAAAGTACAACTAAAACGAGTTATTCCAGGAGAAAAAAATCTCAAAATTTGCATTGATGGTCAGAAAATTTACCCGGCGATTCCAGATGATCCATTAAAAGTCGGCAGGACTGTAGAAGAAACTAATGGAAAATTAACTTTTTCGATGGATCATGCTGATGATGATTTATGCCATCGGAATGAAACTTTGATTACGATTACAGTAAAAGGAGAACTTACAGATGAGCAGAAAAAATTGTTTACTAAAGAAAGTATTAATGGCGCTTGTTATAAGGATATGAATAATCCATTGTACAAAATTTCAAGTATTCTTTTACCAAAAACGGTTAATTGTCTTAATGAAGCTATACGTCATACTACTTTGAGAAAGTATACTTTACATGTAGCACATAAACAGGTAAGATATTTATTATAAATATAAATATTAATAATAGGAGTGTGCAAATCAAGTTCAAATCGAATTTGAAAATTTTAATTTTTGAATAATTCGTAACTTTTTGAATTATTCGTCAATTTTATAACTATCCGAGTTTTTGAATTATTTGTAACTTTTCGAATTGATAAAATTATGATCAGCTTTCACATATTCAATTTTTATTTAATCGAGAGCTTATAGTTTTTAAAGTAATCAAGCAATAATTCTTTCGTAGATTTGTGTCTGAGCTCTATTCACTTCTGACGAAAATTTGAGATTGGAAAAAATATTACAACTTTAAGTCGTTGAAAAGAAAATTTTCGAATTATTGAATAATTTACAAATTCGGAGTTTTGACATCTGAAAATTTACAAATAATTCAAAAACTTATGAAAAATTCGAATTATTCAATTCGAACTCTGATGCAAAATAATTTGATAATTTTTTAAATTTTAATTATTTCGGTTAACTATTAATTGATTGATTATGTATGATACATAAAAACATATATATTAATAAAAATAAAATCAAATGTTTTGTTAACTTTGATATAAAATTTCACGATAATAATGTACGTGAACAAAAAAAAATATTGATATAATTGTTTTGTTTTTAATTCAATTAATGAAGTAGATGACGTAATAAAAGTTAAAAATAATCATGATATTATTATTGTCATCAAATATCTTCCATAATAATTAAAATTAACTACGGCAAATAATTTGTCTGATAAATTATATTTATTATTTCTTAAACCAGACATTAGTGTTTATTTTATTCAATTTTGATTATATATATACAGGGAAAAAAATCTCCTGTTGCAGCAACAGGAAATTTTTTTCCGTGTATAATTACCTATAGGTAATTAACTAAATCAAAATAATTGCTCGGAAAAAAATCGGGAGTAAATTCGGCGTGATCTGGATTTTATTTAAATTCGCATTCACTCCACATTTACCCGCGTTCACTCCGCAAATTTTTAGTGTAGGATATAATACACCTGCCTACAGATAAGCATTAAAAATTAAATATATTCATTTTATTTTAGGTACCAAGAAATATTATATCAAAAATATTCGAATTTGAAGATGTAATTAAATCAATAGCATTGCCAAATATTAAGTACACGAATAATAATTATACAGAGCCAGGATCAGCAAAAATAATTATTCAATTTCCCATGGATTATCAAAGCGTAAATATGTCTGTAATAACTCCATTCCGGAGCTATGATTTAATTGATGTTGATTTGAACGTTGAAAGTAATCCTCCGCGATTGAATGGATTTGGTCCTGATTATGAAAAACATCTCTGGTTCCCCCTCGATAACACTCGATTTAATGTGGAATTTTTGGGTTTATATTCTCTCGACATGATAAGTAAATATTTTGTATTCTACATATTAATTTTTTCTATTTAAATCATCAATTATCTAATTAAATTCTACGTTATTTTTATTTCAGAAATATGTTCTCTGTATCCAAAAGTAGTTTTGACTTTGGATGGTGGAGAAATTCCATATTCAATACCCACTGAATGGACATTAGTATCCGGAGATTACATTTACAAAAATTTTGCTATTTTCGTTAAAAATATAAATGATAAATTAGCTTTGAAAATTTATGCAACTCGCGAAGTTGTTGAGATAACACCAAATGATAATGGGAATATTCAAATACAAATAAATAATGAAATTTTAAATTCCAATCAAAACGGTTCTTATGTTCCTGTTGATGCTACAAGTTCGTGGATGCTAAAGTAAATTACTAGTATTTTATTTATAATTTATTATTTTATTTTTATTATTATTATTAAACTAAAATTTATTTTTAGAATAACGAAACATGGGGAGCATGTAATAATAGCAATGCAAAACGAGATAGTTATTGTTTACACTGAAAATACTGTGTCACTAATGATTGGCTATTCATTGCAAGGAAAAATAAGTGGACTATGTGGCTACATGGATGGAACGTACAAAAATAAAATACCAAATGTTTATTTATTAGCTTAACATATTTATTTATCGAGTTTCCTTCAACATTCAAGAAGAGAAAGTATAGTTTTTATTCATTTGTTTATAAATGGGTATTTGTTTTTAGTATTGTAGAATGATATAAAAAATAGTATTGTTGTTTGGATTTTATGATAATATATTTATTATGTATATAGTTAATAAATTATTCAAATAAATCTTATGTGAGTTTTTCGACTAAAATTTTTCATAAGGACCCGGCGAAAACCTTATCAGCTTAACTTTATAACCCGATAAGGCCTAGATTAGAATAACATGATGAGAAACTGATAAGGGTGTAACGCAAATGACCCATGAGGTTCTTATCAGGGTCGCCTTATTAGGCCCTTATCAGGATTTCCTTACTAGTAATTATTTAAAAAAAATATTAAATCGCGACAAAAAAAAATCTAATTATATTCGAAATGAAATTCGAATAAGCTACTTTTGATGAATATGTTATCTTTAAAAAATCTCAGATGGTCCTGATCAGGATAACTCGATGAGGAACAATTTTTTTTTTTGCAATCTCAACTGGATAACTTTTGTTTTCTACAGTTTTTTCACTTTACATATTTAGATTACATAGTTTTTAGGTTACATTGCAAGCAACTCGAGTCCCTATTTTCTTGGGTAAATACTTGGCCATATTTCTAGCAAACTATTCTAAAATTTTTCGGACTATGACTCCTGACTATTTACTTTTTTTGTCTTTTCTATTCCATACCTCATTATTAGCTATCTGTTCTCATCTCTTTTTTTCCATATTTTTTTGCAATCATGGGCAGAGAGAAAACTTGTCTCTATTACGGAGCGTATTAGTGGGCAATATGTATGGTAAATATTACAATCTAGATGATTTATACAATCATCTAGATAATATTCACTACTATCGTAGTAGACCGGATATAGTACGAGGTCTTGATGAGAATGTATCTATAGCCTCAAACGCGTGCCTGCACTTCAAGTTTGTCAGGGTTTCTACCTTTGAGCATAAAGTATCGAATAAAATTTTTTGTCATATCGACGGCGGAAGTTGAATTTGCGAGAGAAACAGTCAAAAATGTTTAATTACTGTTTGGTTAATTTGAAAGTTTTTCCTAGCGGACGTTTGTCGAATTAAAAAATAATTCGACTCATCTATAGCGTATTGTAGTAGTCGTGTAGGAATATAGAGACAGATAGAGAAAGAGAAGTTACTTTTCGATACTAGTTCCAGGAAAGTTAACTAAACTATAGATTGCCAGAAATCGTATGGTTTTCGCCCTCTGCATGTTACTCGAAAATTCAACTTCCGGGTTAGATTAAAGTCAAGTTTTCTATATTAATTTGAAATCTATACCCCTTTTCGATTAATTGTAAATTAATTTTATTAAATTTATCAGTTGTAATTATATAATAACTATTGCATGTGCGATGTTTATAATTAGCCTATTATTATCAAATTTTGAACAATAACTCGTTATCCTAAACTTTATGAAATTTATTGGGTGTATTATTTGTAAATCACCGAACAGAAGAAAGGGAAGCTTTTAAGTGCTTTAAAAATTAATTAAACAGCTAATTAAATCGATAAAAGTCGATATCGGTACTTTTTTTTAAAGAGTTACGTAATATAAATATGTGTATACATGATTATGTATTTATTATTTAAATAAACTAATGAAATTTATGTAATCTTTTGTAAATTTATAGAAAAAATAATCATAAAAAATCTAGATATTAATGCTTACCATCTCCGATAGGAAAAGTTAACATAAAAGAATGAGAATCATTAAAATGTAAGGATGGGAATAGTTACTTCGTTAAGATCGCAAGTATTACCACTTTTTTTTCAGCCTGTATGGAAATAAACCCTACATATCATGGTAACCTGTCCCATAACATATGTAAAATATTCCTTTGATTTCTTGGTAATCGTTCCCATACTTTTGGTAATGGTTACCATAATTTTTAAAACATTCACATATTTTTCGTATCATGGGAATTATTACCACACAATCATAGTAATCATTAACCATATTATTATGGTAACCGTTACCACAATGTGTTGTGCATCATGGATATTATTACCTGAATATATTGTAACGATTGCGATAGTTCTATGGGAACGATTACCATAATTACATAAACATTATTACCATAATTTTATAGGAACTATTTCGATATTGTATAGGAATGAATCCCATGTAGGTAGGGATGGGTATTATAATTTGAATAGGTGCTATTCCCATAGCATATGGTAAATTTTACCATAAATTTCTTTCCGTGTAAAGTGATATTTTTTAATAAAAAATGTATGTTAGATTAATTGTTAAATTTTTAAGTTGTATTTGTATACTTATTTATCAACATACACATACACATACATACTAGAGTTCTCTGTCGACATCGCTAATATTTTTTTTTTCGATTGTCATTGACTAATTTCGGTTCCCCCCTTCTAAAATAAAAAAGGAGACATACGTGCAAAATGACTATAAAAGCGAACTCAATGATTGGTAAGACATCAGTCCACAAAAATGGGTTCTGGTAAAAGCTTCATTGTTACTGGTAAGAAAATCAATTTTTTTTAATGTTGTCGTTGATTTATATTGTTCTTAATTACAAACTTTAATGAAAAAAAAAAAAAAAAAAAAAAAAAATGAGTGACTTTTAATTAAAACTGATAAGTCCGCTCTTTAAATTTACTGACAACTTACATAGTTTTTAAGATTTTTTTATTTTTCACTATTCATGCATTTTTGAACAATGTATTATGGCTATACAATTTAAAATGTATTTACTTTATTTATTTTTAAATATAGCGATGCTTGCGTATCTCGCTGTTGTAAATGGAAAAAATATTCAACCAAAATATCCATGTGAGTATAATCCTTATAATTAACGTTTTACTTTGACGAATGACTAGTATAAAATGTTGAAATTTCTTATCTAAAGTATCGAGGCCATGAGTGATTAACAGCTTATTTCGAAATTATTTTTTTTAAACAATGACTAAAATGTATCATTTCGGTTTGGTTCTTTGTCCGTATTTTGTAAGTATTTTATTTGGTTTATTGATTGCGCCATTGACTTGAATGAAAACCAAGAAAATATGACAATTGAGTAAAACTACAGGTCGAACAGATTTTGACATTTTTTACTATCTGGTATCATATTGAAAAGACAATTGACCTCTAGCCATCCCATTGAACGATTGACGGATTTAGATGATTTAACAAAATTCAAATATTATTGATTAAAATTGTATCTTGTAAATTTAGAATTTGATTAGACAATCTCATAATGAATTAATAAAAAAAAAAAATTTTTTTTCTAAATTTTTTTATCACCGTAAAAATCCTGAACCGATTATGATTACATTTCGGTTTTGATATTATTACATATAATATTCATTGTTTGTGTGAATAGTAAAAAATTAAAAACGAAAAACTCATAGTGATTATTTGATGTTTGGTACAGCATTATTTCCTCCTGGAAAGACGTTAGTTTATGACTACTATGGTGATGTCGAGGCAGGGGTGATGATATCAGCAGCATACGCTTCTCAGTATCCAATTAAGGGGAAGTTCTACATCACTACTCACGCCAGTGATCCAAATACTTATATTGTAGCTCTTAAAAATGCTACCACTGGTCGCCACAATGGTAGAGCTGCGCATTTTGAGAAGACTTCATTCTACACGTCCATGCCTGAAGCCGCCGAAATTATTGAACACCCATTCCTCATTTTTCTCAGTGAATCGAGAAAGGTATGTTCTCGAATAACATTCAAATGAATAAACATAAAAATGACTTATTTTCTGGATCTTTAATAGCTTAAAGGAGTCAAAGTTTCTGAGCATGAACCGGCCTGGTCTAAAAACATGAAGTTTGCATGGGCTTCAATGCTTCAATTGAATCTGGAGAACATTTCATTTGAATCGCCCAAAAAAACTCAAAGTTTTATAACTAATGAGGTGAATAATTAAAAATGTGTTCATATATACTTTCCAAATCAAATTTAATACTTATTTTCGTCTACATTTTTAGAGAACAATTCACGGAAATTGTCAGACAACCTATGATATTCATCCCAAGTATCCAAATTTTAATAAGACTAAAAAATTGGTTGTTACCAAATTTTCATCACCAATGGATTGCGACAAATATAAATCTCATGAATCCAAATATCTTAATCCTCACACTTGCCCAACTCATGATGAGGTAAAACAATAAAACTAATTTTTTTCTAAAAGTTCAGAATGAAGAAACAATGAAGATTTACCACAGTGGTTATTATTATTATTATGTTATAGAAAATATTCAACACTGCCAGCAGAAAAAAATTTGAAATTGAGATAGGAGAGGACGGTAATTTGCTGATAACCAAATTGAACTGCCATGGAGTAACGAATTTCTTCGACGTCATAGCTAAGACCTTCTATACTCTTAACAAGTAAGACACTTTGTGAAGCAATATTTAAGATGTTATAAGTTAAAAAAATTAATCTAACTTCTTTTTATTGATTTTATAGCTCTACTTGGATTTTCGAAAAAACCATACCTTCGACTGAGTTACCATTCACCATAGCTAATTTTGACAATGTACAATGGACTACTGACTGGAGCTACCAAACACCAAGAACTCATTATGCAGAAAATGCAGCTTTTGACGTTACTGGTGGACGTCACATTGTCGACCAAGCAACTCTAATAACTGAAGTCAAACGCCTATTGAACGATGCCGCTCATTATATTGAAAAGAATTCAATTGAAGCCAAAGAACCCAACTGGAACAGTAGCAAAAGCATCAGCAGTATTCGCGATCATTTGAACTACGCTGGTATTTCAACGTTCGAACAAATTTTTGCTGATACTCAAAATGCTGCGTCTCATTATGAAAAAATTGCCAAGTACATAAATATCGTCACTAATTATTGTTTGTAAAAGTCAGTTGACTGATACGTTTTATTTTTTTTTCTTCTCCATTTTTTAGAAGTTTGTTCCTGGGTATTGTACCTCAAGTAGGAACCACCGTGGCAAGTGTCTTTACTTGGAATCTCATAAAGAAAAAACAAGTCACTGATGTTGCAGCAATAGAAATGTTGGCAAAACTTCCATTTAACATCAGAGATCCACCCAAAAAAGTGCTGAATGCATTAGAATCCATGCCTACAGAAAGTGAATCTCTCTCTCCACCAGTCCATAAATCTGCCATCCTTGCTTTTTCCACTTTAGTGTTTAGAACATTCAGCAGCGGACCTGAAGACAATAAAACACACAAGAAATATTTGGATCTTTTCTACGATCGTTTTACGAGTAAATTGACTAGTGATTATTCAAAATTTTATTTGAATTATAATCCATTATCCTAATAATTATTTAAAAATGACAGATGCTCCCGACTACGACACGAAAATTATGTATCTGACAGCTATAGAGAACGCTTTAGGAAGAAAAGTGTACGAGCCTTTGGCGGAATTTGTCCGTGGTGATAAAAAACTTTCTCAATATCCGAACCAAATCCGTTTGATGGCAATGAGGGCACTTGCAAGACCCGCTTCACTTAATTACAACCTTCTTTACGATTTATATTGGCCTATTATGTCTGACTACACTCTTCCTTCAAGCCTCCGTATAACGGCTTACACCTATCTTATTAAGAACGCAAAAACGATGGGTGACGTGCTTCGCCTTTACTGGTTTATGGTTTACGAGAAGAGTGAGCATTTGTACAACTACCACTTCACAACAGCTAAAGGAATTGCAAGTTCATCTGACCCGTGTAACCCAAAACTGAAAGAATTCGTCAAGAAAATTTTACGTTTCTCCCGAGTTCATGCACCAGTGTCCTATGATCTTTCAGCTAGCTTCAATACTGAAACAATAGACGACACTGGAAATGGATTTAGAATTATATTATCTGTAATTCGCAGTGAAGAAAATAGTTTACCTACAGATCTTTACTTAGAGCAAACATTCGTGGAAGGATATAGAGTAATCAGCGATTGGACTGTAAGTTAAATTTTTGCATTGATATGAATAATATTTGATTTAGTATCAGCGTATAATCATCTATTTCATCGAATTTGTTCCAGGTTTACTTACATCTAGGAGGCATGGATGATCTTTTGACGTTATTCACAAGAAACATTTTGCAAAGTACTGAAACTATCAAGCAAACCTTCATTTTCGATGTCATTAAAGGATTGTCAAATGCTTTGTCTTCGTTGAGCGATTCCCATGTGGACGTGGTACTGTCTCACAGAGGACAAATCGTCCTGACTTATCATGCCAATAGTCAGTCATGGTTGAATTTGAACAATAACATTGATAAAATAATGAAAACATTCACTACTCCATCAAATGATCCAGTGCCAGCCGACGGAAATGAAGTCGATTCGTATCATGTATTCTGGCACGAGTTGACCCAAAGTCATTTCGTAAGTGACATGGGATTACCGATTGTTTTCACAAGACAATCGCCAGCTTCTTACGCACTAAAAGTAAAGAGAACCCCGACCAATGATAGTAAATCGTTAGAATCACAAATCGTGGCTAAATTTTCGTTGGTTCATGAGATCTCTGCATCTATTTACTGTCCATTAGTTGACGTTTGGCACACTGTCGATCAATCATCAATTGTCGCTTCTAACATTTCCTTTAAATTTGACGTAAACGTAAACCCTGCATATGAATTATTGAGAAATATTTATCCAAGATACTGGGATATCAACTTTACAGAAGGTAATATATTGCTTTACAATAAGTATATTGTTTCTATCAAAGATTATAATACTAACAAGTTAACGAGGGACTGCTCAACTTGTAATCGTGCGGAAGTTGTTATTAACAATGTTGATACCATCAATAAATCGGAATCCGTGAACGTCTTGGGCGATGGATTGTTTTACGAGATAACATCATTCAATTGCGACAGTCAACCAGATGTAACAGCAAGCAAGAAATGGTTAGAATTGGGGAAAAATGTCGAAAGCTTCAATTTTGGCAGCTTCCCGATTACACCAGAACTCCAAAACTGTGGAAATTATATAAAAATTAAACCATCGACTAATACGACCTTTATTGCACTTTAAGTCCCACATCAGCTGTTGCAGAATGTATATATTACAAAAGTCATATATTCCATAAATGACATGATTATTGAATAAATTATAAATATTTTCTTCACTTTATTATTTTCTGTTATTTTCATGTATGACATATGTCGATGATAATTCAATATAATTAAATTTTCCTTATTCATCAATTATCGATACTTTTTTTTTTAAATACCTCCATTTCTTTACTACAAGTACTAATAATATCTATAAAATTATTTTAATTAATTAATTTTGCTGTCGTAATTTTAAATGATGGCTGCTCGAGCGAGTGGACTATTAGGAGCGCAATCAAATAAATCACAAGCATATGAGTAAAATTTTATATAGATTGCAGCTCTAGTATATCGTTATTATTATTGATGTAAATTATTTTGAAATAAAAATTGAATACTTAGTGTCGAAGTAATAGAGAGTTTTAAATAAAATAACTTAAACATTTACACCATTGGTGATGTGAACGTTCTAATTAACACGGTTCAAAATTTAACACCGTATTGGGTAAATTTCACACCGACTGTTGAAATTTTTTACACTAAATCATTTACACCATACTGCGGACTCAAAATTTATTACAGTTTACAGTCATTGTGACATTTAAATACGCTGTTTTACACCCTTTCTTCTCTAGTATATTATTAAAATTGTTTACCTGTTTATTCTCAAGAGTGATAAAAAACTTTCCATTGAAATAATAAAAAAATTATCATGTTTTATTTATATACTTAATTATCAACGTACACATGTATACTAGAATTCTACCTGAGATTATAGTTATTACTTTTTTTTCAATTGTCGTAAGTTATTTTCGGATTTCCTCTCCGAAAAGAAAAAAAGGCATACGTGTAGCGACTATAAAAATTAAGTTTGATAATGACTAAGACATTAGTTCGTTACGATGGGTTCTAATAGAAATTTCATTACTACGGGTAAGTGAATCTATACTGTAAATAATTTTAAAGTAAAAATGGCCCCCGAGAACTTTACATGGTTGTGTATGGTGAAATAACGGTGAAAATTATCTACCCGTATAATTTTAACTCGGTTTAATCTATTTTTTCAATTTCAATTGGTAGCACGACTTGTAATCTGCGGATAAAATATCCGGTAGACAAAATATCCCCGGACTAAATATTCGAGAGACAAAATATCCTGTCGATAAATCTTATTCAGAAAAATATATTTTAAGTGAAAAAATAATTTATCGTTTTCGATAAACAGATACTATACCATCCCAAGCATATGTGTTGACCTATTTCCAAAATAATACCCACCCAAAATTTTTATACTACACCGAGTCTAAAAATTTTTTGCAGTGAATATTTTTTAATGATATCACTAAATTGTACAGCTTTTAAAAAATTTTTTTTGAGAAATCTATCGTCTATTCTGGCTGTCAGATAACATTTTTAAGTGAACGCTCTCATGAAAAAAAAAATTATTCTCACAATTAAAGCTGGAAAACCCAAGTTTTTTATTGACAATTTATACAGTTTTCAAGATTTTTTTAAATATACTATAATAACAATATTTATAATAAAAATTTTATATTTTTTTACTACGTATGTATTTTTGAGCATTGTGTCTATATAATTTTAAATTGACTTAATTTATGCTTTTTTAAATGTAGCACTACTTGCGTATCTCGCTATTGGAAGTGGAAGAAATGTTGAAACAAAATTTACGTGTGAGTATAATCTTTAAAATAAACTTTTCTTTTTTTTAACAAATAACTGGTATAAAATTTTATAATCAATTAAATATATCAGCTTTAGAATGTCTTTAATTAAAAAGTTTGAAAAAAAAAAAAAAAAAATAAACATTGTCAATTTGTGCGTGTAAATGGAAAAACATGAATTCGTTTTGATTCTTCAGAATAATCATGTCTGATTTTAAATCACAATGATCAAATCAAATTGTTCTTTTCTCTTACCACTGACTATTTATATTTTATAAAACTATAATTGAGTTGAGATAGAAAATTTAATTATTCCAAAATTATTAGATTTGATTCAAATAATTTTGAATTTCCATGAAATGCTGATAGTATAATCTCGATAGGGATTACGAAACTAATTAATATTGATCAGTATTTCATCTTTGCTGGCGTGAATAGTAAAAAATTAAAAACGAAAAACTCATAGTGATTATTTGATGTTTGGTACAGCATTATTTCCTCCTGGAAAGACGTTAGTTTATGACTACTATGGCGATGTCAAGGCAGGGGTGATGATATCAGCAGCATACGCTTCTCAGTATCCAATTAAGGGGAAGTTCTACATCACTACTCACGCCAGTGATCCAAATACTTATATTGTAGCTCTTAAAAATGCTACCACTGGTCGCCACAATGGTAGAGCTGCGCATTTTGAGAAGACTTCATTCTACACGTCCATGCCTGAAGCCGCCGAAATTATTGAACACCCATTTCTCATTTTTCTCAGTGAATCGAGAAAGGTATGGTCTCGAATAACATTCAAATGAATAAACATAAAGATGACTTATTTTCTGGATCTTTAACAGCTTAAAGGAGTCAAAGTTTCCGAGCATGAACCGGCCTGGTCTAAAAACATGAAGTTTGCATGGGCTTCAATGCTTCAATTGAATCTGGAGAATATTTCATTTGAATCGCCCGAAAAAACTCAAAGTTTTATAACTAATGAGGTGAATAATTAAAAATGTGTTCATATATACTTTCCAAATCAAATTTAATACTTATTTTCGTCTACATTTTTAGAGAACAATTCACGGAAATTGTCAGACGACCTATGATATCAATCCTATGTACCCAAATTTTAATAAGACTAAAACTTGGGTTGTTACCAAACTTTCATCACCAATGGAATGCGAAAAATTCAAAATTCATATACACGATTATATTACTACCAATAGGTGTAAATTCCCTGCAGAGGTAAATTAATAAAATCAATTTTTTTTTTCTAATGGTTAAGAGTAAAAAAAAAGGTGGAGATTCACCGCAATGCTTTTTATTATTTTGTCATAGAATATATTGAACACTGTTAGCAGAAATGTCTATGAAATCAAAAAAAGAGATGACAATAATTTAGTGCTATCGAAAATTCTTTGTCATGGAGTAACTAATTATTTCCTATCTTATAATAAAATTAATGCCTTCTATACTTTTACCAAGTATGATGCAGACCAATATTTTGGATATAATATATTACAAAAACTTTAAGACTAATGTAGTTGATTGTGTTTGATTATACAGTTCTACTTTCATTTTGGAAAAAATCGTACCATCAACTGAGTTTCCATGGACTACAGTTAATTTTGATAATGTAGCATTGATTACTGACTGGAGCTACCAAACACCAAAAACTCATTATGCAGAAAACGCAGCTTTTGATTATACTAATGGACGTCACGTTGTCAATCAAACCGCTTTGATAACTAAAATCAAACAACTCTTAAAAGATGCTGCTAATTATCTTGATGAGAGTTCAATTGGAGCCCAAGAATTCAACTGGCAAAGTAGCAAAAGCGTCATTAGTATCCGTGAGCATTTGAGCTACGCCGAAATTTCATCATATGAACAAATCTTCGATGAAATTAAATATGTTACAACTCATTTTGAAAAACTCATCAAGTAGATGAATATCTTGAACATTATCGTTTATGAAAGTCAACCAACTAACCCGATCTATTTTTTTTCCTTTTCAGACGTTTATTTTTGAGTTTAATGCCTCAAGTAGGAACCACCGCAGCAAGTGTCTTTACTTGGAATCTTATAAAGAACAAAAATGTCATTGATGCTGAAGCGATGGAAATGTTGGCAAAACTTCCATTCAATCATAAAGATCCTTCCGAAAAATTACTGAATCTTTTAGAACCCATGATCAAAGAGAGCGAATCTCTTTCTCAACCAGTCCGTAAATCTTGCATTCTTGCTTTCTCCACTTTAGTGTATAGAACATTCAGCAAAGTGTCTGTGAATGAAGACAACGAAACACTCAATAAATATTTGAACTTTTTCTACGATCGTCTTTTAAGTAAATTTACTAGTGATTATTTAAATTTAAATTCATTACACTAATAATTTTTCCAAAATTACAGATGATCCCGAATACGAAATGCAATTTGTCTATATGTCAGCTATTAAGAACGTCCGAGTAGGAAAAATTTATGAGCTTTTGGCACGAATTGTTCGTGGCGAAATTCGACTTCCCCAGTATCCAAATCATATCCGTTTAATGGCCATGTGGGCAATTGCCGAATCTGTTTCAACAAGGTACAATCTTGTTTACGAATTGTACTGGCCTATTATGTCTGATTATAATCTTCCTATGAACCTCCGTATAACGGCTTATGAATATCTCATTAAATTCGCAAAATCGATAACTGATGTGCTCCGTATTCACTGGTTTATGCTTTACGAGAAAAGTGAGCATTTGTACAACTTCCACTTCACAACAATTAATGGCCTTGCAAGTTCATTTGACCCATGTAACTTGAAACTCAAAGAATACGCCACAGAAATATTACGTTACACCGGAGTTCATGAACCAGTGTCCTATGATCTCTCAGCTAACTACTTGATTGAAACAGTAGACGAAAGCGGAGATGGACTCAGAACTAAGGTTTCTATAAGCCGCGATGAACGCAATCGCGGATCTATTGTTATATACATAAAGAACGTAGTTATGGATGGTCGTAAAGAAATCAGCAACTGGGCTGTAAGTTGAATTTTAATTAATGATACACTGTAAAAAATTTTTGGACTCGGTGTAAAAATTTTGGTGTGAAAGTTACGAATTAAAAATTTTGACACCATTAAGCGTGTCAATGTGTAATTCATCATAATTTTGCACTAAGAAATATAATCATAAAAATATTGAAATGTTCAAAATACTGTTTCATTTTTTTTTTCATTCTGGAACTCCGAGTGACGGAGCCTACTCGGATTCAAATAAAATTCGTAATCACTTCAAATTCACTCCCAGTTTTTTACAGTGGAACAATAAGTTTATTTTCAAATAAATATTTATAATTTAGTTTACCAAATTTTTCCAGGCTTACTTACATCTAGGAGGAATGGAAAATCTATTGAATCTATTCAACGGTAATACTTTACAATTTACAGATACTGTTCAACGAAATTCGGTTTTCGATGCTATCAAAAAAGTCGCAATTGCCATATCATCGCTGAAAGATTTCCATATGGATCTGGTAGTGCTTTATAGAGATCAAGCCATATCTTGCAAAAACTACAATTATTTTTCATGGTTCAAATTGGTCAGTGACATGGACCAAATAATGCATGCATATGATACTCCATTGAATAACTCAGTGTCAAATTATGGAAATGAAATTGATTCTTATCATACATTTAATAACATGGTCGAACATCACTTGCCCAATGATTTGGGATTACCGGTTGTTTTTGAAAGCCAATCGTTGGCTGTTTTCGGATTGCAAGCACATAAAAACCAGAGCTTTGAAAGTACCAATGATACTACACCAATAGAATCAATAATCGATCCTAAATTTTGGTTTACCTATGTCGATTCTGTATCTGCTTACAATCCGATAGCTGATGCTTGGCACTCTGTCGAACAGTTATCAGTTTTTAATGCTAACTTTTCCCTTGTCTTGAACCCTAATTTAAATCCTGTTATTGAATTTTTGAAACATGTTTATCTTAGATACTGGGATATGACACTTACCGGAGCTAATATAATGATGTACAATAAGAATATCGTTTCTATCAAAGATTTTAACACTTATATTCCATCGAGAGAACACTCAACTTATAATAATGAAAAAGCTATTACTGAAGAAATTAATGACATCAACAATTCAGCTGAATTTGACATTTCGTACAATGGATTAATGTACCAGATAACGGTTTTTAATTGCGATAGTCAATTTGATATAACAACAACCGAGAAATGGCTAAAAATGAGTGAATTTCTCGAAAACTACGATCTTTCAAAGTTCCCAATGTCACTCTTCATCAAAGATTGTGGTAATGCCATCAAGATTTCACCAATTCTACAATAATCTTCATTGCAATATTACTATTGTATATCTACACTGAAAAAAAAAATAAACTTTTGTAAAAATAATATTTTCTTAAGTGGTAAATAAATAAAAGTCGCTGCACTATCAATTTCACATGTAAGTTAAAAAAAAATTTTCTTGATGGAAGAAAAACGAAATTTATTTACAGCTCAAAAACAAAGAAGATCAACATATTTCGAGCTGAACTCAGATTTCTTCGATTAAGAAAATGATTTTGAAAGAAGTCATTTAATGTTTGCACTTAAAATATATTAGATTAAAAATGTCTAACAGCATAATTTCTTATAAGAAGAAAATACAATATTTCTAAAAGTCATGTTTTCTTTCAATATATGTAGTATGGCTTTGATTATTAAATTAGCATGATTATAAATATTTTATGTTTGATATTAATAAATACATAATTTTTTTTTGTAACTCATACCGAAGAATACGCCGTTACTGGTTAGAGTCATAAAATTTTATATCAAAATACAATCCTCTCTGATTGATCAAACGAGTGATTAAATATATATTAAAACACTCACTTTTATATTAAACTACTGAATTTAAAGTGAAATGGGCGGAATATATCCCTACAGGCGCATTTAATTATTCAGCATACATGCCCATATAACAATCTTGTTCAAGGATTGAGAAGGCCTGGTCTCAAGTTCAATAGACGTTAGTGTCTTTTGTTACTTATATGTCCTGCTGCAGATACTTGTGGCTAGATTTAAATAGCAATTCTAGTGCAAGCATTACACAAGAAATTCGTGCCAGATTATTACTCAATTCTGGAGGAAGACTATAGTTGGAAAATAGTTGCGCATGACTTGCTCAAGATCTACTCAAATCTCAAAATTGACCTTGAGTCTTGAGCAAGCCATACGTAAATACCTGTCGTGAGTTACTGGTGCAAGAAATGCACAACAAACTTTTCAACTGCACCGTATTTAAGATTTTTTTCAATATTCTTGTGTGTAATACCTTGAGCAAGCCATGTACAAGTCTTGATGACGATTTCTTGCAACATGATTTTACGCAAGACCCATACATAGAAAAAGACACTAGTGACTAGGGGTTTTAATCAAGGTACTGGCACCAGAATCTTGCTCAAATATGTGTTACTTGGGACGTGTAGATCAAAACAACGTCAGTTGAACTTTATGACCTTATATATTTATTAATTGATACGAAATAACACCAAAGATAACTTTTTTTCGTTCAGTTAAAATTTTTCAAGTGAATAGTTGTCAACAAAGTACCCAATTTTGTAAAGTATGAATCTATTTTAATAAGGATAAAGTTAATTATTTTTATAACTCTGACAGCATGGCGTTGGCTTTAGACATTTACCGGCGTTTTTCTTCATGCATTCATACATCAACTATTGTATACATTTAGTGACATCGAGTACAATACCGATTTTACATGATGTATAAGATACTATTTTAGTATTAGCAATATTTTTCTCATTAGAATCTTTATTCTAATAATATAAAGGATTAATTGATAATTGGTAATAACTGTAGAATTTTTTCGATTCAACAATGAAATGTAATTGAATTTCAAATTGAAATTGATAAAATTAATTGGCCTTTCAATAAATTAATGGTTTGATAATTCTATAATTTCTTCATTTATAACTATGACTTTAAAATTTTGCTTTAATTATTTACAAAAATATGATACTTAATAATATGAATAAATATATATATATATATAAAAATGTACATATATGGGTGGTATTTTTTTCCAATAAAAAAGTTTACTTTATGAAAAAAATATTCCATCCAATAATCTTATAAAACGAAGTTGTATGAGTTCATTCATTTTATGATTATTAAAAGTTTTATGAAACCTACTTTTGTGTAATAGATAATTACAGCAGTATGTCATAAAAAACGCACATTAATAGATAAAATCATATTTGGCGGTGAGATCATCATTTGATCGAAAAATACAATAATAACTTTTTCAATTACACTTTACGATTGCTTTTTTTACGATAATAAACCACTTAAAAAATTAACTCGATAGAAAATCAAAAAAAATTTCATCTAATGAAATATCGGTTCTAAATTGATTATTTTTAATTTTTAGTATATAGTCAAGCCATCGAAAACAATTTTTTTTTTTTAATTGCATAAAATAATTAAAAATGAAAGCATTTAACAGCATTGAATTTAGCAAATAAATATAAAATTGTTTTTAAACTAGAAGCTAATTTCAAAGTTCTGTAATTAACAATATATCGAAAAAACAAGTACAATTCCGGTGTAATGTAATTAGTGGTAATTAATGAAGACCTATAATTATATACCTCTACATTATTTTATTATTTTCAAAGATTATTATATTTCAATGTCATATACTAAAATTCTTTTATATAATGTCTTATATTAATTCGTTTAATCTGTCGCAATTACAAAAAATTTTATTAACATTGTAAATCATTTTTCGCCTATTTTTAGGTGGCAATTTTTTTCGTTTAATCAATTTTCATAACTTAAAA
The DNA here is from genome assembly GCF_026212275.2 of Microplitis demolitor. Taxonomy (NCBI): domain Eukaryota; kingdom Metazoa; phylum Arthropoda; class Insecta; order Hymenoptera; family Braconidae; genus Microplitis; species Microplitis demolitor. Next base: position 19,291,964 of record NC_068548.1, read on the forward strand.
ATCAGGTTCACAATAAATTTGATAAAAACAAGGGATCTTCTTATAATCATAATGGTATTTTCATTATATTATCTTTTGAAAAACTAAATCAATGAAAAAAATCGGGAAAACGGTTGACTCTGTGAGCCAGTCCCAAAACTTCCCTCTTTTTTCAAACTCCGCGGTTTTCAAACACTGAACCGAAACTAATAACTCCGAAAAAGTTGTACCATCAACTGAGTTTTCATGGACCGCAGCCAATTTTGGCAATGCAGAATTAACTACTGACTGGAGCTACCAAACACCGAAAACCCATTACGCAGAAAATGCAGCTTTTGATGATACTAATGGCCGTCACGTTGTCAATTAACCGGCTTTGATAACTGAAGTCAAACAACTATTGAACGATGCCATTAATTATCTGGAAGAGAATCCGATTGAAGCCAAAGAACCCAACTGGCATCTAAGCAAAGTCGTCATTAGAATCCTCGAGCATTTAAGCTACGCCGAAATTTCATCATACGAAACAATCCAGAATGCTGCGACTCATCATGAAAAAGTTATAAAGTAAATAAATATCTCACACACGGATTATTTTTTTTAAAAGTCAATTAACTGATACATTTTATATTTTGTTTCTTTTCCACTTTTTAGAAGTTTGTTCGTGGGTATCGTATCTCAAGTAGGAACCATCGCAGCGACTCTCTTTTCTTGGGATCTTATAAAGAATAAAAAAGTCAGTGATAGTAATGCAACAGAAATGTTGGCAAAACTTCCATTCAACATTAGAGATCCATCTGAAAAATTTTTGAAAGAATTACACTCCTAGATTGAAGAAAGTGAAATTCTCTCTCCACAAGTCCGTAAATCCTGTATCATTTCTATTTCTACCTTAGTGCATAGAACATTCAACAATGGGCTACCGAATAAAGACAATGAAACACTCAACAATTATTTAAATTTCTTCTATAATCGTAGTATTTAGTCAGTGATTTGGGATTCCCGATTGTATTGAGAGATGTATCTCCTACTGTTTACTACTTCGAGGTGAAAAATAATTTACAGACAGATAATACAACAATAGAAATACAAGTTGATGCTAAACTTTCATCGACTCGCGTGTACACTGCGTCTATTTAGAATCCAATTCTTGATACTTGGCACTCTGTTGACCAGTCATCAATTGCCAATGCTAACATTTCTTTCCAATTCGACGAAACTTTGAAACCTACGATTAAATTCATGAGATTAATTTACCCAAGATACTGGATTCTAAAAATTACTGAAGCTAATCTGCTGTATTATAGTAAGAATATTGTTTCTATTGAAGATTATCATACTGATACTTTAAAATAAGCATGTTCGACTTGTAATGATGAAGAAATTGTGATTGGGAAAAATGCGCATCACAATTATTCGTACAAATTCATAAAGAAAGACAGACAATATGAGGTAACATCATTCAATTGTAAGGATGCATCATACGAGATTCCAGACCATGACTCGATTTGGACATGGACTGAAAACTACGATAAAATGGCCGTAATTTCAGCACCAATCAAAGATTGTGGTAAACTCATTGTGGTTAAACCTGCGATTGACATCAATACTGCAGTATGATTGATTAATCATTCGTATTATATATGTCATTTTTTTATATGTTACAATAGTATCGATGTATTTGGCTAATGACTTGTATAATGTTAATTTTTTTATAATTTTTATGCAAAAATATATCTATGACATTTACTTATATTATTTCAATAAAATTTTTATTCAAAAGTATATAAAATAGCTTAGCAGTGGAAATTATTGAACAATTAAAGGTCTACATAGGGGGGGGGGGGGCAAAACGAGGTATCACCAAAATTTTATATTTTAAATGGTGTTTAAACATTCCAAAATCACTTTTGTAAATATAATTAAGTGTTATTTAGAATTTTTTTTTTTTAATTTTTTCACAAATCACCTGTCAGTTGAAAAATATTAATGACTTTTGTTATATGATAAAAAATATTAAAAATATTTTTTTCTTTTTTTGTATCCAATAATCATGCAAAATATAATTTTTCTTCATATAAATTACTTGCAAAAATTTAGTGTATTTTAGTCCTCGAAAACTTGATATTTTCTTAAGTACCCCGTTTTGCCCTTCCCTCCCCTATATTTGGAGTTACATTTTTCTTTAATTAATTAAAGTTAATAGATATGGCATTGAAGGTTTTTTTAAAATTTTTTTTCTTGAAAACAATTTAATTGTATTGTTGTTCAAGTAACATCTACGAGCTAATTGACAATGTATTTTTAAATTATCTAAGAAACTTATTTGTAGATTGCGCAAATAACACATGATTATCAGACGCAAAAAAAAAATAATAAATAAATAAAAAAATATTTGTTGAAGTAATTTTTATTTTTAGACTAATTACTTGTTTAAAAAACTTATGATGAACATTTGAAAAAATATTATCTCATAGTGCGTGACGTCAATTGCAATAATTTTTTTGATTAAACAAAAATACATAAATAATTTTCTTTATTTTCGAGAAAAGTCATGTTGAATTTTTCAGAAAAATGAGTTAAATAATTGGCTTTTTAATTTAAATTCAAGCTTTGAATATTCGAGCCAATTGAGAGTCTGATCATGTAAATATTTACCAGCTTTCTTCTGCGAATTTGAAAAAAAAAAAATAGAAGCTGATATTATGGGAATGAAAAAATTGAAAAATAAATTTTATATTTTTACGACTTATGGCAAAAATTACATTGTCGCTTAACAAAGCCGTCAACGATATTGCTTGCCCTATAAACAAAGTCAAAAATTACAAAACTATGATTCTTTAAAGACTGACTGAATTGACAGTTAAAAAATATAGAGAAATTACATCATAAGATACTTTAAAATACATATATTAAAATTTTCACATACGCGTAGTTTGAACTTGTTATATTAAAATATACCTTTAAAATTTTTTAAAAGTTTACACGTCATCAATGCAATTAAAACAACAACATTCAGTAAATCTACATCGAATAAATTTTAAATTTGAATTGTTTATCATTACATATTTATTTATTCATGTCTGAAATATACTTTCATAATTTGAAAAAATTAAAAGATTACGCTTACACTGTAAAAAGAGTGGTGTTAAAAATGGAGTCATTTTAACTTTCCCGGTGTTAAAACAAAATTACGACGGTGTAGGAGGCGGGTGGTGTTAAAATACCGGTGTTAAACCGGTGTAAAAGCGAAGGAATATCGGTGTATAAGCAAGGTAACCGATGTAAAAGCGGTGTAATGTGCGTCCGCTTGGAGTAATAACTTTAAAGATTACAAAACACAAAAAATGTCAGTTCTTTATGAAAATTAATAAAAAATATCATTCATTACAAGTATAGTGATCGAGTAAGCAAAAATATATATATAGTTAAATATTTTAACACCGGTCTAGAATATCTACACCAGCGGCGGCTTTATTTTAACACCAGGTAATATTTTTGAACACCGGTACAGAATATTTATACCGGCGGTGACGTTTTTTTTCACATCGCTTTTGGTGTTGAAATTTAACACCGTCAATCTTAACACCTACACCGCTTGGACTTACCCCGGTGATTTTGTACAGTGTATAAAGGATAATTGCAATATTTCAAATTAATCTTATTGGTCGATGAAAATATATTTTTTTTAACGCCTTGTCAAATAATTGGATAGCTAAAAAAAAATCTGAACAATTAGGTAATCGATCACCCAGACACATATCTAATAAATGCCATTTTGGTAGATATTACATATATTTCGTTTGACATCAATACTTTTTGGTTTTCCCAGTCTAAAATTAAATTATGAAACTGCGCTTGTGGAAGAGTATAAAAATCGAACCTAATTTTGACTGAAGCATCAATTTCTCACGATGGCTCATCGAATACCCTTCTTAACTGGTAAGTTGAATTATATTTTTTTACTTATATTGCTTTTTTAACATATTTTGGGATTCAATTTTTTGATAATCATAAAAATATATGAAATTTATATGCCCGAAAAATATCGACAGTATACATCTCATATAGCGGGTAAAATCTATAATTTTGGACAGGATACCACCTGTGAAAAAATGGATTAGATTCACGTAAACATGTTTTTTATGCATCATAAGATCTATGCAGATCTATATAGACATCCTACACCCACATAAAGTTACGTAAATCTATAGATTTACACATCCCTACCTATATCAGCTACTTTATATATATATATATATATATATATATATATATATATATATATATATATATATATATTTCATTTTGTTATAAAGCATACAAAAAATAGTATAATTGAATAATATGCAATTAAAATATCTTCAAATATAGTAAAAGCATTTGTTCCGTGTTATTTACGTACTCTATTAGTCTATAAAATAAGAAATGTCAAAAACAAGTACTTATAGAGTCTAAAACCAGTGGTTCTTACCACTTTGGATTTTCAACTGATTCTATATAGTATATAATGACATGCAATATTAGAAAAATATTTGAAATATTATTTTCATCTGATATACCTACAATTTAACACTAACATGTACTTAAAAAAATATATTACGTTTTTCATGATCATATATATACGCATAATAAATGTAGAAAATATTTATTTATCTTTTCAACTTCTTATCTGTATTATTTTTGTTAATTCAGTTTGGCTAGTGTATCTCGCTTTTGCGAATGGGAGAACTGTTGAAAACAATCGTCCAAGTGAGTATTAAAATTTTATTAAAAATTAATAAATATTTAAATAACGTCGAAAAAAAAAGTTATGATAATGTCTAGAGCGAATTTGGTCTAACTTCTAAATCTGGGCAGATCTGCATTCTGTCTAAATCTATATATCCAAATTATAATGAATCTAGTCAGATCTAAACAGATCCGGAAAAATATACCGGAAAAATCAATTAAGCAAAAAAAAAAAATTTGTTATCATTATTGATCATTTTTGACTATAATTTATCCGCTAAATCAATAAATTTAGTGCACAGATTGTAACAAAAACGACGATTAAAAAAATCTATTACACAAACATTTGATAAATTTATAGAGCTTCATTTTTATATGGTCAATATTTGTTGTTTTTTAGATAGAATCTACTCCAAATTTTTTTTAAAGTCTCTATTAATAGTTTAATTGTGCTATTAACCCCTTAAATGTTGGCTCGCAGATTTTATGATCTTTAACTATTTTTTATGGTCATGATTGTTGCATAACGAATTCTATTAAAAAAAAAACAATTTAGATGATAAAGAGCAATTATAGTAGTTATTTCTCAAAAAGATTATGTACTATTATGACACTCGTAATAATAAAAATTGTCGATAAGTTGATATATTTTTAATAGACTAACAATGAAAAAAAAATTATATTTAAAAATGAAATTGCCAAATATATAATATGAAAAAAAATTTTTTTTTTTTTTTTACTGAACTTGTATTTAAATAAGAAAAATGAATTAGAGGTATTTTTTACAATATTTACACCAAGTATGCCACTAATTATTTCACAAAAGTTAGAAATCAGATATCGAAATTTTTTTTCTGTAAATCTACAAAATAAGTCTCAATCAAATAAAATCTACTAAATTTTTCCAGAAAAACTTATGCTAGACATTTTTTTGTAAGCTAAAAAATGAGTTCTCTTGTTTGGTTTAATTTCACAAATTTTCATTAAAATTTTTCAAGACATCGAATAGTTTTCACTATACAGAAGAAAAAATATTTCTTAGCACAAGAAAAATTTTTTATTATGAAATGAAAACAAAAATTTTCTTAGGATCAGAGAAAATTTTTTTCACTCCAAGAAAATTTTCGTTTTCAATTCATAATGAATAAAATTTTTTAGGGCAAGTGAAAATTTTTTGCGCTAAGAAATCCTTTTTTTCTGTGTAATCGTATTAGATTAGATTGGATTTAAAAATATAAACATCACTTGGTACATTGTTTAGCATTATTTCCTTATGGAAAGACGTTGGTCTATGATTACCATGGAAGTGTGAAAGCTGGATCAACGGAAGGGCCATTTAACTCTCAATACATACTTCATGGAAAATTCTACATCACTCATTATACCAGTGATACAAGTGTTAAAAATGCTTTCATCGCAACTTTCAAACATTTAACTACTGATCTTCACAATGGAAAATCTTCTGAGCAAACTCCGTCTTTCACTTCTATTCCTCAAGTTGCCAAAGTAATTGAAGAGCCATTTCTCATGATTTTCAATAAATGGAATCAAGTAAGACTTCCTCTATTTCATTCAAATTTTTCCATTATTTTTCCATCGTTTTTGTGGTATCATTTTATGAATTTTTTGTTTAATTTTCACAGCTTGAAAGTATAAAGATGTCTGAATATGAACCTGTTTGGTCAAAGAACATGAAGTTTGCATGGGCTTCGATGCTTCAACTGAATTTTGAAAAAATGTCGTTTGAATTACCAGCAAAAATTCAAAGTTTCGTTATCCCAGAGGTAGGAAACGAAAATAATAATATTTAGTTCCCAATTTAAAAGATTTTATGTTTGGTTCATTAGAAAACAATTCATGGTCAATGTAAAACCACGTATGACATTCACGTCAAGTACCCGGCTCCCAATGATACCCCTACTTTTGTAGTTACTAAATTTTCGTCACCGACTGAATGCAGCAACTTTGCACGTTCTACTTTCGATTATGTTGATGTTATAGCTTGTGCACAGCCTGCAGAGGTAAAAAAGAAATACGTCGCATTTAAAAAATTTCTTTTTTCTAATAGAACAGTTTAAGATATTAATAAGGCTTCTTTTATTTTTAAGGAAAAACTGAACACGGCTAGTACGAAAGTTTATGAAATTGAAAAAAAAGATGATAATACCCTTTTACTTCGGAAGCTTATTGCTCATGGCGAAATTAATAACTTCCCATTCTATCACAAACATATAGCTCATTACGTTTCGTATAAGTAAGTAGTCGTAACAATTTATCTGAGATACATAAGAATAAAATAGAGATTATTAACTTTGTATATTATTAGCGCTGAATTCATTTTTGCGAAAATTGAACCGTCAACTGAGTACACATCAAACGCAGCTAATTTCAGCAAATTACCGTTAATTACTGACTGGGCTTACGAATCCCCAAAAACTTATCATGCAGGAAATGCAACTTTGGATATTACTAATGGCCGCCATTCTGTCGAACAAGAAGTGTTAAAAAGCAAAGTACAAAATCTGTTGAAAGAAGCCGCGAATTATCTCAAAGAAAATCATATTAAAGCTGATGAACCGAACTGGCAACATAGCAACGCTATCAACAATATCCTCGAAACTATGAAGTACTTCGAAATTTCGTCTTTCGTACAAATCTTTGCAGAAATTCGAAATACTACGACTGGTCAAGACAAAAATATAGAGTAAATATTTAATACAATTACTCTAGTCAGCGATAGTCGGAGTACTAAAACATTTATTACTTTTTTTTTAATTTTAAGGAATTTGTATCTCGGTGTGGTATCTCAAGTGGGAACTACTGCAGCAAATATCTTTGTATTTGATATTATACAACGTGGAGAAGTCACTGATTTCGTAGCAATAGAAATGTTGACAAAGCTTCCTTTCAATATTCGTAACCCCACTAAAACTCTTTTATATAAGTGGAAGCATTTCATGAATTTTAGTAAAACTCTGGCTCCACGAGTTTATAAAGCATACATTCTCGCCTTCGGTACTATGGTGTACAGAACATTCCAATATACAACTGAAGACATTGAAGAGCTTGAAAGATATTTGAATTTCTTCTATGATCGCGTTATTAGTATGCTAACTATTTATTTAAATCATTTCATCCAATGAACGATTATCGATCATATTTAATACTTCTTTTCTCCTATATATTAACAGATGAACCAACTTACGAGATGAAGGTTGTTTGGCTCGGAGTTATCCACAATGTTCAAGTTGGAAATATTTATAAACTCCTATCACCAATTGTTCGCGGCGAAATTAGCGTATCTGAACATCCAGATTACATCCGTTTGCTATCAATAGGAGCAATGTTAAGATCTCTTTATTCAAATTACGATCACGCTATTGATCTTCTCTGGCCTATAATGACTGACCGCACTCTTCCTCTGAAACTACGTCTTGGAGCATACAATATTCTTCTTCAACAATCACGTACAATGACTGATTTCCTGCGAATCCACTGGTTCATGATCACCGAAACTAATCAACATCTTTACAATTTCCATTTAACGACCATCAGAAGTTTTGCAAATTCAAAATGTCCATGTCTAGCAAAAATGCGAGAATTTTCAACTAAAATTTTGCTATTTACTCACGTTCCCGCTACAGTTTCTCACGATTTGTCGACTCTGTACGTTATTGACTCAATGAATTCCGAAAGCGATGGCTTACTGGTCAAAATTACCGTAGTTCATGATGAATTCACAGAAGTACCCAAAATTATTTACATACAGCAATTTATCATGCAAGATCATAAAATCACCAGCAACTGGGCTGTAAGTTAAATTACTAGTTTTCTAGATTTACAAAAAAGCTGACTACTAAAGCATATCTTAGTGTAACAATATTTTTTTTCTAGCTTTACTTACAACTTGAAGGCATGAATAATATGTTGATGCTGTTCAAAAATGACTTTTTGAAATTCATCAATGGCCCAATTTCCGAAACCTTCATTTTTGATTTCATTAAAAAATTTGCAGTTTCTGTGACCTTGTCATCACATTCCTTCATAGACTTACTGTTGTTTTACAGAGATCAGGCAGTTATGGTCGAATACTACGACAATGAAAGTTTCTTGGGTTTTAATAAGGACATTGAAGAAGTTATTAACAGCTATCTAACTCCAGTGGCGAATACTCAAACTGCCAAACATCATAATGATTTTGTTTCCCATCACGTATTCTACCAAAACATGGATGAGCAGTATTTAGTCAGTGACATGGGATTACCCGTTGTTATAAAATCCTATTCGCCGGTTGTTTTCTCTTTCCCAATGAGTATCAATAACCAAACGATGGATAATTCTGCGATAAGTACAAACGTTGGTGCAAAAGTTTGGTTGTTCCATGATTATTCCATATCAGTTTATCATCCAGTAGTTGATTCCTGGCACTCTTTTAAGCAGTCATCTGTTGTCAATGCCGATCTTTCTTACCACGCTGATGTTAATTACAATCCTGCTATAAAGTTTTTGAAATACTTCAATCCAAGATTCTGGGAAATTAAATTTACAGAAGCAAATGTGATGATCTACAACAAAAATACCGTAACTGTCCAAGAAAACGATGAAAATTTGACGATACTGTGTCCGACTTGTAATGTTGAAAAAATTAACACTCCAGAAATGAGTAACATCACGAATTCTACTCAAGTCGTATTTACTGACAATGAAAAACAATACGAAATAACATCATTCAATTGTGAAAGTCAATCGAACGCAATCACAAACGAACAATACATGGAAATTTTACCACGTTTGGAAAAATATGACATTATATTATTCCCAATCAAATTTCATATTAAAAATTGTGGTAACATCATAAAAATTAAACCAATTGCAAATAGAACCTTTTATACAATGTAATCATATAAATAGCAGCTATTTTTATAATTTACAGTTTTACTTTGTCACATGTATGAATTATATGTTTATATATTGAAATGATATAAATAAAATTATTTACTGAAAATTGTTTTTTTTTTGAAATTATTTAAAAACTGAACCGTAAATCGAAATATGTTTATGGTGTAATTTGTTCCGAGATACTTTTCATCACATTATTGCAATACAAGTTTTGTTTTAGTAACGTAGTGTTAAGTCCGAAAATGGAGCAGTAGCCACAAATGGTACTTTTACCCTATACAGAGTAATCTGGAAATATTCAAAATACCAAACTTTTATTACTTTTTTGATAACCGAAATTTCAAACTACAGCTATATATTTATTTCTGTAATATTGTTTTCTTTGATAGAAGGCGTCAAAATAAATAAAAAGATTTAAAAAAAAAAAAAAATATATAAATCTATCCTAAAAAATCGAAGTTATTCGAATCGATTATTAACTTATGGTGTGAAAAATTTTATTTTTTCAAATTTTAAAATAATACAAATTAATAGCTAAAAAAAAATCGAGGTCAGATTTTTTTTTCTTTACACTAAATTTTAAGACAAAAACATGATTACAATATCGATGTCATTATCTTTATAGTCCACTTAATGTGATGACTTATAAATTTATCGAACCTACAATTTTTAGATGTTTTCAAAATCATAAAAACCTTCACAGATTAGGCCTGAAAATTAGTACTCAAGCTTTTTTTAATATACGAATGAAGTTTTTTAATTTCGAAATAAAAATTAAAGAAATTTCGCGATTTCATAAATTTTTATCAATAAATGAATCAATTTATTTTATAAAAAAATTTTTAATAAAACTGCTACACATTTCAAAAAGATCGTGAACTCAACAGGTATAAATTTATGATATTAGATAATTTCTTATCTAATTTAATGTTAATGACTTTTTGTTCTTTTAATTAGAACAATTAAAAAAAATGTTTTTTCTTAAATGATTTAAAATATTAAATCATCTATATTTTATAATTTATAATCATTTAACATTGGGAGATTGAGGCACGACATGTTTGAACACCGGGTACAAGTGGTTTTGATTTATCTCGAACGAAATCTATCATAATTTTTTCTTCGAGACACAACGGACCCCCTCCAAAAAATGATAAAAAATAAATCCGGGAAATTTTTTTTACTTTTAAATAACTTTCCATATTCTAATCTTACTTATATTGAATAAATCAATGATTATCTTTCGATATGTATGACAAAAAAATTATATTCCAGGACAATCTGTCCCGAAAATATTATTTTAAACAAATTTTTTTTGTTCAAAGAAAACGTTGAACCCGTTAATTCAATGCATATATTAAACAAACCTCTAATGATGTATCGATATTGAACCCCTATCTTTACAGCCAAAATAATAAATTTGAGAAGAAAGAACTTTTATTTCATTTTACCCAAAATACTCTATTATGTTTATAAATTGCTTAGAAACTCTATATTAAAAAAATATTTTTTTTTTGAGTTAAAAATCATTTTAATGTAGAGGAAAGTTGTAAATTACATCAAATTCATCAATGTAGACTATGGAAATTTTTTTTTTTTTTTGTTTTTTCAAAATTTTTTTAAAAGTCCGTCGTGCTCCAGTTAGACTGCCCTGCCCTGGTTTCCTATACAATTTAGAAATATTTAATTTTTATTTGTTACACGCAACCTTCAGTTCTCCTTCCTAGTAATTAGAAGTAAAATATGTGTCTGATATAAATTGTACTTGCTGAAACCTAGATGTTAGTTCTTTACGATGACTCGAGGCGAAGTTTTAATTGCCAGTAAGTTAGATTTTTTTAATTTGATCATTAATTACACTGATACGTTATTACGCTTTAAAATATTAGTGATTTAAATATTACAAATATATCTATTATTTTTTATAATTCACGTTAATAATTTATTTGATTTTCTTCAATTAATTAAATATTTACAATACACGGGAAAAAATGATTTGAATCTACGAAGACACTATTTGTTCCATTTTTTGAATCAACATATATCTGAGAAGATCTTATCATAGTTCAAATGAGTTAATAAACGTAGATCGCGAAAATAAAACGAATTCCTATACGTTGATCTCAATAGGGGAGGGTGGGGCAAAGTGAGCACCCTGAAATTTTTTATGAACAAGGCTCATAAAAATACTCTATTTGTTATTTCACTAAATCTAAAACTAATTTAATTATTTTTTGAATAAGTCTTAGTAGCATTTGCTGCGTTTGTAAGAGGACAAAATAGCAACAACTATTTTTCAAGTAAGTAAATAAAAAATTTAAACTTTTAATTTTTAATAACTGTTCATAATTGCCTGGATATCCGCTATTTTTAAAATTATCTAATCCACCGACTGTTGAAACAAAAGTAAAACTTCTGAAGTCATCATAAAGTTTATTACAAAATAAAAAGGATGCTTTACTTGGGCGACATTACAAAAAAAATCTGGAAAACGGTTGATCCTGCGGGCCAGCGTCAAAACTTCCCGATTTTTTCGAGCTCTTGAGCTTTTACTAAGGGTTTAAAAAGAGATTTAAAAACGAGATCAATTATGTTCTTAAGACGCGTTTTCATTTGTTTCTCTATTCGCACTAAACTGGATAAACGGTACTATCTCTGTTGCACTTGTACATTAAATAGGAACTTTGTCCAAGCTTTTCTCGTAAACAAATGGAAGTTATCAAAAAATTCAAGTGCACTTCGCTAGTTCATAGAGTAAAGCATCGGGTCTATATTTTTATTTTGCGTTTAGAGCTTTTATTTCAGAGAAAAGCTGGGACAAAATTATCTGAAAACCGTTCTTAACACCCCCTTTGATAAATGTGAGAATATATTTTTGCATAATTTTTGATAATTATTATTGCTAATATCGAAACTATAAATTCGAAATAACAAATTAATAATAATTCATTGATGTGTGATATAGCATTGTTTCCTGATGGAAAGACGTTGGTTTATAATTACAATGGTGATTTGAAAACTGGATTAGATAAACCTGCAACATTTGTACCACACTACTCAATAATAGGAAAATTTCACATCACAAGTTACATCGGTGACCCAAATCTTAAAAATGCTTTCATTCTAACTCTTAAAAATGCTAAGATTGGTTTTCAAAATAGAGAAGTTACACATTTTGATCAGAACAAGTCCCATAAACCCGTTCCTGAAGCTGCTAAAGTAATTGAAGAACCATTTCTTGTTGATTTCAGTGAAACAGGCGAGGTATATATACATTTTTATAATATATTTAAATGAGTAAATAAGCTAAAATAAATATGACTTAATACCTGTTTGATTTTTATCAGCTTGAAGGTATCAAGTTTTCTGAACATGAACCAGTTTGGTCTAAAAACATGAAAACTGCATGGGCTTTAATGTTTCAACTAAACATTGAAAAGATAACTTTTAAATTACCGGCAACAAGTCAAAGCTTCGTTACTAAAGAGGTAAGTAGCGAATATTAAAAGTTTGTAGTTAGAAGTAACAGTTTAAAATTATATTTCTGTTTATTTCATAAGAAAATGATTAATGGTGAATGCAAAACTACTTACGACATTAATACCGAGTATCCTGATTTAAATGAAACCCTTACCTGGATTGTTACTAAATTTACATCTCCGACAGAATGTATCAACTACAAGCCCTATGTGTTAAATCATGTTGACATAAGGATTTGTGCAGTACCAGAAGAAGTATAAAACGAAAATAATATTTAACAGAATTTTCAGAAATAAAAATACTGCATTAATATTTTAGGAAATGGTAAACGCGGCCAGTAAAAAAGTTTATGAAATTCAACAAGAGAAAAATAAAAATTTAGTACTTCGAAAACTCAGTGCTTATGGAGAAGTTAATTTCTATCCTTTCTATAACAGATCAAATGCTTATAATATTTGGGACAAGTAAGTTATTACACTTAAAAAATTTTGGAGTGAATTCGGAATGATTATGGACTTAATTTAAATCCGCATTCACTCCAATTCGGACTTTTAATATTGAAATAAACTCCCCTTCGGCGAGAGTTTTACTCTGAGAGGATCGAATAAACAGTCATCCGCTCCGCATACACTCCGAATTTAATCCGAGTTCACTCCACAATTTTTTTTATAGTGTATGTACATTGGAAGACATAGCATTATAAAATAATTTTCTAATCATTATGTAGAGCGACTTTTATTTTGGAAAATGTCATATCGTCAGAATTTACGTGGCCAGAGTTTGATTTCACCAATGTATCGCTGATAACTGACTTTTGGCTATTGCCAAAAACATATCAGACAGAAAATACAGTTTTCGATGTTACTAATGGGCGCCGCGTTGTCGATCAGAAGGCTTTGATGACAGAAGTACAAAAATTATTGAACGACGCTGCAAATTATCTCCAAGAAAATCATATTGAAGCTGAAAATACCAACTGGCAACATAGTAATATTATCAAGAACATTTTCGAAGCTATGAAATACTTCAAAGTTTCATCTTTTCAACTAGTCTTCTCTGAAATAAAGAATACAACAACTAGTCATAAAACCATTGTCAGGTAAATATTTTCCTTTGTGATAGTCTAATTACCGATAATACGTTTTTTATTCATTTATTCATTGTTTTCTTTTGTTTCCAATTTTAAGGAGCCTGTTTTTAGGTATTTTACCTCAACTAGGAACTACGGCAGCAAATATCTTTCTAGTTAACACGATAGCAAAGAGAAAAGTAACTGATTTCGAGGCGATAGAAATATTCGCAAAGCTCCCTTTTAACGTACGAACGCCAACCGAAAATCGTTTGTCTAAGTGGCAGCGTTTCATCATTTTCACTAAAGCTTTGTCTCCACAAGTTCATAAAGCAAGCATTCTCGCCTTCGGTACTATGGTGTACAGAACATTCCAATATACAACTGAAGACATTGAAGAGCTTGAAAGATATTTGAATTTCTTCTATGATCGCGTTATTAGTATGCTAACTATTTATTTAAATCATTTCATCCAATGAATGATTATCGATCATATTTAATACTTCTTTTCTCCTATATATTAACAGATGAACCAACTTACGAGATGAAGGTTGTTTGGCTCGGAGTTATCCACAATGTTCAAGTGGGAAATATTTATAAACTCCTATCACCAATTATTCGCGGCGAAATTAGCGTATCTGAACGTCCAGATTACATCCGTTTGCTATCAATAGGAGCAATGTTAAGATCTCTTTATTCAAATTACGATCACACTATTGATCTTCTCTGGCCTATAATGACTGACCGCACTCTTCCTCTGAAACTACGTCTTGGAGCATACAATATTCTTCTTCAACAATCACGTACAATGACTGATTTCCTGCGAATCCACTGGTTCATGATCACCGAAACTAATCAACATCTTTACAATTTCCATCTAACGACCATTAGGGGTTTTGCAAATTCTGCCGGTCCTTGTAGCTCTAAAATGCGAGAATTTGCAAGGAAAATTTTATTTTTAACACCTGTTCAACCAGCTGTTCCTCAATCTCTTTCAGCTTTGTACGAAGTTGATACGATAAATTATGATGGCAATGGCTTGCAATTGAAAATTACTGTAGTCAATAATGAATTGACTGGTTTGCCTGAAATAATTTACTTGCAACAATTTGATCTGGAAGGTTTTAAAGTCACAAATTATTGGGCTGTGAGTTAACATTTTTTAATTATTAATAATCCGCTAATAATCTAATAATATTTTTAAAATTTATTCCTAGCTTTACTTACAATTTGAAGGCATTACCAATACTTTGATGTCGAAAAACGACTTTCAGAAACTCATCGCCGGACCTACTACTGAGACATTTATTTTCGATTTCATAAAAGAATTCGTAACTTTCACATCATTGACTGAACAATTCTTTTTAGACTTTCTATTGTTTTACAGAGATCAAATAATTATGGTTGAGAATTACAACTCACAATCTTTCAATAATATATATCAAGATTTTATGAAAGTAGTGAGAGCCTACATAACACCAACCAATAATCAACCTCTTAATCTCAACAATAACTTTGATTCGTACCATGTTTATTACCAAAAGGTTTTTGAACAGCATTTAATCAGTGACATGGGAATGCCTATTGTTCTGAAAGCTCAATCTCCGACTGTTTACTCTCAACAAATAAAAAATAATAACAGTATAAATGGAAACACAACAAACAGCCTAGTCATTGACACAAAAGCTTGGTTATTTGAAGAATATTCTGCATCAGTTTACAATCCAATAATTGATTCTTGGTATTCTGTCAAAGAATCATCAATTATTAAGGCTAATATTTCTTTACAAGTTAATTCCTATTCCTATTGTACACTTGAATTTATGAGATATACGTTCCCAAGATTTTGGAATGTACAAATGACAAAAAATAAATCGATTGTCTACAATAAGAGTTGTATCTTACACAAAGAAAAATATTAATATTTTACAAGAAGTATATATATATATCTTTAGCTTGTAACAATAAAAAAATTTTTTTCAACGACGTTAAAATGTAATTTAATTCATCATCTTACTGCGAAATCACACCATAACTATTAATGATTTTCACATGCTCTCAAAATAATGCCATGCCATGGTGACGCTGGCATACAACCTCTGGATCTGCGCAATGGCGATCCTATTAAAAAAATCTATATGAGAATTCAGCCTAGATTTCTATATTGATTCCCACATGGGGTTTTCGGATGGATTGCCATATAGTTTCCTATAGAAATATTAATCTATTCTTTTATTCATATGGGGGAAACCGGGTATGGTTGTCACACCGATCATTTATAACAATCAGTTCATCGATCAGTGACCAAGAATCGCGAAGGCATCACCTCTCTTTTAACGCCGATTCTTCGACGCCGATCAAAGTTCGTATTTCATGCGATTTGTCTGTTGTGACCGCGGTGACAACCAACCCGTAAGATAACCATACCCGGTATCCCCTACGCGTATTAATAGACAAAAACATAAAAATCCAGATACCCCGGATTCTATAGAAATCCAGATTTCCACAAAGAAATCCATGCATCCAAATTCCTACATGGGAATCCAGGTACCCACAGTTTCCTCCATGAATTCTTATATAAATCCATACTTTTCTATATAGTTTCCGATGAGTTCTCATGCAATCCCATATATATTTTTTTGATAGGGTACTAATATACTCAAATCTAAAAATTATAATATGAATAAAATCAGCTATTATTAATAATTCACTCGAAAAGAAATTTCTTCTCACGATATTTTATGTCTTATTTTGTTAAAATAAATTTCGATAAATATTAGTATTAACTTGAGATACGTTATTTAATTTAATATTCCTACATTATAATTTCAGCTAATAATTTTTAAGAACATTTTTAAAATAAAAAATATATGAGGATATTAAATCATCCATTTTATATCCTTGAGCTGTTTCGCAAAGAATTTTTTGGCCTTTTATAAAATTACCAATCGTCATATGAAAATATGTATTACCCGATGACCAATTTGAAAGCTCTGTAAAACTCCACATTATCAATATATCTTTAGTTTGAGGATGAATTGCACAAACACCATTTTTATTAATAGCTATTATTAAAAACTCCGGTAAATTAACTTCCGTTGATTGTTTTACTTCAAAGAATGCTGATCCAAATGTCGGCCACTGATATATATACTGAAGAAACAGCAATTTAGCATTGGCTTCATTTACTCCTGAATTAAGACTGTACGCAATTGTTATATTTTTTTTCCAATCACTTTTACTGTAAACGTGAAGTAAATCTGCTGGTACATATTCACTTATCTTATTTGACAATTCAGACATTTCATTCTTATTATTTCCATATTTACTTCGATAAATTAACGCGCCCAATTTAACGGCATCTTGTTTACTGCACTTATGATAACCGCGAAGATACTTTGGCAATTCCTGATGGAAATAAAATATCTCATCAGCATTGGGGTCACGTCCAGGATAAGTATTGATCCATAGTTTTTTCATAAAAAATATTTGATACTGCACTTGTGTAATACTTGATAATTTAACTGTTGGATTTGATTGTTTTATCCATTCAATAAGTTCGTTTATGAAATCAAAAAAATAATAATCGTTTGGAACAGAAAATACTTTATCAATTATTTTAACAAATAAACTAAAGCCATCGTTACATTTTAATTGCATTCTGTCAACTATTTCATCACAAAGATCCGAAGCGCGTGTCGACGAATGAACTTCAAATGCTTCGTCACTGTCATTTGGAAAATAAATACGATGATATATTTTCATACTTTTAAATCTTATCGCTTCAACTTCTAAGATGTACGGCGGGTATTTTCTATTCCCAATTTTCATAATAATATTAAATCTATCAAGACAATCTTTGGCTATTGCAGTTTTATGACATGTCAAAAATCGTATCACTTCTTTTTGAACAATCGTTGAACAAGACATAATACCCGTTGCAAGCCACATCAATTCCCACCCTCTTTCTTCACTCAAACGAATTTTATTATCAGTAAGTTGACGTATTATTTGACAATACACTTCGTCTCTCAAATCATCGTGCTCTAATGTCGTTTTAAAAATAATATCTGTGTACTCAGTGCCTATTTTTTGTCTATTGTTCGGTAAATCTCCCATATATCTCAGTATACTTGTAAATGTTTCCAGTGCCAATTGAAACATTTCTTTATTTGCACAGACTTTATTTAACAAAGGAGCCTTTATTGGCGTACGAGTGTGTTTCCAAAGATTTTCAGGCACCGTTCTTCTGGCGGAAGATATACTCGAGCCTTTCGAAAGTGTTATGTTGTAGCTCTGTCTAAAATTATCTTGCGCAAATTTTTTCAAAGTAAAGATTTTAGTATTTGACGGTTGTTTTTTATTTTTGGTTAATGTGTTTTTGGTAGTGTAGTCGTTTTTGAAAATTTCCATTAAAACTGACGAAGGTGCAGTGATTGTTGGTAATACGTAGACACATTCTGACGGAAATTCTCCTTTAATGCCATTACATTCTCCATAGCCCCAGGCAGAAGTCAATATGTTATAACCGGTACATCCAATAAGCTTAACGAGCTCACCTCTCTGTAATGACAGATAAGATTGGCCATCTGTTGAGCCATAAATTCCGTTCATGTAGTCTTGGGTCGCTACGACATACACGGATTTTTCTTTTAATCCGTCAATTAAGTAATTAACTAATCCAACTAAATCCTCAGCATCCATACTCTTAAATGTGTACTCATCTCTCTGTACTGTTGTAATAATTAAGTTGTTTATTAAAGTATTATCGAATTTTTGAATCGTCACTTCAGCAATTTCTACAAATGATAACTCAAGTAACATTTGTTCCTGATCATCGACAAAGTAAACTCCGGTCCAATTCACAGCTATTATAATATTATTGACTGGTAATTCTGGTCCTGATACTCTTACTGCTTCGTAAAATCTGGAGAATAAAATTGGCCATGTGCATTTAGCAAAATAAATTATTTCTTCTTTGGCTTTCAACACTGGAACAGCATTAATTACATTTGAATTTTTTTTGTAAGCAGCTAATGTCAGTTTTTCCCACTTGGACAAAGCTTCAGGCACGGA
This sequence comes from Microplitis demolitor, assembly GCF_026212275.2. Taxonomy (NCBI): domain Eukaryota; kingdom Metazoa; phylum Arthropoda; class Insecta; order Hymenoptera; family Braconidae; genus Microplitis; species Microplitis demolitor. The sequence goes on from NC_068548.1 coordinate 19,311,198, forward strand.
ATTTTGAAGTAAATGATCAGGAATATAAAGATGCATTGTACTTTTAATATTTTCAGGTGGTAATTTTGTCTGGTAATCGATGTACAATTGTTGAGCTACTAGCATTGCGATGTCTGTTTCACTAGAGCATCTGTACTCTCCGTGTTTCAATCCACGGATTATTTGGTGATAAATTAAATTAGTAGCAACTGGATCTAAAGTTGGATCATGCCAGGGTGTAAAAATTTCTTTTCTCAAAAATAATCTCCAAGGCGCTAAACGTTCTGATTGCCCTTGTTCGCGGGCATATTGTTCACACTGACTTATTGCATCCATCACATGATCCCTAAAAATAAATTATATTTTTAAATACAGTACAACTTGGTTATAAGTTACTGTAAGAAGTTATTTAGAAAAATTTCTTGGAAATGGTTATTCCCTACTACTTTTACTTGGCGATAGCTCGGTTTTCTACAAATGTGTGCGTTTTGTTTGTATCCGCAGTCCTTTTATAAGTTAGTTAACGTTTGTCATTTATCTACGTACATCCCGAGCTGCTCTGTATTCTGATTTGACGAATAATCAGAGCGTCTAAAGGTTCGAAAAATAGAAAATTCATCAGAGACTGAACAAGTGGATACTTGTTCGCAACTTGGATTATTACAAATATAGGAAACCCTTTTTTAGGGTATTGAGGAAAGTCACCATTCATCACGAAACAACCTGATCACCAGTACAGGGGACTGGGTACCACGAGGGGTCTATCCAAGCCCACTTCGACTAGAGTCTCTTTATTTCCTGAGATAATAGTGTTTGGTCCAAGAGAGGTATGATCTCATGGTGGCTATGGTTAGATAGATTTTTGATCATACCTCCGGTTAATGTCCAACCTTAATTACTTGATTATATTTTTCGATTAAGAGTGTCGTCTAGGAAGGAAGTAGGGGCATCCGCAGCGCGCGTATACCTGAAATAGGTGAGGAAACGGCTTCTCATAAAACGGAGGTAGACTTCGATCCCGTTATATTAATTAAGTTATTCTACGCAAATACTTGATCAACTAATAAAAGAGGATATCATTCCGATACAAACAAAAAAAAGAAGGGAAGCAACTTATAATCAGGTTGTACTGTATAATAATTACCTTCCAGCGCCGAGGGACAACACTTTGTCATAAAGAGTTATAAAGAGTGAAAATCCAAATATATCAGTCAATGAAATACTTTTAGCAAGAGTATTAACAATTTCTTCAGCAGTACTGGCTGAGTCACATTCAATTATTCTCGAATTTCCATCCATAAAAGTTATTTCCAAATGAATTGGTTTTTTGTTTTTAGTAGCCTGAAGTTCAAGCCAACTTGGAGGCTGAGTTCTCGCGCCATTTTTTATTGTCCGGGTAAGTCTTTGATCGCAATAAGGAGCATAGTTTGGTGGTCCCGAGCTAATAAATGCTCGAAGATAATTAACAAATCGTTCGCTAGGCGGAAAACAACCTAGACAAAGAGATAAAAGAACCCAACCACGAGCATGCGATGCTTTACTAGGATTCTTAGTCAATTGTTTCATAATTTGACAGTAAATTTCGTCACGTAATATCGGGCGGAGAACACCATGGCCGATAATAAAATGAAGTTTGTCTAAATTAGAACATCGTGTTTGTAACCAGTCTTGATATGTTTCATCTACAAAATTATCTTCTACAATTCCTGAAAAATTAAAAGATAAGAAATTTATTAATAATAAACTATTGTGATTTTTTTTCTTTTAAGAAACTTACCCCGCCTGATGTCTTTGTGTATTTTACTTTGACGTTTTAAAGTCATACGAATAATTTGTTTTTGTTTAGACTGTTCATTTATCAAAGTTTCATACTCTTTTGATCGCATAAAACTTTTTGAAATTGTTTCGGATACTGTTGACATAACGGTTTTATATGCAGGAGTTTCGATGGGATTTCTTGGCTCAGAAAGATCGCCCATGAATCTTAAAATAGTTATCCACAAGGCTTGAGAGGACTGCAATGAAATTAATAAAACTGATTAGTTAAGTGATGAATAATTATTGAACTGTATACACAAAAAAAAAAAAAAACAAAAAAATGGCAAGTTCTCCTATGTTATATATAGGGTAGAAGTACCATTTGTAGCTACTGCTCCATGTTTGGACCTTAAATACTATATTTTAAATAATAAAAGTATAAAGTAAAACATCTATCGTAGCAGTTCGATAAAAGTATCTTTGAACTCATTTAAAAAATTGATTATGTGATTGCGCCTTTTACAAATTAATTTATTCAAATTTTTTAAGTGTCCAAAACTGGCCCTAAAGTGGCCAAAAACGGTACCTCTATCCTATATGTACGTATAGGAAAATTTACTACAGAGTTTTCGCCGTAAAATAGGCAAATAAAAGTAAAAATAATTTTACCAATTGATCAACTGCTAATGGTAAATCTAATAAAGATTGTTTCAAATGTCTACGAGAATAATGTGGTGTTACGTTTGATGTAAAAAATGTTGCCGCAAATTTACTAAAATGATAAGTTGACAAATCAATACTTGGTAAGTCTTCAAATGGGATTTCGAGAACACTTTTTTTATCTAATTCGTCTTCTTTTTTAATTGTAGAAAGATCCTAAAATGACTAATTTGTATTAAATAACCTTCATCAGTTTATTTATCAATAGTATTTATTTAAATAATAAAATAAAACATACCGCGTACATATCTGCTGGTAAATTTTTTACGGTAGAAACCTTTGGTTCATTATCTAAAAACTCAAATATTGTATCTATATTACTCTCAGACTCTTTGACAATATCAGTAATATAATTATCTTTGTCGAAATTCACAAGTGATTGACGTAATTCTTCTAATCGTTTTTCAAAATTAGTTTTCGCTATTTCTTTCCACATGTTATTTCCCGACGCTTTCAATTTCTTTTCATCCTCAGTAAACAGATCGTTTATTTCCTTCAACTTCATTTCTCGCCACTAAGAAAATACGTGTTAATTATTAATAATAAAAAAATTTTTATCCAATATATTTTATCGGTATGATAACTAAAAAAAATTATCTAATACACGGCATTGCTTTTAGAAATTTTAATTTATAGTATCATAATACATTACCTGATATTTTTTTTTAAAAATACTACGGGCAAGATAACCGCGACAGTAAATCTGAAATAAAAATCACAAAATCGATTTAATAGAAGATTTGAAATAATTTAAGATTAAAAAATAAAATTACTTGTAATTTTGTTATTAATATTCGTTTTCGACGGAATTCATAAGCAAGAACTCGAGATCGTATACATGATTGCAGTCTTTGATATCCTAATTTCATTATTGAATAACGTTTTCTTGGGCCATAACCACGCCAAGTTCGTTGAATTGTAATAATTGCTGCCTTGATCTTCAAATATCTAAAAATAATAATAATAATAATAACTATCGCATTCGTTCATTACTATACACTGTAAAAACAATTGCGGAGTGAATCTGAATTGAACCCGGAGTGATTGCGGAGCGGATGACTATTCATTGACTCGGAGTGAAATTTACTGCAAAATTTTTTTTTTTTTTTTAATTTTAAAAGTCCGAATCGAAATGCATGCGGATTTCAATAAAATCTGTAATCACTTCACCCTGATTAAGAAAAATTATTTGAAACGATTCAAAACAATTTGAATCGACTAATTCATAGGTATAAACTTAGCGTAGATTAAATCATTTTTCTTCATCAGAGCGAATTCACTCCCAATTTTTTACAGGGTAAAATCATCGTAAAAATAAATAAACCCATCATACTTTTTTTTACAAATCCATGCTCTTATATTTTTTTGAATAACAACAACACTTTTAGCGAGTACCAAATTCCTCTGTTGTTCCAAAATAGATTCATGCTCTTCCTTAAGAAATACCTTTGTCTTACCGAATTGATAATTATGATTGTTTACTCCTAAAGTATTGGTACAAATTTTTTCAGCAACATCTTGTATTATTTTAGAAGAAATACCTCTTGCTAAACAACGAAATCTGTTAACAAATTCTGGATAGTCATAACGAATTGGATATCCAGCGCGACGGATTTTTGCTGTTTCCATCATACCGGAGTATCGTAGTTGACGACAGCAAAGTGAGCGATCAAATAACTGTTTTGAAACAGATAAATAGTTACATAAATTTTTACTAAATAATATATTGAATAATTACCGATGGTTTTTGTTCCTCATTTGGTTTCACGCATCGAATAAAAAATGGATTACAACTTTCCAATGTTTTCATCAATAAATCTAAAGAATTACGAAATTCGGATGACAAAGACGATACTCGTTTTTTACCGTCAGATTCATTAGTCAAATCTTGACTGAATATTAATTTCAAAAAATCATTTGATGATATAGTTATGAGTTGTTTCAAATCTGATGAAAATGTATCGCGATTTTTATCAAGAAAACCTTCAATTTCATAGTTAACTGATCCAGCAAAATGTTTTATTCCAAATGCTTTTATTGAATCTGATTTGGGTTTCACGTAATTTTGATTATTGTGATGCATTTGATGAACTTTAGCCAGCAGAGTTTCATCAGTTCCCTTAAAAAATCAAATAAATTAATAAAATTTTATTAAGAAAGTTTTAAAAAAACAATTTCGGTATTTTACCTTTGGGAATTTACTCTCTTCATCAATAAGAGCCATAATATTTACTAGCTTAACTCCAATTAAATCAAGAACATTTTGATTGTCGATAAATTCAATATGCTTCCAAGAAATTCCTTCTTGATTATAATATTCTTGCTCCATTTTAAAAATGTGTTTTACGAAAAATTGCTGAAGATGTTCGTTAGCATAATTAATACAGAGTTGTTCAAAACTATTGTGAATGAAATTTTCAAATCCAAAAATATCAAGAACTCCGATTGAGTTTTTGGTATTTGATTTAGCCTTAAAGATCGTGTCATTTATTTTACTGACAATAAAAATAAAAAGTCTCCCGTAAACAGCTTTTACAAAAGCATCTCTTACTTCAATAGCTTGATCTTTAGATAAATTACTGATAACACGTTCTCCTTGAGCAAAAATTGTTTTTCGAGTTAGCGCTTCTTTCAGAGCTCGATTATTGACACCCAAAATTTCTACCAACATTTTCATGGAAACATCTTCAATAATCTCACTCGCATCCATATTGGCCAATATTATTGATTTATAATTCACATTGCCGATATGTAAAATGGCCGCTAAGAGTTTGATTATATTCAAAAATTCTTCATCGCTAAAATTTAATACTTTCATTGCCGCTCGTACATCAGCAAACTCTTGTGCGTCATTTCGTCCTTGACATTCGGCAGAGCCACATAAATATTTGTAGTCATTAGATGATCCTAAATTTAATTTTTTCTTTTCTTCTTTAGATAAGCCAACGAGGATCGAATAAAAAATATGATAATTTCTTTCATTTTGTCCTTGATAAACTAAGCGACATTTTTCTAACAGATACTGCTCTATTTTTGCTCCTTCAATTGACCCATTTTTTGAAAATTTTATATCAATATATTTTCCGAATCTTGAGGAATTATCATTACGGACTGTTTTAGCATTTCCAAATGCTGGAATACAAATATAAATACTGTAGCTTTATATATAAAGAGAAGAATTTCGTGAAATAAAAATAATCTATGAGTCTCATTATTACTTATCCTATTAAACTTTCATTAATTTTTTTTTTTTACTTATATTGAAAAAACAATTTGTCAATTCTCTTGAATAATATACCTTTTTCGATAATAAATCATATTATTTTTTACGCAAAAAATTGATTTTGTTAATTCATGGTTATAAGGTAAAAGACCTAGTATCCGATCACTCCATGTATTTGTATATCTATATTTAGTAAAATCTAGTAAGTATAGATATACAAATATATAAGTGATCGGATACTAGTTCCCTGATCAGGTACTGGGTCTCTTACCTTATTTCTGATAAAAAAAAATCTCTCAAGGTTTGAAAAATATAAGTGATAAAGACCCAAAATAATTTTTATTTAATAACATAAAAAATATATATAAATATCTGAAACCTTCAAGAATAGGATTAGCTTCAAGGATTTGTTGTTCGATCCAAGAATGTTCTCCACTTATTGCCGCAAGATATTGCAAAATTAATTTTGTACTTTCAGTTTTACCAGCTCCGCTTTCTCCACTAAAATTTCAAATATTTTTGTTAAAAATATAATATTCTATCACTCAGGTTTACGAATATTATTTAACAAAAATTAACCTGATTACGATGCACTGATTTATCTTCGATCGCCGCATTTCCATAAAACAATTGTCACCAATCGCAAAAATATGAGGTGGCTCATCTCCAATATTTTTTTTTCGGTAATTTGCAACTTCTTTAGGTGTATAAATATTCAATATTTTATAAGGGTTGATCGCTATCAACATACTACCTGTATACGTCTAAAATAAATTATTTTATTTACAGAAATTGATGTAATCAACTCAGTGATTTATGAAAAAATATGTTATTACTTATTACATACGTAAATTAAATTTTGATTATATCTAATATGAAGATTTTTTAAAATAGCGTACTCTTGAAGATCTCCTAGTTTTATCATATCTTCAACTCCAGAGACTGAAGAAGAATGCATAAGTTTAAGAATTCGGTCATTATTTATCATTTCTTTCTGAAAAAATATAATTGAGTTTTTCTTCATTAAAATTAATCTCCAAAACTAATGCATAATAATTAAAAATGTTTGTGTCTAGATCAAATGAGATAAAATTTGACAGAAAAACTGAAGATAAAATTTGAAAGAACAAAAAATGAAATTGGAAAAAATAGGAAATATTATAAAAATATATCACTTAATTACTGATGATAATAATCAATAATAATTGATAAGATATCATCGAAGATTACATTGATAAGTGTATTAAAAATTCTTAAAGATATAAATTTTGACAGTCTTACCTTTCCATCATCATCTTGAACTTGAAATCCTCGTTTGTCAACAGAAATTATTTTACATCCCACAGGAACATCAAACTCTTCTTTCAAAGAGCTTTTAATCCATACATTATCACCCTAATTAATAAATAAAATAATGAAAAATTATATATTACAACTAATTTCACACCATAAATATTTTTATACTTCATTATGGAAATTAACTTACTGGACTATATTTAGTTTCTATTCCAGACATTTTTTCAGGCATTATCTTTTTATTAATTAACACGAAAAAAAATTATTTAAAATAAAAAAAAATATGATATCCACATCAGTCAGTGTAACAAGTAACATGTCGTATCAAGTTCCTCATCCAACATTATCTTTAAATTTATCTTTCAACTATTTATATCAATAATTCAATCTTTATTGAGTCATTCTTTATCGGTGTCATTTTTAACATCAGTATCTGTACCCCGATTATAAAATTATAACTTAATCCTTCAGAAAATAATTTGATCGTATTAAGTTTTCAGTCTAGACAATGTCCCAATACTCTTCTTCTAAACATCTTTAATAGGTTGACCTAAAAAAAAATTGTGTAACTTAAAATTTATAGAGTTTTTGACTAATAGAAATAAATAAAATTTTTTATATACTTTTGTTTTATTTATATTTAAAAAGGAAAAATTATTACTGACAGAATTGATTCTGGTACTTAGACTTATAAGTGTCAACGCAATGCGAAATTTCGACAGCTTCCGTGGCGCAATCGGCTAGCGCGTTCGGCTGTTAACCGAAAGGTTGGTGGTTCGAGCCCACCCGGAAGCGGTTATTTTTTTATTTTTCATAAAATTATAAATAATAATATCATTTACTTACTTTATGATATGAATTACGATTCATACTTTTTTTTCAGACTCTTAATGTTGCAATATCGTTGTCACTAAATTTTCACACAAATAACTTATACATTACTAGTATTTACATTTACAATCATCGTCATCATCATAATGAAAATATCACAATTAATGATTACAATAAGTATGTAAATGAGTAATTACTAAATTATACTTTGAAACACAATTAAAAAATTGTAATCGCTCATGAATAATGGATGGTGTCGATCATTCATTATTTTTATTACTTGCGCGGTAAATTTGAATATTAGAAAAATAAATTATTCGAAATAGAGGAATAATTTCAATTTTCGAATCGTACGTCAAAATAAAATGGTGACAGAATATGATAGAAAAATATTAAAAAAATTTAAAAAAAAAAACACGCAAGTGTTTGAACGAACCTTGGTGGGGAAATAATGTGCAGAAGGGTGTCCTAATACACCTGGAGATTTTAATTAAATTGCTCCAAGTGCATTGCAGCTAAAAAAACGTCACTTAACTGCTATTTCTCACCAGACGATGCCAGATGATTTTGCTCAGGAACTTGGAAGTTATCAGCATCAGCAATTCGCAACACTTTACACTAGCACTGAGCACTCAACACTCAACACTTATCTACACCGTAGACACTTTGCACAATTTAAATTAACAAAAGATAAATTTTACAATCACTGCACAATTTTACACGATTTAAATGCAATACTGTGTTTCAATTCAAACGTAAAGAAGGATCTGGACTACTACTTCTATTGTCGATGATACTGACTGCCCCTATTGAACCGCCAAAAAATTTGAACGGTAAATGCAGCAACGCGCAGTAGCGCCAACTTGGCGCGAAATTTCAAAATCGAAATTCAACAACTTTATTAAAATTTATCTGTGTCAATAATTATATTGATCAGACTTAAAAATACACTTGAAAATTTTTATTTTAATCAATAATTTATTAATTATTCTTATTATTCTTGCGCCGTAAATTTAGATATTCGATAAATAACTTATTAGAAATGGGAGAAAAATTTTAAATCGTTCGTCAAAATAAAATGGTGGCTGAATGTTAGAAAAAAATTTTAAATATTGAAAAAAAAAAAAAAAAACACGCAAGTGTTTGAACAAACCTTGGCGGAGAAATAATATGCAGAAGGGTATCCTAATACACCTGGAGATTTAAATTAAATTGATCCAAGTGTATTACAGCTAAAAAAACGTCACTTAACTGCTATTTCCCACCAAACGATGCCAGATGAGTTTGTTCAGGAACTTGGAAGTCATCAGCATCAGCCATCAGCAAGCCTTTACACTAGCACTGAACACTCAATACTTAACGACACCACAAACACTTTGAACAATTTAAATTTTACACACACTGCAAATTTTAATTAAACAATGACTATAAACAATAACTTTTATAGATAATTTTGCGAAACAATTGCACTACTGTGTCACAATTCAAACGTAAAGAACAAAGAAGAATCTAGACTATACTGACTGCTGCTATTGGACCGCTAGTTGATACAAAGCAATCGACTTTGCGATTCGATTCTCTCACCCCCACTTTTAAAAAAAATTGAACGTCGAATACAGTGACGCGCAGTAGCGCCAACTTGGCGCGAAATTTCAAAATTGAAATTTAATAATTTTATTAAAATTCATTTGCCTCAATAAATACGAGTGTGAATGTAGCAGACATTAGACAAATTCTAAATTATAAATAAATAGAGGAAATAATTTCAAAAATACACTTATTAATTTAAAAATTTTTTAAATGTGCATTTTTTCTTATATTATTTTTATTCATTATTTCCTCTATTTATTAATAATTCTAATTCAAATTTGTCTGATGTCTGCTACATTCACACTCATCAATAATTATATTAATGATACTAAAAAGTATACTTAAAATTGTTTATTCTCATAAGTAATTTATTAATTAATCTTATTACTTGCGCGGTAAATTTAAATATTTGATAAATAACTTTTTAAAAATTAGGAGAAAACTTAAAAGTTGTAAATTAAAATAATATTACAAGGATAACACGGGGATAACAGAGGAACAAACTAGAGAGGGAGAAATGCAAAGTTTTCCGAGGGAGCTGCTTCTTTTTTTCCCTCACACGGTTGGATTTAAAATTTACCAGCGAAACATAACCGTCAATTCAATGTAAACAACAAAATAAATAATCTTTAATAATTTATTTAATCGTTTCTATTATTTATTTTTTTATTTAAATATTGTATTCGTTTGATTCCTATTGTTTACAATTTAATTCGACTATTTCTTAATTTACGTAAAAAATAAGTGAACACTTTTCAGTTAATTATATACTTTCTATTTAAAACGTAAGTAAACTATCATTAATTAATTTATAATTATTTTGAATACTAATTATTTATTGACATTTAATTTATAGGAATAGTTTTTAATTCATAACATAACTGGTAATTATTGATTATAAATAATGGCATCACATCAGTCACCACAAAAAATTCGAGAACTTCGATTACCATTAGCAAGAGTTCGTACAATAATGAAAAGTTCACCGGATGTTGATTCTATTGGTCAAGATGGTTTATTTTTAGTTACCAAAGCTACAGTAATTACATTTATTTGTTTATTTAATTATTAATTACTCTCCTCATTAAAAATTCTAATTAAATTTTCTAAAAATACCAAAGTTCCGGTTGACTTTTATTTAATTTCTATCAGAATCATTCAGAGATTTATTATAATCAGTAACTTATTCACTTATGATCCAGAAGTTAGCAGACAATTAACAATTTTCGGGTTATTTTCAACAATTTAATTAAAAAATTCAAAACTAAAAATATGCACATGTAAAAAATTTTAAAAACTGTAGGTGCAATTTTCTGGAATATTTTTTTTTTAATTTATCGTTTTTAATAAAAATTAAAAAATTATTATACACCGGCTAACTTCAGTATCATATTTATTTTATTAATTAATGATATTGTTTATTTTTTTATGTTAACAGGAAATGTTTATCCAGTATTTAACAACAGAAGCTTATTCCCAAGCGAATCAAAAAAATACATTAGACTATAAACATTTAGCAGAAGTAGCGCAGACTAATGAAACTTTAGATTTTCTTAAAGAAATAATGCCGCGTAAAATAACAGTAAGACAATTCAAAGAGCTGATGGCTGCTAAAGAAGCTGCTGCACGAAGTAGTTCATCTGGTAGCTCTGATTCTGACAGTGACAGTCAATCCGATTCAGAATCAGGCTCTGAAAGTGATTCAAATTCTAAAAAAGACGAAAACGATGATGATGATGGTGATGATAATAATAATGAAGAGGAAGATGATGATGATGATGATGATGATGACTTGAGTAGTGAGGATAATAAAAATATATCAAATGGTAAAGGTGGTTCGAATAAAAGTGAATCGCATAGTGAAAGTGAACATGATGATTGAAATAAATAATTAGTTTTAAATTTTCTTATATTCATGTTTTTATTTATGATAAATGATCATTGGTATTAATTTTTAATGGTATTTATTATAAACATTAGTTTTTATTTTTATAATTTATAATCAAATTGGTGTAATTAAATCATGAAGTATTTTGTATTTTGCTACATAATTTTGATAAATGTATAATCTATTTCGGAAGTTCTTATTATTCTTTGTGTAATTTTGTATAAATTGGCATTGGTTTTGTTACTTCAACATAATCTTCATTCAATTTTTTAGCGAGAAAATAAATGTCTGCTAGCGCAACAATAAGACCGCATATTATTCCAAGTAATAAACGGAATCCAAAGTCGAGATTACCAACTATTAGTTCGATTCCAATAAATCCAAATGCGAATGCTGCAATTACTGTTGTAACAAATTGCAAAATAGCAATAAGCTGTCTATTTATTTCTTTCACTGTAAATAAATCATTATCATTGTAATTAATAATTATTAATTTTATATTACTCAGAGTTTCCACCCACTTAAAAAAACGGAGAACAATTGAAAAATTTCTAATGAATTTTTAAGTATTTTCCAATTTTATTATTAGTCAAATAGCTCAGAAAAAAATATTTTTTCTAATGACTGATTTAATAAATATGAAAATTTTTTTTTCCGAATTTTGAGGACTAAAAAAATTTATATTTATAAAAAGTAAAACCGACTATTAATAAAATTATTATACGACTCTGTATTTTTGTTACCGGAAAAAAATTATTTTTATTCTAGAAAGATGGTAAAAGTCAAGAAACTTGAGTGGTAACCCTGTTATTATAACTATTAAATACTCATAATATAATCTTACTTTGAAATGCAATAGTATCTTCAGGATAACGTTTTTTAACAGGATCAACTTCTTTAGTCATCGCTTCATAATCACGATTGTTTTGTTGTGCCGTTAATTTTTTAATTCTCGCTTCCAAAACAGGATTTCTCGGTGTCACTTTAGGTTGAGGTAAATCAATATTTATGCCATCCAATAACTCATGTAAATAAACTTTGCTGTCTGATTTTTTTCTGTATTCGATTAAATAATTATTTAACCATTTAATATCATCTACTTTTAATAAATAATTATCTGACTTTGATGATTTTTTTAACGATCGTATTCTCTCTGGAGCCTCTTTGATATTTACATTTTTCCTCACAAATTTAATTAATGGCAACGTTGCTTTTATCTTTATAAATGGATCTTCTATTTGCTCTACTGGCATATTAAATTATTAAAAATAATTAACAAAAAATAATAAATAAATAAATGAAGAGAAAAACAAATATATAAAATTTATGGTAATTGAATAATTAAGAGGGATTTTTTTAACTAAAAAAATATTTATGGATTTATGTGAAGTTTTTTTTCTAGGTCAGCGTAAAAATTTTTTAATTCTTCTTCTTTTTCATTAAATGTTGCATCAACTTTACGACACTTATCACTCATATCATTGATAAACTTTTTCCATTCTTCTTTACGTATTTCTCTGTTTTCAGCCAACTTATTATCCTAAAATTAAATTCAAATAAGTTATTTTTATTTTAATAAAAATTGTAATTAATTATTAATCAGTTTTTAAAAATTAAAAGAAATTAAATTAAAATTTAGTTATAACTGTAAATTTAATTTCTTCTGCTCTTAATCGCTAAAAAGAATTATGAAAAGACACAAATTCAAATCAAACGCTTCTGAATAATATAAAATTTAAATAATGGAATTTTATTTTACATAAAATTTTATTCAATTTATTAGTATTTATTAGAAAAATTATTATTTTCAAAATAATAAACAGAAAAATTTTGAAAAATATTTTTTTATATTAATATTAAATGTGTCACAAGTGACGACAAATATTAAATTTCAAATAATGGTAAAGTTAGGCATCTAAGTGATTTTTTAATTGAAATTAATTTCAAAACGGAAAAAAGAAGATAAATTTCCTATGACTCCTAGGACCAACATCTGTAAGTCATTAATTTAAATAAATTTAACTTTGAGGTAAAAGAAATTTGTCTTGTTCTTTTAAATAGGATCTCTATAACATCTTAAAGTTATCTCTGTGCTACTTGAGATAATACTTACACTATTAAATTTATTTTCTCTTTGTATTATCCTCTCGCACATAGTCAGTGCTACATCAGTATTAGCTTTTAAACTTGGTAAATGACAATCCCCAAGTTGTTCAGCTCTATCAATTTGATTTTGTTCAAGTTCCGTAGAGTATTCTAATATTTTAAATAATCTCTCTACTTCCCTATCACCCCGCCTTTCCTAAATAACAGTAATTAGATTATCAAAATAATATACTTGATTAATAAAATAAATTTAAGTAAAAAATATAATAAATTACCTCAAATTCACGTACAAAATATGATAATTCACCTTGTATAAACGGACGATGATCAAATAGCCTGCTCCAAATTTCACCAATGTCTACACAAGTATTCACAAGTGTAATTAATTAAAATAATAGTTAAATTAAATTATTTAATACATCTATTTATTTATTTTGTTCATTGCTTAAATATTAAAAAAATATATATATGTTAATAAATAATTGTTAATATTTTTAATACTTTATTTTTAAAGTAAATTAATTTTATCTCGCACCTTTTATCACTGACGCCATGTTTTAAGTTGACGGTAAAGTTCATTCAAGTAAACCGTCAACAAAATCATATGATTTCTCATATATTTAATAATATATATCTATTCTATTTCATTATTTTAATAGTCTTCGAGTATTTTCGGTGCCGATCCCTATTCATTTAAACTGAATTTCTAAACACTGAAGTATTCAAATTTTAAATTTTGAATAATAAATTTTTAAATTAAATTTAATTACAAATTTTGTTCTTATAAATTTATTTATGATTATATTTAATAATCAACAATTGCATTTATAAATAGAAAAAAGCATGCGCAGAATAAAAAAAAAATGAGTGTGAATGTAGCAGACATGAAATTTATAAATTTTGAATAAATAAATTAAAATAATGAAATTTTAAAAAATGCGAGTACTGAATTTTTGTTGATTTAAAAATACGCGTCTTTCTAATTTTTATCCTACTTGAATTTTTTTTATTTATTCAAAATTTTAAGAATTTCCCACTTGCCAGTTACTTCACACTCATAATAAAAAATAATACTGAATTTAGCTGACGTCTAATAATTTTTGAATTTTTTTAAAAACGACAAATTATAAAAAAGAAATATTTTAAAAAATTGCACTCATAGTTTTTTTAATTTTCTACATGTGCATATTTTTTTTTTTTTTTTTTTTTTTTCTCTTATAAACAATTTGTTGAAAAAAAATTTGAAAATTTTCTTTGTCTGCTAACTTCAGAGTCATGAACGACAATACGCGAAGATTTGAAAAAGCAATTTTACAAAAATAAACTATAGAAAATATATCAATATAACCTAAAATTTAAATTAAATTTTATCACATGACAGTTCTTTACAAACTATCATTATTATTAATTATTTAAAATACTTTCAAAATATATAATTATAGATAGTATTTCTTTTATAATTATTTACGCGGTTTATTTATACAAAAAGTATTTTAAAAAATGGGGTTTCGCTGTATTGTTTCAAATTGTAGAGCAAGATACAAAAAAGAGAGTTCATTATCATTTTATCAGTACGTATTGCACTTGTTTTTTTATTATTTTTATAATTAATAATCAAAACAATATAATTTAATTAATTGTTGGTTGATTATATTTTTTTCTTAGACTTCCTAAAGATGAAAAAATGAAGGACAGATGGTTTTCAATTCTTAAACTGGATCAAACTAATTTAAAACTAACAACTGTTGCTCGTATTTGTTCAAGACATTTCACTGATGATTCTTTTATTCCACGTCATTTTGGCAGAGGTAGATCATTACGAGCTGATGCTGTCCCAACTCTTTATGTTGGTGATAACAATGACAATAAAGTTGTTAGAAAAAAAAAAAAATTTACTTCACCGAATATTATTTCTGTACGAAGGCAACCAAACATCATTTCTGCACATCAACAGGCAAACGATTGCAATGAGTAAATACAAAGTTCATTATTTTTATTTATTTGTATAGTATTAATTGATATCTCCAATATATTTATAAGAATTTTCTTCTTTTTAAGGACACATTCAGATGCTGAAGATAATCCGTCGATAATAATCTCCGAGCCGAATGATTCAGAAAATGATTCGAGATGTACGCGAGAATTGATTCCTGATTCCGTAATTATATCTGCCGTTGATTCAACAGATTCGAAAAATTTACCTCGTAGACGTAAATATTTTGAAGGTGATTTTAATATTGATGATATGAATTCACCAAAAAAAGCACGATTTTATTTTCAACAAGCGAGAAATCGGATTTCTCTGCTTCAAACGCAACTTCAGTTGATGAAGAAAAGAGCCAAGCAGTTGAATGATAAAAATTTTAAATTAGTTATGTTAATAGAAAATTTGAAAACAAATAACGAACTTCCGGTAATTTTTTTTTACTCTTTAATATTAATTAGTCATTAGTATGTAATTATGTATTTACACTGTAAAAAATTAGCGGAGTAAATCCGAAGCGTATGATTATTTATTTACTTGATTCGCTCGGAGTGAAATTCACTCCTAAAAGGAGTTTATTCGAGTGAATTCGAATTCAAATAAAATCAGTATCACTCCGAATTCACTTCCAATTTTTTAAAGTGTAATATTTAGTTGTAAGGTAAAAGATCTAGTACCTGATGAGTACTAAGATCTAGTACTCGATATAGTATCTGCTCTAGTACTCGATCACTTCACTAATTTTCATATCTATATTTAGTTAAATTTAGTAAATACAAATATACAAATACATGAATGATCGAGTACTAATTCCTGGATCGAGTACTGGGTTTCTTACCGTACAGAAATTTATTATTTATATTTTTTAAGATGGAAGTACATACAAAACAAGATAATAAAAACACTAATACATCGCTGAGCGAAGACTGTGAAAAGGTAATAAATAATAATCAAGGTATTGAAAATACAATATTTCGATACGTATCCATCAATTCAGATGATAATGAATCAACACCATTATCTGTTTATGATAATAATGACAATGAACAAGAAAATATGAATAAAATATTCAGATACGTCGCTGCTAATAGTGTCGACGACGATCAATCGCCATGCAGTATCGAACAGGAGGCTAAAAATGTAATATATCGATACATTTTTAGTGATTCAGATCATGATTACTGTCCTTGATAATTCAAGTTTATTAATAGAAAGTTATAAACTTTAAATACGATTTAATCGTGACTAATTGATTACTGTACATACTGGTAACCAAATTACCTAGATATTAAAATAATTTTTATTTATATGGAGAAGATAAACATTTTTGGTGTTTTAAAAATAAAATACAAGATTTTTTTATGATGCATCATCAATACATTAGATAATAAATATACAAAGTTTGGAATTTTTCGTATGATTATTCATCATCATCTGCAGCTGCTTTTTTTCCGCTGCTCTCGCACTTGTCAATGATCCCTGATAAATAAATTATTTATAATTTTATTAATTGGCGTTTGTACTTATTTAAATATTATATATATATTTTTAAATAAACTTACTGGTAATAACTTTCTTAAGCTCAACAATTGTTGGTGATTCAGGCATTTCAGTAAATACATTTTTACCTTCATCACAACAACGTGCTAGCAAAGGATCCAAAGGAATCGATCCTAAAAAGTCGATATTCATTTCTTCAGCCATGTGACGCGCACCACCAGTTAATGCTGGGAATATTTCTGCACTATTCTAATAAATAAATATAATAATAAATTAATACTTTAAGACGATTAGACAGTGCTCGCCACTTTTTAAAAATTTTCGATAACAACTTTCATAAGCGTATCAATATTTAATCAATTCATTAAAAAAAATTAAAGCATTAATTGAAAAATGACGAGTTGCAATTTCCCTGAGACATAGATTTAAAAAAAAATACTTACAGTTACCATCAATTGGGAGTTAAACGAAATTTGGAAAATAAATTTCAGTAAAATCTTCACGTCAATTTTACAATTTGAATTTTCAAGTTTTGGAAGCTAAAATTCATTCAACAAATTTTGTTTAGCTCCTAATTAATAACAACTGTAAGTAATTTTTTTAAAATTCTATATCTCGGTGAAATTGCTATCACGTTGTCCTTTTTTCAATTAATGCTTAAAATTTTTTTAAATTAATTGATTAAATTTTATACGCTTATGACAGTTGTCATTGAAAATTTTTAAAAATTAGAAGGCACTATCTAAGAATGACCTCAAATAAAGATATATTTGTTTATCAATAATATAAAAATAATATTTACTTTGCATTTAGGACAAACAAAAATACTCATATTTTCGATAGCACCCAGAATAGGAATTTTAACTTTTTTACAAAAGTCAATTTCCTTTCTCACATCAAGTAAAGCCACTTCCTGTGGAGTAGTGACAATAATTGCTCCAGTTATTCCCGCACTCTGCAAATATGTACTAGCAGATAAATGTTCATCCGAGGTACCTGGCGGAGTGTCTAAGATCAAGTAGTCTAAATTACCCCAATCAACTTCTGATAAAAATTGTCTAATCATCCCTAAAAAAATATTATTGATTACTAAGTATTAAGTATTTAATTTTATGGTTTAAAAATAAAAGTCAATTATTAAATAATTCAAATAAAAATATTGTACCATTTTTTTTAGGCCCTCGCCAAATTACAGCATCACTCGGACTATTTAATAAAAATGCTATTGACATTAATGCTAAATTCTCTTCTACATACTGTAACATTAAAATATTAAAATATATTTTTATTCAACTTATTGCTTATGTCAAAATATTTAAAAATGACGTTTAAGATCACGGGTAGTTTAGAAAATTTGATTGTCGTTGTACTTAAATTTAAATACCAGTGGTCTTAAATTAATATATTTTCATTATCGATTCCTAAAGAATATTTTACAGGATAAAATAATGAACATACTACAGGAGACCATCCAGAACCACTTTGATGTATTTGTTCTCCAACGACTCCTAAAACTCTTGGTTGTGAAGGTCCGCAAATATCAATATCCAATACCCCAACCTGGAAACAAATAAATTATAATTATATATAATGATGTCAGTTAAATATTTATAGATCAGTAAATTTAAAGACCGAGAACAATAATATTAAAAATCAAATCGTGTTCTACATGGACAATAGCAATCGATAAGAAGCTGGTACGAGCTGATACGACACAAATATCAAATAGCTATAGATAGATGGTGAATTTTATTAGAGTTTACAGGATCAATGCTTGTGCAAGATATTTTTAGTCCTTGACATGAAACAATGTACATCGAAAATCAGATTGATGTACTAGGTTTAGGAAAGAAAGTAAGTCTTTTGATATTTGTTATAATTAATGCTCAATAGATATGATACTGAAGTTAGCCAGTATCTAATAATTTTTGGATTTTTTTTTAAACAATAAAACAAAAAATATTTGAAAAAATTGCACTTATAGTTTTTAAAATTTTCTATATGTGCATATTTTAAGTTTTTATTTTTTGCAATTGATTTGTTGAAAAAAAAAATCCGAAAGTTTTTAATTGTCTGTTAACTTCAGAATCATCAATAGATAGGGTAGAAGTACCATTTGTAGCCAGTGCTCTATTTTTGGACCATTAATATTTTATTTAAATTAATGAAAAAGTATTAAAAAAATATTTTCGTTCTAATACAGTAAAAAAATTGTCTTTGAACGAATTAAAAAAATGAATCATGTTATTGCCTACATGACATATTATTTTATTAAAATTTTTCAAGTGGCCACAAATAGTAGAAGTACTTCTACCCTGCTTTAAATATAATTAGATGCTTAATTATTGATGCTTACATTTCTGTCTGCACTGTCAGCAGCCAAAGCACGTGCTATTAAACAAGTCATTGTACTTTTACCAACACCACCTTTGCCTGACAATATTAAAATTTTGTATTTGACATCAGCAAGCCTTTGTTTCACTAATTCTATTCCAGGGTCAGGTTGTTTTGTTGCACCTGATGCGCAAATATTTTGATTTGGACAACCAGCACACGCTGATACCTTTCCCGCATTATCGCTTTCTGTTCCAGGGCAATCTTAAAAAATAAATATAATTATTTAGCTGTCATGTAGCTGACGTAACCTCTTAATTATATTTTTTTAGAAATAATTCTTCAGTAGCATTAATTACTATGCTTTTAATTATTAATATTTACAGTAAAACATTTGAAAATAGATTTAGAATAACGTTTAATTATTATTATTTTATTTTCTACGTGATTATAATAATTAAATACGAACGTTCTGGAGCATCTTTCGGTACATCAGCCATGATTGAACAACTGATAAAGGAAAAATTGATATTTGAACTAGTGACTTAATGACAAGTTTTAGAGTTTTTAATTATTGTTAAATGTAATTATTGTTGACAGCAAATTCAGCCTTGGGCAACTGTTGGATCATCAATGACTTGTTTGGAGCCAGTAATTCCAGTCCGTGGAAGTGATTGCAAGAGAGTTCATTCGCTGATGCCTTGGCGCCCAAATATTGGATATGAAAACGTTCAATTGGTTCCATTGTAAGTTTTTTATTTCAAATAATTAATCAATTCATTATTATTAATATAATTTTGGAATTTATAATGAAATTGAAGTTAGCCGATGTCTAATAATTTTTTTATTTTTTGTTAAGCGATAAATTATAAAAAAAAAAAAATATTTGAAAAAATTGCACCTGTAGTTTTTTTAAAATTTTTTACATCTGTATATTTTTATATTTTTTTTGTAATTGATTTGTTGAAACAAAAATCCAAAAATTGTTAATTGTCTGCGCACTTCAGGATCATAACTTGTACATTTATTTAAATTTAAATAAGAAAGCTAGCATTTGAAATTTGTATTGTTTTTAGATAAACTAATTAAATATTAATGCAAAATTATTTTTTCAAATTTAAAAGCGTTGCCAAACAGTGTCTGCCAGTGTTTAAAAATTTTCAATGACAGCTGTCATTAACATATTAAAATTAAAATAATTGAAAGCATAGATTGAAAAAATACAACCAAGTTGCAATTTTGCTAAGATATAAAATTTAAAAAAAATTACTTACGAGCTAAACGAAATTTTTTGAATAAATTTTAGCTTTCAAAATTTGAAAATTCGAATTATAAAACATGAAGATTTAACTGAAATTTATTTAATAAATTTCGTTTAAGTTCCAATTAAGATCAACTCTACAGCTGAAAGTCTTGGAAAATTTTCAAAAAGTGGCGGGTACTGTCTGAGAATGACTTTAAACTAATCACTTTTTAAATGCACAATTTCAAATAATTTTATTTAATAGTATATACAATTCGTTTATAAAATATAAACAAGTTTTCAAACGTTTGTTAATAGCTGCAAGTTCTAAAAAAAAAATTTAATTGTCTAAACAATAAAAATATTTTTATTGTTGGTTGTATTGCTTATTTTACTTCCGGTGACCTTTTGTTTTTTGACTTTATAATTTAAATATGACTACTAAAAAGTTTAATTACTAAATATATTTTTTAAACTCTTTTAAAGATCGACAAAGTGCGTGTCGAATTATGCATTGGATCCAGTTACTGATATGTCTACAGAGCCGTTAAAATTTCCAAATCTTGTGACTGGATTTCATCGCAATCCTGTTCATGCTTCTCAATCAGCTCTTCATACTCGTTACACACCAAACGAATGGTTTCAAAAACAAATTAAGTATTACAACGAAGCTGATGCTAATACTTATTACTCAGAAAGAATAAGAAATGACGCAGTCAAGATTATGCGGTAAGCAAATAATTTATAAAAATTGAATAAACATTATTTCTTATTAATTAAAAATAAATACAATATGTTGAAACTTTTTAGAGCTGCAGAAGAAAAAATTCATAATTTCCAACACGACACAGATCGTAGATTAGGCGAACGAATAACTGACGTGACATTTTGGAGAAATGAAGTGGCGGCTGAACTGGAAAGACTTATTCAAGAGTGCGAAAGACTTCAAGATTGTCGTGCTGTTTTGGAAAAAGCTATTCAAGATATCGAAGGACCGCTGCATATTGCTGAAGAGTGTCTTTATCATCGGGAAGCCAGGAAAGGTTGACCATTAAATCAATAACTTATTCAGTATCCTTAAATACTTTCATTTTTTTTTTCATTTTAGGCACCGAGCTTGTCCACGATGATTCAGAAAAATGTCTTCTCAATGAATTGTCAAATCTTCGGACAAGTCAAAAAAAATTAGAAGCATGTCTCGATCGAGTCAAAGACCAGGCAAGTGATTAAAGAACAAAATTATTATTTTTATTTTATAACTAAATAATAATAATTGATTTGATTTAATTTTACAAGTTACGAAATTGTCGAGCTTCTCAAAATCAATTACAACTGGACATGAAAAATAAAGAAAGTGCATTAGGAATTGATACTCTTTGCCATCAACTAAATAATTACAGCCAAGGGATACAATATTATTCGGGTATTGAAAAATATGACCCATGGTAAATAGTTAATATTTGTTTCAGTAGACGTTGATATAAAATTTGATAGTTTAATTATTATCAAATTTTTCTAGTGTATCAGAGCAAGAAACTTGGGCAGATGCAGCCAATAGAATAGTTCAGAAGTCACAAAGTGAACGAGTAAAATCATCGCAATTGCGAGCTGAATCTGAATCTTTAGTGAATCGCGTGTCGAGAGATATGTGGGAGTCATGGACAAACTCTAATAATGCATTATCTCGTCGTAGCTCTGAATTGTTGGAAGCTAAAAATCAATTACAACAGCATTTGCATAAAGTATATACATGTTATAATAAATTATTTCTATTTTTTAAAGTAAAAATTAATTAACAGGTTCAACAAGAAATATTTGACGTTGAAAAAAATATGGAAATACTCCGGAAAGCTATTGCTGACAAAAGTTATGCTCTCAAAGTAGCTCATACTCGTTTAGAAGCACGAATGCATCGTCCAGAATTGGAATTATGTCGTGATTATGCTCACGTTAGGTTTGTAAATTTTAATACTAATTAAATATTTAATTAGTATTGTAAAAAAAATGTTTATACTAATTAAGTAAATTATTGCAGCCTGCAAAAGGAAATTGAAAATATTAATCGTGAGGTAGATAAAATGCACAAGATGTTAAAAGAAATCGAGTGTCAGCATCAACGATTACTAAGAACAAGAAATGCATTGGAGCATGATTTAGCATTAAAAATAGATGCAATGTATATTGATAAAGAAAAAGTATGTGGCTTACGACGTGCATATCCAGTAAATGCACTCTTTAGATTTTAGTTATTGTCATTAATTTTTTTTTTTTTTTTTTTTTTTCAAATAAATACTTTCAATTTTATTTTTAATTATTAGTTAATAACTAATTATTAGAGGTGTGTCCGATTTTTTTTTTAATCGATTCGAATTTCGAATTGAATAGTTGTATTCGATCGATTCAGTCTGAACGCCTCTACTAATTATATAAATTTAAAGAAATTAAATGAACTAAAAATATTCAAGCAGTGATATCTTAATTAATTCAACTAGTAATATCATTACAATTTATTAGTAATATTATCATTTGTACATTTGAACCGCAAGCACTATAATTACAAGCCTCTTTACGTTGTATGTGGCTTAACGTAGCTTGGCGTAGGAAGTCTAAAACCTTTTTTAGCTTCAAAAAATGTGTATGACAACGTAATGTCAGAGCAGTTTTCCATCAATGGATCTTCTGCGAATTCTGGATCAATGTAAAAAAATACTGGCATGTCAACCTTTAATAAAACATATATATAATTAGTATTAGTTACAAATATAACATGTTATTAAATATTATATAAATAAAGATCATTATTGACTTGTTCATGAGGATTTAGTTGTTGTTCTTCAAAACAAAAGCATTGAATTTTGTTAAAATATTGCCCAGCTTCAAATGGAACAACGTTGTACGTAGAAATACCAACGATTGGTTTGTCCGTAGGATTAGTAGCTGTATAAAATGCAAGTGCTGTTTCTCCTGGTAATATTTTTATTTCTTTTTGCTGAGGTTTAAAATCCCATATCATTGCTGCTGCGGTGTCTGCTGTAAATATTACTCGTACTTTTCGATCATTTACTGGTTTCATTGTATCTACCATCGACGCATCATGTCCTACTGTCCCACCATAACTCGTTGCCTGAAAAAATTTTTAATTATAGTTATTAGATAATGATAATTATTTAAACAAAATGTATATTTATTTATTTATTAATGCTTTCCGCAATTTTAAAAATTCTGCAATACTTATTTACGTTATCAGAGTGCAAATAACAAAGAAAAAACTAAGAGAAAGAAATAACAAACGATCCAAAAAGAAATAAATCAAAAATAAAAATACCCGGGTCAAAAAAATAACTTGATTTTGGCGGGATTTTAAAAGATTAAAAGTAAAGCAAATCTAGCAAGACAAAACCAAGTCAAGTGCAAGTTTTTTTAATAAATGAAAAACGTATTTCCAGATATATATGAAAACACATTTGGTTTTGACTAAGTGGTCTTACTTGGTACAGGTTTACACCAACTAAGTCAAATTAAAGTAATGTTGTTTTAGATTGGACTTAGTTCACTTAAATTTTTAAGTTAATAAAGTTATATTGAAGTCGAAAAAAGTAAATGTGACCATAATCAAGATAATTAAGTCAAAATCAAGTTATTTTTTTGACCCCGATAAGCATTAGCAGTCATACAGTTTAATTATTGGACTCAATTTTCACTCTATTTTTCATTTCCACTCGAATTGATTTCTTGAATGTATTTAGAGACCTACCAAAAAAATTTACTGATTAATTAATTTAAAAATTCTATTTCTGAGACCGTTTTGTATAAACGACTTATTGGAGTATGGAATTTATAAAAGTATTTTCCTTTAGATTCTTACTATTTAAAAGCAAGAATTATTTTATCTGGCGTACATGACACCTCAGTAAATTTAAAATTTTATAATAAACAATTCAAATAAATAAAATATATGCAAGTACAAAATATGGTTTTATTGATGGAAATCGAAAGGTACTCAAATAACCAGCAGTAAACGATTTTTTCATACAGAAATTTTGAAAATAAAACGCCAGCATGTCTCATATACTCTAGGTGACGTTGAAATCAATCAGTAATAAATATATTTAAAATAATTTACATGAAAATTTACCTGACAAAAAACTCTGTACAGTGGGACAGCAGCATAAGCTAAACCAATAGATATTACACCAAGTGCAGTAACATAATGTGATGTTTTTAATTTATTTTGGCGCATTATTTCCTGCTCCGTTGGTTGATTCAATGCATACTTAAATGCACTTGTAAAAAATTGTCTTGTATATTTTTTGCCCGCATAATTAATAAATTTCGACATGATAAAATTTTGCTATCAATCAAATCACAAACAAATTCAAACTGAAAAAATAAATAAAAAATTACTTATTACTTTCCATTACGCAAATCATTGACTTCCTCATGTTAAATTTATTTTAAAAAATTATTTAAGTTTTATTAATTATTAAAATTTCTTATTTATTTCATAACATTTCGTCATTTATATTTTTTGGTTAACTTGCAGAATATATTTTAAAAAGTACGAGTGTGAATGTAGCAGACATCAGACAGATTTAAAATTATAAATAAATAGAGTAAGTAACTAAAACGTACAATTTACAAAAAATACATTTACTATTTTCAAAATTTTTTAAATGCGCATTTTGTTTAAATTTTATTTTATTAATTATTTATTCTATTTATTAATAATTTTAAATTTGTCTGCTATATTCACACCCATTTAAAAAATTTATTTTCTTACCATCAGCAACTTTATTATCGACAGAGTAATTAAATTTCAGAATATTAAATTTACTTTTAAAATGTTGTCAATATTGTCACCTGTTTGCGTCACAATGGTACCAACTCCAGTTACCATGTCCAATATCACAGCAAAATGGATAGAAATAGAAAATGTAGAGGAAAAAAATTAGTGCTCGTTCGTTCGTACATGTTTACGGTATACCGCATGAAATAAATCCGGTTATCAAGGTGTTAAATAATTCTCCACTGAAGATAATTAATATAAAATGTAAGTATCTATTTAAATAATTAGTTGACAATTATTTAAACATACCGTCAACAAAGTACGGAGCTTTAATTTAATTTACAATTTATTGGCGTTTCATTTTTTTTCCTCGTACTGATGTGAACCCCAACCAATAATGGTGGTAAATTTATTTAGCAAAGACACTAGAAGTATAATGCTCTATATCCAACAAATCGATACAACTATGGATACATTAATGTTAAAACAACATAATTCAATAAAAACATCACTAGTTACTTAATTAATTTTTTTATTTACATAAATAATTAATAATTACTGCGACAAGTTTTAACACTGCGTATTTTAAATATTATTTATTTATTTAAATAAATTATTTATTAAAATTTTTAAAACATTTTTAATTTTTTTGTTTAATTTTATTAATTACTTATAATTGAAACATTTGCTTTGAGTACTTAGACCTCCAAGTACCGATAATTGAGTTTAAATATTTAAATTAAACAATTTTATGTGAGAAAATATATTTTTAAGTAATCGTGAAAATTTATTCGCTTATAGAATAATAAAAAATAATTATTATTATATTAATTAACTATAGTGATAAAATATATAAAAAAAAATTTATTGGTTTATTAATATCTTGTATTATGTAATTTAAAGTTTTGATTGATGTTTAGTACAGACTGTAAATTATTTTTATTTTAGATTTGTATCATCGGCTTATAGAAATTACTCTATAGCTGTCTCGTGATTTTGTTTTTCACTCTATTTTATTATTTTGAAAGAGTGCAGCTGCTTGGTAGTAATTCTTGCTACTTATTAATTAACAATACAACATTATAATTATTAACTAATGAAATTTGAAAAACTAGTGCGCGTTCCTTTTGTCAACAAAGGGTAATTTGCTGCATTTTTAAAAAATACTTATTTTTATTTATTGATTAATTTCCTCAGATCATAACTTATGAGCTGTGGTTTTTATTTTTATTCTTCTCTTGATAGTTAGGATATATTTTCTAAGATAAATAATACTTAATATAAATAGAGAATGCCCTGATTACATTAAAAGAGTTAAAACTTTTGTGTTACGATAACCAATTAGTTTCTACTTTTGTAGATATTTCTCATGTGTCTGTTTTTATAAACATTATAGTATAATATAACATTAATTTTTATGACGTTCATTATTGCGACTGGAGTATTTGTAATAAGAATTTTCTCCGCACCTAAAATAGCGTCCTATTGGACACCGCATCCCTTAAAAACGTCCTCAACATGCTCTAGCTAAGCATTAAGTCAAGATCGAAAAAACGCATAAGCTAGTGTACTGAGAACTTCCGATAGCCAATAAACAAATAACAAAAAAAAAAATAAACAATGCAAAGTTGGGGTCAATGGCAAGTGCCACCGACTGGTCCAGCTGCTGGACCGATGCCACAACCACCAGCGGCTCCAGGTTATCCTTCTTCTGGCACTGATCCTATGGCAACAATGCAAGCATATATGCAATATTATAATCAACCAGTAAGTATTTTTTTTGTTATTCTAAATAACTTTATTATTTATAAGTTTCTGATGCTATTTTATCTTAAGGGCATTCTCAGACAGTGTTTTCCACTTTTTAAAAATATTCAATGACTTTCAATTGTAATGGCGGTATTAACATTTTATTTATTTACGCTCTCTGCATTTTATAATTTACCCGGGAAAAAAAGTTTAGATCTGCCTTGATCAAATCTGATCAAATTTTATGCATGAATTGGTATGAACAGATCTGACTTGGTCTGTTTGGATCAAAGTAGATGTAGGCTGATGTAACTTTCTGCTTAAAAATCAGCCTGTTTACATCTAAACTGATCTAATTTGATCTGAGTAGAAATAGACATAATGCAGATCTAAACTTTTTTTCCTGGGGCTTATAAATTAAATTATAGTCTTCTCTTAAATTGTTAATGTGTATTATTGCTCACATATACTCTCTAATCATGAATAAATGAAAATAAGTGAATATTCACTTATTTTCACTAGTTCATGTTTAGAGAGTAGTAACGTAGACTTGGCGACATTAATTTGTACTTGGACATAATGCCCTTGGCTTGATAGCTTTACGGGAAATGTACTGAAATATCGAGCCAAGGGCAACACGAACTGTTATAAATTAATGTCACCAAGTGTACTTCAAAACTTTGGATTTAAATTTCTTATATGAACTATCAAAGATACCGACTTCCGTAGAAATTTTATTGACTAGCTTAAAGATTCTGTATTTGGTCCATTCAACACAATTTTTATTCGTGGTTGGTATCCGGAACAGCTTTTCTCGTAGGGTTTTGTTCGGTACACCGAGAAACACCTGTGCTAATATATTAGGTGAATTAATTACACCATTGATGACTTTATGAAAGAAGTAGAGATCTAATATTTACGACTCATCTGTAGATCCATGATCTTAAATTGCCTTTTAACTTCATTCAAACTTCTTTCAATTCCTTTACCTTTCAGTGAGTGGGATAGGATCCTAACGAATCAGTTTTGTATTGAATACAGATTAAAATCCATTATTTTATTAATTAATTTTAAATATACATAAGCATTAATTGAAAAAGAGATAACGCAGTTACAATTTTACCAAGATATAGATTTAAAAAAAAATTTTCACTTGTTTTCAATTAGGAGTTAAATGACATTTGGTAAATGAATTTTAGCCTTCAAAATTCGAAAATTCGAATTATAAAATTGACATGATTTTACTGAAATTTATTTGACAAATTTCGTTTGGCTCCTAATTGATATCAACTGTAGAGAATTATTTTAAAAATTTGTCTCGGCGAAATTGTAACTGCGTAGCCCTTTTTTCAATTAATGCTTTAACTTTTTTAAAATTAATTATCAAAATTTGAATACGGTCATTACAATGGAAACTCATTGAATATTTTTAAAAACTGGGGGGCAACGTTTGAAAATGGCCTTAATGCTAAGCGAGATATTAATAATAAATGACTATGACTTTGTATGGACAAAATCCTAGATCATTACAATTATTTAATGCTTGGATTACAAATGTATGGTAAAAACATTGGTTCTCTTAATAATGAGTTGTAAAATTAAAAACAGGCTCCTAGTGGATATACCACTGAACAATGGGCCGCAGCTCAACAACAAAATTGGGCCCAATGGCAACAATGGCAACAACAATATCAACAATGGCAAGCACAATATGGTGCAAAGGTACAGGACGTATTTTTTAATTGAAGAAATTTTAAATATCATTCTTTTAATTATTTTTTTTTGTAATTAAAATCTTTTATTAGAACAAAAAAAACAATAAAAGAAAACTAGGAATTTGGATTATCTTTAATAAATTTATAAAATTACCAGTAAAAGTATCATTTGTATTGGAATCAAAATTGTCATTTTTTTTTTATAAATTTAAAATATATATAATAATTATCAATTGGTTAATTTAATTATTGCCATTAATAAGTAAATAAATATTTTTTTCAGTATCAAGAATCTATGAAACAGATGTCAAGTATCACTGGTATTTCAACATTGCAACCGCCTCCACTTCCTAAAGAAGATTTTTCGACTAAACCACCTTTGCCACCTGAAAATATAAACCAAAACATTGGTATACCCCCGCCTACCCATAATAACTTTCCATTTTCGTTTAAAACAAACGTAAATCCTCCCTTGCCACCTGGGCAGCCACCACCACCCCCTGACAATCCTCCGCCGTCTGATAATGATTTAACCGGTATTAAACGTAGTGCTAATGATCATCTCAATACTAGTAGTGCTAAAAAATCCAAGAGTGAAGACGATGAACTTACCGATGCTGAAAAAACATTTGACGCCCAATTTAAACAATGGGAAGAACAATTTAATAAGTGGAAACAACAGAATGCTAATCATCCAGACAAGGTAAGTTATTGTTGCTGTTTTTTTTCACCTGATAATGGTATATATTTTTTTTATCAATAAAATATTTATGATCATTTCTGTATAATTGACTATCAATAATATTTATTATGTAAACGTGTATTCGATAAATTATTTTGAGTAATCATGACGAGTTTGACGTTTAACTTTAGGCTCAGTACAAGCAGTACGAAGCAAAATGGACATCATGGCGGGAAAAATTAATTGAGCGGCGCGAACAAATGAGAAAGAAACGTGAGGCGCAAAAAGCTAAAGCTGAAGCTGAAAAGAAAAAATCATTACCTGGTGGTGATAAATTACTTAATATATTATCAAATACTGAAAATCAAGGATTGATCAATAACTTATTGGGTATTGGAAAAACACTTGGGTTGTCTGGTAAAGAAGCACCATCTGTTCCAAGTAGCCAACCAACATCAACTGTGACGTCGGTAAATTTACCAGTTCAGACAACAGCGCAGTCAGCAATGCCGGGAATTCCAGCTCCGATGACAGCAGACGTAAGTCAACAAGCTTGGGCTGCTCAACAATGGGCTCAATATAACATGGCTGCCATGGCTGTTCCTCCGTATACAAGTTATCCGCCTCCAGTAATACCACCACCAACTCAACAGCTTGGTGCTCCGAATCCACTCGGCTATAATCAAACAATGGCTCCACCGACTAATCCACTTGGCAATTTTTCTCAACCACCGCCGGGATTCCCGTCTAATACAAATACATTTTCTCAACCACCATCCGGAGGATTATCAGGAAATCAGAATGCGCCATTTAAACCTGATGACAACTCAAACGTGCCATTTAGAAATGATCAATCATTCAACAATCGTTTCGGTTCAAATGATTCAAATAATCGCCAAAACCAAGATGGTAATAACCAATTTAGATCCAATGATTCGTTTAATCGTGATAGTGGTTCGAATCGATTTAATCAAGACGATCGCAATAATTTTCCGGGTGATCGCAATAATTCAAATTTCAGACGCGATGGGCCACAAAGTCGGGACTTTGGATCCGATAATCGATCGAATGATTATCGTTCAGGAGACTCTTTTGGATCTAAAGATCGATCAAACGATAGAAACTTTGGTGACAATAGATTTTCGAGAGATGATGGAAGCTCGAGAGACCAAGACCGATTTGGAGGATCTAATAGAGATTCGTTTAACTCTGGTTTTGATCGCCGGCCAGGACCAAATAATCGAGGATCGATGGATTCGGAAGATCGCTTTGGCAACAATAAATTCAATGATGATCGATTTGGTTCTGATAGATTTAATTCTGGATCAGATAGAAGAGACAACTTTGGTAATTCAAATAATCGTAATCAAGGTAGAAATAATAACAATAATAATAATAATAACAATAACAATAATAGTCGTTTTGATTCGCCTGAAGACATGCCACCAGAACTTAAAAAATTAATGGAAAAACGACGAGCTGCAATGGATGTATTCAAACCATCAGGTTCATTTTTGGCACCTGATAAATCCGATACTAATTTCGGTTCTTTAAGTGATAGTTTCAAAAAAATTACTGGTGATTCACCATTTTTATCTCGAAATCGTTCTAATGACTTTGGCCGAGGTTCTTTCTCTGATAACAGAGGACCATTTTCTGATAATTCCAGAGGTCCAGGATCTTTTGCTCCTAACAATGATTCAGATAGAGATAGAGATAGAGATAGATTTCGTGATGATTTTCGCTCTCGAGAATCTGATTTTCGTCACCGTGGATCTGATGACTTCAATGATCGTTCTAATAATACAGGACCACGTGGGTCGAACGATTTTGGTTCTCGTGGCAGAGATTTCGGACCGAGAGGATCTGACTCTGATTTTGGCAGGGATCGTGGGTTTGGAAATTTCATGAGTCGATCAAAATCACCTCCTAAAGAAGATTTAACACAAACTGATTTCCATAAACCACCCCCTTTGATGGAAGGACGTCAATCAATGCCGGATAATCGTCAATCAATGCTGGATAATCGTCAATCAATGTCAGACAATCGTCAACCAATGCTGGATAATCGGCAATCAATGCCGGACAATCGGCAATCAATGCTGGATAATCGGCAATCGATGCCGGACAATCGGCAATCAATGACGGACAACCGTCGACCGATGACAGAAGGACATCAACCAGGAATAGAAGAACGACCATCTTTGATAGAAGGACGCCCACCTGTGTCTGAAGAACATTCATTGATGAAGGAAGGATATTCATCGCTAATGGATATACAGCCTGCAATGAAAAGTAACCAGTTACCTGAAGAAGAAAAACAGTTGCCTGATGTTAATGAAAATGAAAACACAAGTAAGTCGGTTACAGAGTCTATACCAAGCCTCCCGGCTATGGACGTGCCGCCGTGGATGGATCCTCAGATCATGCAAAATCGTCCCCTTGACAAAGAACATACTGCAGATGAAACTTCTTTCCCGATTGCTGAAAGAATAACAGAGACAAATAATTCTGCTGCAAATGATGAAACTTTTAAGAGTCAGACTACAAAGCTTACGGAACCTGAAAAAAAATTAGATGTTTTGCCATTTATGGGTGAAAATGATCCAAAACCTGAGGACCTCAATATGGAGCCGCCACCTGAGTTACCGAACTTAGGTCCAGTCAATAGAACTTATGAAACAAAAGAACAAGGAAGAGACTTCGATTCTAGTTCCAATGATCGGCCTTTTGATAAAAGAGATACTGGATCTGACTCTTTCGACAATAAAGAGCAAAAATCTTTTGAGGCTAAAGATTCTGATCTAAGAGAATCTAGAGAAACTACTAATTTTGACTCTAAGAGATCTGATTCATTCGGGCCTAGAGGATCTAATTCGTTTGACTTTAGACGGCCTGATCCATTTGGACTCAAAGGGCCCGCTCCGTTTGGACCCAAAGAACCTGATACATTTGGACCTAGAGGATCTGATGCATTTGGACCTAGGGGATCTGATTCATTTGGGCCTAGAGGGTCTGATGCATTTGGACCGAGAGGATCTGATTCATTTGGGCCTAGGGGATCTGATTCATTTGGACCTAAAGGATCTGATTCATTTGGACCGAGAGGATCTGATCCATTTGGACCTAAAGGATCTGATTCATTTGGACCTAGAGGATCTGATTCATTTGGCCTTAGAGGATCTGATCCATTTGGACCTAGAGAATCTGACTCTTTTGGACCTAGAGGACCCGATTCTTTCGGACCTAGAGGACCTGATCCATTTGGTCCTAAAAGGCCTGATTCGTTTGGACCCAGAGGATCTGATTCATTCGGACCTAGAGGTCCCGCGCCATTTGGACAAAGAGGACCTGATTCATTTGAACCCAGAGGATTTGATTCGTTTGAACCTAGAAGGTCTGATTCGTTTGGACCGAGGGGTTCTGACTCGTTTGGACCCGGAGGACCTGGTATGTTCGGACCCAGAGGACCCGGTCCATTTGGACCAAGAGGACCTGATTCATTCGGGCCAAGAGGGCCTGACTCTTTTGCTTCTAGAGGGCCTGAACCATTCGGACCAAGAGGTAATGATTCTTTTGGACCCAGAGGTCTAGATTCATTTGGGCCTCGAGGACCCGCACCATTTGGACCTAGAGAGCCTGATCCGTTCGAATCTAGAGGATCTGACTCTTCTAATTTCCGAGGTTCTGATTCGTTTGGACCTAAAGGGCCTGATCCATTTGGGCCTAGAGATCAATGTGACAATAAATTTGCACCATTTGGTCCTCAGTCTATGAATAATCAGAGAGGCAATTCATTACTTACAGGCCCTGGCGGGCTCAACGAGGATGTTTTTAATGTAAGGAATCTTAACGAACCATTCTTAAATAATCGAGGACCCGACGATTTCGGTTTTCGTCCACAAAATGCTGGACCGCCGTTTAACGTACGTGAATTTACTGATCTGCCATTTGGATCACATTGTGTTGATAAACCTACTCCACTTCGTGGACTCAATGAAAAAGCCTTCGGTCCTATTCCAAGTGTTGTTGAGCAACCAAAAATTCCATCACTTTTATCCGTTAAATTTGACCCGCCAATAGGATTACTGAATGAACCTCGCAATGAAATATTAAAAGACAATCCTTTAGATTCATCAAATCGACCTTTTGGTCTGAACTCTCTACCCGGATCAGGACCACCATTAGGTCCAGAGAGAGATCATCCAATGCGATCAAATTTCCCTATGAATGATTTTCCTCCTCGTGATAATCCTGTATCATTATTAGGACCAGCTCCTGGATCTGGACCTGGACCTTTCTCATCTTCATTCGGACCAATGCATGGCCCCAATGACATGCAATCTGGCTTCAATAAGCCTTCATTGCAAATGGATAATTCGTTTTCACGACGCATGGGAAATCAACCTGGACATAGACGCGATGGGCCAATGCATCCATCATTCTGTATTGAAAAGCAATTTAATTATAATCATGGTGATGGAGCACCTAATGAAGTATTTAATGATTACAAACCATCAAAGGTAACAGATTATGGTCATATCCGTCGTCCAACTGGTCAAGATTATATTACACCAGTGCAGTGCTTTGATTATGGTCACGGTAGATTGAAACCAATTGTTCCTGATCATGAAATTTATCCAAGAATGGACTTTAAACACTGGGTTGATAATGAACATAACCTTAAGGAATATAATGATGGATTCTTAGCTTACAAAGAACGCCAGAATAGATCAAGAAAAGCTGACAAAAATCTTCGAACAGAATCAACTCCTGTTTGGAGACATGAAGAACGCAAGCGATTTAGCGATCATTATTCGTCACGAGATAGAGAAGATCGAAGGGACAATCGTGGAAAAGATAGCCGTGAAGACAAACGAGGAGACAACCGGGACGATAGAAGAGGAGAAAGTCGCGAAGATAGACGAGACAGTCGCGACGACAGACGAGAAGACAGGCGACTCAGTAGTTGGGAAGATAGACGAGACAGTCGTAGGGACAGAAGTGGAGACCGAGGAAAACGGGACTCAGGACATCACAAGGATTATTCTGGACATTCGAAAGATTCTAAAGACCATAAGGATACTAAAGATTCGAAGGATCATAAAGATCACCGGGATAAAAAAGATCGTCAGCCATCTTGGGAAATTGAAATCGAAAAACTTAGCGAAGAAACTGCACGAAAAAATTCTGGCGAAGGTAATTTCAAATTAAATATTAATAATATTTTATCTGTATACAATTTTCTTTTCTTTTATATACTTATATAGTTATAATTTATAATTATTTTTATTATTTGTTTACGTATTAACAGACAGGACACGTGATAAGTCGAATCGAACTCAAAAGGATACTAACACTGAAATAAAAAAAGATGAAGAAAGGTAAAAATATAAGAAAATAATTTAATTCTTACTGTAATTTTGTTATTTTTAATTATTGTAATTTGAAATCTTGATTGGTAAAAAAAAAAATTTGAATTTTCGCGGGATTATTTTTTTTTCTTACCAATAAAGCTTAACAATTTCAATTATTATAATACAAAAATCTAAAGAGAATGTGCTTTTTTATATATTATATATAAAAAAATAACATTTTCAAATGTGAAACACGAATGAATGAAAGTGTGTGTCGATGTTGATAGATCTAAAGGAAATGTAAGCCGACAGGAGAACTCTACGAACAATTTCGCCGACTCAACTAATCAGGAATCCAGGTATGACTTTTTATGTGATTGATTATCATAGAATAGCTTTTTTTTATGTCAGTATGAGGTTTGAACTGATAGACTTGTCTTGTTGATAACATTAATCAAATAGATACACAGTTTTGTCTCAGATAATATTTATCTATTTTTTATCGAAACCATAACGTTAGGAGTTGATTAATTAATTAATACTTTTTGTCATTTATTAAGATCATTATATTACAAATTATTTTGTAATCATTTTAATTATATGAGATTATTTCTGTATAAAATTATACAGACTGAAATTTAATTATTTATATTTATATTTATATTTAATATAAATAGTCGCCGTAAATTTATCAAGAGATTTTATTGATAAAAAAAAGTTATTTGGCTAATTTTTTGAGCCAATTTTGTAACTTTTTTGAACTGACGTTTCCATTCACTGCGACCTTGATAAAATATTTAAAGTTCTTGAAGTTATTTTAGATGTTATGTATAAGCAAATTGTAAGCGTATTTTCAATTTATTTTACTCGTTTTAGATAAATTCAAAACTTAATCGATCAATTTTAAAAATTTTTGAATTATTTATAACAAATATAAAATTTTATTTTATATTGATCATTTAATTATTCTAAAATTTTTTAATTGATCGATTTTTAAAAATCGAAATGAGTATTATTAATTGAATGCAAAAAAAAGTCGAAATTCTTTTGTTCGTTTGTAAAATATCGTCTAGTCAAATTTGGTGGTCAACAATTTTTTGATCACTAACGGACTCATGTATTCTCATCTGATGAATTTTCAAAAATTTTTGAGTATTAATAGTTTTCAAAGTTAGAAATTAAGTATAAAATGACTTGTTCGTTTCAAAATTTTGTCATTGCGAAAATTGTTTTGGAAATTTTTTTAAAATGATTGCTTCGATATTCCATGGTTGCGATTGTCATATATATCTATAAGAAAAAGTTGTTATTGAAATGGTTCAGCAACAGTTGTCATTTTGGCTCGTGGCCCATATGAGACAGCCAATAAGAAAAAAAAAGAATTGTTATGAAAAAAATTATTTAGCAATGCCTTCTGTGGCGAAAATTATTGAGCGACGATTACTACAGAAAATTTAATCTTACTGTCAACATCATTTGAATTATTTAGTTAAGATAAGATCCATTCCAAAGAAAATGTAAATCCCATCTGCATTCTTGTAGTCTAAATCGGATGTTATATTCTAATGAATCGGACATTTCTTCTTGATTCAATTGGTTGCAAATCATTTAATTTTACAAATATTCCATCTTTCGTTAAAACTATTAGATGATGGCTTATGATTATGAGCATTTGTCTGAAGAAAACAAAACTATAACTCCCAATAAAATTAATAGATCTTAAATTTATATTAAAAATTTGCACACAGAAACAAAAAATTATCGGCTGAAGATAAATGTTTTTGATTCAAGAAATTTTTTTTGAAAGCCTCAATTTTCTCGGACAAAATATTTTCTTGGCTCAAAATAACTTTTTTTTCTGTGTACGAAAAAAAAAATATAATCCGTATAAATATTAGTTACAAAGTGATTTTATACATGATGTCACTATTTTTAACATCAATTATAATACTTTTTTTGTAGCTAATATCAATATAGATAATTTTTTTTTCTTAAAATTTAACATGCCAATTATTTATGATATTAATTCAACAAAATTACTAAACATTAATAGTTATAATGTTATTTTTACATACAAGATATATTACATAACTATTATTTACATTGATCTTAATACTTGACAATTATTGATTAATCGCTTTCTAACATCTGGTCGATATAAAATAAGTTATCAAATATTCTCTAAGCCAAAATGCTGATTCTATACAAGTGTGTCTGTCATTCATAACGTCATCGATAAATTTATTCGGTATATTAAGATATATTTAACTGCGATCAATAGAAATTACATTTTAGATCCTTTTAAAATACATTTTTGACAAGGAGATTTTTGAAAATCATAAAAATATTTTTTCATTACTACGTACTTACTAAATATGATAGTGATAATAATAATTATTTTCATTGGAAATGAAAGTGAGAATTAGTCACATTTTTTAAGTTATTGCTGCGCATTGCGCGCAATTATAGTATAATTAATTATTAATAAAAAATAATAGTAACAAATACATAAATTAAAAATGTGCTTCTAAAAACTCATAAACATATTCAATGATCATGCGTACAAGCAATTTTTTAAAAGCGATTTTTATTAATTAACTAATTAATATAATTAATAATTATTACAACAGCATAAAAAATGCCAACCATGCACGATTTTAAATCATCACTTATTTTAACTCATTATTAAAATGAAAGTATCCATTTTTTGACATATTATTACACCAATCAGTATTTTTTAATACCATTTTCTATGTAATTTATTTATTATTGCAATCAAATCTATTGCATTTAAATTTTCGTACTCTTGTCGTCCATTATTATTCTGTCCGTTTTATTGTTTACACTTCCCCAAATTAAGCGATAATTATTAAGAAGCTATTGAAATAAATTAACCCATGATTATTAAATCTGAAAATATAAATCGATCAGTTCTTATCATATGTTTATACGATAAACATTTATATTACGTTTACATTGCACCTGAAATTTAAGTGCGATTTAACCAGTTTTGTATTTTTTGTGACATCAATGCTTAGCGAGTTTTATAACTATAATTATATAATATACATATTTAATGTATGAATTATTTTTAATAGCAAGCGGTTGGTTTTGTTACAGTCAAGATGCTTCGAAATTTGAATCAAAGTCACCGCCGAGGACAATGGAATTGGCGAAGACATCAAATCTCACGATGGTGGATGACTTACTGTTTCCACCAGGTCGTCAGAACAGACCACCAAAAATAGCAATCATCCTAAGAGGACCACCTGGAAGTGGAAAATCTTTTGTTGCTAAACTCATTAAGGTTAATTTAATTAAATTATTTGAATTTACACTAGACTCGATTTGTTTTCTGGTTTTCGGGGATATTTGGAAAAAAATCAAGAGAAAGTTAAAAGGGGTAGTAATTGGTGGTGAGAATAGAGGGTCTGCAAGGAACAGAGTATATTCTAATATATAATCTATATTATTAAGAGAATAAGGAAAATTTTGTTCCAGCCATATCTATATGATAGAATTTCTTAATTTATTTCTCATACAAAAACTCAAAAGTTCACACCAGTAACAGGATTACTTGATGACGATGTACAAGTATATTATATAGATCTAATATAAAATAGCAGTATGACAATATAATAATTTGATTTTACTTGTATCAATTATCGTGTTTTACAATACTACATTCAAATTCTCCCTTGTTATTTTCTCGCCTCTCTTACTGTTTGCTTTGCTTATTTTACAAACTAAGTCTCTTTCACTTACTAATCGATCCTTACTTAAACTTTCTATTTTCCGAAAGTAAGCGCGCACCTTAGTTTTTCTACTTTGACTCTACCACTTAATTTTTTCGGCTGCGGCCCGACTTGTGCTTATGACTGAATTGCATCATTACGGTGATGCCCTACTACCTCCCTTGTGCAATGGAGGTGTAGTGACGTAGGAAAACCACAGAGAAAACCTAGCCAGTACAGTTTCGGTTTGAGTTAACCTCCAGTAGTCTATAAAATTTCCATTTTACCGATCACTGGATCTTTATCCCGCATCTAACGATCATAGACCTTTGTTCGAACCCGACGCGTGGCTAAACGGTCACCCAGCCAAGTAGTAATTCTGCTCGATACTACTTAACTTTGGTGATCGCCCGAGCCACGTGCGTGCCGAACGGCTGCCGCAGCCGTTCCGTACGTTATTGCTCTCTAAGTGATGTTAGAACAGACTCTAAGGCTCTTTTACTGCTGTTAACCAAGTGATTACATACTAGGAATACCCTGTATAGTGGGGTAGACTGGTTAAGTGTTGTACGTACAGATACATAGGTAATAATTCAAGGAATCTAGGACTATCAATGGAGCCTCTTATGAGATTTTTAACAAATAATAGAGCCGCACATGTTCTTCTTTCTTCTAAAGTCAACATATCTGCATCACTACACAACTCATAGTAATTAGTGCCAAGTATAGGGTATTCGCCCTTTTTTTTAGAGAATAGATATTTAAGAAATTTGTGTTAAAGAATTAGTTATTAAAGTTATTAAATTTGATATCGTTAAAAAGATCTTGACTTTAATTTGTGCACACAGAGAAATTTTTCGTAAAAATTACCCAAAAAGTATAATACTGTGAGGACATGTGGTAAATATTTAATTATCTTCCATGTAGATTGTAAAATATACTTCTCGATAGAATGTAAATGAAGTGCAATTTCTACTCACAACATAGTAAAAATTTAATTACGGGC
The DNA here is from genome assembly GCF_026212275.2 of Microplitis demolitor. Classification (NCBI taxonomy): domain Eukaryota; kingdom Metazoa; phylum Arthropoda; class Insecta; order Hymenoptera; family Braconidae; genus Microplitis; species Microplitis demolitor. The sequence continues at coordinate 19,350,679 of NC_068548.1, forward strand.
TGTCGGGTAAATTGTTATGGAAAGGATTTCGCAGGCGGATCTATAAATCAGTTAAAGTTGGAAATGACAAAAAGGGTCAAACGGAAGAAAAACAAAGCGGAAGATTAGGATTGATTAGCTTTTTGATTTCATCAATAATTTCAAAAAATCAATAATAATATTAATACATATTGTATGCATGTAAAAATTAATATTCTTATGAATACTAATAAGAATATTTTTTTTTTTTTTTTTTTTTTTTTTTTTTTTTTTTTTTTTTTTTTTTTTCAGGATAAAGAACTAGAACAAGGAGGTTCAGCGCCTCGCATTCTCAGTTTAGACGATTACTTTTTAACTGAAAAAGAAGTAGAAAGTACTGATGATAATGGAAAAAAAGTTGTTAATAAGGTCAGTGAAATTTTTTGTCATAATTAGTATGCATTTACTATTGACATTTAAATTATTCGTACCAGCTACAATGATTTTATGAACAATGTAATTTAATTATTAATTTTTAATTACAGGAAATGGTATACGAGTATGAGGATGGAATGGAGCCTAGTTATTTAACATCACTAGTCAAAGCTTTCAAAAAAAATATTGTCGATGGATTTTTCAATTTCATAATTCTCGATTCTATCAATGAAAAAATTTCAGACTATGAGGAAATGTGGAGTTTTGCTAAATCGAAAGGCTTTAGGGTAATTCATTAACCTTAAAGATGTTTCTTAAATAATTATTTTTTGAATCTTCATCATATTAAATAAATTTTTTTCTTTGTTTAAAGGCATACGTTTGTGAAATGGATATGGACGTTCAAATTTGTTTGAAACGGAATATTCATAATCGAACTGAAGATGAAATCAACAGAATTATCGATTATTTCGAGCCGACACCAAATTATCATCAAATACTAGATGTCTCATCATTGCTACAAGATGAAGCCATCGAGCAGGTAATCTACCTTTTAATTTAATAATTCAAAAATACTCTTTCGCTGAAAATAGTGATTCGTTATTTATTATTATTGATTTAAAGGTACAAATGGAAGAAGTTTCACCAATTTCCGATAATAAAAAAAGTACTGATACTAATGAAGACAGCCAGGATAGTCAAGAAGGACAAGATAATTCACTGGTAATACCTCTATTCTCACTTTTATGAAACTAAAATCGATGTTTTTATTTAGCTTAACATATACGTTAGATATCTTATTACTAATTATGTTTTTGATTGATTTAAAAATCTGACATTTTGTTGACTTCGTGCTCGAGATTTTCAATAAAAATGTTATTTTATGATTGACATATTCAATTATAAGAACTAATTTATTTGGGTTTAAATTGCGTCTTCATTACTTTTCAAATCAGCGATAGTTTTATGACTTTGTGTCAACAACTGATATTAAATTTTCGTAATAAATACTGCAGTCGAGTCGCGTTATGAGTCTGCTCATTATGAGCCTGTCAACTTGTATTTCTGTTGAAGACATTCTCCCTCCATGACTGAAAATAATCATGTACATACACACGCTTGTAAAGTAGGAGAAGTGTGAATTACTGCGGTCGACTTTTGAGCAGAAGTGGGGGTACAGGAATTCTTAGAATTATATTTCCCTAAATCCCCGTAAGCGGGTTCATAACGCGACTAGACTGTATATTAATCATTGTCATTGGAATTTTGCTTAAACAGAAAAAATAAATTCTCGACTAAAAGTAAATATTCTTGATTCAAGAAATTTTTTTTTGAAAGCCTTTATTTTCTTGGATAAAATAGAAATCTCCTCTGACCAAGACTAATTTTCTTGGCTCAAGAAAATTTTGACTTGGTTCCCGAAAACGCTTGTCTTCCAAAATATTTTCTTGACTTTTTTCTGTGTAGTAACTGTTGCTAAGGGCAAGTTTTCATAGCAACAATTTTGTATATTGCTGTGGAAACGTATTTTTTACGACTTATCCAAGAAATTTTCGTGTTTCATTATTAAAACAACTGATATTTTCATGTATACATATGCTGATACATTTCATATTATACGTATGCGTTTGAAAAATAAATTGTACATTATTGCCCTTCACCTAGAAAATCATTTTTTTTGCACTCGATGTAAAAACTGCTATACGCTACTAAAATAGAATGGAATTTGACGCTCCTACGCTATCATTTGCCTATGGCCCACAACGCCAATGCTTTTTCCTCACCGAACATCCATGTTTATTTACCAGCTCATTATATTATTTCGTAGCACCTGCATCAAAATGTAGCCCATCAAAAAAAGTACCATGTCATCATCTGAACAGTTTTTAAGTTGTCTATAGAAAAAAATTTGAAATTCCATCAAATTAAAGATGGTATGAATTCAATCAGTTAAAAAAAAATAATTTCCAATACTATTTGTTTATTTGGAAGACATTATAGGCAAAGATGGTTTTATTCTTACTTCAAATACAAAGTAAAGGATTTTCAAATAAAGGAGTAGTTATTTTGATATTTTATATCATATAATTTTATCATGAAAAAAATATATTGATGATTTCGGTGAGAAGAAAGTTCTGAGTTTGTAGGATCTCATTTTTTGTTTTTCATGATAAATATTATAAGATACAAAAAAAAATTTTTTGTTTATACTTTCCCTGCATAATACTTTTTGAATCAATGGATCGAAATCGGCAAATCCACAGTGAGACAAAATTCTAAATGAATTTTTTATTTTTAAAAAAACATTTTAAATTTCTTGTAATTTGACAGCGTATTTTTGACCCGCAAAAATACTTATTACAGTTCTCTTAAATTTCTTATTAAACTCAGCAGATTGATGACAAAAAAAAAACTCAAGAAAATCTTTATTTTTTGATAAGTTATGGTTTCAAGAATTGAAAATCACTCGGCCAGTTGATCCGTCAAATCAAAATGACGCTTAGGCTGGTAGCGAAAACTGAGTAGGAAGATTCCGTTCTGCTTCAGCTCCACCGGCAACGAGGGGCACCACCTTTAGAGTCGCTGATTGTTCAATTTTTCAAATCGTAACTTATTCAATAGTTAAGATCTTGTCACGTTTTTTTTATCAATCCGTCTAGTTTAATAAGATACAAAAAAAACATAAAATTTCTAAAGCCACAACAAAATTTTTTCCACATTAGAATAAGATGATCTCGTATGAAATTTAAAAAAAATTTAGAATACTCTTTTCCGAAATTTTTTGTTAATTGCAATGAATCAGATAAATAAACGAATATTTAAAAAATATTATAGAAACATTTTTTAGCTAAAGGTACTCATTTGAAAGAGTAATGCGCATAGTTAATAAGAAGACTATATTTTTAATCGCATACAAATTACTCCTGTCTATAAGACTAATTCATCGATCATGTATAAAAGGTATCACTTGTTGCTTGTATTTTAATATGTGTAAAGTTGAATAGTACATTTGATGTTTATATTCCAACCACTTACGTCTATACCTTGTAATTTAATATGATAAGTGAGCAACACTTGATCTTAATGTATGTATGTATACACCGTAAATATATAATTAGATATAATTGTAGTTGTGGTTGTATCATTATAGCTATTAGAATTGATGAATTGTTTAAATATAAATGTAGTTATAAAATTTTATTTATTTACAGGGCGTGAGCAAGTGGGAAAAAATGGAAGCCGAAGATAAATTAGGTGAGTTTATTTTTCAGTATTGATTTAATTGTAAAAATTATTAGTTACGAGTTCGAAACACACGCGCCGTAACGATTTATTTATTTTTATCGCTTTGAGAATTATTTAATTGATACTTTGTTACTTTCATATTAATCGGCCGCTAGTAATTTTAATTTAACAGCTTAAATACTTCTTTGCGCAGCTCAATTTATTTATCAGCTGTTTTATTGTTTGAAATTTTTCACTAACTGTGCAGATAATAATTACAGGTATTATTTTATTTGAAGTGCGACTTAATTAAACTTTGTTTCGATCGTTCTATGATTTAAATTCTGTCTAATTTATTCTGTGGCTTATAATTATAATTGATTGTTTCATTCAAAATTACTGTGGCCTGACTAATTCACTCACTTGTTATTCAAATGTTGATATAATCAATGACCTTGTTTTTAATTACAGATCGTTTGGATGGTTTGGCAAAAAGAAAAAATGACGGTAAACCTCAGACAATGGAAGACTTTTTACAAGTTCCTGATTGTTATGACAGGGAAGATTCTACAGGAAAAAAACGCGTAAGTACTTTAAAAACAATACATATATTTAGTAAACCGGGAAATCCAATCGTAAAATTTCAATATTATTTAAATTTTATTAAAATTACATACTTACGGATCTAATCGGACTATTATTTTTTTTTGTTGTAACAATGTTCTTTTGATCTAAAGTAATGGGCACAAATTTATCTTCTAATAACTGTAATAATATACAAAAAAAATGATTGCCGTGTATGTCTTATTGTAAACACGCGGAGTCTAGTATTTGAGCCCGAGATCTGACTCTAAATCGAAAAGCTGAAAGGTATAGACTCTCAATAATACAGATTTTTTCAAGATTTTCTTTCTATTAAGCTCTAAATCATCAAATAAAATGTGTTATTCGATATGAAGTCATCATTTACAGTCGAGCTCCATTAACTCGGACAATGAGTCTACGAATAAGCGGAAATTTCTTTGAATTTCTGAGTTAATTAATTGATGTAACAGGACCGAAGTCCACCTCCGTTTCACGGGAGGCCGTTTCCGCGCTCTTTGGGCATGCACATGTTTTGTAACATCCCTATTTTCAACCATAATATAATAATAACGAAATATGAACATAAGCTTGTATTAGGTTACCCTGGGATTAATGATCAGATCAAAGATCCTCTTACTTGTAGGTGTCTCACCAGCCACACCTTCTCTTGGGCCAAACACTACTACCATCTTAAGAAATAAAAAAACTCTAGTCGACATGTTCCATAGATTAGTGGTGAGACGCAACTTCACCTCAATACCCTAAAAAGGGTTTCCTCCACTTATAACCACTAAGATTTCAGACATGCCATTGCACAAACTTGCCCTCATCTATCACTAAGTAATCTCTAATTTTCAAGCTTTGTTGGGCGCCATGATTTTTTAAGACAAATCACAGCAGGGTTTGGCCCATTCGGGAAAATTTCTGAGTTGACGGGTGCCCCTTCTTTCTTAAAAAGTAAACTACACGCATGCACTCTTACATCTACAAGAATGTTGCATAGATAAATATACACAGATACATACAAATGTCTAGTATCGGGCGGGAACAGAGTAGCTCGCAGTGGGGGTCAAGATTCAGAGGGAAGTTCCGAGTTACTGGAGTTTGACTGTATCGAGTGAAATTTTATTTGTTCGTAATTTTTCTCTAAAAATGGGTCATTTACTTGCGTCAATGCAAAAAAGAGCATTCCGTTTTATGCTCATGTGAGTACAAAAAATATCAAAAGACCCTTCTGATGAAATAATTTACGATAAAAAACTTTATAGGTCCGTTGGGCTGATTTAGAGGAACGTAAACAGCAAGAAAAAATGCGCGCAGTTGGTTTTGTTGTTGGACAAACAAATTGGAATCGTATGATGGATCCTACAATGGGCAGCAGCGCTCTCACAAGGACCAAGTACATATAAAATAAATTATTTCCTTAATTTGTCCATTAACTGCCTACAATTGCTATTCGTGCAATTGCTGTGATACTGCTATTAATGACACATCCATTTTTCATTTTTTTTCTTTGTTCCCGACAGATTTTATTTTAATATTTACAAATAATACCAGACTGTCTAAATAAAAAAAAAACTTTTTTTTTAATAATTTAATTATAGTTTAATGTATAATTAATATAAATATTTTTAACTTATTCAAAAATAGTACAGTTCTAATTGATATTATTTTGAACGCATGATAACACGCGTAATATATTTGTTTTATTTTGTTGGCTGGCTTTGTCTCTTTTAGTTAATAGTCACATTTTTTGTCAATTGATAATTATTATTATTTTCGTTTATGAATTTATACGTGTGTTCAATTACACGTTTCTATTGCAGGTTTTACAACTCGAAGGTTCAAGACCTACATAATTGAACGGATAATTATCGCGATAATTTAAAAATAATAAGTAGTAGTTTTTTTTAAACAATTAAACTTAAGAGAAGTTAGTTAATTATAAATTTAAATTGAGTCGTTTTAAATAAAATTAAATTTGTAATATGAATTATATTAATTATAATTACTAATATTTATTCAGTATCAATTGTGAAAATGGAGATTGCTTTTTATAGTATAAAATTCATTCACTTTAATCATGCGATTAATTAAAAAAATAATGTTAACATCAATCATTCCATAAATCGAAAACAAAAACCCAAAAAAAATAGTTAATTGTAATAATAATAATAAAATTAAAAAATGAAATAATTCAATTTAATATGTATATAATTTGAATGTAAAATTAAAAATAATAAAAAGTTATCAGTCAAATAATAATTTCATTAATTATATTCAGGTCGTAGAAAGTTCTTAATGTTGTCTTTTTTACAACTATATTCAGGTGGACATTGTTTCAATTCTCCATACTCAATTGCTTTTCGAAAATCGGCAATTGTTTTTTCATAACTTTTATCAGGACGAAGATTTCTGAAAAAAAATTTGAAAAAAGTGTTAATTAATCATACTTTTCATGATACCAGCATCGAAACTTTAAGTTTCAGTGTCTCTACAGCCAGTCGAAACAAGCTAATTTCAAGCCGATGATGCAAACAACTGCTAGCTAAATTTGTAATTCACAAATCCCTTTACAGCGGGCAGAAACAATTGTGTTTTTCCCAAGGGAAGAAACACAATTGTTTCTGCCCTGTGCTAGTTATATTTAATGTTCATTTGCAGTCTTATTACTCTTATTTGTTTACTTGTCACTTCAGTTTACTCATTTCATTTTTTAAGTGACAGTTTTAATTAACCAAATAAAATTACTAAAAAATTAGTGAAAATAATATTTTTGTATTATTTACTATTAAATAAGTGACTGTAAATCACATATTTCTCATTCTCTAACAGTTCTCCGCATCATCGGCTTGAAATTAACTTGTTTCTTACTGGCTGCTGACACTGAATCTTCAAGTTCCGATACAGGTAATCATGAAAAATATAGTGTGTGACTCAGGATAAAACACGATTTAAGACTCGCCTGCGGCTCGGGCAGCCAACTTGACCCTAGTCTGAAATCGTCTTGTTTCATCCCTTGTCACACAATATACTATTAAACTAAATAAAATTATTTTACGGTGGCATTAAATTTATTGTCTGTGTTATCATCTCGATTGCTTGTAAATAATGTCTAGCTGTCGTTGGTACTTCACAGGCTGCTCGATAGAGACAGGTATCACCTATCATATAACCTAGTGCGAGAGCTATCTCATCTTCTGACACAATATTTTCTGATTTTGATTAAAAAAAAAAAATTATGAATTATTTGATGAAAGTAATTAATAAATCACGTACAATTAATTAGGGAAATTCAGTTTATTTTGTGTAAAAAAAATTAATAACTTGAATAAATGTAATTAATTACATTTCTAGTATTGTAAAAATTCGAGTAAATATTTAAACGCAGCAATAATTAGTGAGAGTATAAATTTTAGTTTGAGAAAAATTTTAAATTATTATAACGATTGAATAATTATGAAATGAAAGAAGTTAAATATTCTAGTAAATTTAAAAAAATATATATAATTTATGAACGTAATTTTTTTAAAATAAAATCCATTTTTATCCAAAATTAATTTAAATTAATCAGTTAATTTTTTTCTAATTTCAATATTGTTTTTGATAAATGAAAAGCTATTTTTTATTTTAAATCAACATAATTATTAATTTATTAATGACTAACACAAAACATCCTGAGTTGCCCTTGTATTTTTTAAAATATTATCTATTACTACCTTCTTCGAGTTCTCGACTTCTATAGTCACTATTTTCCATATAACTCGTTCCTACCACGATCGTTTTCAACATTAACAGCATAATTAAATTCGAAAGATTTAAATTAAGTACCTGAATAATTAAAAAAATTTTTAATATTCTAAGTTACAAAAAAAAAAAATTGATAAACAAAAAATTTTACCTGATTTGAATTCTTCGATCTCTCCACTAATTCTTTAGCGACATCCACCAAAATTGAAGAGGGCGACTGTTTGCCCTTATTTCCGAAAATTGCATTACCATTACACTCAATAAAAAATATGTCAAAAAAAATAACCGTAATTAATATTTTATAATAGCACTTCATTGTTATTTTATAAAATTACTTTAATCAAAAAATTTTTTTTCTAGCAGTCAGTATTCTTTGGAACAAACTAACGAAATGTCACTTAGGCTTCATTTATGCAGCCTTTAAATACGTTTCTTGTTTTTAAATTTTCATTAAAACACAGTACTTATTTTATAGGAACTGGAGTGTAAAATTGGCATGCTTTCATTTTTTTTATACTGTCACAAATAAAACCCAGTGACAGATATATCATTTTTCATAATATAACATGTAATTGAAAATTTGCCGAGAATAAAAGGTGAAAGCTTTTCACAAACCACTTTTACTTTATTTATATTACGCGTATCAGAGCATTACACAATTAAAATAAAATTACAATAGTGCTAGAAAAATACATAAATTATAAATTAAAACAACTAAAAATATTTATAACAACAAAAAATTACCACCATATTTACCTTACGTTCAATTAAAAAGTTTATTCAATAAAGTCATTAAATGTAAAGCTTTAACTTTTTATGAAAAAAAAAAAAAAAAAAAAAAATATATATATATATATATATATATATATATATATGTAAAATCGTTACCCACCTGTTAGAATCTACTATTATAAGAAATTACAAGGCAATTGAATGCCTGTATAAAAATAAAAACGCCCTATTATATAGATATAGTTAAAAAAAAATATATAAGTATAGAGAGTACAAACCTGTTATTGAATTATGTCTCATTGAATCGGATAATGACAGAAAACTAATGACAAAAAATATCGAGTATGCGTGAGCTTTTGTGCACCTGCACATTTACTTAGATGACACATGAAAATATAATTAGTGAACACGCGAGTTTCAAAACAAAGTTTCAAAATTTTTTCTTACAAAGTAGAGAGTAGTTTGCTATGAATTATTGATTAGGAGTGTCTGTAATCGTGTCTGAAAAAAGACAAAAAAGCGAATAAAAAAAACTTTAGGGTGCATAGCTTGTTAATGGATAATTGATGCTTCAGGAGCAATGAACGGAAAAAACTTTTGAACAATTGCTGATAGTTATTTTTATTTTCGCCAGCGGTCAACGATCCTCGGGTTTATGAACTTGTGTGAACATGCAATGGTTATCTTGTTATCTACCTTGTAAGTTTTCCAATTTCAATGCAAATTAAATTACTCTTAAGCGGTACTAGAAAAGGGAGAGATGACGAATTATTATTAGTTTTATGTTTTTTGCACAATGTAACCATGACAGCATTGGATTAATCGTTTTTTGGAATGAAGCTTGCGCAATTCATTTTACTGAGTACTTTGGTGTGAAAAGCTCGTGGATGAGTTTGATAAATCTAAGCCCCTACACAAGCCAATGACCCCGTCTTCTAGGTCTCTGTCAATCAATGATCACATACAATAGTTTTTGAATTTTCTTGTAACCAATGCACTTTTTCAGAAGAAAAAATGAGCTAAAATTTTTTGAATTCATTATTATTTTTGTTTTTAATTATAGGACCAACTAAAGAAAAATTATTAACAAAAAAAATAATTAAGAAATTATTTTTTCTTTATTCAATTTCAGTAAAATTTATATGTGATTATTTTTCTCTAGATATGGAATTTTGCATTTTACCACAACTACTATTTTATACTTCATTTTTTTTTTTTTTAATTTTTTTCATGTTTCAGGCTCGAATATCTCGTTAATAAACATAATGTTTATTTTGACTGAAGTAGACTTTTTGAACTTCCCGCTTAAAAAATTTGAAATTTTAAAAAATGAAAGGGAGTTATTTAGCAAAATACATGATTATTAACTTTTTCAATTTTTAAGAAAGAACTTCCTAAAACCAAAAGGGCTCATAATTTTTTTTTTTTATTGTCAATCGTTTTGAAACTTATTTTAAAGCTGAAAATTGAAAAAAAATTTTTGAAATCTAAAAAGCCATATAATTCAAATGAAACGCCCTTTTGGCATTCAAAAGATTTGCTTTTTCAATTTTAAACTCTAAATAAGTCTACGAAACGATTAACAAAAAAAAAAGTATACGTCTTTTTGGAATTAGTAACACAATATTATTTATCAAAAAAATGACTTTGAAAACATAAAATTAAAATAGAAGTTTGTAATATATTTCTTATTAATTATAATCTTTATAAGACCATTTACAATAGTATAAATGAAAATTATTATTTTCGACTCTGTACAGCTCTCAACATCGATAAATATCCAACAGACGTTTTTATTACCTAGTAAAAAAAAAATATAAATATGAACAAATTAATATTTCAGTACATTGTGAAAAATTTCCAACAAATTTTACTATGGGCGTATTGTAACACCGGACCATAAGAAAACTGGTACAAAATTTACAAGTATTCCATAGTAAACGGTATGCGCAGACAACACAATTGGGACCTATGCGCATACGTTTACTATGGGACACTTGTAAATTTTGTATCAGTTTTCTTATGGTCCGGGGTTACAATGCACCCATAGTAAAATGTAATGGGAATTTTTCACAGTGTATCAATTGAAAATTACTCACAGCCACGAACAAGTTAAACGAAAAGTAACCAAATTTCCCAGCTGAAATTCGAAGTGGTCGAGAACACCTATATCCAATAAACATAAATAATTTGATGTTTACATTTAAATAATTGTACCACAAACTTTGGTAATAAGCGTAGCTAACGCTTGTACTCTAGAAATAATAATTATTTCGATTAGTTTTAAAATTAGCCTAAAAACAAATTTTTTTTTTTGCTTCTAACAAATTGTAGAAAACCTCATTATAAAGTAATTCGCCCATCCAACAGAAAATAAATAAGTGATACAGTGTATTAGTATCGTAACTTATATAAAATGCCATTTGTAAAAATGATACTTTCATTTTAGCCATACTCTAAAAAAAATATTATTTTTACAATTAGAGTTTATGTATAAGATATTTGCAAGCACCATTTTCTACGATTAGCAGTAAATAGCGCTGCTGAATTATATTCTTATAAAGTTAATGATTACACTGTAAAAAATTTACGGAATGAATGCGAAGAGGGTGACTGTTTTTTATTTTAGTAAAATTTACTACGAAAGGGGGTTTATTTTAACATTAAAACTCTGAATCGAAGTGAAATGAAATCCAAATCCGAAATCACTCTGCTGGAAAAACAAATCCCCTATTTACTCTGCATTCAGAGTGATCTTTTTCAAAACTCCGGAACTTCGATTGATGAAGTGAATTTGAATTTAACTAAAATCTGTAATCACTCTGAATCCATTTCCGATTTTTTACAGTGTATTAACTTCCGATAACATGATTACCATTAACATAGAATACCCTTGGAAACAAAAATTCAAGGTATAACAAATCAATTGTGGAAGTAATACTAAATTAAAAGTTTCTTCTATCGTTTCTCCAATTCTTAATCCAATTTACCCCAATATAAACATAAATTTATAAAAAGTATTGAATTATAATAAAAAATGAGTAGATAAAATATTATCAATATCAATAAATATAAAAATGTATTAATTTATGACTTACTTCATAAGATGCTCATGTCTTTGAAAAATTGTCCGAAGTTTTTTATGAAATGTATATTTAGTCAATGCTGTATCGTTTGAATCAGAGCAGACATGCCGTAATTGATTTTGAACAATAGACAATTGGCTGCAAAGATTGAGAATAAGTACTGCCAAAAAAGTGTCAAATGTACCATAAACAAGCGATGCACCCAATAATCCAGTGACTTGACAAACTCTCATTAATTCGAGAGTATATATTGACAAATTGAAAGGTAAATAACTTGGCCAAACAATGTTGGTTAAAATTTTAGGATGCTGTCCGTATAAAAACATTGTCTCTGGTTTCAAATGAATCTGTTGTTATTCAGTTGGTTTAAAACTATTTTTAAAGTTATGAAATTGCAATAATATATGATATAAATTTAAAACCTCAACAATTATGTATAAAAATATAGTGATCGGGGTATATACTATAGAAATGAAAGCTAATGTTCGGCCAATCTTAGCATTACTCATCATTTTATTAACATTTCCAGAAGACTCTGCATTAATCCAATCTTCTTTCATAAATTCAATAAGTGACGCCAAAACTTAAAATGTAATATACGAAAAAATATATATCCGGGAATATATGTTGGCAAAATAGCATACATACGACAATGTTGAAGATATAAGCCGGATATGTACTATTTTGCCAGGATATATTTTGTTCGTGCGGGTTTTTTGTATATATGTCGACATATTTGTATTTCATGTATATTATATATGACAGGTAATTTTCAACGATAGTGAAATCATTAGGCAGCTGAAAATTTTTGAATTCTCAAATTATCAAATTTTATATTAATATAAAATTATTCAAAAATAATGTACACATAGAAATTTTGAAAACTCTTTTCTATGCATTTTTTTAAAATTATTTTCTATTGATATAAAAAATTTATTAATTTAAAAATAAAAACTATCAACTGCCCGTTCATTTTACTGTCATAATTTTCACATATTTATATCTTCTATTTTGGATTGTTAATTTTGTAGACGATATTAATTTTTGACGAATTATTTACCATTTCTTTTTTTGTAAAAAACAATATATTTTATTATTGAAACAGTTGTCGCCATATTATAAGAAAGTAAATGAACCACACTGTCAATATCACCCCACATAAGAATTATAGCCCCAAGATTTGGTAAATAGGTTGTAGTTAAAAAAAAAATAACATCAAAGCACACATTAATTTTTTGTGAAATGCTGTAATTAATGTTTGGCCAAATTCCGAGAAGTGTCAAACTTATTTTACTCCATTTAATAGCATACTCAAATCCTAATAGTAATTAAAATGGTTTTTTTAGATATTTTTTCTACTTTGCAGATGTGAAAATTTTTATTACTTCCGTAAACGAAAGGTACCTGGATTTTCCATTGTCTTCATGTCAAATTTAATAGCTATCTCTTTGCTAACATATTATTGACTAATTTACAAACACTCGTGTTCATTTTTTTCACATGATGCGCATGGTCGATTGGTGATCAATTATTCTGAGTTATTTTTTTTATTCATAAGTACTTATATGAATCATTTAAGGAAAACTTACTTCTAGTAAAAACTTACTTGAATAAAAGTAATCGATTCTCAACTACTGCATAGAAAACATCTTGTGAGTAAAACTTGGTGTCATCTAATTTTTTTTTTTTTTTTTTTTTTTTTTTACAAAACAGAAATAATTCTTCTACATTTTTATTAACAGAATACTTTTTCAAATAATATATTTCTTTTCTAAACAAAATGTTTAATATGTCTTTTAATATTAATTTTTTATGGAAAAAAAATCTATTTTTATTAGAACTATTATACTCGTCAATCAATAAAAATTTGTTGCTAATTTTTTCCTTAATGAGTTTCTCTAAATTTCATAAGATCTATAACTTAATGAATTAATTGAATTGCCGCCTCAATTATGTAACCCTGATTAAACAAAACAATCCACTCAATGATAAATGTATATCTACATAGTAGTAAAATTGAATTGTTTTGAATCGTTTCTTTTAATCAGAGAAATCTCTCAATTTTTCGTAAGTAATTTTAAACAAAAATTCAAAAAATTAATTATTTTCAACTCTAAATTAGTCTTATAATTTTATCAACAATAAAAAATATAGAGCTCAATCAGAATTGTTTTCGGTTTTTTAAAATAAATTTTTACCGCGATGTTTGAAAAATAAAATGAGTCCGTCTGTGTATTCAATTTGTTGTAAGATTTGAAAATAATTTTTTTTATTTAAATGAAAAAACAAACGGCAACAATTTAAAAAATAAGTGCGATTGCATTTCAAAAGTCTGAAGTCATTCAATTAAAGCATCTGTCTTTCGATTAGCACAAATAAATACAATGCCGGGAAAGCCCAAGTATTAACAATTGTTCATATTTTTATTCAAACTTTTTTAATTACAAAAGTTTATTAATCAATCTGATGACATAGCAAACATCACTGACAAATAGCTCATTGACGTTTTAAGTACCTAGAGAAGACAAAATAAATTGACGATGTCTAGTTTAAATTAAAGTGTTGTTATGATTACAATAAATCTATAGCTTACTGTAAGAAATAAATTATAAGTCAGTGGCATAAATTTACCAGCAGTCAAAATAAATGGCTTAGCACTTTTTTGAAAAATCATTACAAGTGATCGAGCAGCTTTTGGTGGCAAATTATACCATCTACATTCATATGTTGCATAACCAAGATCTTGACTCTGTAGTCATCTTAATTAGTATTAATTGTCATACATCATATATTTAAACATAAATACATAACATTAATATATGAACACACCTTTGATAATAAAAGTTCACCCGCCAAACAACAAAAAAAAAGATGAGTTACCATAACTCCAGTGTAAAATAATGCAAATGCAATTTGCAACGGATTAAATTGTCCTGTAAACATTTTCTACGTAAAAAAAAATTACAAAATTATTACACGTTAATTATTGGTACTATCAAAAAAATAAATTCAAATTTTTTTTATTTTTACCGTTGCAATAGCGAATCCTTGAAAACAAAATGTTAACGCACAGCTCATTAGTTGAGGTAAAAAAACAAAGTTACATGAACTCTCAAGTGTGTCAGCTATTCTATGAAAATAAAAAATATATTTGAATAATTGGCAAATCAAAATAATTTTTTTTTTAATTTTCATACTTACTCATTTAATTGTTCATGTCTATTTACAATAAATTTAACCTTACGTTTAAAATTTTCTAAGTCAGGTTGATCGGCTAACTTTCGCGCCCAAATTTTTAATAAATCCAATTGTCCACAAAGATGTATTACAAGTACAACAACAAAACCATCAAAACTTCCATAAACTACTGCACTCATAATGGAAGTGTAAAAATGGACAAGCCAAGTTAAAACATAATTTGTAGTTTTTGATGTATCATAAGGTAAATAAACAACCCAAAATAAATTTAATGTTAAACGTGGGTCTGGGTTTTCGACAATTGTCGTCTCGACATTATAAAATATCTAAAATTATTACGTATATTAGGATGACTATTGTTTACCTTAATATTTAAATTTGAGTGTAATTCGTTTGAGTAAAAATTTTAAAAATCACAAAAATTTGCACAGTAAATGCGGATTAAATCCAGACTAAATACAGAGCGGATAATTTTTATTTATTCAACTGCTTCGGAATGAAATTCATTTCAAAGGGGAATTTATTCTAACATTAAAAAACTGAATTAAAGAAAATGCGAATTAAAATAAAATTCGCGTCACTCCGAAATCATTACATTGAAAAAAAATTCCCCGTTTACTCCATACACTTAGTGACTTTCTTTTTAAACTCTGAATGGAGTGAATTTAGATTAAAATAAAATCCATATTCCCTTCCGATTTTTCACAGTCTAAATTTCACCATATATATATTTGAGTAATAACTTTATCGGACTATAATAATATTAAATATTTATTAATTTATTTTTTATATATTTTTAACGAACCTGGACAATGGCGCCAAGCCAAATAGCATTTAACGTAAGAAAAGTTGAAAGAATACTAATCCTTCTTCCTAGTGTAGCCATTTTCATCACTGCTTTATATTCTTCTGTTGTCATTGGTTTCTTCCAATCTGCCTTCATTTCATCCAAAATTCTTGAAAAATCTATTCGAATTTATTATAAAATTACTGCTTTTTATCGTAATAATTATTAAGGTAATTATGAAATAATTTCGTTCCTCATTTTTTTTTTTTAATGCAAACGCATTGAAAAATAATTTTATGTTATATTATTTATTTAAAAATATTCGTACCATTTTTTCGTCGGTAAAGAATCAGTAATTTAACGACAGACAATGCTATCGGTACATTTGTGGCACCCGCTTGTGCTAAAGCATCAATTTCACCCCAAAGTAAAATAAAAGCAGCTGCGCGCGGGATCCATAGTGTTATAAAAAGTACAATTGCGTCTACCAATGTACGATGTTTTCTTATAAATTTTTGATTTGATTCTGGCCAAACTCCAATTAGGCCCAGTATAAATTTGTTTACACCACATTCGTAATGAAATTCTATACATTATTATATTTACACAATTTAGTTATACTTTTTTTTATACACTACAATAGTATTTAACTAATTGAATACCTGAATGTTCTTGCATTGAAATTAATACTAGAAACTTCAGAAGTAAAATGAATCATATTTTGCCTTATTATCGATTTTTTTTACAGATTATTAAATATTCTTACCTTTACGCGCATGACATGTTAATTATATAGGATTTAAATCTTTTTTTCATGAGATCTATAAACAGACTTTGAAAAAAGTTTACCTCAGATTAAACTCTATTACAAACTACTGCAGTTGTTCTCGTACTCTAAGTTCTCAAACATCTAAGTATCGTTTATGATACACAATACGTTCAAGGTATAAAAAAAAACTTTTTTTTTGCTGCTATATACTTTTATAATAAAACTTGGTTTTTAAAAAATTTTCTAAACGATTTTATCTTCAGCTGAGATATATATAGATTTTTCAAATATTTATTTTGTGAAGTCAAGTTTAAAAAAAAAAGTTTGTTTTGATTATTGAAAAAATAGTTAATTAATTTGAAGTTTATATAATCAGTTGTAGTTTAATTACTGTTTGTACGCGTGTGGAGTTCTAATTTTAAGTACCGGATTAAGAAAATAACTTTAATTTGACTTTTCATGATACCAGCACCGAAACATAAAGTTTCAGTGTCTCTACAGCCAGTCGAATCATATCAACAAATGCGTAAATTACGAATGCCTTTAGTCAGTGAGCAGAAACATCTGTTTTCCACTTAGGATGAAATACAATTTCAAATTGCGGGTGATGTCAATCAAATTCACCCTGGGCTGAAATCCTTTTGTTTCATCTCTTGTCCCACAATTTAACATTTTTGACAAATTTAAATCAACTAATCCAAAACCGAATCCTAAATGAATACTAAGTAGATCAAGTTAGCAAAAAACAAACTAATAATGAATGAAAAAAACCTATGATTTTGACTTGCTTTTGTCTAACTTGACTTACTAGTATCCATTTAATCCAAAAAAATCAAATTTAAGTTGTTTTGTTGACCCATGCGTTCATAAAAAATAAAATTTACACTGAGTTTTACATTTGTTGACTGACGGTGACAAAAATATCTAAATTTTGTACTTAATTATCAAATACATATAAAATTTAAAAAAAAAATAATTATTTCATTTAATGATATTAAATATATAATACATATATTACAGTAACAGTACCATTTTTTTATTGATTATTTTAAATGAAAAACATAATTAATATCCACGACTTTGAACAGCTCTCAGTAAATTTAAATACCCCATTGATGTTTTTATTATCTGTCATAAATATCAAATTGTAAGTTGTAAAATAAATTATAAATTAATTAAAATAAATTTAAAAAACTAACGGAAACGAATAAACCTAGTGAGAATCGAGCAAATTTTCCAGCTGTTATGTGAAGTGGCCGTAAAGCACGGTAGCCAATAATCATAAGCGAATACGCATGAGTAAATGAGTGATTGTACCACATACTTTCATAATATGCATATCCGATTTTTGTGCTCTGAAAATTTTTAGTAAATAATTATTCAAACTAATGACGACAATGAACCTAAATGAGCATTGAAAACCTACAATAGATTTTTTAGGACATAAATTAGACCTACAAAGACATATATCGTGAAACGAACCGACTGAATTTTTTAAATCGACTCTCTGTCGGTCCCAGGCTGCTTTCAGATCTTATTCCACTCCTAGGTGTCATTAATCTATTGATAAAGTCGCTGGATCTTGAAACAATTTTTTACTAGCCTTAGAATTTTTTAAATCGACCTTCTGTTAGTCCCGGCTGCCTGTGGGACTCAATCAACCCTTGGGTGTCATTAGCTTACTGGAGAGATGACTTGATCGCTTGCATCAGTTTTCCATTAGGCCGCGAATTCAAAAATTTTACCTTTTTGTACTATTCTTTGCAAGTCTTTCCTTCTGTTAAGTCTAGTTACGTTCATTTTACGATTTGTCTCGTTTAATTCATGCCTCAATTAATATAATTCAAGTCTTTGCAAGTCTAAGTAGGTCCTTTTCAAGCTTTTATGTTAATTATGTCCTAATAAGTCTAATGTAGGTTTTCAATGCTCATTCAGGTTCGAAGTATGTCTTAAATTTATACTCTGACGAGTTAATGAAAAAAAAAAAACAAACCTCATTGTAAAGATGTTCTCCAATCCAACAAAAAATGAAGAGATGGTATAGCGTGTACGTATCATAACTAAGATAATACAAAATTTGTAGACTTGAGACTTGAGTTTTAGCCATACTCTAAAATTATTAGACATATTTATTTATGGATAAAAAAAAATTCAACACTTACTGTTAGCATGGCGTATCCTTGAAAGCAAAAAATAAGTGGATAGCATATCAATTGCGGAAGAAGTATTAAAGTGAAAGTTTTCTCGATAGTTTCTGCTAAGCTAAAATTAAATAAAGAAATGAATAACATTTAAAAATTAAAGGTACTAATAAAAAGTAAACAGAATTAGTTTTTTACTTGATAAGATATTCGTGTCGTTGTACGATATCCCGAAGTTTTTCTGCGACGAATATATCAACAGCTGGATGTTTATTTACATTGTAGAGATTTTTCAATTGGTTACGGACGATAGCTAATTGGCTGCAGAGGTGCAGAACAAGTACTGTCATAAAAGTGTCAAAAGTTCCATATACAAGTGACGTAAACATTGTTGCTGTTATTTGACATATCCAAGTTATTTCAAAAATATAATTTCTTGAAGTATTGAATGGAAAGTAACTCGGCCACATTAGATTACTTGCTATTGATGGAGTTGATCCGTAAAGAAATAATTTCTCGGGTTTCAAATAAGTCTATAAATTATGAAAGGATTTAAATTGCTGTTGAAATTTAAAATTTTTTTTGTTTTAAAGAAGTATTAATAACCGTCACTAGAATGTGTAAGAATACAATTAATGGAGCGTACAAAATGGATATAAATGCTAGGATTCGGCCAATTTTAGCTTCATTCATCATTATTTTTATGTTATATTGCGATTTAACAGAACTCCAATCATCTGCCATTATTTCAATAATTGATGCCAAAACTAAATATATAAAATATTTATATTACTCATAATTTATTAAAAATTCAAAGGCCATAAAGAAATTAACTGGTCGTTAAAGTTTTCATTGACAAATTTTTTTTTTTTCAGATATAGTTATTTATATACTAGTGAAAAACAAGTTTTATGATAATTTGAATTTTTTTTTTGATAATAGTATATTACACACCAAGAAAGGAAAGTAGGGTATTCCAACTCACGTGTGTAATTGCTAACTCGAGCCGAAGGTGAGGGTGCAAACACGTGAGTTGGGATGTCCTACCGTCCTCTGTGGTATGTATGCGATTTTTTACTAGACTTGCACCTGAAAGTCTGAGTTTTTGCCTCTGTTTTTGGGAAGAATAGCGCATGCGCTAATTTTTAAAATACACTGAAAAAAAATTAATTTTCGTAAAATTTTTTTCAGTAGTGAAACAACATAAATTATTATGTTATTAATTTTATATTTAAGTTGAAGAATAATTCTTTTGACAGGAGAAAATCAAAATTTATTTACAGTACATCCAAAACAAGTAGATCAGCGCACCTCGAGCTGAGCTCAGATTTCTTCGATTAAGAAAATTATTTTCAATGAAGTCATCAAATTTTTGCACTAAAAATATATTAAATTGAAAATTTTCAACGGCATAATTTCTTATAAGAAGAGAATACAACATTTCTAAAAATTAAAAGAACGACTTTCTTCTCTATAAACAGGACAAGAATTTAAACTTTCGACGCAGGTGTGGTGAAAAAATTTTAGACAATTATGTTATTGTTTAAGAATAAATTTTTACCTTATTAATAAAAGATTAATGAAACAAATAAATAATTATTAAATAACTTACCATGTCTTTGATTGTATAGAACAATATATTTGCCAATAGCAACAATTGCAGAAACATTGTATGAGAGTAAATTAACCATACTATCAATATCACCCCAAATAATAATAATTGTTCCAGTGTGTGGAAGATAAAACACGGCGAGGACAAAAATAACGTTAAAATATACTCGTAATTTTTTTAATAATGTAAATTTATATAGTGGCCATATTCCAAGAATACGTAACGACAATTCACTCCATTGACATGCATAATTAAATCCTACTAATTACAATACATTTTTTTTTACTTTTCATTTAATTTTATTGAAAATAAAAATGTCAAAAATACGAGTTTCAAAATACTAGTATTTATGTAATAAAATTTTTATTATAAAAAAATTATTAGCAAAAAAAATGTCAAACGAAATTAATATTTTTTCTGATTTTTTTTTTTTTTTTTTTTTTTTTTCTAAATAAAATTTTGCTGAAGAACTTTTGAGAGCATTTGAAATAAAAATATTAATATTTTAACCATAAGAAAGTAAAAAAAAATAGACAATTTTTCAAATTATTTTTGTATTTTAAATAATTTTTATGAATACATAGGACATATTTTGATAAGTATAATCACTGAATTTAAATCTATACCTGAGGTTTTCATATTTATTCTTGAGTTGTCTACTAATGACTATTTTGTATAGTAGCATTTTATCGATCGTTACTGAGATGGTTGCATTTTATTCTTGTTGTGCGCATGATTGATCTATTATTCAATAGTCACAGCTATTTTTCATAGGATCACATGCATTGTAAATGATAAAAGTTTACTTTGAGTAAACTCTCTTACGAACAGGCAGTTGTAATTGAACCGCCGAAGAGCAAAAAACTTTACTCGGATATTGATCATCAAAAAAACTTTATTTTTAACTAAATGATTAATCACTTATGGAAATTGAATATAATTTTTATAAATATGTTTGCCGAGTAATAAATATAACTTTTACTCTTTCGAACGTGAAATTTACCCCCAATTTATGACCCGAAATTTGATTTTTATAATATATATGTCAAATACATTTATATAACTTTTTTTTCTAGAAATTATTTGCTGTAAAAAGTTTTATGTAAAGTGACAAAAACATTCTTGTTATTCATGCGAAGATCAATTAGCGCTATTTTGCGAAATTAAAGAAAGTGAGTATGGATCTTTTAAAAATTTTTTGTTGTGATAAAATTTAATACTAAAATTTCATAAAATTCTCAATGAAATTTTAAATAAATAAATAATTATTTAATTATAAACGTTTTTATTTAAAAATTTTCATCTACATGAAATTTTAGTTCTTATTTCTGTGCGAAATTTGTTTAAATCAGTGAAATGTTTTATCTATAATAAATGACTCATTTACTGATGGACATAAATATTGTTCAGAACCACATATTTTATAAAATTAAAGATTCCACATATATTCAGTCAGTTTTAATTAAATTTGTATCACTTACATAACGTTATATAATTTAAAAATTACAATGTTCGGCTTTGAACTGCTCGAAGCATCGATAGATATCCGAAAGATGTTTTTAGTATCTATGATAAAATAATTAATCAATTAATCGAATATAATATTTAAAACGGATAATTATGAATCCTTACTGATACGAATAAACTTAATGAAAAACGAGAAAACTTTCCGGCTGATATGTAAAATGGCCGCGTAGCTCGGTAGCCAATAAACATAAGCGAACGTGCATCCGTGTATGAAAAATTGTACCATGGACTTTCATAATAGGAATAGACGACAGATGTACTCTATTAAATTGTGCGGGAAAATTAATTTTTTTGAACTCATAAAAGTATATTAAAGTAAGTAAAAAACAACCTCATTTTGCAGATATTCACCAATCCAACAAAAAATGAAGAGATGGTATAGCGTGTATGTATCATAACTTAGATAATATAAAATTTGTAGACTTGAGACTTGGGTTTTGGCCATACTCTAAAATTATTAGACATAGTTATTTATGGATTAAATCCCAGATAGCAAAATGACGTCTTGATAAGTTCTGAATAAATTCCTATTTATGATGTGGACGTCTCATCAACATCTTAAAGATGTCTTTAAGAAGTTCTCAAGATGTCGAATGAGCCACTTTGTCTGACTTCGTAAATAAGACTTCAGCATGAATTTACCATGACGTTTTTAAGAAGCTCCTAATTTTGACTTTATAAGAAGTTAAAATAAAAAAAGAGTACATTTAGACATCAAAAAACTGACGTCTTATTTATGGAGTCTTCAAGAACTCTTAATTAAGAGTTCTTAAAAATAACTTTAAGACCTCCAAAAAGACATCGTAAAGCAGTCATTTGGACGAATGTTGCCTGGGATTAAAAATTAGCACTTACTGTTAACATGGCGTATCCTTGGAAACAAAAAATTAATGGATAGCATATCAATTGCGGAAGAAGAATCACATTGAACGTTTTCTCAATAGTTTCTGCCATGCTTAAAATAAATACTGCATATTAAAACATTAAATAAAAAAAAACAGTCGAGAAATTTCATGAGTTGATTCTATAATAGTATATTGTACAGCTAATGCGGTAAGTTGTCGATTACGCATTCGCTTGTGTGAGTAATCGACACCCCACGAATTGATCATACTTTTTTTTTATCATTAATGCGATATGAGTACTATTTTAGTGCTCGCTGTTTTGTTCCCCAAGTAGCTTTTTGCTGATTCAAATGTTGCCGCGACATTTTTGTAAGTTAAACGATAATCTGCATGCAACTAGAAGTAAATTTGCGTGCGACAAGTTTAGTTGTCGCACACAAATAATCGTATAATACACAAATGTCGTGGAAACATTTTGATTTTTCGAAAAATTTAATTACAGTATTTTGATAAAAAGAAAAAAAAATTAATTTTACACCTGATAAGTTGTTCATGTCGCTTAATAATAGCACGAAGCTTTTTCTTGACTGAATCATGGAACAATAAACCTTGATTTATATCTTCATTGATATTTCGCAGTCTGCTTCGAACAATAGCTAATTGGCTGCAAAGATGTAGGATTATAACAGCGATAAAAGTGTCAAAAGTACCATATATTAATGATGCTCCCATGGTGGCTGTTATTTGACACAACCAAGTAAGCTCAAAAATATATTTTCTCGAAGAATTAAACGGAAAATAACTTGGCCACATCAGATTATTTGCTATTGTTGGAATCGAACCGTAAAGAAGTAATCTATCAGGTTTAAGAAATGTCTGGAAACAATACGGAAATTAATTTTTCAAAATAACATCACACTGGGAGAATTATCTGATAAATTTTACTCGTTAATTGTGAGTAAAACTAGGCCAAGATGAATGATTACTTTTCTGTTTTTATGTACAGGGTAAAAAAAACCCTATTTCCGATCATTTTTAAATAAAAAAAAAATGAAAAATAAACCAAAAAGAATTAGTTTTTATTCTTTCCATACTTATTTTGCTTTGGTCCAGGTTTACTGTAAATCGTAGGGTAAATTTTATCAAAAAAATCTCCGTGCAATTTAAACTTTAAAAACTGAACGAATATTATTCAACTGTGACAAGAATATGCAGAATCACAATCAGCGGAGCATATAAAATTGATATAAATGCCAATAATCTTCCAATTTTTGCGTTCTTTATCATTATGGTTAAATCATAAGCAGATTTATGAGCTGCCCAGTCTTTAGCCATTATTTCAAAAATTTTCATTAAAACTGTGCAATGTAAAATTTAATTAATAAGTTTAATATTAATTTATTATTTTAAACAAACCAACCTTTTCTATGTTTGTAAATAACAATATACTTAGCAATTGCAACCAATCCCGAAACATTGTACGAAAGTAAATTTACCATACTATCAATGTCACCAAAAATAATAACAATCGTCGCACTTTGTGGAAGATAATAAGTAGCGAGAACAAAAATAACATAGAAATGTGCTTTAATTTTATTAAAAAAACTTGGTTTTGAATTTGGCCATATTCCAAGGATACGTAGACTTATTTCACTCCATTGACAAGCATACTTGAACCCTAATAATAATTTAACGTTTAGGACTTGCTTAGATACAAACTCTCATGCAAAATCTTTTGATAAATTATTAAATAAAAATCTATACCTGAATCTTTCGTACTCATCTTCAAATGGTTTAGTCTTCAAATAGTAAGAACTGTCACTCAGTCTGCATTTTATTGATTGTTTTTAAAAATGGTCAAACAACTCTGATGATTGTGCGCATGAATGATCTATTCTTAATCATCGTAGTCATTTTTTATAGGATCACTTGCATTGTTAATGAAAAAAGTTTACTTGGATGGAACTCAGCCACAAACTAATGTAGTTACAAAAGAACTATTGAGCTGTGAAGACTTTACACGCTTGTATTTTTTCTTACCGATTATCGTCAAGTTCAACTTTTATTTTTTTATTGTTAATTGTTGAATAGTGTTTAAAACAATTAGGTAAAAAACCATGTTTTGTTTTGATTACCTCAAACATTATCATTTTGTAATTTTGTTCCTATGCAATTTTTTATAGGGAGTTATAAGTTGTGGAGCATCACTCAGTCCTACTTGTTTACCGTTACGTTAAACAGTTTAATGAATTTATGTAATTAATTAAACTGAATTAAATATGAAAATTACTTACGGTTACTCACAAATTTTGTAAACACTGTGCTGACACGTCATACTTTTTCTACAATTTCTCTATGTATTTAAGGTAAAAGACCCATTACTCGCTCACTTTTCATTGGGGTGAAATCAAATCATTCAATGCAAATTAGAAAATGGGATGAAAACAATTTTTTTTTAGTTTTAAATATTATAATAAAATTTTAATTTAAAGAATAATGTTGACTTATTACTTCATTTAATTTACACATATTTTAAATATGTATTGAATTAATTGTAACGATTTTAATGTAATCTAACGAACGAATGTTAAAGTAAAAAAAACGTGGTAAAAATCGACTGAGCGCGATTTCAAAAACAGTCATACTGTAAAAAATTTTTGGAGTAAATGCGGATGACTTTGTATTTATTTAATCCCCTTAAAGTGAACTTCACGACGAACGGGAGTTTATTTTAATATTAAAATTTCGAATCAGAGTGAATGCGGATTTAAATGAAAACCAGTTCATTAAAAAATCACACCGAGTGACTCGGATTCGAATGAAATCCGTAAATAAATTTTTTGTCAATATTAATTTTCTTAATTTAAATTTTCAGTTATAAAAATTATGAAAACACATTAATCGGTTAAAATGAACGGCTATTGATACTAATTGAGCTTACGGCCTTTTACCTTTAATTAAAAATAATAAAAATTTGTTTTCATTAACTAAAATTTAATATGGTAGAAATATTTATTATCATTATTGAAATAATTACTTATAAAAATTTTAACAAACTAGTCTGATATTTTTTCTTGTTTTACGGCTAATAACATTGATAAATATCCAAAAGATGTTTTTAGTACCTAAGAAGAAGTCAAATAAATAAATATTTCAACATAAAATGATAACATTTAAAATTAACTTACTGCGAGAAATAGATTTCTTGAGAACGCGCAAAATTTTCCTGCAGTAAGGAGTAAAGGTCTACGTGCACGATGGCCAATGAACATCAATGACCGTGATTTGATTACGGGTAATTCGTACCAGTTGCTCTTGTAGTATGATTGGCCGATCAATGTACTCTAAGTAAATTACAGAATGTAATCGAAGATGAAAACAAAATGTTTACTTACTTCAAATGATAGATAGTCGCCGACATAACAGTAAACGAATAAGTGCAGAACAGTGTAGAATACATAGACGATGGAAAAGAGCATTTCAAGAATAGATATTTTGCCAGCCGAAGGATCTACAAAACTCTGGAGTAATTATTTTCACTAAATTTATGGTAAATACTAGGGCATAAAAAATTTTTTATATCAATAAATTTAAATTACTGTTATCATTGCAAATCCTTGGAGACAAAATGTTACCGTGCATACGAACATTTGAGGAAGAAGAATTGAATTAAATGAGTTTTCAATCATCAGTCCTAGCCTTTAACAAAAATATTATAAATTTATCGATTTTATAATTCATTTTTGAAAAAAATTTTATTAACAATAATTTATCTTAAGTATTAATTTGAGTGTCACATAATTTCATTAATAATTAAAAAAAAATTTTTTAGTTAACCAGTCAAAATAAATAATCCTAAAAAAATTATTTAACTTTGGGTGGCCTAAAAAAATTAACTACTTTTTTTTTTTCAATTTCATAGAAAATTTTTTTGGTATTACGTATTTTTGGGATACCTCTTAAGAATCAGCTTAAGGGTCAGTTTTTCAAACCCGGATAAAAATAAACCCGGTTTGAAAAACTGACCATAATTAACAATTTTTTAAAATAGCCCAAAAATTTTAAAAATATTAAAAAGTGCATTGTCAATATGTTTAACAATAATAAAAACTCTTACTTATTTATTTCTTCATGATGTTTAATAATTTCCGAAAATTTATTCCAAAAATCTTTTGAATCAACTTTGACATCATCATTAATGATATTTTTCAATGATACACCAACGACTGCTAGTTGGCCACAAATATGGAGCACCATACACGAGACAAATGTATCAAAAGCCGCATATGCGGTCATAGAAAAGCAGGTCGCGAAGCATTGAGCTATCCACGTAGGTATGAAATACATCATTACTCTTGAATCAAAAGGCAGGTATCCAGGGTAAAGTAGACCTACTGACAATCGTGGGTCTAAATCCGTGCGCTTCATCAATTGCATGCCGATCCAAATCTAAAATCATATCTTTTTCAATCAGCTTCTGAAGATTTACTCGAAATTGGTTTTTATTAAAAAAAAAAAATTGTTTTTTTCAAATTGAAAACCTTAAAGAACACAAATGCAACAAAAAGAGTATTAGTGATTATAGTAGACGTCACTGAAATAATTCGACTTATTTTTGCTGTTTTGAGCATCACTTTATACTCTTCTTTGCTTCGTAATTCACTCCAATCTTTTGTCATAGTAACGATTGCTAATTTCAACACTAAACAAAAAAAAATAAAATTATTATCCAACTCACTAAATAATGTTACCTATAAATAATTTTATTTCAATAAATTATAGCCGCTTCACCATCTCTATAATGACGAAAAATAATAATTTTAATAATGGCGACTAAGATCGGTCCATTAATAGAAAGACTCTCGATAACTGCGTTCATGTCACCCCAGTTTACATAAGCTAGCGTTGATTGGGGTAAATAAATAGTCATAAAAATCAACCAAGCACCGAACCATCCTTTTAGTTTTGTAAAAATTCCATCATTTGGTTCCGGCCAAAGTCCGACGAATCTTAAACTGGTCCGGTTCCAAGCAACTGCATACTTGAAATCTTTTTTTATTTAATTAATACTGTTACTTTATTAAATCTATAAATTTTTATAATAGTTAGGGTAGAAGTAGCATTTTTGGCCACTGCTCTTTTTTTGGACACTTAATATTTTATTGTAATTAATGAAAAAGTAAAAAAAAATTATCACTCTAATACAGTAATTAAATTGTCTTTGAACGAATTAAAAAAATTGATTATCTCTGCGTACATTAAAAATTATTTTATTAAAATTTTTTAAGTGGCTAAAAACTGCACCTCTATCCTATAACTTAATATGAAAAAGTAAAAAATACCCTGGTTGTATTCCATATTGTCAGTACGGTGGTTAAAAAGCAACTGAAGATTCACTGAAAAACTATACCCGTAATAGAAAAGTTTTAAATTGAGCTTTGAAAACTTGAAGAGCCATGAGATAATTGAACCAAGGGTATATTCAACCATCTGTCGACTGTAAAGCGTCGTATCGACGAAATTGAAAGAGACGTAGCGACAAATATTCCATAAAATAAATTTTATTTTTGGAAATACTATAGTTTATCTTTCTATTGCGCTATTTATTCTCGATAATTTTTATATTAATTTAAAAACTACACTTGAATTCAAATGTTGTTGATCTATATTTTTTTTCGATAACTCAAAAATTACTCACAGATTTAAAAATATATTAGTAGAAAATGTAAGAAAACAAAAAATTATTTTCAGTTAATTAAAGAATAATCGATGTAATTACTCTGTGTTAAAGAATTTATCACTAATTAATAAAAAAAAAAAAATGCAAAGTTGTGTAAGTCGATGATCTATTAATTTTAAAATAATGTTTTGCAAATGTAATCTAAAAAAAAGTCAACCCTTACGGAAATAAATCTATGTATTTATTAGTTTATTTCTTGGAATGTATATCATCATCCAAAAATTAAGTAGACGATTTCTCTCTTTTTACAGCAAGTAACATTGATAAATAACCAAAAGACGTTTTTAGTATCTGGAAATAAAATTTTTAACGTTTCAATATAAATAATATATACATGGAGAATTTATCTTTGTTTGAAATCCTAGTGTCATACACTGTAAAAAATTTTGTGTGAAAATGGCCCCGAGTACTTTACGCGGCCTTATAATATGAAACAATGGTGTGAAAATTCTCGGTAAATTATCCATCCGTGTAATTTTAACACGGTGTAATATACTCTTTTACACCATTCCGTGTTATAAATTTAATTAATGACCAACAAATGATATCGAATATTTTTATCTACTTAATCAATAACTATGTTCATTTTATTTAGATAGTAAGTAGTATTTTGAACATTTCGATATTTTTATGATTATTTTTCTTAAAGAGGTTCGACCGAATCTAATGTAAAAAAGATTTTCCAACTTTAAGATTTGAAACTTAGTACACATGTAAAGAAGTATTTTATCTATGTATTTTCAAAATTTGAATATGATCCACCGTCTAGTTTTTTAGAAAAAAAATATTTAAAAATGATGTTTTTAAATTTCTTATACATACTTTTATGGCAAACAAGCTTCCGTCATGACTTATTCAATGTTTTTCATTATTAACCTCCCAAGTTTAAGAAATAAAAAACCACCTGCCATAAAATTGGATATTTTTAGAATATGATAAGATTTCAACAATATAGTGTTACGGTTGTAATTATTTAAATAATTCAAGTTAAACTTTATTATTTACTCTCACTCATCAACAGAGATACATATTTTTGAGGGTTTTACAAAATCGTCGAAGCAGCTGAGAGAAAAAACAAAGATAGAAATACATTAATAAGAGAGACGAGATTAGAAGAAAATTTTTCCCGCTCTAATTTGAATATCGATGTGTAAGGTTAGAACGCACTGTTGCCAAATCTTTTTATTAAATCATATGAGTCAAAAATGACCAAGTAATTTCATTACTTTTTGTAATTAAATAAGTAATAAATGTTAATTTATGAATTCGTTATATTATTGTAAATTAAAATAATAAATTTTTATAACTATTAGGAGAATTCAGCAAACAAAAAAATTCAAACATTACTTTGACTCACTAGTTCCGGTCTAACCTTAACGTAAAATTATCATAAATAATACATTTACACGCTTGACGTTGTAAAAATTTATAAATTCATACTGCCTAAATTTATCACCTCAATTTTCACATCGAGAAATTTACACTAAAGCGAGCCTAAAAATTTTTTACAGTGTAGTAAAGTCGGAGCATGTTGGCCACTTGCAGACACCATAGCATTTCATAGAAGAATAATTTTGAATATTCAAATAATTGATAAGATTTACTAACTTTAATAAATAAGTTTCGTGAAAAAGCACAAAATTTTCCAGCTGTGATTTTTAGAGGCCTTCGAGCCCGATGACCAATAAACATTAATGATCGTGATTTGTCTTGTGATAAATTGTACCACTCGCTTTTGTAGTATGACTGACCAATTATGGAACTCTGTAAATAAAATTTTTCCATCAATCGATTACACGGTTAAATGTAATTATTGCGTGGGTACGATATATACTCACCTCAAATGTCAGATAATCACCTACGTAACAATAAACAAACAGGTGCAATACAGTATAAAATACGTAAACAATAGAAAATAACATTTCGAGAATCGACACTTTTCCAGCTAATGGATCTATAAAGCTCTGTATCGAACACTTATTAATATTTTTTTGATAATTATCGGATTTTTTAAATTTACCGTAATCATTGCAAATCCTTGGAAACAAAATGTGGTAGTGCAAATAATCATTTGAGGAAGAAGAATGGAACTGAATGAGTCTTCTATTACCTTGGCTAATCTTTAAGGTTAAAACATAAATTTTATCAGATCATATAATAAATTAAATTTAAATAATAAACTTTTAGATTGATCATAAGGAAAAAATTATAATGATGGCAATAAAAAATGGCTTGAAATTTTGAAAGAAAAAAAAGATTCTCACTCGTTAAGTTTTTCATGGCGTTCAACCATTTTTGAAAATTTATTCCAATAATAATTTGGATCACTGTTTGAATCTTCGTTAATGAGCTTTTGTAATGATATTCCAACAACTGCTAATTGACCGCAAATGTGAAGCACCATGCATGAAACAAATGTATCAAAAACTGCGTATGCAGTCATAGAAAAAAGTGTTGCAACCAATTGAGCGATCCAAGTAGGAATGAAAAATTTAATTTTTTTTGTATCATATGGAAAGTATGCAGGATGAAGTAGTCCGACTGATAGACGTGGATCCAGATCAGTTCGTTTTGACATTTCCAAGCCTTCCCATATCTAAAATAATTTTTCTTTTTACTTTAGATCTAAATAGACTAACGCTAAAATCCAAAAATTATTAAACTGTAAAAATTTTCGATTTTAAAAAAGATCTCAAAACCTGATAAATAATAATAAAAAATAGTCGACATCGTATTAGGCCAACCCCAAAAACTTCCTGCTGTTTTCGAGCTCAGAGAGAGAAACTACTTACTGTTTATAAATTTTTGCGGTTTCAAGTTCAAAAAACCGTTATTTATTTTTTGAACAAAAAAAGATACATTTAGTTGACAAAAGTAATATTTGTCATACGATATCTTTGGAATAAATCAACCGATTTTTAAACAAAAACCTAAGAACCTATTTTTGATGTTTAACTTTTGAATAATTTTGAAATTACTCAGTCGATCAACTTCAAAATCTAATGAAATCTATCAGTCTTGATAAGCTCTTTTGAATGTCATGAAGTACAATCAAATTGGTTGATTCGTTCCAAAGATGTACGAAAAAAATTAATTTACACACATATACACGCGCGCAGATTTGAACATTTATAAAAAACGGATTGTGTTCTCAACATTTCTTAATACTAGAAAAACATTTAACAGCCTTTGAATTCTAATCACACCGTCACCAAAAATTTCCACTCGTATCATATAATTTTTATTCAAATATGTTGTTTCAAAATTTTCAAATCTAAAAACAGTCAATTCGGCTTCGAAATTTAGATTACGCCGTAGAAAAGATCCATAAAAAATTGATACCTGCTAGCTTTTGTTCGAGATGAAAACAAAAAAAAAAAATTACATGCACCCTTTTATACACTCGGACATCATTTTGGAATTAGTATTGGATTTTTGGAACCTCGAAACCTTTAAATTCTTTCAAAGCTCAGTTTTCAAAAGCCGGACCGAAACCAGTAATTTTTTTTTTTAATGTAAAATTTTTTCAGAAGGGAGATAAAACCAAAATGATGCATGGGAATACAGATAGTTTTCAAAGTTAAAGCATAAAAGTGTTTCTCTATATAAGAAATTTATAAAAAAATTATAAAACCTTAAAAAATATGTATGCAACAAAAAGACTATTAGTAATAATCGTAGATGTCACGGAAATAGCTCGGGTAATTTTTGCAGTTTTTATCATAACTGCATACTCTTCATTACTCCTCGAACTACTCCAATCTTCTGCCATCGTATCAATAACTCTTTTCAGCACTAAAACAAAAATAACTATAACAGCAAAGTAATCTGAGAATTTATCTAATTGAGTACCACAGTTCACCTTTTCTGTAGTATCGAAAAATAATAATTTTAACAATTGTTATAAATACTGGACCGTTGACGGAAAGACACTCGATAACGGCGTCCATATTGCCCCAATAAACATAAACACTTGCAGATTGTGGAAGATAAATAATAATGATTATCAAACACGCACAAAACCATCCTTGTGATTTAGTTACAATTCCGTCATCGTCTTCTGGCCAAAGACCGACGATTTTTAAACTAGTTCGATTCCAAGCGAGTGCATATTTGAAGTCTTACTTATATATATGAATATTATTATTGTTAATTTTTATTAATAATATATTGTAAGGAATATTTAAAAATACCTTGGCTATACTGCATAGACATTACCGAAATAATAGTCGAAATAAAAATGACAAGTATTTGAAAAAAATTGCGGGGAAACGAACAGTTTAAAAGTTGAATTAAAAATCCATAAGACCATGAGATAATTGGTTAGCGGATAGATTCGAACATCTGTTGGTTTGAACTGTAAAGTTGCCGATAGTTTGTGGGGGTAATCAACTAAATATGAATAGTCGAACAAGAAAAAAAGTTTTTATGCTCAATAGAGCTTTTAATGTTAAGAAAAATATAAAAAACATCAATATGTTTAAAATTTTATAAGTATTTTTATTATTATTATTATTATTGTTGTTGTAATTGGACAAATTTTTTTAATCTTAGTGAAAACAAGTACTGTTAGCAATAATGATTGATATTGAAAACTATTGTTTAACGGCTAATAGCATCGATAAATATCCAAATGAAGTTTTTAGAATCTGAAAAAAAGTAGTAATTAATAGACGTCTACTTTTAGTTGTGAGGAAAAATTTTTAGTTATATTTACCATAATGAAAAGATGTCTGGAAAATGAACAAAATTTTCCGGCTGTTATTGTGAGCGGTTTGTGAGAACGGTAATTGATGAAAATTAACAAACGCGCTTCTCGAAACGGTAAATTAAACCAGTTACTTTCATAGCATGTCTGAGTTATCAGTGTACTCTTGAAAAAAAAATTATGTAACACAATTACCGATTCAAAAATAGATTTTTGTTTTTTTTTAAAATACGGTTAATTTTTAGCCAATTTAATTCGGTCATTCTCGAAAAAAATGTTTGTACTCGGAAGCTAATGGGATTATTGAATTTTTTCATGATAAGTTTTTCAATATTATAAAAGTAAATTGAATGTGCAATCACTATTAGTTCTTTTTTCGTTGACATAAATTCTGTATAAATGTGATTATATACTTACTTGAAAAGAAAGTAAATCACCAATATAACAATAAATAAACAGATGCAAAATCGTGTAAATCATGTATGAAACATTAAACATAATTTCAAGGATTGACATATTATTATTTGTACTATCCACAAAAGTCTGAAAATATAATAAATTTTACAACTTTCAATTTTTTCAATTATCGATGATTTATTGGGAGCGTATTGGAAGGGATAGAAAAGAGAGGGTAAATTAGCGCACTAAGCGAATAAACCCTCGTGTGTAAATTTGAATCGCTATTTCTACAAATTTCAAGTTAATATGCCAAATTCACTAATCGATATGGCCTTTATCTGTGCATTGCATAAATTGATTAACTCTTCAGCACTCCCGTGTTTTTTAGTGTCTCGCTTAGACGACACTAACATCCTATAATTTGAATAGCTTCCTGTCAGAAAAATGGTCATAGGGGGAATGCTGACGAGTTAAATCATTGACTAATTTTTAGTATTATTATTCACCATTGTTAACATGTATCCTTGGAAACAAAATGCTAATGTACATACAAGCATTTGCGGGAGCAAAACTATGCAAAACGAATTTTCAATAAGTTCAATAAATCTTAAAAAAAAATAACAAATAGTATGTTCCATTAAATACTTGATTAGATTATTAATTATACTGTTAATAATCATAATAAAAATAAATATCTTACTGATTGAGTTCCTCGTGACGTTTGACTATTTGCCCTAAACTCCACCGAAATTTATAGATATTTTTAAAATTTGTCTCATTCACAAGATTTTTAATTGATATTCCAACAATTGCCAACTGGCCGCAAATATGCAATAAAATCATTGACATAAAACTGTCAAACGAAGCATAGGCTGTTGGTGAAAATAATGTCGCAAAGCACTGAATTACCCAAGTTAGTAAATAATATTTTAAATCTTTTGTAGAATACGGTAAGTAAGCAGGATACAGAAGATCAATAGCTACATTTGAATCATGATCTATTTGTTTTTTTTGTATTTGCGTCGCCATCCATACCTAAAATATAGTTGTTATAATTATTATTAATCAATAATTAAGAAATATATTCTGAAAAAACAATTTAATTTAAACAACTTTGAATAAAATGAAGGCAATGACAGTTGAGCTGATAAGAAGACCTGAAATAATTGAAATAGCTCTGCTCAAATTAGCCATTTTCATCATCGGTATCTTTTCGTTGTCTCTTCTGTTTATTGTCCAGTCTTTAGCGATTAAGTCAATAAATATTTTCATTTCTGAAAAAAAAAAAAATTTTTACGCATTATAAAAAAATGAAATCAATATATTTATAATTTCTTGCGCACCTTTTTTGTAGTAATAAAAAATTACAAGTTTCATCATAGCAATTATTAGTGGAATGCTAATAGAAAGGCACTCAATCACAGCATCCATATTACCCCAAAGTGGATAAATACTTGCGATCAGCGGTATCCATATAAAAATTAAAACACAAAAAAAACAGAACCATGTTTTATATTTTGAAATTCCTTTGCTTGATCGTGGCCATGCACCGATAAAATTGAGCATAAATTGATTCCATCCCACTGCATATCTATATCCTAAAGTTTTCACATATTTTTTCAATATTTTGTACACTGTAACAAAATTTGTGGAGCGGACGCGGACTAAATCCGGAGTAAATTCGGAGTGAATAGTCGACTGATTATTTATTTAGTCTCCTCGGATATTAAATTTGAAGGAGAGAATATTTTAGTATTGAAACTCTGAATCGAAGTAAATGCAGATCGAAATAAAATTCATAACACCCTGAATTCACTTCTGATTTTTTACAATAAGAAAAGTGTTAATATATTTTCAATGAATTCTTTTATGTTCACCTTCATTACAATAATCCATTGATGTTGTTCTGTTGACAGATAAATTGAAAATGATGTCTGTTTCAACAAATATTGATCGCTAAGCCCTATTGTAAAATTAAACCACCGCCGATAATAGGCTATGCAATAAGATAATTTCTTTCATGTAGATCCGTTTTATTTATGAAGTTTTAAAGTTTCAATGGGATGTTAGTTCGAAAAAAAAAAATTTTTTTTTGTTCGGATGTCTTTAGTTTCACAACCATATGCTGCTTTAAATTGAAGATAAATATAAAATTCAGTGAATTGTAGACTTTTTTTTTTTTATTTATTTAACATAAATAAAATCATTAAATAGAAATATAAGTAGTACAAATGAGTGTGAATGAATTTACTGAGGTAAAAAATATTTTTATTTATTCTATGAGTTTTATCATTTTATATTTGAGTGTCAATCATTCATTGATAAAAAAGGCATTAATGATGATAATACTTACAAAGACAAAGAGGTTTAGAAAGCTTTAAATTTGTCAAAAACTATGACGAGCAGTTTACAAGTGCAATAGTCGATTAATTTTATTTTATTTACATAAATTTTACAAGCACTTGAATAAGCTACAATCAGCTAAAGTTTTTTTTAAATATACTTATAATGAAATAAATAAGTGAAAATTTTTTTCTGTATTTTAAGTGAGCGCCAGTACATTTAAGTTTTTTATAATTAAACGTTTTTAATCAACTAATTTTTAATGTACCGTAAACACGCACAATTGAACTTTCGAAAAGTGTACATGTCGTCATGAAGAAAATTATCTCACTAATGAGAGTTAAATAGGCAAGTAGAACTTTGATGCTTTCTCATGGCATGATAGTTGACGCGGAGGCTGCCATTAAATTGACCGCGGGTCAGTTTTTTGCAGGCCAATTGACATCATCTATCCGAAAATTGTCATACAACTTCTCTGCCTCATATAACTAATATGTATTGTAACGAATGTGAAACTGATGTTTTAAAATATTTGAATAACCAGAAAACGAATGCCTTCTTCTCT
This sequence comes from Microplitis demolitor, assembly GCF_026212275.2. Classification (NCBI taxonomy): domain Eukaryota; kingdom Metazoa; phylum Arthropoda; class Insecta; order Hymenoptera; family Braconidae; genus Microplitis; species Microplitis demolitor. Next base: position 19,387,084 of record NC_068548.1, read on the forward strand.
TGTTTTATAGATGCGTGACTAGAGTCAGTCAGTCTTATATTGATAACATAACAGTATACATCTGTATATCAATAAACTATATCTCTCTTTGCCTTTCTTTTACTGATGTTAATTGTGGTGTCATTATTTCTAATATAAGTGTGTTATTATTGTAGTGCATAGTAATATTCATTTATAAGTTACCAGTCACTACAGTATATTTATAAATATTTATAAAACTTAAGATACCTAAATATCTCTAAAACTTTGAAAAGGCTCGTATTCAAGTCAAGACATTAACAACGTTACCAAATTCAATAACATCGACTAATTTCATCGTTCAGATATGGCTGGAACGAAATTTTCCTCGTTCCCTTAATAATATGGATTATAAAAATAATTATTTATTTTTATTCATTGCAAAATCGATCATGTATACTAAATATATCGTTCATTACGATATGAATAAGTTGTCATTGGAAAATTTTTTTTTTATTCCTGTAGTAAAAACAATTACTGTTAGCAATAATAATTAATATTGGAGATTATTGTTTGACGGCTAATAGCATCGATAAATATCCAAATGAAGTTTTTAAAATCTGAAAAAAAGTAGTAATTATTAGACGTCTACTTTTAGTTGTGAGAAAAAATTTTTAGTTATATTTACCATAATAAAAAGATGTCTGGAAAATGAACAAAATTTTCCGGCTGTTATTGTGAGCGGTTTGTAAGAACGATGATTGATGATCATCAACAAGCGCGCTTCTCGAAAAGGTAAATTAAACCAGTTACTTTCATAGCATGTCTGAGTTATTAGTGTACTCTTAAAAAGAAAAATTATGTAAAACATTACCGATTCAAAAACCGATTTTTTTTTTAAATACGGTTAATTTTTAGCCAATTTAATTCAGCCATTCCAAAAAAAAATATTTTTACTCGGAAGCTATTGGGATTATTGAATTTTTTCACGACAAGTTTTCAATATAATAAAAATATATATAAAACTTGTGCAATAGTTCCAATTTTATCTGCCGCTATCTTAATATAAAGTAATTTATGATATTGAACAAAATTTTCAACTGCGTAACTATAAAATACATCTAAATTTTTTTTTTTTCATTATTTTCAATATTATATCAAAAAATAATGTAATTTTTTGTCAAAAAATCTGAAAACCGCCTGACCCTGCAGGCTCAGGGAGCTTGGAAACATTATTACTTGTGAATTTTTGAGTTCTTCGAGCTCAAAAATTTGTTAGGCCGGTAAAACATACCTTCACTGAAAAATAATAATTTTTGTCCGACGATATCTTTGGAACGAGTGAACAAATTTAAACGTTCTTGGTGGCACTCAAAAGGGCTCAACAAGACTTTACACTGTTTACACTTTGAGGGGAATCGGGCAAATGGTTTATAAGTTACACGCAAAAAACCAAAAACGAAAAAAATTTTAATTTCTATTCTTCGTATAACTCGTAAACGACATGACCGATCTACCCTAAAATCTATTCAATTCTAAGTTTTGGTGAGCCCGTTTGATTGCTACCAATTACGTTCAAATCGGTTGATTCGTTTCAAAGATATCGTCGGACAAAAAAATTTTCATACGCACACACACACACACACACACGTCCATCCGGGAATAGTCAGAATAGTATCCTAGGACCTCATAACATCGACATCAGATGAAAACTCGAATTTCAAAAATCGGACCAAAACCAATGACTTCCCTTTTTTTTGAAAATTTGCAATTTTCTCAGTGAGAAGTTTAAAATAAAAAAACATCATCACTTTATTAACTTTGTTTTCAACACCAATTACGTATATATGTGGTAGAACTTACTTGAAAAGAAAGCAAATCACCAATATAACAATAAATGAACAGATGCAAAATAGTGTAGATCATATATGAACTGAAAAACATAATTTCAAGGATTGACATATTATTGTTTGCACTATCCACCAAATTCTGAAAATATCATAAATTTTACAACTTTCAATTTTTTCAATTATCGATGATTTATTGGGAGCGTATTGGAAGGGATAGAAAAGAGAGGGTAAATTAGCGCACTAAGCGAATAAACCCTCGTGTGTAAATTTGAATCCCTATTTCTACAAATTTCAAGTTAATATGCCAAATTCACTAATCGATATGGTTTTTATCTGTGCATTGCATAAATTGATTAACCCTTCAGCAATCCCATGTTTTTTAGTGTCTCGCTTGCACTACACTAACATCCTATACTTTGAATAGTGTCCTATCAGAAAAATGGTCATAGGGGGAATGCTGACGGGTTAAATCATTGACTAATTTTTAGTATTATTTTTTACCATTGTTAACATGTATCCTTGAAAACAAAATGCTAATGTACATACAAGCATTTGCGGAAGCAAAATTGAGCAAAACGAATTTTCAAGAAGTTCAATAAATCTTAAAAAAAATAACAAATAGTATGTTCCATTAAATACTTGATTAGATTATTAATTATACTGTTAATAATCATAATAAAAATAAATATCTTACTGATTGAGTTCCTCGTGACGTTTAACAATTTGCCCTAGACACCATCGAAATTTATAGATATTTTTAAAATTTGTCTCATTCACAAGATTTTTAATTGATATTCCAATAATTGCCAACTGGCCGCAAATGTGCAACAAAATCATTGACATAAAACTATCAAACGAAGCATAGGCTGTTGTTGAAAAATATGTGGTAAAGCACTGAATTGCCCAAGTGGGTAAATAATATTTTAATTCTTTTGTAGAATACGGTAAGTAAGCAGGGTACAGAAGATCATTAACTACATTTGAATTATGATTTACTTGTTGTTTTTTCATTTGTATCGCCATCCATATCTAAAATTGAATTGCTATCATTATTATTGTTCAGTAATAAAGTAATATATTCTGATAAAATAATTTAATTTAAACAACTTTGAATAAAAAGTAAGCAATGATAGTTATGTTGATAAGAAAAACTGAAATAATTGAAATAGTTCTGCTCAAAGTAGCCATTTTTATCATCGGTATCCTTTCATTGTCTCTTCTGGTTATTGTCCAGTCTTTAGCAATTAAGTCAATAAATATTTTCATTTCTGAAAAAAAAAAAAAAAAAAAAATTACGCGCTATAAACGAATTAAATCAATATATTTATAATTTCTTGCGCACCTTTCTTGTAGTAATAAAAAATTACAAGTTTCATCATAGCAATTATTAGTGGAATGCTAATAGAAAGGCACCCGATCACAGCATCCATATTACCCCAAAGTGGATAAATACTTGCGGTCAGCGGTATCCATATAAAAATTAAAACACAAAAAAAACAGAACCATGTTTTATATTTTGAAATTCCTTTGCTTGATCGTGGCCATGCACCGATAAAATTGAGCATAAATTGATTCCATCCCACTGCATATCTATATTCTAAATTTTTCACATATTTTTTCAATATTTTATACACTGTAACAAAATTTACGGAGTGAACACGGATTACTCCTTACGCAAAGTGATTTTTTTAAACTTCGAAATTCCGACTAATGAAACGAATTCGAATTGGATTAAAATCCATATCCACTCCGAATTCACTTTTGATTTTTTACAGTGTAAAGAAAAGTATTAATATTTTTTAAATTAATTCTTTGACGTACCTTTATTATAATAATCCATTGATGTTGTTCTGTTGACAGATAAATTGAAACTGATATCTGTTTCAAAAAATATTGATCGCTAGGCTCTATTGTAAAATTAAACTACCGCCGATAATAGGCTATGCAATAAGATAATTTCTCTCATGTAGATCCGTTTTATTTATAAAGTTTTAAAGTTTCAATGGGATGTTAGTTTAAAAAAAAAAAATTTTTTTTGTTCGGATGTCTTTAGTTTGACTGCCATATGCTGCTTTAAATTGAAGATAAATATAAATTTCAGTGAATTGTAGACTTTTTTTTTTATTTATTTAACATAAATAAAATCATTGAATAGAAACATAAGTAGTACAAATGAGTGTGAATGAATTTACTGAGATAAAAAATATTTTTATTTATTCTATGAGTTTTATCATTTTATATTTGAGTGTCAATCATTCATTGACAAAAAAGGCATTAATGATGATAATACTTACAAAGACAAAGAGGTTTAGAAAGCTTTAAATTTGTCAAAAACTATGACGAGCAGTTTACAAGTGCAATAGTCGATTAATTTTATTTTATTTACATAAATTTTACAAGCACTTGAATAAGCTACAATCAGCTAAAGTTTTTTTTTTAATATACTTATAAAGAGATAAATAAGTGAAAATTATTTTTTGTATTTTAAGTGAGCGCTAGTCCAATTAAATTTTTTATAATAAAACGTTTTTAATCAACCGATTTTTAATGTACAGTAATCACGCAAAATTAAACTATTGAAAAATGTATATGTTGTCATGAAGAAAATTATCTCACTAATGAGAGTTAAATAGGCAAGTAGAACTTTGATGCTTTCTTATGACATGATGGATAATGTAAATACATGACCAAGAATTGCAAGTTTTATTTTCTCATTTTTATTATAATTATAACATCATAGTTAATAGTTAAATTTTAATAAAAGATATCATGGCTATGTACATAATCATTCGCCGTAAATTATAAAAACGTTGTTAAAATTGTAATTATATAACATATTTTTTATTGATTTCTTTAATTAAATCCAACTAATATTTTATTTATTAACAATTTAAATTTTTTATAATAAATTATTAATTGTCATGGCTAACTGATTTCAATTGATTATAAAAAAAAAGATTGTATGTCCTGAATGAAATGTCACTCAATTCTTCACCACATAACACATAACAGACGATTAGCCATTATTTATGAGTACTTAAATTTTTTTACTAAAAGACTTTTTCATTCAAACGATTAAAACTGCAGTCGATATGTGACCGAGTATACACTAAAAAAATCGGGAGTAAATTTATGGTGATAACAGATTTTATTTAAATCCACATTCAATCTGACAAATTTAATTGTTTATACTACAGCCTTATCAATTTACTCTCATACTCTGTTCATTTTTGTTATCATTAAAGTTCAATAAGAAAAATTTTTTCATTAATTCGCAAACTAATTGATTTCAGTAATTGCAAAATCATAAAATTTTTGAAAAAAAGTTCTAAACATGGTCACAATTTTTTTACTTGTCGATTGATATATTTATCAACTATGAAAGATTTAAAAAACTTATTAAATTTTTAGAATTTACCTAGGGGCTGCGGTTTCCTTGATACAAAAAAATTCAGTATTTAATCTGAAAATGTTTAAAAATTTTTTTTGCCACTAATTTTATATCATACCAACATCTTCCCGCGGGAAATTCATATTTTATTCATGAAGAAATTTATTATGTATACTAAATGTGTAATTAATTACGTAATTGCTGTAATATTAAGAAAATATTTTTTCAACAGAAGAACTTTCCATCTTCTTAAAAGCATTTTTTTTTTTTTTTTTTTTATTAACAACAAAAGTTAATATTATAAAAAATATTTTTCACATTTGCACTTACAATTTATGACTAAAAAATATAAGTAATCGTTTAAATAAAATATTTCCATGTCAAAAATAATAACATTTAAGTATTTCTTCTTAATAACAAGAAAAAATAAATTTTTTGTTCCAGGATAAACAAGATAATGATAAAAATAAAAGCTACTGTTCGTATCGGCAAAAATAATTATAAATTTAATAGGAAATTATATGAATTCTAAAGTTACTCCGGTAATTAAATACAATTATCATAAATTACATCTCAGGAATTTTAAATGCAACTCAATAAAGGGCATGTTATTAAAACTAAAATAAAAAGTTGGACTTTTCTTGCGACAAGGACGAAAGGAAAAATATAATCAGTTAACAAGAATGTAAGTAAAAAAAAAAATTTATTTTATTATACATTTTTAACAAATATACAATTACAAGTTAAAAATATACTTCTTTATAAATATATCATATTATTTTATCTCAAAAAATAAAAATAATAATATAATAAATATTTCTTTCTTACATTAATTTAAAATAATAATTAAATAGAGAATTCGACATTTTCATATATTTTTTACAGTCTCGCATTAAATAAACATCTATATAAGTTGTATAAAATCGTATGAAAAATAAATGTACATATTTTTCATACGACAGCCTCATACATGCCGTCAATTATTGTCAATATTAAGTAAATAATTAAAAAAACTAGATCTCACATAAATAAATCCCTAAATAAAATATTTATTTATTTATTTAAAAAATATAATTTCGTTAAATTATCGATGGCTAATAAATATTTTCAGGTTGCGCCGTAGGGCACGAGAATCTCGAACAGTCATGCCTCCTCACGGCCTCCATGACCTCCTGGAAATGATCGGACACCTGCTGTGCTGCTCCAGGCTGTAGCCTACCATATAAAACATTACTATTGTATATAATTTTATTTAATTTAATAGACGATAGAAAAAAAAATAGCAGAAGATCTACAAGTTTATAGTTGAGTATTAAATTTATATTACAAAGTAACAATATTTATACTGTTAACACTTTAGAAAGCGTTGAAAGGGTGTCAACAAATTATTGTAATTTATAATAATTATTTTTACGTATTGTCATCGGTTATTTTTATTATTATTCTAATTATCCAATTAGTGACGGTATTAAATTATTATAATTACGAAGTACTATAGAAAATAATTTTACCGCAGTTAAATTGTTAAATTATTTGGCATATCTGCAGCAAGAGACAATAAAGTAATAAACTATAAAAAGAAAAAAGAATAAATTGAGGTGTTCGAAGTGTGAAAATACCAATAAAATTTTTTTGAACTTTAATAGGAAAATGTTATAGCAAATGTCTACTGATAGTTTATTCATAGTATTCATGACAATACAATTGTAAATCGTACTGTGAAACTATGTTAACAGGTAAAAGTTGAATCAAGAATGCCGAGCCATTGATGTGTATGAGCGAAAGCCGAAGAAGAAAGTTATATTCTATATATGCTAACCATACAGGTTTGAGCCAGATTATTACACGTGTTTAAATATATCGTTAATGATATTGAGAGTTGAATCATATGCATACTAATATTAATATCAATAATTTTATTGGTATATAATATAACGATTTTCTAAAGTCATTTTATTACGTCACTATTTAACTTTTTTTTTTTATTTTATTGTGTGATTATTTATTGATACGAATTAGAAACACGGAAAAAAATGAACTGTATAAATTGAGAAATGACAAATGAAATGAGGATAAAGTGATTAGTAAATACTATCATTCAAAATAGTAATTTCTAAATTTATAATTAAAATGTAAATAATTATAAAGTAAATTTTCTGTGTAAAAAAAAATTTTTGAAAAAGTGTTGACAATTCTAAACTTCAAAACGCGACATCACAACGAACTTTTTTTAAACTTTTTAAAATTTAAGAGAAAAGTCGATAACTATCCTGATATTATTAAAATATACTAAAACAAAAAACCCTTAGAAACATTTCAAAATCAGTTTTTTCTGAATGTATTTTTTGCATTGAAAAAAATAATGAACCTACTTTTAATGGAGCGTAAAAAAAAAGGTTACAAATGAGTCAAAAAATTTAATTTCTAGGTTAAGTCAATTGTTTCTTTCTTTGTAATTTTTAGAAGCTAAAAATTGTTTAAAAAAAGGTTTTCACTGTGTCACGTTTTGAAGTTTAGAATAATCAACACTTTGTCAAAGACTTTTTTTTACACGGGATTGAAAATTACTGACTATGCAAGAAAAAATGAATATTGGACCTCAAAAAATCATAACACATTAAAAATTTATGACGCGCATTATAAAATTTATTGTTCGGAATGTAAAATTCCTTATATTGACATCCAAGTTTCGGGTTATAATTTCAAACACTAATTTTTAAAATTTCTTTAGTTCCGTTAATATTTTTTTTTATTATCAGCAATTATCCCATTGAATTTTATAATTTTTATTCAAAATTTTTTAAATTGGAATTTAAATTTTAAAAGCTTGGTAATGAGTCAAGAACTCTCTATTTACATTGAATTCATAAAACTTCTTTGTAATTTTTTTTAGTTTTTTAAAATTAAATCACTTAGCTGTCATTTAGTCAGGAGATTAAAAAGTAAAAAATTTTTAATTAAAAACTATAAATTAATTTTTTTACCAGCCAGAATTAATGAAGTTCGTCTTTTAAATTATTGCAAAAAGCATTTAATAATTGTACTGTAAAATATTAAAATAAATTAAGCCGGATAATTAAATTTAATTACTCACTTGCCAAACAATGATTCAATTTTCTTCTCCATGAACAAAGAAGAGTCATGTCCTCTCTGAAGCATCGCATCGCAAAACATTTTTTTTGCACAAGGTGTATATGACCAGTCACCGTGAACTTGCATACCGACTTTGTCAGTATTATCAAGTGTCTGCAACACATTATCCGATTCTTCATCGCCGACACTGCGCTTACGTCTTGATTTATCTTTAGCATTTAATTCATTGAATACGTCCTCACTAGATTTCAAAAGATGATAATTGTTATCTCCTACAGGTACGTCTATTTCTACAATATCCATCATTGAATCTGGGCCAGTTCTTCTTAATCTCTGATTAATAGCATCCACTAGTTTCCCATTCATACCATCACTGATCAATGGCTCAATGGATCTCTTCTCTCTATTTTTACTTGAAGAGTCTTTGTCACTTGATTGCTCATCAATCAAAAAACCTCCGTCGCGTTCCCGGGAGTTGACCTGATCTAAAGAGTCCTCGGTAACTTTTGTATTATCGGGATAGTAAATATTCGGAACATCTTCGGTGTTATCGACACTAAACGTTCTCTGGTATTCATCAAATGTTTGTCCGTCTTCATTGGAACGTCTCAGCATATCAACATCAAGATAACGACCTACAGCCACGGCACCGATTCCCAGTGCCGCACCAGAGGCAACAAGACCAAGCGCGGGAATTAGAATTGACGAGCCTGAAGCAACAGTACCGACCTTTTCTTGTGCTTCATTATTATTATTACCTCTTGAGAGTCCTAAATTCTGTGATATTTTATGTGTCGCTTCAACCAAAGGAGCAATTACCGGTTTAGTCAACTGCGAAACTCTTTCGACCCCAGTGGAAAATTGATTTTTTAATTTTTCTGATATTTTTATCCAAAACGGAGGCTCGATATGCTGTTTCAAACCATAAAACTGATGATTTGGATAATAATTTTTAGTGTTGTATGTATCAACGATATTTTTATCATTCAATACATATTTTTTTTTATGTCGCTGCTCAGTAAATGAATTCTGGTTATCAGGAAAATTATCCGGACGTTTTTTTTCAGTTTTTAAAATTTTAGCCGGTTGGACTCCAAGCTCGGGATGCGCATACTGGAGCACTGGAGCACGCGCACCAGGTTTAAGTGCCAGTGGTGCTATTTTTTGATGCTCAGGCGCATACATTTGTGAAATCGGGTAACTTTGAATATTGTCTGGATGCAACATACGTTTTTGGATATTTGAACGGTAGTTGTCATTTCTTGCCTCATAAATCTCAGCCTTCAAGGCAGCATTGCGGTGACTTGTTGGGTCCCACTCTAAGTAAACATTGCGCTGTTGATAATAATCGTCGTCGTCGTAGTTGCGGCCGTACCTGCGAATCCAGAGTTCCGGGGTTAACGCCTGTTGATGGCTCGTGCTGTTCGAAACAACGTTTCACGTCTGTCTGTCTGTCCTTTTGTACTCATGGCATTCATTCTTTCAACTCAATAATCGTTACTTTATTCTTTTATACACAATAATTATAACGGCTATTATTTTATTTACTTTTATTGCTATTATTTCTTAAAGTACCGTCACGACAAATATAATTATTACATAAGTCTCTTAAATTTTTAATTTAAAACAAGAAAAAAATTTTTATAAATTTCCACCAACCAAAAACAATAAATTTTATTTTTTAAAATTTAATTTAATTAAAAAGTAGTTAACCCTTTGACTTGTAGAGAGATTTAACATATTGATGATAAAATGAAACTCCTATTTGTGAATCATGTATTTTTTATTATTTTTTAAGTTATACAATTCATTTTTATCTACACGGAGAAAATTTCATAGTAAAAGTTATCGATAAAAAAATTTTTAAACTGAATTCGATAGTACGATAATAAAAAAGTTGACTTGATTCAAGAAAAAAAATCTTGAAATAATTTCTTGATCAGGATTTTTTCTCTTTAATCAAGTTTACTTTTTTATGAGTGTAGTGAATATGATTTAAATTATTAGATAAAGAATCTAACTTGTAGTATGTACCAACTAATTATTGATGATAGTCATAAATCATAACTTTTATTATCTTAACTAATTATAACTATCAACATCGTAATTTTTAATAACCTGACGGCAATAGTTGCCATCAAATAATAATTAAATTAATAAGGAATTTAAATATCAGCGTTAAGTCTGGAGCTGTCTACATGTAATTTTTTCTTTGTTTAACTGTGTAGGTGATGAATTTCACTTAATACGGATTGCTATTTTGATGATTATACCCAATCATTTAAAGTTATCATTAGTTTGTTACTCAGAAAATTAAATAATAGGTTACTATCTAGTTAAGGTAAAAATTTATACCATCAATCAGATAGTAGTAAATATTATCTAGATGATTGTATAAATAATCTAGATGGTAATATTCACTATTTTATGATAATTGTTACAATCCTGTATGTTAACTATACTTAATTATTATTATTATTCTAAATAGTTATATTTATAATCCAGATGGTAACTGTTACCATCAGAAATTATAATTGTTACCATCCTGATAGTAACTGCTACGAAATTTATTGCAAAAGTAACTATTATCATCCTGATAGTAAATATTACCATCCTAATAGTAACTGTTATCATGCTGATGATAACTGTTATGAAATTTATTGCAGAAGTTATCATCCAATAATTATTAATTCTATTTAAAAAAATTATAACACTAACTAACTATTTCTACATTGAAAAACATTCTAATCATTCTAGATGATTGGAATTAAAAATTGATCATAATAAACACAATTACTTAATTTTCTGACTGTAGTTAATCATTATCCTATTTTTTGGTTTAGAATTTTTACAACCTTGAATGGTAACAATTACCATCTTCGATTGTAACAATTGTAATCTTTAATAGGTATAATTGTCATCTGCGATAGTAATCATCACCACCATTGACATTAAAATTTTAGTATCTTAGATGGTATAATAAAATTTTCTCCGTGTACTTAGTATATAATAAAAAAAACATGATAGCTATATTATGGGCTCGTTCTCTATTGTAAAGATCACTTAAGACAGAATCTACCTTTGCTGTTCGAAAATGAGAACATGACGGCATGTATATTAGCATCATCGGTGAAAGGGTTGAATAATAAAGTAACGTTTATTGTGTTGAATAATTAAAATTAAATAAATAGTAATAAAATTTACCTGCGATTAACATCTTGAAGAAATCGTTCAAATCTTTGTTTCTCAACTTTATTATCAAGGTAAGACTTAGTTGTAGATTCAGCATCAACATTAGCAGCAACAGTACCGAGGACTAATTTATTGTTAATTACTCGTGCATTTCTCCAAGTCTGGACTCTATCAATTGGTTCATCTGGTACACGTTTACCGTGAATAACTGGAGTACCGTCAGCATCTAGAGTCATAGGCATTCTGTGTGCCACAGACTTGACATTTATCGCTGACCTAACAGTTACTTCTGGCGGTACATTTTTACCTCCACGATTTTTTAATAAATTAGCACCGATGTTTGTACGCGTTGATACTTGAGGCGTATGAGCGACGAATGTGAAACCCGTGTCATCGGATTTTTCTTTTCTATCTTTAAAATTTCGCGCCAAAATCAAACTACTGTAGTTGGTTGTCGTACGTTCTTCCGTTGTCGGTTTAATATTTGATGATAAAGGTTTCCAATTTAAATAACTTTCTGGTGTTGATGGTAAGTTTAAAGCTTTTCCATCGACATCCAAGGGGGTCCAGCTTCCGTAATCCATCTTCCTGTCACTATTCTGGGAGGTCTGGGTCTCAGGTTTCACATACGTTAGCTCGTTCTTGCTAACTTTCTCTTCACTATTCGTCTCATTTACATCAGTAACATTTTCGGAATTCATTTCTTTTGAATCATTTGAAGAAAGGAAAGAAGAAGATGGAACCGAAGAAGAAGAAGAAGAAGAAGAAGAAGAAGTAGACTCACTAATTGGACTTGAATTATTTTTCAAGCTTTCTGATTTTTCCCGACGTTTTACTATCAAGGTAGCAACGTTTCCCTCAGCAGTACGGACTTTTAGCTCTTCCGTTTGGCCTGGCAGACTTCTTGACACTTTTAGCATCGTTCTGGTGTAACTTGGCTTGGGCACTTGAGCAAACACGAGTAAGAAACTCGTCGCCAAGATAAGAATTATCATCTATAATATATAAAGAAATAATATAATTTATAATTAAATACTTTCATTTCATTACTTTGTATTCTAATATAATTTAAATATACGTGATTAATTTTTATAATTACGACTGTCTTTTAATGCATATGCATGTTTACTAGGTCTTTCTCTTGCATTCACATGTGAAAAAATATGTATGTTGATCATGATATTTTGCATTTTAAATTATTACCTTTCGAAAGTTTATAGTTATAATAATAATTTTCTACAAACACGTATTAAAATTCAATAGTAATCAAATGATAGAAATAAAATTACAATTGTTACGATACAGCAAATGTCTGGCATTAAGACGTCAAAATTACAAGGTACTTATGGAACTACAGATGGTAGCAATAAACTTTTAATATAAAATAATTAAATGTATGTTACAGAGATACGCAATAAATGTATATTTATAAAATAAGTCAGTAGCTCATCAGACGTCAAAATTAACTGTCAGAGAAATTTAATAACTTCGATGCTAAAATATTGTTTTATTTCATTTGAACTTTATTTACATCTTGTCGGCATTTTTTTTTGTTTTGTTGTCATAATGATATTCATCTTAGATTAGAAATTTTATTGACACGTGATAGGTCACTTTCTACTGATACGACAGGTATAGATGACATGATAAAAAATATAGTTTTAATCGCTTGTAATTATTTATTTATGTAAATAATTTTTAAAATAAAAAAAATCATTTTATTCTGCCAGTTTTATAATTTATTTGTATTTATTTTTTTTTATAATAAAAATTTTTTGGACCCGGTGAAATCATGAAGGTGTAAAATTTTTGGTGTTAAGAACAAATTTAAATGTTTAAGTTAAATTTAAGAATTATCTAATAAATTTTACTTGTTAATTGTAAGTAAAACTGGACCTGGATGAATAATTACTCTTTTATTTCTGAATAGTGTTCAATTATGGGGCAAAGAAATCAAATTTCGAGTAATTTTCAAATAAAAAAGAGTGAAAAATAAAATAAAAAGTGAGTTTTTATTTTTCCGTATTTATTTTGTTTTTGGTCCAGATTTACTATAAACTGTAGCATAAATTTTATCAAAAAATTCTCTCTCTGTAGTTAAAAATATTCAATACCATTTGTTGCTCATTAACCAAAATTATATAGAGTAACATAAAATGGTGTAAAAAATTAGATTATACCTTATTAAAATTACACGGACGGATAATTTACACCGAGAATTTTTTACACCGTTATTTTACACTACTCTCAGGGCCATTTTTACACCAAAATTTGTGACAGTATACGAATATTTTTGATTATAATTTATAAATGTTTTAATTAAAATGATTAATGACATACTTAGATACTCTCACCCCCATATTTTTTTAATACATCCAATGATCTCGAACTGCCATAAAACGATACTAGGTAAATAAATTTCTGTAAAATCTTTGTCAAAATTCAAAACATAAAATTTCGTCCAACTCCTAATTAATGACGTCTTATTTTCCACTAGAGTTTTAATTTTTTTCTAATTAATTAATAAATTTTCAATATGATTATAACAGTTCCCGGTCATTGAATAATCAATACTCTCAAATGAATTAAAATAAGTTATTGTTAATTTTAGCATATAATTTATAACAAAGATCCGGAAGTAAAAAAATAAAATAATAATTATTCGTATTCGCGAACCGTGAAGTTCATACACCCACATCACGTATTCACTAAATTTCCGCTCTATATAAAATCCAGTAAACATTAATCGCGGTGTAATTAATACAGCAATAATTATTATCATTATGTTATGTTAAATTTAGAGAAAAAAAAATTTTTTTCTGTTTAAATTTAAATCAACAAAAATAGTTAGTAGTTACCTGGGGCTTCATCTTGTTATCTTGAATAAAATAAATAAATAAAATATTAAAAAGATTGTAAAATCATGGCACGTTGCGTCCTCAATGAAAAAACACCGGCACTTTGACTGGACAATCAGTCGTGACGTTAGGGTACGTGTTTAACTTGGACACGGTATCCAACTAAGTTGTCTGGCACCTGTTGACTCCTGGGCAATCCTCACAAGACTGACGGCAATCGGTTCTGTTGGCTCCTCATGTCGTATTGTGGTAGTTCTCTCTGACCCACTTACTCTTGTATTGGCTCTTTGCGTGTTGTGTCTGATATACCTTCTGTTGTTTGCTCTCTTATACACTTTAATCCTCAATAATCAAGACTTGAGACTTGAGACTTGAGACTTTAGTCTCAAAACGATACATATATATCTATGTTGAATGTCTCCTGATGGATTAACAGTACATATATGAGCCCCATTCATTTATTGTTGGGATGGGAAATGTCGTATGACATAAAAAAAAAACTAAAGAAAAATAATAATAAAAAATACGGTTATATAAATTGAACAATGCCACCTTACACTCACCAAACCGTTACACCTGTATGCAATTTCTTTCAAGGCTGTCATGTAACATCAATTTGTCATTTTCATCCATTATTTATTTACTTAATTTTTTTAATCATAATTAACGAAACATTTAATGTCGACTGTAGTTACTTAAAAAAATGTTATTTTAATTATCATTTTATGGTTTTACAAGACATATAAATATAATAAAAGTATAAATAGTGTGAAAAATATGTATACATTAATAATAATAAAGATTTCACCGATCTGGTTCATGGGAAAGTTCAACACTAATTTATCCACTAATTAACTTCTCAACAAGACAAGACAAGACAGTTTATTTGGTTGTACATTTTTATAATATCTTTTATCCAATTTTTCGGATGACTGATCGCCGACTATTTGGGCGGCAATCCATCAGATCTCATACTCAATCTTTATAAATATAAACGCGTGCGAAAGACACACCTGTCCACGCCAGATATATTCTTACTACATCACGCAATATATGTATGTATATATTTATATTTATATATATATATATAAGACTTTTTATGGTGAAGAATGAAGAAGAGAAGTTCAGAGACCTCGAGTGAAAGTTTTACTGATGATGACGATGCTCACTGACCCCATACAGACGATTAAATTTAATCGGTAGAATTAAATAATGAGTATTCTTATATATGTCTAGTTGATGTATATAACTTTGATAAAATGATCGACTAAAAAACTGTCAGTGGATTATTATACTTAGAGAATAGTAATATTATGATTTGAATGAAATAAGAAAGTCATTTAATTATTATTATACTAGAGACTATACATTATGATGGGATTAGATTAACTTTTTTTTTTTTTATTTAAATTTATTTATCATTTTTTATGTGTGTTATGTAAAAATAATATTGAATCATTTTTTTTTTGAATGAAAGCGATGAATAAGAAAGAGAGATTGTGATAAAAAAAAAAAAAAATGATAGCGTTTTTTATTATTTTTAATGAAGAAAGAAAACGCAACTTTCGTGAACAATCAGATCAGTGGGTGAATAAAAATTTTATATGAAAAGAATGAAAAATAAATAAATCACCGTAAGCAGTCGTGACTACAGTACTTTTTCATGGTCAATTGAAATCGTCTTCGATAAGTAATTAGTTAAAATAAGTCTTAAATAAATGAAAATAAAAACGACACGTCAATTAATGTCATCTTCAACGGTTACTTGGTAGTTAATATCTATGATAGCTAATTAATAATCGATGATTCTACTTTCCATTAAAGTATACATTTTTTCTTACAAGTGTTACACGATACTTTTTTTAATTACTTTTTAAAATTAAACATTCACTGAATGTAAACAATTTAAAGGTGAAAACTTACTTTTTTATCCTATATATTTAAAATAAGTTTTGTACATCATATATTAATTTTAAATTATCTCAAAAATTTATTTTTATCGAATGTTTTACGATAAAAAAATTGGTATTAGTTTTCGAATAATGCAACTTTCGATTACAATGCGATAATAGTATACGATGTCCTTTAAATCAACACGTTCTCTATTTTCATAATAATTTATACGAGACAAACACCTACGTACGTGTTTTATCA
The DNA here is from genome assembly GCF_026212275.2 of Microplitis demolitor. Classification (NCBI taxonomy): domain Eukaryota; kingdom Metazoa; phylum Arthropoda; class Insecta; order Hymenoptera; family Braconidae; genus Microplitis; species Microplitis demolitor. The sequence continues at coordinate 19,403,580 of NC_068548.1, forward strand.
CTTTCATTTGATCCTCAAGGACTGATTATTTTTTTTGTATCCATTGTGTGATTCTCGTGAAAGCCTACTCTTTTCCTTGACTCTAATGAACTCGATGGAATTTTCATAGTTTTAATAATTTATTTATCGGCATTTAAACTTAGCTTACATAGTTTATTGAAATCAAGATTAACACAATGAAAAATATTTATAGAATTTTTTTTTTATCATACTTATCATTAATTTAATTTTTATTACTATTCTAATTAAGGTTTTTTTTTTTTTCAATTTTTTACCTTGACTACTTATCATCATAATTGATAACAAATATATACATATGTTTTTTTTTTTAATTAACCTTAACACTGTATATTAATACATATCATAAACAAGTAAATGTTTCTTATTTTTTTAAAAAAATACACCATTAAATTCTTTATTTCCTTTGAATATTACACAGAAGAAAAAGGATTTCGCCCCAAGAAAAATTTTGCACTACGAATCGAAGATGAAAATTTTTTGAGCAGAATAAAATTCTTGCGTCCGGAAATTTTTTCTAGTCCTAAGAAAATTTTTTTCTTCGATTTATAGTTCAAAATTTTTCTTACACCAATCAATTTTTTTTTCTGTGTATGCTCTTATGAACTATATTTAATTTTCATAGTCTTAGAAATTTATTTTTTAAGACCAGAATTTATAAAACAGTTTATTAAGTTCATAATTAAAAACCAATAAAAAATATATAAAAATAATTAACTTTATTTTTTATCACACTTCTCATTAATTTTATTTCTTTATACTAAATAATTTTTAACCTTGACTAATTGTAATTGTAATTATTCATATAAAAATATTTATATCTATATAATTAAAAAAAAATTAAAGTTAATACGTATTAAAATTCATATAATGAGGAAGCAAATTTTTTTATTTAACAAAAAAAATAAAAAACATTTATTTAATTCAGACAATCAAGCCGTTTAATTTTTTCTTTGAATACAAGTGAAAACTTTAAGATGCCATTATTTGACCCGAAAAATTAAATTCAACTAAATTATCTCAATTTACCCTAAAAAAAATTTTACATTATAATTTATTGCTCATTATCATTACCAATATTTTCTTTTTTTAAAAAAAAAAATATATAAAAATAAATACTCACCTCATACCGATACTTACAAAATAATTAATAGTATCAAATAATTTTTTTTCCATATAAAATAAAAAAAAAAAAAATGCAAACTCTATTGATGATATGTAAACATTGGTGAAAACTCGTCTGGAATTTTCTACTATCGACAAACCGCATGGACCGGTTCCGTGGTCAGATCCTCGGAATTTTTCATTTAAATGGAACCTAAATCGCTCGTATTTCCAGTCATCATGACTTTCTAATGTGTGACTAATCATACATTTATGTGTTTCATTAAACAATAAAATCAATTAAAAAAATATAAACATTGATCATCAATATCATTATTCTTTAATACTCAACATTAATGTAAATAAACTCATTAAATTACAATATTAACAAAACAAAGAATAATAATTAATAATAAAATAATGAAGAATTAAAAATGAAATACTGCACGAGACTTAGTGGCGTGTAACGCATAATTAGTTAATGAAATAATGAAATCGATTATTCGAGACTAAGGTGAGAAATGATTTGTAACCGACCTGTGCTTCCGGTCTCATCTGAGAGGTCACAGTATATTTACACATGTATAGACGCATACACTAAAGAGATGGGATAATCGAGCTCTTCTTGTGATGCCGGATAAGTGAGAACGAATTCTCAGGCCACACTGGCACACAAGTCTGACCCACTTGGGACTACTTTCACTGGCGCTCGAGCCAAGACTAATATAAACGAATGATAAAAAATAAGATTAAAATAAAAAAAGTTAAATAAAAAAGATAAAAGTATAAGAAAGAAAGAGTGAGTATGATAAAAGAGAAATGAATGGGACATAAAAGGGTTTTTCCTATTTAACACTTTTAGTTTAGTCATTCTTGCTTTTTTTTTTCTAACGATCCTACTGTACTTAATACTTTCACACACAAACTCACAAGTAATCACACCACAAGTTTGTCTCTAGTAATTTATAAAAGTAATTTACGAAATTCCACATTTGGTGACACTCCTAGAAATTAAGTCAATAAAAATTCTATTGACTTCTTTTTTTTTTCCTTTTCCTTTTTTAGCATTTTATAAAACTACAATCTTTTTTTTTAACCGCAGCAACTATTTCTTCAAGCTCATTATTTTTCGCAGCTTCAGTCGACCTGAAAATATTTTACATTAAATATATTTTAAAATATTAATATATATTCCATGGGGATTAATTTTACTTAATATAAAAATTTATTACATACTTGGTTCTTAAATTCCAAACAAGAGTACTGAGTATATCCGAATTTTTATTGGCCCCACGTAAAATTATTTCACATATTGATTTATTCTCACATGCATCTTTGTATTCATCTTCATCTTCATATTTATTTTTTGTTTCTTTGTAGTATTCTTCTTCGTCATAACTTTCTAGCGATGTTTTATGCTCAACCGGAAGATGAACGGCCCGCACTTTTGATAATACAATATTTGGCTGCCTGATAAAATGTCAAAATAAAATTACTGCTGTGATTTAACATTAGCGATATATTATAATAATAAAATTAAATAAATATAATAATAAAAGATTTAAAAAAAAAGGTCTTAAGTAATTTTTTATTCATCTTACGAAGCATTGCCATCATTCTTAACGACATTGGGCTGTTTAAGTGCCGCAATAAGAAGCCCAAGAGGTAAAAAGGCACCGATCAGATGAAAAATCTTGTTCCAAGGTGAAATCCTTTATGGATATATTAAACATAACATACAATTTATTAATCGTCATCATAAATAAACGTATAAATTCGATACGATAAATTTATATTTTAAACGGTTTAAAAAAAAAAAGAAGTGAATCTTTACCGTTTGTGTTGTGGCGCTCCAGCATATCCTTGATCGGGTAAATGGACTTGAGTTCCCTGTTCATGGGGCTGATAATATTTATAAGGAAACTTTCGAGTGCGGGTAAATGAGGTCTCGCGATGCGATGTCAAATAAACAACAGCTTCCGGTTTATCAATTACTATTTCCGGGTGATGGATATGAACAGGACTTTGATGATACTGCTGATAGTAATCATGATAGTACGGATGCATTTCCGGCCTTTCTATTTCACTACTTTCAGGTACGACATACTGATAATGATAAGGTGTTGGGTCCACTGCTATGTACTGAGTTTTTTGGGGATAATGGGAAGTTATTTCGTAAGTAGAATCTGGTAATTTATAGTGATGGTGATAGTGGAATTTATTCAAATTTGGATGTCGTTCATGAGTATCTGAAAAAGACTCATGGCCGGGAACTTCTGGAACGCTAAGAATTTCTTGATGATCCGGCTGGTTTTGATTCTGTAAATTAACTTGTTCTGACGGGATGTGATGACCGGAAGGACTTTGATAGCTTATAATTTTATATGGATGTGAATTATGATTCTGCTGAGTTTCATGATCCGCATCATCATCATTATCTTCTTGTCTATTATCATCGGGCGTATTATTGACAGATAGATTCTCATGACTCGATTGATTGTGATGATTATCTAAGCTATCATGTGAAGCATAAGTATCTTGCGCTGATGGATGGAAGAGAACATAACTTTCACCGTAAAGCTGATGGTATGGATTACTTTCATTAGAACCATCAGGACTTGCATTATCATGCTGCTGCTGCTGATGTTTCAGCTGTTGGTTATTTTGTTGTCCCTGATAATCGTAAATAAATTTAACCGGCTGCTTTGCCGACGGTAGAATAGGTACCAACACCGTTCCAGCATTTACTGGACTTTCATACACTGGATGATAGACTACACTTGTCATGGGAATCACAGACTTGCTTGGTAATAAATTAACTGTAGTTAATTGTGATTCTTTATCATCAATATTTGCTGGCAATTTGTCTATCGTAGCTAATTGCACACTTGGTCGAAAATCACTATCCTTATTTTCAATTGATGATTTCAAATTCATTTTTTGTGTCACTATTTTTTTAGATGAATTATCGGTATTATTACCAGCATATAAATTGCTGGAATTAGTTGAATTTGATTCGGGAAAAAAACTTTTGTATTTTACTCCAGACACTTTTGAATTATTTGTTGATATGGGAACTGATGATGAATTTTCAATGCATACTATATTTTTAATTAACACCAAATATAAAAAAAATTTTAATTTACTCATACTTAACATTATTAATAACTTGTTATTTTCTTATTTAGACCACAGGTTTCTATTAATTAGTAAAAATTGTTTAATGATATTGTTAACAGGTAAATATGTAAAGAACACATGTAAAATTACGTTATTAAAAAAAAAAAAGACAATCCTTCTATCGTTAGATGAACTGAAGAACTAAACTGTGTCTCATGTGTTCTGGCATCTTTATTCTTGTGAAGAAGTGGTTTCTAAAAAGCGTGAAGCTCATCGAAAGACACATAATGTGTCTTAATCGTCGTCGTCCAATTGCCTGACATTAAAAAAATATAAATTTATGTCTATAAGTAGATGGTCATAAAGAGAAGTCATCGGTCTTGTTTAACAAACATTTAGTTCCAGTAGTTGACAATATTTGTAGTATCATGCAGTGACATCTTGACTCATAGCTGAAGAAAAAAAAGTAATAAATAAATAAAGTAAGGAAAAAGTATATGAAAAAAATAATTAGTCATTTTTAAAATTTTTTTTACTAGTAAGAGTTAAGGAAATGATTTTTGTTTGGAGATAGGAAACAGGACAAGTGGTCATCAAACACTTGGAACCAGGTCAACTCTACTAAATTTCGCTAGAAAGTTTTTTGTTGTTATTATTGTTATTAAAGATTTAAAAATGTAGATGTGTTCTTTGTTTCGTTACTTTTATTTTTAATATTTTATCTTTGTTAATATTTTATTGTTATCGATCAGAGTCGAACAGACAAATCGTTACTTGGTTGTGTGAATAAAAAAGATCGTTTTCTTATAGCAATCGCAGCATCAAAGTAAGTGGATTGGCCGACAATGAAAGTAGCATTCGCACCACTGAGATCTTTTTTGCTGTAATAACAGCGGTATGACCTGATTCCTAGGTTCGAGTAGGCCAAACAGTACATTGAACAACAACTAAACAATTATTGCTTATAATTTTAATGATTTTTTAAATTAAATACAAATATCAAAAAATATTTTATTTAACTATACAATAAAACTTTTTTTTAAATCCAATATTTATTTGCTGTTTATTATTTTTATCCGTTTACTGATAATTAATTTTTTAAAAATGTTATTAATGATTATCATTTTCTTAGAAGTAAAATATAAAAATTAAAGTAAAGTTTTGCTGAGTTTTAAAACAAAGAATTCAAAGATCATCGCGATGACTTTGTGTCGATTTCTCGGCCAAACTAATACTAAAATTATTATTATGGGAAAAGAAAAGTCGTGAATCATGATTTATACTTAAACATATTTTTAAAATTATCAAATCATTTTTTATTATCTAAAATGATAATCATAATAATTGTAACGATAAAAAGTAAATAAATAAAATAAAAGTCGGTTTATAAAATTTTAAAATAAAATATTTAATAATAATTGCGGGTGATTGTGAAAAAAAAAAAAAAATTTCCGGATGTAATAAAATTTGAGTTATTAGATACGCACATTCAGTACAGAAAGCGAGTTCAAAGTGCGTGCCCAAAGTAAAGTCACTGTAGTTGACGACAAGATAGTATAAATTGTAAGATTCTATGAATAAGATTTCACTTTTTCTTCTTTCTCTCCCATTATAAATATGCCCTACTTGTTCAAACGCATAAAGAAAAAGAAAATAAGGAAAAAAATAAAATTAAGGATTAAATTTATCTCGAAATTGTCCCAGAGATATTACTTTATATATATGTACATATACATTTGATATTACTTGTATCAATTCTTTAACATTATACTTGCCAGGGAAATTGCACTCACTAGTGCATCCGAGAGAGAAAATGAATTTATACGAGAAAGTCGAGTTATTGAAATATAATAAATAAAAAAATAACAAATCATACATATGAATTTGGTATTAAAATATTTTTATTAATTTACTTTTAATAGAAAAACGTTCTTTTCATAAAATTGTGTCTGAACATTGAGTGATTACTCTACTTATTAAATTAAATCAATAAAAAATTATCTTTATTATTGAATAATAATAAAATTTATTTGAAAAAATTGAAAATTATTAGCGCGCAAATTTGAAAAAAAAAAATTGAGTATTCATCAACAATATATACACTGAAAATAAAATTAACTTTTGAAAAAAACATTTTCTTAATGATACTAAAGTTAGCCGATGTATAATAATTTTAAAAAACGATAAATTTAAAAAAATATATATTTTTAAAAATTGCACCTACAGTTTTTTTGATTTTCTACATGTGCGTATTTTTAGTTTTTTTTTTTAATTAAATTGGTGGAATAAAAACCCCGAAAATTCTAAATTGTCTTCAGGATCATTTTCCTTAAGTAGTAAATCATTAAAAATTATTATATTATTAATTATATGTAAGTTGAAGAATAATTTTTTTTAAAGAAGAAAATTCAAATTTATTTATTGTACTCAAAAAAAAAATGAAGATCAGTATTGAGCAGAAGTACCATGGCCACTGTACCATTTTTGGACATTTCATACTTTATTTTAATACCAAGAAGTATAAAATAAAATTTACATTTTAGTAGTGGGACAAAAGTATCTTTGAACACATTTTGAAAATTAATTATGACATTGTGCCTCTGACAAATTATTTTATTTTATTTTTCCGGGTCGAAAACTGGCCCTAAAGTGGCCAAAAACAATACTTCTACCCTATATCGAGCAAAGCTTGGATTTCTTCGATTAAGAAGATGATATTTGATGCAATCTTCAAATTTGTGCATCAAAAATATATGAGATTAATAATTTTCAATGGCATAACTTCTTGTAAGAATACAAAATATTTTTTTTTTCAGTGTATATTTAAAAAAAACTAAATTTGGATATGAAATATGATATTTACCTATAGTGAAATAATATATGTTATAAAAAAAAAGTAAATAAACATTTTTATTCTATTATTAGTCCACCTATCTGACAAACCAGTTCCAATCAAACGATTAAATTGAAAGGTGAAAGTAGCATCCATATTAAAAAAAAATAATTAAAAAATAACAAGCAGCCATGATCATCTTTTATATATTAATGCAAGTGGGCGTATTCCAGCAAACACGATAGAATAAGACATAAAAAATCTCACGATACAATATCTCACGACTTCTCTTGCAAACAAATATCTCCGAAGTCAAACAAGAGATTTTTACAATATCTAGTTGGCATTCAAGTAATTAGACCATGACGATGACGATTCTCTGCATTATATTTTTGTATGTCACATTAAATTTTAGCATTAAAAAAGTTTTTATCATTTCAAGCTAATTATATCACTCACTGATCACTCATCATAATCATTATATTTAATCTCACCTAAGAAAGTTGATAAAAAAAAGTCAATTTATTTATTTATATCATGAGCAAATAAATAAAAAAAATGATAGTCGAAAAAAAAAAAAATATAAAATAGAGTAAAAGAATGGCGTGATTTTAAATAAAGATTATAATTAAGTGACACGAGAGTGAGTTTTGAGTAATTGTTACTGTAGTTGTTAAATCTCTTGCAATTCTCTTCAAGTTAGATTTTACGGAGACACAATCGCTAGGCATGAGAAAGCAAGACAGAAAATGGACCACTCGTACAAGAAAGTGGGGATCTGGATTAAAAGCAAACGGGGACATAGACCGAGACCCAGAGCCATCTCAGACCTTCAACAGTGGAGGTCATTGCTGCATGGTTACTGTTATTGTTATTGTTTATGTAACACGCGTGTACTCTTAAGAGACGATCATAACTTCTTTTAGTTCCCGGTCAGTGATTTGTGATCAAAAAAGTTTTATCAGTATAAATATATTATTTTTTTTTGACATACAAATGTCATTGAGGGACTTGAGTCTGATCCTGCTCTTGATATTCCTGGTTTTTCAGGGATCACGTGCAGACACACGTTATCTTGTAAGGCAAAATGACAGTAATGATAAAAAAAATACGTCGGATATAAATTTTTTTGGAGCTACCAGGAAGGATGGGCATGAAAAATCACGGGCTATTTTTCATGATGATGAGTCAATGATCCGAGATACGCTGAAAGCGAATCACGATAGGAGAAACTCGTTTGTTGAGACTTCTACCTTCGATCCGGACGTGCTAAACAAGTTTCTTGATGAATATGCCAGTAAAATAAAAAGTTCGACTGATAAGAATTATGGGTATCTGCATCACTCAATTAAACCAACTGAATTGTCACTGGAAATTGGTGATGATAGTTCTGAAGTTTCAACTGCTACTGAAGATACGGTAACCATCCATGGAACTACTGATGCACTTGATAACTCACAGGTATTTAAAATTTATCACTAAAAATATTTGGATTTATAGATAAATTTCAAAATATTTTAGTTTGAAAATTATTGAAAATTCAAATAAATTAGTTTCCAAGGCACCACTAGCTTGTAAAAAAAATCTTTAGTTTAAATTCTTGAAAAATTATCAGTGAGAAATTTAAAAAAATAATTGTATGAAGATAAATTTTTTATTTGTTTTTAAATAGATTTTCAATGACACATCGGAAAGAAACAAATTTTTCAATGGAAATCAGAACGACGATCGAGATAGTAGTGGTTGGGTAACTCTAGAAGCGATTCCATGGTCAAAAAGTAAAATATCAAAATGGCAAGCAAATACAAATTCACAACGTCCATGGCAAGAAACAAATAAATGGGACAAACCGAGCAGTGTAGTAAAACCCTGGACACCAGATTACGTATCTTCACGACCTCATTACTCTAACAACAAACCATGGTAATTAAAATTAATTTTAAAATAATAATTATCGTCTACTTATTTTAGTATCTAAAAAAATTATGATTCTTAATAACAATTAAAAAATATTTAGGTGACGGGGGCAAAACGAGGTACCTCAAAAATTTTTTGTAAATATAATTGAGTATTATTTTGAATTTTTTTTTTTGTTAAACTTTTTCAAAAATCGAGTTTTAGTCAAAAAATTTTAATGACTTTTTTTCTAATAAAAACAATTAAAATTTTTTTTTTCTTCCTTTGTATCCAATAATTTTGTAAAATGTGATTTTTCTTTATATGTTACGTATTAACAAAAAAGTTTAATTTACTCAACTTTATTTAACATCCAAAAATTTTTTATCGCCTTTTTTAGAGAGTACCCATTTTGCGCGCAAAAATGAAAATTTTTTCTATTGGCTGAATATTATAAAAAAAAAAAAAAATTTACGTATTTAAGTCCTCGAAAAGTATTTCCTTAATTACTCCATTTTGCCCCCCCCCCCTTCTTCTTATTCATTTATTTATTATCATTTATTACATATAGGTATGATAAACCAAAACCAAATTGGCCAGAATACGAAACCGAACAGTTAAAACCAACATACCGACCATACCCGAATGATCATTACGAACCAAGTTCAACTCAAGCTCAAAAATGGCCTCCAGAACGACCATCCTCGTCGTATGACAACAATCATCACCCAATCATCGGTGACATTATTACCGACAACAGACCATCAAATTTCCCAACAAGTAATTGGGACAAATATGATCAACTACCAAAACCATCGGGTGTCTCTTCATCACCTTACAATGATCGTTACCATGACCAATACAATCATGAAGAAAACAACAACAATTGGCCTGGACCGAATTACCACAAGAATAAATACGACCAATTGAATGAAAAACCAGGTTTTTCACGACCCCACAAACCCTCATACTTTACGGGTCAATACGAGTATGAGAATCATCATCCACCGACATATCCGTCGAGTGGTGACGGTCAGTGGGTGTTGTTATCAACAAATCGCGGTTACTCGCGTCAAAGATCATTGAAATTTGATTCACTGGACGAAGCTATTAAATCAGCAAACGGAACCACACGTAAAGTATCTAAAGATACATCGGACCCAGATGACTCTGTAGTACCTGTGATGACATCTAAACGACAGGTTGGTCGTACAATTTAAATAACATCAGCACGCTACGCTTCTATATACATATATAAATAAAAATTTATGTATGTATGTACGTTTACTCTACTCCTACTTTTTTTTCTCTTAACTTATTTTTTTCTACTACTCCGCTTATTTATTACACACGATTGATTGCATATAATCATCAGTTAACGATACGTGATTGATGCCTGTGCTGGGGATAATTATCAATGCCAATTAAATTAAAATTGGATTGAAATTTTTAATAAATTTCATTTTTTTCTTGTAAAATTTCAACGTGAAATTTAATATGAAACTTAGGTAAGATTGACTGTCCTGCCTTCCCTTAATGGCAACAACACAACAACGTCGCATGGAGGACTACTTGAGGTTGAGAAAACATTTAAGACTGTTGACGAAAGCCAAAAAGAGTTTGCCGCTGCCGAAAAATTGTCTGTTCTTATAAAAAAACCATTAAGAAGGCAGACTGTCAGTAGACCCTCTAATGCTGCGGTACTTGCGGCCGTTGGTGCTGGCATGTTACCTGCTACCATGGGTATGATGCTGCCAATTATGCTGGGAAGAAAAAAACGATCAAGTGTCCTTTCAGTTTATGTGGATGACGTAAGATATCGAGTTGCTGCGGGATAATTTATTCAAGATGTCTGGGTCCAGATTAAATATTTTATGGGAGTAGAAATTATTCTTGTAGTCAGCAATTATTGTCTGGATTATTTAATTATTTATTTATTATTTATAGCTGTTGTTATATATTTATATAAATGATATTTATTTATTCAATAGTTAATATATTTTTTTGTATGCAAGTAAAAGTATTGATGTCATAAATATAATTTTCAAATTTTGTTGATTGTTAAATTTTATTTACTTGAAAAAAAAAAAATCATTTATTTATAAAATATTTTTTGTACGTAAAAAAAAACTTTTATTGATAAAAATTGTTACTTTATTTGTATTATTTATATATTTTATTTACAAGATACACACTGAAATCTAGCATCTATTTTTTATTAATATCATATATTTATGATATTTTTACAATCTAATAAATTATTTAATCATTTATTAACATATAGTTCATCCATCCCCAAATACTGAAAGAAATAGTTTTTTCTTTTTCTTTTTATAAATGCGAATTATCAATGAAAATAATTATGAAGACATAAATTTTTCTTAAAATCAAAAGAAGGAGAAAAAAATTTTCATTATAAAGTTAAAAAAAATAATTTCAAATGGTAAAAAAAAAAAAATATAATACATATAATTAAGAAACTGGCAATTTGTGCAACACACAATTTTAAAACTCGTGAATGCGGTTAATCAGTCATTTAACTTTTTAACGAATTTTATAAAATTTTCTTCATTTTTTAAATTCGAATTTTTTAATTTAAAAAAAATTATTTAAATATTTTTCTACTTCTTCGTACGTAATTTATAAAATATTAAAATAATTTTCATTAAGTCTAGATTTAAAATGAAATAAATATTCAAATTTCATTTTATTACAGTCAACCTGAGTAATTTTGTCCGTTTCAAAAACTCAAATTTTTATGCAACATAAATAATTAGTTTTTTCAATGTTGGATTATGATATAAAAATATTCGATTTTCTGGTAAAAGAAGGTCTCAATACAATATTAATTTTTTATATCACGTCTAAAAATTTGAATAAATAAATAAATAGATCACAGGGAGTAAGGACAGGGTAAAGTCCCCATAAAAGGAAGAAACAACTCAATCAAAGCTGTTTTAATTTTTACCTTGTTCTGACCTCTAATTAAAAAAATGATTTATTCCATGCTATCTATATAGTAGATTCAAATTATTTTAAATCATTTCAAATAATTTTTCTTAATCAGGGTCCCGGTGATAAAATTATTTATCTAAAAATATTTTTAACAGCAACTAAAATTATTTAGACAGGGTAAAAATTACTCAGACTGAATATATTTTATTTTTAAAAATATCAGAAAATGAATTCGTTAAAAAGTTAAAAAAATAATTTTTATTTAAATAACAAAACCTAAAAAATTAATCACCACCATTTAATCTTTTCTGAACGTTACCGAGATACTTTGCGAAATTTTCACTTGCGTGTTTCAAAATCGTCAGTCCGAACCTCAATTTAACTTCAGCTATAGTCTTAACAAAATTGAAAAAATTAAATTTTTCCGCGATAGGTTTAATTGGAATTATGCTATCAGCCATAGTTCCATTGAACTCGTTCTCATCCTCTACTTCCGTACCATTAAGTAATTTAACATCCGTAGAATTAAACGTCACCATTTCATCGGTGGCATTCATCTCTGCTAAATTTTCGTCATTCAACGTCGAATTCATTTCAATTTTAGTGTCATTCTCAACACCACCAGCATTTTCGTAATTCAAATCATAAATTTTATCTTTAGAGTTTTTATCAAAGACATTATTAGACTCCTTTATCTTTTTCTTCTGTCCTATTTCATTTTTGTCATCACCCATGAATCCAATCTGCTCGGTAGTAATCACTGAGTCAAAAACATCCAAAATTTCATTGCTCAAATCTTCTTCCTCAGCACTTCCAGTCTCACTTCTAGCAGGTATCTGCTGAATAACTGATTCTCTTTTCCGTCTGATCTTTAACTTTTCAAATTTCAATGCTCTCGGGCCATGTTCGACAACTACCGCCGTCGGCGTAATGTCAACATCATCATACTGCGGAGCATCGGCTTTCAAAGCAGAAGCTTCGGCAATCCCATGACTATTATCCTGACTTTCGCTGCTAAAATTATCAGTAACCGGATTTTTAACAAAATTCAATTTTTCCGCAATTTCTTTTTCAAAGTCTGTTTGCTGTGCGTCTTCAGTTGTCGTTGTTGAGGTCGATGTCACAACCGGAAGTCTTTGATTATCATACGGATACTCCTTAGGAATATTACCAACGACAAATTTACGGTCACCATTTGACTGGCTGTTTATAAACTGCGGTTTCGTTTGTCTATCATAGTAATTTGGCGTAGTGGGTAAGTCCGGATACTTGAATTCATTATCACGATTATTGTGATTATCATAAAACGGTCCGGGTCTGTAAACAGGTACTGCAGAAGTTGAAAAACGTGAATCAACTATTGTATTTTTTCGTGTCGTATAAGAATCTGTGTAAGCACCATCATAAGCTTGATATCTATAATAATTTTTATCTGGATTCTTAACACTGCTGGGACTATTGTACTTACTATTAGCATTATTATGATGATAATTGTTATTGTTATTATTATTATTACTACTCATTCCTTGATAGACTTTTGATAAAACTTCTTCTTCACTTAGACCATAATTGCCACCGTACTCTTGGATATTATATTTATAATTAGGCTCAACTTCGTAGTTCCTGCGAGCTATGGTTCCTCCGAATGGATAAAGGAAGTAAGAAGCTAAACCAAGACCAAGACCAACTAGAGACATCACTCCGACACTTGGCATTACTTCTCTACTTATGAAATTATAAATCTGTGTACCGATGGGTTTTGCAACTTGTTTCTTCTTATTATTACTCTTTGTATTATTATTTTTATTGCTATTTGTCACCTTTGATTCAGGTGCGATTTTAGATTCTTGAATTGAAACGTCTGTTGATTCAACTTCATTAATACCTTCATTATTTTCATTGGAAATTGGAGATAGTGATGATGATGATGATGATGATATTGACGATATTGATACTGATGTAGAAGTCGGAGCAGAAGTAGTCGATGGTTTACGCCTGCGTAATTTATTTTTCTTTCTTTTATGTTTAGGTCGTTTAGTTGTCGTTGATAATGACGACTCAGAAGACGATGAAGAAGAAGAAGAAGAAGAAGAAATGGATGAAGAGGATGATATTCTAGTTGATGACTCAATAATTTTAGTCAACTCGGGATTAAAATCAAATTTGACATCAATTGGATCCTGCAGTTTTACTGGTTCGCTATTTTGTTCTCCGTAAACTTTTTTATCCTCGACTTTTTCAATCGTCAAAACCGGAGCGTTCACTTGAATCGGTTCAATTTCAATGGTCGTTGGACTGTCAGTTGGTTTCTTTAATTGTACCTTCAAGACATTCGTTTTTGTCGGCTTCGATTTCGTTGTTTTTACATCAGTTATATTCAATTCATCTTTGATAATATCCGATGAATTTATGGATGCGGTCGCATCGGGACTGGTGTAAAGTGACGCTGAAATTTTGCTTACGAACATGGGCTTAGAATTAGAAGCTTGAGAATTTTTGGTACTGGAAATCATTTGAATGGGTCTGAAAGTAACTTTTTCAATTTTCGATGTTGCGTTTACACTGATCTTAGTATTGTTTGATTTAATTGATGGTTTTCTGATAACAGGAGGCTTAGTAGGTCGGTTTGCAGAGCTCGGTCTCGAGACTTTCATCGCAGTAGTTTTCGTTATTATGGTCGTTGATTTCGGGGTAGTTGATCCTGAACCTGAATTACGTATTATTTTTTTCGTTGTAGTTTTCGCTGTTTCTTCATTGTCATTTTTAGTTCCATTTGTAACTCCAACAGACGGTTTTAATTTATAACTGTCAGTTGTTTCTACTCTTGGAATCGTGTTTGAATCCATGATTGTTATTTTTTCCATGTTGTTATTATTATTATTATTATTAGCTCCAGTTGCTGCTGTGGTTTGTTTCAAAGCATTGGCAATCGGTGAAAATGTTTGAGGTGTAGTTTTTTCTGTAGTTGTCTTAGGACTTGTCTCAGTTCTCATGATAGTTGATGAAGGTTTAGCAGAAGATGATGAAGTCTTTGTGTCAGTAGTTTTATGGGGATGATTTTTATTACTAGCAGACGTAATTGAAGACTTAGCTGTTGTGCTGGGAGGATTTAAAAGTATCCAAGTCGATATACCACCGACAGTAGTCACTGGTGTTTTGTGTGTCGTCGTACGAGCTGATGCCAATTCACGTTCCAGCTCTTCTTCAGTTATTGCCATTGCCTGACCGGGATGACTCAATTGGAAGAAACTAAATTTTGAATTGGCGGGTCGCCCAAAGCTGTGTGTCTCTGATATTTTTTTATTGCCATTAAATATTTCATAGGCTGGAGAAGTATCTCGGATGCTGTCATCTGGCTTACGTATCAATAAATTTAATTTCGATTCTATTTTAGGTAATTTTGCGCTGTCTGGCGAACTTGGCAATTCTTCAGGATTGGATACATTTAATAATTGCGTTGCTACGGTTTTTAAAGACTGATCCATGTACTGATAGCCTTTAAAATCTCGTACGGCACCACCAAAAGTCTCGTTCCTGCAAACATAATTTTTTATATTTATTTTTGTATAAAAAAAAATATTTTAAGTGGACAGAGGATTGGATTAACAATTTTTTTAATGGATACTTACCCGGTAAATTTATTATTTTTATTTTTAATGTAAGTATGACAGTAAATAAAAGTTTTTCTTATAATTATTATTATTTATTTTTTTTATTATTTATTAGTAATACAATTTCATGCGTTAATGCCCTAAAATGTTAAGAAATTTTTTTATTTATTACACTTACGAATTCAGACAAACAAAACTAATCTATCAATAAATATAAATAAATAAGTATCAATTAATTACGTATATATTTTTTTTTTACTTTTGTAGGAACTTCAGTATTTTATAATTATTATTTGTATTTTTAGTAATTACGTTATTAAATTAAAATTTAATTTAAAAATTTCTTGTCTAATTATTAGTTTAATTTCAAATAATCACTTGAAGATTTAAATTTAAAAATATCGATTTATTATTTAAATTTATAAAGATTTAAATCTTATTTTTAAATAATTAATATTAAAATACAAAAATTGAATACTAATTAAATTATTTACGTTTTATCATTATTAATTAATTAATTCTATTTATTAGTTTTACTATTATTATTAATTAATTAATAATCCTTTATTGTTTTTATTAAAATAATTTAATTGTCATCAAAATTTCAAAATAATTTACAAAATTTTTTGTTCATTTAATTTTTTATAATTAAAAACAACAAAGAATTATTTATATTAATAATAATGCACCAATAAAATTCCTACAATAAATTTTCCAATGAAATAAATTTTTTTTTTTTAAATAAATAGTTTTCATGAATAAATAAATACAAAGTAATTATTAAAAATTAATAAATAAATAAATTAAAATTAATATTAAATAATTCATCTCCTTCGCTTCTTTCGTTTGCTTTTCCATTCAGGAAATTTCTGATAATGATTAATAGATTGTTTTACAAAATCTTCAAAACTTGGTCTAAATAGTATAGTTACTTTATCAGCAGCTCGTGCAAAATTTAAACCATTTGCAAAAGCCCAGGGAAAGAAAATAGCAGACATGCCAAAAAGACCCGCAGCAAAAGCTGCAAATGGAGCCGCTGCCAGACTAAAGATTCCGTAATTTAAAGGGTTTAAAAATGTTAAATAAGTAAATACATTAGACATGCCCTCGACAAGACCCGAAGGACTGAAATCAAAGTCGTCATCATCATAATCATCATCTTCAACATTTGCTAACGAAGTCGAACCTCCACTACCGCCATTACTGCCTCCCTCATTACCACCAGCTCCAGGTAAACTAGACAATGGATTGCCTAAATTAGGAAGCCCAGGACGAGCTGGTGAACTCAACGAGGAACCAGCGAATCCACTATTCGATTGACCAACAGCCTCAGAACCCGATGCAATACCACTAGGAGAATCAGCGACTTGACCAGCAACCTCTGGACCTGCACCATCTGCAGCTTCTCCGGTACCTTCGACATCGTCCGAAAATGCTGTCTCACCTGGTGCGCTTTCTTCAATCAGAACATTCGATTCTTGATTAACATCATAAGGTCCCTCAGATTCAGAATCCTCACTAACAACCGCGGAATCGTACAAGTCATTACGATCTGGATCCGACTGCACTGTAGCACTTGGACCAGTACCAGACGTTGATGATAAATAATCAAATTCCATTGGATAAACAGTCGAAGTAACAGAACTTCCATCACCATCAACATGTTTATCATCACCTGTCCCATCCCCACCCGCAACACCATTAAAATTATGCGTACTGAGTAATTGTGAGTTAATTATAATATTAAGATCTGTACAGCCTTGTTTACTTTGAATAGTATTATTAACTTTAGTAATTGAATTTATTGTTATCGTAGGACATAAGTTATCGATATTTGTGTCTTTTAAAGTTTCTGCAGAATTAGAATCATTTTGTGACGTAAATGTAATGTGAACATTTGGCGGGACTTTTGAATTATTTTTCAAAGACAATTGACCCTCAGTAACTGTCACATTGGGTTTCTTAGACAGTGGATTTATGATATGGACGACAGTATTTTGAGTTATTTCTGACACCGGCCTGAAGACTGGCCTTTGAATGATTGACGATTCAGTTGGAGCATCAGTCGATGCCACTGAAGAATCCGCCAGAGTTATTATTGAGGTTTCAGTTCTATTACTGAGGATTTCCGGTGGACTTGGAAACTCATCAACAGCCAATGTATCAAGAGTATAAAGAATATTTGGATTGTTTTCTAGTTTATCTAAATAGGGAGCTGATAAATTAAAATCGTTAGCACTCTCGTCGTTACTAACATATGAATTTTCGTATGACAAAACGGGTTTAATTGAATCAATACCCGGTTTAAAAGCATTTGATACTGTGCCCCCAGCCGTTGGATCGCTTACGACATTCTGATGAGTTGAAAAGGGGGGAATCTGAAGCCACTTTATTATTTCCTGTACACTAGGTTGTAACAACGGGTCTTCATAATTAGTTAAGTTTGACGGAGTCGACCATGAATTTAATGTTACTTTATCATTATTCGATAAAACTGGTTTGTCAGGTTTAAGATTTGAATTATTAACATTACTATTTTCAACATTTAAATAAGTAGGATGAGGTGATGTGTATTTTTGATAATTTATTAAATCCTGGGTATTACGGAGAGGATCGTTCGGCCAATTCTTCAAATAAACTGTCGATATTACGGGATTTTTAATTATCGGATACTTTTTATTGTTAATAGTCGATGTTTTATTAGCTTTATTATTAGTTCTATTATTATTAAGTCTCAATGGTTTTGTTTTTGTTGAATTAATCATAGTAAAAGATGAATTCGGCTTGATAACAATGTAATTATTTTTAGTGGATAATTTAGTAGCAGTAGAAGAAGAAGATTTTGTAGAATTTAAAAGAGTAGTTTTGATTTTAGTCTTTGGTTTGTCTTGAAGTGAATTAGATGGATTAAGTCTAATCGCATGAATAAAACGACTTTCATTTCTAATCCGAGGGTTTTTATAAACAGATTCTTTAGTCTGGGGCAAAGGTATTGGGGTTGATATAATTGGATCAGAATTAATCCAATTAATTGGCAAACGAGAGCGACGAGATGATTTAAATTTAATATTGTTATTTATAATTCCCGGTGTAAAACTACTGTGGTTTAATTGTTTGTAATTATTATTATTATTATTAAAGTCATAAATGTTTCGTGTACGACCCGACGACGCTCTATACCTGCTGCTTCCAACGTCTTGAGGTTTTGTTGTTGTCTGCAATACATCACCGACTTGTTCTTTCGTCACGTCCGTTCGAGACACTTCCGATGAACCTGCAATTTGATTATCGTTATCGAACGGTAATTTTAAGTGAATTACGTTATTTTTTTTTATTGGGTAATATCGATATGCAATCGAAAATTTATAAATTATAAGGCAAAGTTGATGGATTCTTTTTTTTTTTTTTACTGGAATTTTAAGATATTGAGTAAAATTAAAATTAAAATTACAAATGCTATTTATGGTATAAAAATGTTTGTAAGAGAAAAGAAATTTTTTTTATGATTATTATCTTTACTTGGTTCATGTCATGTCTTTTGCATAATGATTAAATAATATGTAAATGTAAAAGGTAAAAAATTCAAATAACTCGAATTATTTCGTACAATTGTTATTAAAAATTTATCATGTTAATTGTTTATAGTTTAGAAATAAATTTTATTATAAATTTAAATATTTATAATTTTGAAGTTAATAGACAGCAATTTTCGGATTTTTTTTCAGTAAATTATAAAAAAAAAAAAAAAACTAAAAATATTCACATGTAGAAAATTACAAAAGCTATGAGTGCAATTTTTCAAAAAAATTTTTTTTTATAGTTTATCGTTTTGAAAAAAAATTCCGTAAATTATTAAATGACGGCTAACTTCAGTATCATGACTATAAACAATTTCGGAATTGTTTTCAATGAATAAATTACCAAAAAAAAAACTAAAAATATGCACGTGTAGAAAATTTAAAAAACTATAAGTGCAATTTTTTAAAATATTTTTTTTTATAGTTTATAATTTTGAAAAAAAAAATCCAAAAATTATTAGACGTCGGCTGATTTCAGTATCATTTATATTTTCATTTTTCGGTAATAATTCAAATTGATCATGAACGCGTGTTTGAAAATTTATAAATATATTTAATTATTTATATTAAATTATTGTATTTGTACGCAATTATTTTTTTCGATGTAAATTAAATTAATTATTCATATAATAAAAAAAAATATTTACCGATTTCTGGAGGTCTTGCATCAATCTGGGCTATTGTAAACAATGCCCAGAGTAACACACTCGTCGTCACTTGCATTTTTACACTGAAATTAAAAAAAAATTTATGGTTTAAAAAATATTCATATGTACGATCGTAAATTAAAATTCTAGTAACCGTTTTTACTTTAAAAAAAATAAAAGTACTTAAAAATAAATTTTTTTTAAGTATCATGTCTCAAATAATGCAATAGAATTTATACTTTGACGAAATTTTCGCAATTACATAATAAATAAAAGGTACATTTATAAAAAGTAAGAGTTTAAAAAAAATGATTGTATTTACCGCGAAAAGTACATTGCGAGAGTTGTTACGTTGAAAAAAAATATATGACATGTGAAATAAAGACGTAAACTTCTAAACAATATCTTTTAAAAATGGCTTAATGATACTATCAACGCATGATAAGAATCTATTATGTTTTTTGCGTTATAAATATCAAATAGCTATAAATTCAATAGTAATTAATATTCAATACTCGTATTCGAAATTGTCGTTACAGTGTAGTTAAAATTTTTTATTTCCTATTCATGCCGTAGCTAAATTGAATTTGATATTTTTTTTTAATTAATAAACTTGAGATATTTTCATATCTTTTTTTTCTAACTTAGATATATATATATATATATATATATATATATATATATATATATATATATATATATATATATATATATATATATATATATATATATATATATATATATTTACATACAACCCGAATTGAAAAAAATAACAAATCATACCCTTAATAAAATCCAATAAGGACGTGTGTTGATAAAACAATCAATTATTTAAAAAAATCAACATTTAGTTTACTCCTTTAATTATTTTATTTCCCACTGAACAAAAATAATTTTTTGGGGCAAAAAATTTTTACTTGCCCTAAGAAATTTTTACATTATGAAGTGAACACTAAATTTTCTTGGGGTGAGAAAAAATTTCTAGTCCTAAGAAATTTTTTTTTTGTCATATGGTGCAAAATTTTTCTTATGTCAAGAAATCCTTGTTTTCTGTACATATTTTTAAACAGATTGTATTATATATTAATATTTTCTCAATCGGACTTCCGATAGTCTAAAAATTAAAAGACAAAATAGTGCGTTTTTAATAATTGTCTTATTAACTCATATTTTTTTATCCGACATTTTTAATTGTATACAAAAAAAAAAAAAAGGATTTTTCATCTCGAAAAATTTTTTCTTGCTCCAGGGAAATTTTCTCTTGCCCCAAGAAAATTTTTGTTTTCAATTTAAATTGCAAATAATAATAATAATAAATTATTTTTATCTCCTCATTATTTTCTACCGTAATTCATATTATCTCATTTTTTTTATTAATATTTTTTTTAAGATATAAATGTCCGGTAACGGTACTGGCGTTCCTGAGTTGCGATGCTCCGTTTTGCATGTGTCGTCTCGCCGTCACGCCTTAATTCTTTCACGATATGTTTGATATAAATTTATTATATAGATACAACATAAATGAAGACTATTAACAAATTATATGTCAATATAACAGTATAAAATACTCGATAAAAATACATTTATACACAAATATATTTATGGCTTTAAATAAAAAAATTTAAATAATGAAATTCAATGGGAATAAGAGATAAAGAAAAATATAAACAAATAGCTAAATAATAACATAGAATCGAGATAAGATTATATCAAATGGTAAAATCATAATACGCAGATGCGCTCGAGCTTTCCGGTACGGCGAATATTTCAGCGGAACAGATTTGCCTTCTTCGAATAGTAATAAATATATAGTGAATTTTAATTTCAAAACTCGAGTGTAAGTAAAACAATGTTGTACAATAATATAAATTTACTAGCATATACATATACATAAACATATATACATATACGTACATGTAGATCGTGAGACTTAACTATTTAGAACCGCCCGGGTGATTCGCGTATTATCGCGATCACTGACTTATATTTTATTCAATATTATGCGTGAATAAAAGGGATAAAAGATGTTAAGTAATTTATATCGCGTTACAATAAAACATTACATTCAAATAAGAATAAAAATTTTTTATATAATGTCTTTGAAAATATATAAAAATAAAATTAGTGATACATGTTTCCTGATGCATCAGGAACTGCTCTAAATCCTAAAGAGAATTTTCAATTCTATAAATTCAAAATAAAAAAAAAAAATTGTTTTTTTGTATTAATAAATTAAACTTACAATAATCGACGATTTATCTCCCACTACACTGCCTAAAAGTAAACACCGCGAAAAGTAAAGACGTTAAATAAGCGATTGATTGATTAAAAAAAAAAATTGAATAAACTGAAAAGGAAACGATGATAGAGCTATAAAAATAAATCCGCGCACACGCGTGATAACAAGTTGTAGAAACAATGCTGAGGACAATGTTTCGACTGACTGTGCACGGCTGACCGAATGTCCAGCATGTACCTTCTTAGCACGCACCTCTCCTGACCAGAAAGGAGAGGTCCGAGTTCTCCCCAAACCGTTATTCCAAGGGGCCAGTATATATAGCTAAGTATTAAGTGTGTATATAAGTGTTGTGATGGTATAAGAACAAACCAACGGACGGGTTGAATAACCTTCGTCAACGTATGCTAACTACTAAAATCCCGATCAGCTCAAAGAACATTACACTATTATATGTGATACACAACTACCTTTGATAGTAAACACAGAAAACTCAATGTCAGATCGACCAACACAACCCGTCGAGAAACAGCTTCCAGCAACTAAACATCAAGTCGCTTTAAATTATTCACCTGGAGAAGCTTCATCTGCTATTTTATAAATTTATATATGTATTGATGTTCATGTATGTAAATTAAAACCCTCGGATGACGATTATTAAAATTTATTTGCCTGCGGACTTTAATGTTCTTTATGGTTTTAAAAAATTTTGCTAAAATTATTCTTGTGTTGGGAATAAATCCTGTGATTTATTTTTAATAAAATTGGAGACGGAGAATTGACATCAAAAAAAAAATTAATAAATAAATAAAAGTGAGCTGTAGCACGTGGGTGAAATATTTGGTACCGTTAGAAAAACTTGTATGAAGTACTTCGATCGCAGTCTAGATAATCGATATTAACATAATTATCAAATGTCACGACCAAATATTTTTGATATTTTTTTTCATGTCGAAATCATTTTGATACATATCGATAACATCAAATCGCTGTTTATTTAAACTTTTTTTTTTATTAATAAGTTTAAAATAATAATAATTAGCAATTAAAATTTATTTTAAAAAAATTTTTCCGTATAATTTGAAAATTTAAAATATTTATTATAAAAATAAGGAAAAAAATAAGAAGATAAATCTTAACTATCGTTGAACCTTTTCCAAGAATCTAGAATAAAGAGTGGATACCATCACTTAAACTGAGGGAGTAATTCCTCACGATCAACCGCATTTCTTACTACTAAACCCACAATGGGCACAGTTAAAAAAATCTAAAACGATAACCATTAAATTTAAAAATAAAAATTCAATAAATAACGAGGAGGTAAAGTAATAATATAAATATAAGACACAAACAAGTACAACTATCAGAAAAGATCTTTGTCTCATTAAAATCTTTTATTTTTATTTATTATTATTACTTCTATTTGTTTTTAAAATCTTTTAATCCAAGCTTATATCTCGCAGTCGTGAATCCACATGTGGGACATAGCGGAACTCCCTCAACATATATAATACCTCCCGTGTTATATCTTCATGGGGCACTGGTGGATTAATAACGCATCAACACGAGTCAGAATTAATTAGATTATTCGTCACGTTTCACATTACCATTAACTAGCTTTGTAAAAAAAATTATAATAAGCATTCATCATAAATATTTCTTATTGTAATTAACCCTTTTATTTTTTTTTTAAATTCTAAATAATAACAAACAATATATTAAAATTCGGTATACATTTATCCGAGTAAGTGAAAAAGAAAGTATTGCATTTAATTAAAATAATAATTTGAAAAATTTAAAAGTTAATTATCAAATTATGTTAAATTTTTTAGATTAATCTGATAACGACACGCAGCTAGAGTATATATCTGTAACAATATATATATTTATCTTTTCACTTGGATAAGTTCAAATTGCGTAACTCCTATAACTTATCTTACTATAAAAATCACAGCATTTCTAAGTAAAATCTCACGTTCAACGCATCCTCGATGCTCTAGAGTAGAGCTCATAGTAAATAACTTTTAAATAAAATTTTTTTATTTATAAATTTTAAATTCAAAAGTATAACTATTAACTACTAGTTTTATTTTAAAATATTTAATACGTTTTGCTTATTATTTAAAAAAATAATAATTTATTTTTCTTAATTTGAATTTTTTCTACTCAATAATTTTTGTTTTATGGTTTAACAAATAAAATGTAACCTACTTCACCATATATCTTAAACCATATCGCGTATGAAGATGAAATGAATACGCACAATTTTATTGTTTTTTTTTTCTTCTCTCTTTTAAAAATACCGGGATAAAACGATCGTAATTATAGAGTGTTTAAGTATTTGGAGCGGTAATTATTATGAAAATTTTCCCACATTTAAAATTATTAGATGATACAGCAAATTTCTTTACTTTTAAATTTTAAAACCTAGTATAATTGTCATAAAATATCACTTTGAAAATATTTTCGTCGTAAGATTTACAGATATATAAAAAATATAAAAGAAAATAATAACCGGATAAGTACATCCTAAATATATAAAACTCGGTGTAATAATTTGTGAGTTAGTTTTTTAAATACAAAATGAATTTTAGTTAAATCATTTCGAAAATTTTAACGGTATTTTTTATTAGGAAGCATTACTGTTCAAGTTCATGAATCTTTGATTCACGTACAATAATTATAGAGTATGCAAGTGTATGGTGAAACGCGTGGCCCTGTATACTTATCTATGGTCATTCAATGATTGACGGTTATAAATAAATCAGCTGAGAAAATCCCGCTATAATGTGTTGCAGCTTGCACATTTTATAAAGTGTTATATCTTATAACTTTTGTATTTGCATGTAATTATAGTATATATATTATTATATTAATAATTAATAATTATTGAATCATAATAAGTAATTAAAGACGGAAGAATATTCAAATATTGTCTACTAGTCTTTCAATTAAATTACTCTATTTAAATATATTAATAAAAAAACTTTTAATTAATTTAATATTTAAATAATAATTATTTTAGGATTCTAAGCGCCTCAGTTCGCGTACGGCACTCATACGGAAATAAAAACTTATCATGATAAAATGAACCGCAGACTCTTGAAGTTTTAATAATTTGAATATTTATTTAAAATTTAATTTGTGTATTAAGTGAATGTTTGTGTGACTAGAAGTGTGAAGATGATTGATGATATATTTTAAAAATAATGAATTAACTTGCAAAAGGATAAAATTGACAGACGTGAGAATTAAGTAGAAAGGAAATAAAATTTCACTACTAGTCAGCCAATTTAATTGCAAATTACTTTCATCCATTTTTATATTTTTTCTAAATATTTTTAATAATAATTCATTTGAACAACAAATAACATTTTTTTAAATCATCACGTCATTTGTAGTTTTTCATTTATGATACTGGATTTAGCTGACGTCTAATAATTTTTTTATTTTTTTTAAAACGGTAAATTATAAAAAAAAATATTTCAAATAATTACACCTATAGTTGTTTTGATTTTCTACATTTGCATATTTAAAAATTTTTTTTTTTTAATTAATTAGTTAAAAAAAAATTTGAAAATTTTTAATTGTCTTCTAACTTCAGGATCATTTTCATGTAAAAATTATCAAAAATTAATTCAAATTTTTTGTTTCATTGTTCATTAAATGTAAACTATTTCAATAGAAATTTTTCTAAAATAAATCGCAATCACCATAAATAAATATTTTAATAAGTGTTAGTAATTTATGTCCTCAGTTTTTTCAAGTATGAAAAATTATTTGATAAATTACAAAAAGAATTTTTACACGCAGAAAATTTTTTGATAAAATTTACCGTACAATTTAAATTTCGAAATAAATATAAAAAGAATACAGTGCAAAATAAATACAGAAAGAATAAAAATTGATTCCTATTGTTTTATTTTTTACTCTATTTTATTTAAAAATTACTCGAAATTTGTTTTTTTTTTTTACCCCATAATTGAACACTATCTAGAAACAGAAGAGTAATAATTCATTTAGGGCCAAATTTACTCACAATTAAAGAATAAAATTTATTAGATAATTCTCCCTGTGTACTAAACTTTCTATTAAAATTTAAAACTATAAGACGTCTTTAATAAATTTATTACAAATCAGATTTTGCAATAAAAGTAAATAAAATCATAACCAATTCAAATGTCAATAGAAATTTTATCAAATGATATTTCTGACTAAATTTCAAATTTTACCGACAAATTTTCATAAAACGATTAAAATTAAGACTTACCGTCTTCATCGATTGTAGCCTTAAATCCACGTGGAACTAGACAGATCGTAAATGACAACAAAACTCCAGTAGCATCCAAAATTAATTTTTCTATTTAAAAAAAATTTTTAAATTGTAAATATAATTGACACTTTAATAGACTCAACAAGCAATTAATTGTAAAAAAATTACCTTCCGCTTATGCATCACAAAAAGTAGATAATAAACTCCTTATTATCGCGTTATCTGCATAAACTCTTACATCTAATTAATAACTCTTACAAGTAGATCAGTCCTTTTCTATTTCAATGAAGCTTACACGGAAATTAATGATTATTTCCTCTCTTAACGAGCCGACCAGCCTCCTCTCATATAAAATAAAGTAATTGAATAGCGTGTACTGTTAATATGTCTTCTATGTCTTATTATAATTATAAAAACGTCGTTTCCTGATCTTTTAATTTGAATAGTTTTATAAAGTTACAAATAGTAAGCAATATTGCAATAATGTACTTATGATATTTCACTTCCTTCTTCTTTACATTTCCTCGTAGCAATCATTGTAATTATCCGTCTAAGCAAAAAAATAACAAAAAAATTATTAAAATAAATGAAAAACATTAAATACAGTAGATTATTTTTTAAAAAATCACTTTGACCACTCACAGAGACGGTGAAAAAACTGAGTTGCATAAAGACTAAGTGAAAAATATATAAATAATTATTAATTTTGTATTGGAGTGTTAGAACTTTAAAACTAAAGAAGTAGATGTCTCGAATTGGACTGAGAGTTGATGTCGAATAACGCCCCCGATGTAGCTCGCTTTCGTATGCCTCTCTTAATCCTCAGAGCACATTTTAATAGTGGGGGTTTAATCCCTTCTTTTGCACTCTTTAGACCATAAACACCATAATTATCTTTCCTTATTTGTACTACACTTTTTCTTCTTTCTCTTCCTACGCTTATTATCTTTTCCTTATTAATTTGAATTATTTTTTAGTTTTTTCTCCCTTGGAATTTTTTTTTAATTCTATATAAAAAATTTATTTTTAATTTTAATTTTCGTCATCTTCTTCTTCTTCTTCTACTTCTTCTTTTTTATATATTAATATTTCTTCGGACTCTGTACCTTAGACTATTGTAGTTTTTTTTTCTTCTGTATCACTTTACATTATTTTTATTCTCTCGTTACATCTCAACTTACTTGTTTATATATATGTATATAAATATATATAGATACTTTGTAAAACTATTTTCCCACGAGTACTTGTACCTTCTTCATGTACAAACACCGCAAAAAAAAAAAAAAACAGTAAGTGGAAACTGATGTCACCCACAACAAATTTTACACTACTTTGTAATTATCATATTTTATTTTTACAATTACACTTTATGCCACCAAATTTAGTTTATATTTACTATGATTCGTTACTAAAATTTTACTGTACAGGATATAATTATTTAGTTATTAAATAAATTAATAGAGTAGACAAAAAATGAAAAATTGATGATTAATACAAACTAATGGTAGCGATAAGTTGTCAAGAAAAAAAATTTTTTTATGGGGATCCAACATATTAGATTTAATTGTGATATATATTTGAAAAAAAAGTGAATAAAAAAATACATGAGTCATTGAAAAAGCGATAGAAAAACAAAGTATACTACTAGGTTACAAAATCACCCACGCAGAAGAAATTGTTCTGAGCTTCTTGCCTCCGGCGCAATAATTAGACGTAACAATTAGTCGTACGGTACCGAGTACGTGTATAAGCTCGAACTAAACGACGTTTTATTTTACTTTTATGCTATAATTATTAAAAATTATAATTTTATATTTTATTGAAAAAATTAATTATTAGTGAAAATAAAAATAAAAAAAAAAATTACATTTTAAATTTAATTAAAAAATTAATTAAAATTTTCCATCTTATCCATTGATTAAGAATAAAATAAAAATATATGAATTTAAATGTTAATGTAAATTTATTTGTTTACTTAATTACGCACATTGATATTTTTTAAAAATATAAAGAACGAGCGACATTTGTGTATACATTATATATATACATATGTGAGATATCAATAAATCGGCAATAATTTAAAATTATAGTAATTATACACAAGTACGATTTTATTCAATTTCATATTTAAAAAATTTTTAATTAAATTAAATTTTTTTTTTTGACAGATTTATGAAAAACTTATTGCAATCATCATAGATAAATATTTTAATTGGTGTTAGTAGTTTACATGTTCTTAAAGTTTTTTCAAGTCATGAAAAAATTTTTGGAGTTACTTAGCAAAATTATTTGATAAATTACTAAGAGAATTTATACCAAAATCTCTATGAAAATTTAAAACTCACACTAGAGTTTATAATACAATGTAAAAAATTTGAGGAGTGAACGCGGATTAAATCTGAAGTGAATGTGGAGCAGATGACTATTTATTTAATCCTCTCGGAGTTAAATTTACTCCAGAGTTTATTTTAATATTAATACTCTAAATCGGAGCCCGGGTCACATTATCCAGCCTCACTGAGTAGAAAAAGCATTTTGAGCCTCAAATGATGTTCAAAAAGTCTCAATGAGCCTCAAATGATGCTCAAAGATCCTCAATAAGCCTCGATGAGCCTCAAATGAACCTAGTCTCGGCTATGTAATTTAAAATATAATTCAAATTCAATTAGTATTATTCGAGGCTCTTTGATCACCATTTGAGGCTCACTGAGGCTGGATTGAGGCTTACTTGGGTTCGATGAGGCTATAGATTGAGGCTAGATATTGTGACCCGGAAGTGAATGTGGATTTAAATAAAATTCAGACTCCGAAATTACTCCACTGAAAAGACGAATTCTCTTTTACTCCGTATGCGAAGTGATTTTTTCTAAAAACTCCAAAACCGAGTGAAGGAGAGAATTCGAATTTAAATAAAATCCATAATTACTCCGAATTCACTACTGATTTTTTACAGAATAAAAGTAAAAATCATAATCGATACAAATAATATTCATGAGTTCATTCAGATTTAAAATTTTCATACTTTTAAACATTTGTATTTTATATATGAAAATTATGAAAAATTAATCCAACTTTTTTTATTTGTCATTTATTAAACATAAAATATTTCAATAGAAATGATATTTCTACTTTAAATTTTTATAGAATTACTAAGACTGAGACTTACCGACTTCGTCAAGTGTTTATACCAAACTCTATTAAAATTAAAAACTACGACAAGTTTAATAAACTTATTACGAATAAAATTTCATAAAAAAACTAAATAAATTCATAATCGATGCAAATATCATTAATGAGTTCAATCACATCGAATAACATGTCACGTGTAATAAAAATAAAAATTTAAAATTTAAAGCACGTACCGTTATTTATAAAATAAAATAATTTATCGATTATCGCTTCCACATTTATGAATAATTTTTTATAAAAATATACCGCATTCACAAATAAAAGTAACGTAACTCGGCTTGCATGTCACTGAACCGTGATCGTAAGTTCGTGACAATGAAAAAGTAATTGAAAAAGTGTCAAAACATTGAATTCATGCTTCAACGAATTCAATTCTCAATTTATTCAACATGAAAAAATAACAAGTTAAATTACTCTCTTTAACGGTCAACAAT
Source organism: Microplitis demolitor (assembly GCF_026212275.2). Lineage (NCBI taxonomy): Eukaryota > Metazoa > Arthropoda > Insecta > Hymenoptera > Braconidae > Microplitis > Microplitis demolitor. The sequence continues at coordinate 19,433,474 of NC_068548.1, forward strand.
TTCCCTTTTAGTTTTTTTTTTTTTTTTTCAATTTAAAAAAAATAATTTACTTTAAAAAAAAAATTAAAATTAAAAAAAAAATATCAAGTTCTCAGTGCGAGTGGAAAAAGTTTTATATACCGGAAAACTATTTTCATCTGGCAAAAAATCTCAAGGTAAATACACACTCTCCCGTAGAGATATTACATTAATAATCATAACGGATGAGAATTACATCTGAATAATATATAAGATATACAGGTATGAGAAATAATGATGATGATAAAAAAAAGTTAAATAAAAACGACGGATGTTAATGAGACGCATCATCATCGTCACTGACTCAAGTGTAACGGGTATATAAACATTTGAACGGAAATCCATTGTTACAAAGTTTATGTCTACTTCCTTTTGGACCAACGTCACATTCCTCAACAATTTTGTCTAAAAGCCCTGTGATTATAATTCGCGTTCTACTTTCCGCGTTTTATCAGCACAAGAAAAATGTTTAAAAAAAAAATGTCAAAGAGTACAAACAAACAACAGTAGTAACAACAACAACGTTAATTACTTAAGCCCGGTAGTGTCTTTTTGTTTAAAATGTGGCCTGGGTCATAAAAATGCAAAACGTCCTCTTGACTCATGAATATTCAAATGTCACCAGTCACCGGCAAGCAAATGATCTAATGGAAAACACTTTGAATACAAACTTTTTGTTGCTATGCTGTTGAGCAAAAAAAATTTTTTTTTTATTATTGAAATAGTGGCAATTAACTTAAAAACTAATTATCGTAAAATAAAATAATGAAATTCTGTAATTATTTATTTTATTTTATTTTATTTAACTTTATTTATTTACACGCAAATATATTAGATCACTGTTACAAGAACTTTTCAAGATTTACAGACTACAATCGTATTCATTTTATTCACTTATTTGAATAAAGTCAGTTCATTATCTACTTTTAAATTCTTCTCATATAAATTTAACTCTCACATTTATAATCGTTATTACTGCAGACTCTTCAGACTTTTTTTTTTAATATTATTGTTACTATAGCAGTCGGATCTCGATGGAAATCAATAAAAAAAAAACTTAATAGAACAACATCATGAAATAACATTACTATTTTTAAAAAAAATCTAAATTATCTCTCAAGTGTCAAATTAATTTATTTGGTTTTTAAAATTTTTCGACCTTTATTTAAATACTTTCGAGGTCGGTAATATATTTATTTTGATAAAGTGAGAGAAACTAGGTGACATTTTATCTTAATTATGATAAATAAAATAAAATAGAATAATAATAATAGTAATGTAAGAAAAATAATTCGTAGGGGTGTGCAAATAGTTCGAACTTATGATTTTTTTAAGTTATTAGTAAGTAAGTTTTTGAATAATTAGTAAGTTTTTGAAGTACTTAAAAATTCTAGAATAATTCCAGTTTTTTTTTAACGATTTAAAATTGAAATTTTTGATTACTTGAAAAACTAAGCTCCATTGAATAAAAATTGAATATTTGAAAGCTGATAAGAATGATAAAAGCTTTTGAATAATTCGACTTTTTAAATACAGTCGACTACCCGTCATAAGCCTGCCCATTACAAGCTTTTTCCCCTCAATCGGCAGGTACTGAGTCCAAACAGCCCCCACTTAACCACTTTTTTGAGTTTCGTACCAGACATCCCGTTATAAGCCTCCGTTAAAATTCTCTAAATTATAAACTAACAATAGGAACAAAATATCAAAATTAATGATGAAAATTTACTATCGATCTTTCGCGGATAATAATTTAATCAATTTTAAGTAAAATATAATTTATTGTTGATAATAGTAATGATTAATTACAATTAAAGCTTCTGTTACAATTTAAAAGTTTTATTGAGCATTATGTTGATCAATAACAATTATTATTATTATTACTGTAATTAATACCGTTGTCATTATAATTTATTCCATTAAAATAATTATTAGTGTAAAAAGATAAGTATTTATTTTAGCGCTATAAGCACTAAAAAAATCGGGACACTGGCGCATGTTAAAAACCGTAAATATGACGTTTGAAATCCCATAAAATAAAACAGGCCTATAACGAGTAGTCGAGAACAAAACTAAAAGTCCTATAGTGGGAGATTGAAATTTCAAGAAAAATTTCCCCTACGTCCCCTAGATCAGGCTCATGACAAATAGTCGACTGTATTCAACTTTATCAAATTATTTGAAAATTTAAATTATTCGATTAACATCTAGATTCAAATTGATTTAATTTGAACCCAATTTGCACACCTTTGATAATTCGTTATATTGCTCATAAATCATAACTATTTAAATGGCAAGATCCACTGGCGCGCAGATGTAAATTAATAATTTAACATTAATACTTGTCACCTGATTTAAATTATTTTTAAAAAATTATAATAATAATGCTTAAAAAAAAAAAAAAAGAAAAAAAGCTGTCATTGTTAAAGTAATTATTTTATTTTTACATCTGACCGACTGGTTCTCTTTATTTCACATACTCTCTACAATACCTTTATAATTATATCGCTTACTTTCTCTCACATTCTCTCACATGAAAAATTTATCCATAATTATTCAATAAAAAATCACGTGTTTGTTAAACATAACAACATTATTTGACATTATTATTGTATATTCTTTATACAAATTCTACAGTCATAGAAACATAAGAAAAAAAAATTAATAAACGAGTCTAGTAATAAATTGTATGAAAAATTTTTAAAAAATGCCAATTAAATAAATGTTCTTAAGTTAGTTTTATTTCAGTATAAAAATTTGACATTTTTATTTTCTTTGCCACCTTTGATTTTCTCGGGTATTGTTATTTATTCTTAATTTTACTTTTTACAAAACAAGTATCTGACTTTCCATAATAATTCATTTGAAAAAATTTACACAATTTATCAAAATATATACTTAATGTCATTAATTATATTTTTATTTTAATCCAATAGTAAAAAAAAATCAATAAATGTAAATAATTATGATCCTAAAGTTAGCAGACAATTTTAAATTTTCAATTTTGTTTTTCAACAAATCAATTACAAAAAAAAAAAAAAACCAAAAAAATGCACATATAGAACATTAAAAAATCTACAAGTGCAATTTTTCAAATTATTTTTTTTTTTTTAATAATTTATCGGTTTAAAAAAAATCAAAAAATTATTAGATGTCAGTTAACTTAAAAATCATAAATAATTACGGACGGTAAATTTTTATTCAGATCCCAATGGAAAAATTTTTTATGACGAAATTCAAATGTGAGTTTCAATGAAAACGCCGAGAAAAAAAAAAAGTAATACACTACGTAATTTAAATACTTAATTTTGATACCAATCATTATTTAATCGTTATCAGTTTTTTTTTCTAAATAATAATTATGGCAATCAAGAATGAAGAACAATACAAATAATAACAACAATAAATGATAGTAAAGAAAAAAAAACTGCTATCACGAAGACTTAAAAATATATACAGAGCAACCGTCGCGCGAGGCTCTGTCACCGATAATTTAATTCAAAACTTATAACGAGCGTATTTTAAATAATGAAATTGGTATATTATTATAGTTTATGAGATAGTATATAAAAGGCGACAAAACATCGCGCAAGGTATATTTAAATTATTTTAAATATTGTTATATAATCATGCGTACCTGATCAGCAGTTAAATTACTATTCATTTTTCTCATTTACTTCAACTTAGAGTAGTCAATAATCGTAGTGTCTTTCTTACAATTAATGTATATCTATTTATTTATAGATGTATATATATATATATATAAAATCAATATATATACTTAAAAATTTATTATAACTTATGCTATTACCAGAGGCTCGTCGTCTGAGAAGCCGCGAATCACAGGACTGTCTTCTTCATCTTAAACAAAAATAAAAAATAAAATAAAGTAACTTTGCTGATGTACTTTTATTAGTAACGCGTAAAGTTAACGAAGAAAAAAAATGTGAAATAAATTAAACTATTAATTAAAGATTAAGTAACTTTTATTAGCTGCAGCATTTAATTAAAGTTGGGCTCATGTAGTGAAGTAAAAGTAATAAAAAAATACAATGGAAAAAAAATAGTAATAAATAAAAGTATTATAATTAAACAGGATCTAAATGAAAACAACTTGTGCTACCATTAGTTTATTTTAAAACCAGCTGCGCATTAATAATAGAAACCAAATATTTAATGAAAAAAAAAGAAATAAAAATATAAATTATTACCAAGAGCATCTGTGGTACCCGGGAAAGTAGCTTGACCTCGTCTCGTGTCATAATGACTATTAGCAAAGAGCGTAAAATTATTAGACAGCCGCCTGTGTCTCACGAAGAAATACGCAAATCCAGCACCTAATGCGATTATCAATAAGCAAATTGGTATTGCGAATGAGAGTATACTTGATGTATTCATTGTTCCAGGCCAGTCTGCGCCTGTAATACAAAAAAAAATGATAAATTGTTTCAAATATAAATATTTAAAAGTAATAAAAAATAATAGGGTCCGTTCATAAAATATGTTCGAACTTATAGAGGAGGGGGTGTCACTTATTGTGACAAGGGGGTGGGGTCTAAGATTTTGTAAATTTCTCTCGGTTTTTTTTTTAATTTTATTTTTTTGGTACGATAGAAAGTCATTCATTTCATATTTGTAAATATGTTAATATTTTTATGCATTTATTTCCGTCATAATGGGAAGGAGATCTATTATTTGTGACTAGGGTTGTAAAATTTTTAATGGAAAAATATTATATTAAATCGTTGTCATTAAAAATTAAATTTAATAATTAATGAAAATTTTTGCGCTTAAAAAATTGAATTTAATGGCTAATGGAAATTTTCCACCATTCAAAAATTTAATTTAATATTTAATATAAAATTACCCCATTAAAAAATTTAATTTAATGGCTAATGGAATCTCTAATGCATTAAAAAAAAGTAATGCATTATTTACAACCCTGTTTGTGCTGCAATATTGATAGGGGAAGTCGCAGAAAATGTGACAGCGCGACGAAGGATAGAGGGAGGAGGGAGGGGTGGTTATAACGATAAAATCTTGCGCGATGTATTTTATGAACGACCCCATAGTAGATTTGATCAACATACTCAATGGGATTTGAACGCCAACGACTTCACTGACTCCACTCTGGTATCCCTCATCAGTAATCAATTTGACAGTAAACAGATACATAGAATTAACTTTAGCATCCGTAAAAACAAACGGTGGTCTGTCGACATTGTAAATTTTGGCAGTTGTCTCGTTAAATGATTTAGCATTTTCATTAACAAGAACTTGATAATGACGTTTAGTGTCATTTTTCAAATTGTCATCATTCATTGGCTCATCCCAGCTCACAGTAAATTTACCATCTTTGGCTAATACACGAATTTGATGAGGCGGAGTGAGTGGTGCCGCTTGATAAATAACCGGTTGACTCTCAATAGCATCAGTGACATTTGTCGCAACAGTTATTTTATATTTACCGCCATATTTAATACCCGTAAATGTATGTTTTATAACAGTTTCATTTGTCGGTGGCAATGTCACCGTCGATTTTTCATTGAGTGTCATTTCAATGACAGTAAGTCTATAGATTATCGGATCGTCGATTTTATTACAGCTTGCGCTCCACGATACAATTATTGAATCAGTTGTTTTCGGCGCCGGTGTAACACGTAATTGTTTCGGCGGCGCTTTTACATTGTAGTGCGTAGACACTGTGACAGGTTGACTCAAAGGACCCGCTCCATAGCCATCACCGCGAACACCGACAGCAAATAGATAAGACTCACAAGCTTCAAGATTTTTAATTGACGCCGATTTATTTGTCGTAAGACTCTTGTAATCTTTAAATAGATCTTGCATATTTAGTGCGTAATGAATAGCGTACTGCCATCTTATTTTTATTGTACTCTTTGGTTGATCCCAGCTGAGTTTAACTGTCGTGCCATCAAGTTTTTTAGATTCAGCAGCAAGATTTGGTACTGATGGTAATGGAATACCTTTCGTTGTTGCTGTTATCATCACAATTTTACCAATGTAACTTTTTTTCATAGCATTTACTTCAAATGTGTACATAGTACCTGGTGATAAATTAGTAACAACGAAATCATTCTTTGTTGTATTTAATGTGTGGTAAGTCGGATAAGGTGGTGGTGCTCGGGGTGTTATATGGTAACCATCAACGTCTTTCAATGCTGCCCATGTTAGATGAACGGTATTGTTTGTAGTTTCAATTACTTTAAGGTCTTGAATGTCGTCAATATTAGCAGCGCCGTCAAATGTCAACTCTGCTACACTAGATGGTTTAGAATCGTGGAAATGATTTTTAGCGATTACCCAAAATGAATAGACTTTACCAGCTTCGAATGGTAAATCAAATATATAAGATGTTTTTTGTAATAAAAATGGCGCTGGTGGAATCGGTGGTGTCACGTAAGCTTCGTATCCAGTTATTATACCATTCGGATGCTGCGGTGGTCGCCAGGACAGCTCGACTCGCGTGCCATTCTTTTGAACAGCTGTGACATTCCAAGGCTCAGACGGTACTCCTTCATTAGTTTTTACAGGCCAATATTTAAATGGCGGGTAGACGACATTCTGACCCTCCTGTCTTACATAAACAGTCAGATTGTAAGACGTGTAAGGCTCGAGATTATTAAATTGATACTTATTATCAGTTATCCAATTAGTTGCATTTGTCCACTTGGCGTTGGGTTCAGCTTTGGCTATTGAGGGTAAAAATTCCAGTGTTATATTTGATGGAATTGGTTTGTGCCAGTTAAGATACAAACTCGTGGCATTTGACAATCTGCTGTCAAATTCAAGCACCATTACTTGATACACTCTTGAGTTATTTTTTTCACAATTTATTTCATCAAAGCCATCAATACAATCGTGTTTACCGTCACAGTGATACGCAAGTGGGATACATTTATTGTCATCACACGGAAAAGATCCGGCTGGACAGAAAGTAATTGCCGGTGAAGTCGGATGCATATTACAGCCAACCTCGTCACTGCGGTCAGGGCAATCGACAACGCCATTGCAGATGTTTGTAAGCGGTATACAATTGCCATCTGTCCGACACATAAATTGATCAGTGCGGCAGCCTATATGTCCATGGTCACAACGTAATTCATCCTCTCCCAATTTACAATCTGGCGTTCCATCGCATATCCAAGAATCGTCAATACATTGTCTGTCGTAACACTGGAATTGATTGTCTTTGCAAACACGACCAACTTTTGGTGGTTCAGTGACATAAGGCGACTCTGGTTCGTCGGGTAGTCCGCATCCCATTTCATCGGATCCATCACCGCAGTCATCAACGCTGTCGCATTTCCACCAATACGGAACACACTTTGTGTTATTACATTTGTACATCCAGTCATTGCAGGTATTCGTTGGAAGGAGCGACGGTGTAGGAAGCTCAGGTGGGAAAGATGGGCAATGAGCTTCATCAGATCCATCGTGACAGTCTCTGTCGCCATCGCAAACCCAGGATTTGTAAATACACCGATGGGGTTCTTCTGTTGAATTGCAGGCGAATTGCCAATCGTGACATTCTTTATTCAGACAATCCTTTTCATCAGAGCCATCTTCACAGTCATTTTCGCCGTCACATTCCCATGTCTTTGGCACGCAGGTGTGATCTGCGCACCCGATCTCGTCAGTCTTACATGTATTTGGTACCGTGCTCTTATTACAAGCTCGCTCATCTGAACCGTCACGGCAATCATCCTCACCATCGCACTGCCATCTGTGAGATATACAACGGCCATTATCGCATCTAAATTGTGTGTCAGTGCAATTCAAATAAGTACAATTGGCTTCATCTCTGCCATCATTACAATCTTTATCGAGATCACACATCCAGAATCGCGGTATACATTTATCTTCGTCGCATTCAAAGTTATTCGGACTGCACGTCGCTTTTTTACAATTAACTTCATCAGAATTATCTCCACAGTCATTGTCACCATCGCATTTCCAAAATTCAGAAATACAAACCCCGTTGCCACAAGAGAATTGATTTGACGCGCATGTGCTGGCAACACGTGGACACGTTGAGTTGGCAAATGGTTTAATACCACCAGGGCACATGCATTTGCCTTCAGTCATTACCATACCGTCAGGACAAAGACAAACAAATCCATCGTTCGGCGCTCCAAGACACAGATGCGAGCACGTGTTATTCTCACATTTATTCGTTCCGGTCTGAACGCTGTGAGCAAATACTTTCAAGTCCATCAGGCCTGACAATGTACCCAACTGAGTGGTAATACCGGCGCCGTGATCTTTATCCGCAACAAAAATCATCGATTGTTTCCAGTCATCCCAGTACATGTTGTCTTTGAACACAGCGACGGCAAATGGATGTGAAACTCTGTCATCAGTGTAGATTACTTTTTTAAATCTCTTACCGTCATAGTCTGACGATCCTATATAATCTTCCCGTGCATCTACCCAATAAATTCTCTCAGCAATAAAGTCAATACAGATACCATTTGGCCATTCGACAGTTCCCTTCGTGAACAATCGTTTAATATCAGTACCGTCCAAGTTGGCACGCGATACCGACGCATTGCCAGGAGCCCAGTCTGTCCAAAACATGTAACCCATCATAGGGTGCACGGCTATCCCACGGGGTTTTTGTAAATTATTTGGTCCTAAAATAGTGCGTCTCATTCTTCCAGCCATCGTAAGATCTGTTCGGATGACTTGTATCCGCATTTTTACGCCGTCCACAAAATAAAGTAACTTAGAAACCCAGTCATATGCCATTCCTTCAATCGAACTCAAGTCAGTTTCGACCAGGGTTTCGGGAACACTCGTACCGTCTCCGAAGCATTGTCTTCCAATAGTATCGTTCACTATATCAGCCCAGTACAGACAATTATTTTTGACATCATACTCAATAGCAATGACATTCTTTAGATCGTGAACCGGCAAAATTTCCAAATTGTGAGTTCTGATGTCAATACGTGAAATATGTTCTCGCTGAGCGACCAGAAGAAATTCTTGTGGTTCAGTAATAGGACAGGGAATTTCATCGGGTTCAAATTTCTTAGCGTAACCTCCAGAGCAATCGTCATCAGGAATTTTACGGTATCCTTTAGTTCTGTTGTAAAACTCACCAGGAAAACATAAGTCGGGTATTTTGTACGGGTCATAATGGGCCAGAGCAAGATTTTTGATACAGTGAGAAGGATTTCCGCTTTTAATAAATCCATAGTCACACTGATAGTCCTGGAAATCACATGGACAAATTTCAAAACTCGTTGGTCTGTCGTAGTCAACGCCCGTGTAACAGTTAACAGACGCAGCTCGTCGTTTGTAAACTTCTCTGCGTCCTAGTATACAAGACATTCCAGGTTGATCGGAGCTTGTCGGTGACCAAAATTTAAAATCGTCCTCAGTGCACTCTCTCTCAAACGCATTACGCAAATCAACTTTTATGATCAGCCATTTATGCTGTCCAGGAGTAGATCCGAACATCGTAAAAACAGTTGTGTTCTCACCAGGTTCTGTCATTAGACCGTAAACCCGCAGCATTTCATCATTAAACGTGTAAGTTTGCCAGGTCGTTCCTTCATCAGTCGAGTAGGATATATCCCGAGTCTCTCCACGTGTTTTGAAGTATTTAACAGCAACAAGAACCCCGCCATGATCACCCATATTGAAAAAGTAGTAGTCCTTGAGTACTTGTTTCCACGTAAGACCGGCATCACGTGATACATATAAAGCCGGATGACCTTTTAAACTTGATCCTAGTACACCTGTTGCCATTATTATACCAGGAGCAGACTTTGAACTCATTATTGACACTGAACGTGTTACAGGATATAACTGACTGAAGCGTTGGCTCAAATGCAATGACCAAGTTGGATCTGGAACATTTTTTGTCGGCGCTTTTATTTTATCCCATGTAACACCATGATCAAAAGTTATCAGCGACTCTAGGTATTCCGGTCCAACGGAATTACCTTTAAAGGTGTCTTTTATCTGTGATGCGATATAAATTCCACGTAAGCCCTCGACTTTATATAGATCAGTGAAAGCTTCCTCGGCGAGTTCATTCACCCAACTGCCTTTCCATGTGCTATTCGGGAAATGTGTGAAAATTCTCTTGAGAGATAACGTAAACCTGGCCATTGTGTGATCAACCACCTCAGAAATATAAAGATTTATCAGCGTATCAGTATGAGAAACAGCGACAAATATTCTGTTGTTTGAAACATCAGCAATGTGATATTCTTTTCTCTCCTCCTCGGTGTCAAAGTGAGCCATGACGAACGTTTGGTTCTTGAAAGAAACATACAAGTCTAGTGACTGATTTGTTTCATTTGCTGACGGGTCGACTGCTGACTTCTTGGTAGCGAACATGTAATCGCCTTTTATCTGGAAGTCTTCGACATTCTTTATAAGAACGGATCTTAAGTCACGCTTCTGGTTTTGATCAAATGTCAGATCCATCTCTACTACTGTACTGTCTTTAAATTCATCTCGGACAATAATTATTGTTTTAGGGTTTATATTTGACCAGTAAAATGCTTTAACAGATTCATGAATACGCCTCCATGTTTTCCCCATATCACTAGTCATCCACAGCATCCGCTTGGAATCAATTTTATCCAGCGCCAAAAAGTAACTCGGATTATCTTCATAGAATAATATTTCACTTGGATGGAACGGTACACTGATTTTATTAATTGTTTGACCATTGTTATTCGTTGTAAATATGACGCTATTCGCGCTATCGGCAAATACACAAAAGGTATTAAATTTAGGATGATTGTAAAACTTATCAAGCGTCGCATATTCAACAGGATCTGAATTTATTTTAAATAATTCCGATTTATTTTCAAAGGTATCGCCGTAGTCGTAGCTGATGTAAACAGCACTAGGATTTAATTTTTGCGTTGGTTTATCACGTGGGCTTGTGTTATCTCTCGCCAAACAAATTATTACATTTGATTTCTCTCCAACCCAATGGACCATAAGTTGCTGATGAGGATCATCTAAACGATTCAACTAGAAATAAAAATATATATGTAATATTTATTAGTTTTCAACTAAAATCACTATGATACTGAAGTTAGCCAAGGTCTAATAATTTTTTGAATTTTCAAAACGGTAAATTATTAAGAAAAAAATATTTTAAAAAATTGCACTTGTAGTTTTTTTAATTTTCTACATGTGCATTTTTTTTAGTTTTTTGTTTTTTTAAATTAAACTGTTAAAAAAAAATCCAAAAATTTTTTATTGTCTGTTAACTTCAGAATCGTAATTTTATTACTCATAAATTTAAAAAAATTTATTTTTCGTTTAAAAAAAAAATATATACTATGAGTATTATTTCCGTGTGGTAATAAATGATAATTATTTATTTTAATTCTTAATATTTAAAAAAAAAGAAGATAAAATAAAATTATCCGGAAGTTGATGAAAAGTATAGTATGAATTAATATGATAATATTTATGACTCGCATTCACGATTACACAGAGTATCAGACTACACTTAATTTCATATGATATATATAACATTACATCAGCATTGGGCCAGTAATATATGATAATAATAATAATAATAATATTAATAATCACTTCCAGTATAAACCAATAAGTCAGTTAACTCTCATCTGGCTGAAAAGTGAAACCCGTCTATAGTGATTTGAGAAGCGAAAGTAAATTGATAGTCATATCATATTGATTGGCAAGATATAAATATATAAAAAAAGGTATAAAATACATAAATTTATTAAAATTTTCTATTATTTTAATAGCAACTTTTAAAATTTTCTTTTATCAACTCTATTAAGCATTGAGTTACAATAAACTGTTTATTTATGTTCTGAATCAAATTACAAAAGATATTATAAATAATAGCATACGACATGTATATACATATATTATATATGTATCATGATTCTTTTGTCCGCCTCAATACAATATTCAAAAGATTAGCGATTGTATGTGTTCGTGTACCGTACAAAGAGCATCATGGTTATTTTCCTCGCTGACTAATGTTATTAATTTTATTATTATTATTCATTTTATAATTAAATATTCAAGTTTTTTAGATTTTCCCCGAAAATTAAAAGGAGTGAATGAAACTGACAAGTAGAAATTTTTTTAATTTTTGAATAAATAAATAAAATGTAAGTAGAATAAAAATTTAAAAATTCGTATTTAGATAAATGAAAAATCAGTACGCGCATTTTTTAAAATTTAACTTAGGGTCAGTTTTTTAAACCGGGTTTAAATTAATATTGCTAGTATATCTTATATACTAATATTACATACAGTCGACTATCCGTCATAAGCTTGGTCTAAGGGACGTAGGGAAATTTTTCTGGAAATTTCAATCTCCCACTATAGGACGTTTAGTTTTGTTCTCGACTACTCGTTATAGGCCTGTTTTATTTTACGGGATTTCAAACGTCATATTTACGGTTTTTAACATGCGCCAGTGTCCCGATTTTTTTAGTGCTTATAGCGCTAAAATAAATACTTATCTTTTTACACTAATAATTATTTTAATGGAAAAAATTACAATGACAACGGTATTAATTACAGTAATAATAATAATAATAATAATTGTTATTGATCAATATAATGCTCAATAAAACTTTTAAATTGTAACAGAAGCTTTAATTGTAATTAATCATTACAATTATCAACAATAAATTATATTTTAGTTAATATTGATTAAATTATTATCCGCGAAAGATCGATAGTAAATTATGATATTTTGTTCCTATTGTTAGTTTATAATTTAGAGAATTTTAACGGAGGCTTATAACGGGATGTCTGGTACGAAACTCAAAAAAGTGGTTAAGTGGGGGCTGTTTGGACTCAGCACCTGCCGATTGAGGGGAAGAAGCTTATAATGGGTAGTCAACTGTACTACATATAAATTAATAATATATAGATATACCAGCAATAATAATTTAAACCCGGTTTAAAAAACTGGCCCTTGTATATTTATTTATTTAAAATTTATAAATTGTCTCATGACTGCTACATTCCCACTCATTAAATAAAATTTAAATACTGGTATTTTGCAATATTTATTTAATGTCAAAAGTAACGTCGGAATTAACGAAATTTAAAAAATTCATCATCTATATATATATATATATATATATATTACTTGCTTTCTTTTTAATATTAGATACTGTTTATTTTCAACAGCTGATTTAATATGAAGCCTAAAGATTACAGTATCGCTAAGATTTTACTGATAATATGGTAAAAATAATCTTGACATTATTATCAAACTGATACATAATAATGTAATTAATAAATTTCAACTTTTTAAAACAAAAACATTTATTTATATGAGTGTAAATGTAGCAGACATCAGACAAATTCAAAATTATAAATAAATAGAGTAAATAATTTAAACAATAATATTTTTAAAAAATGCACTTATTAATTTTTAAAGTTTTTAAATGCCCATTTCTTAAAATTTAATATATTAATTATTTAGTCTATTAATAATTTTAAATTTGTCTGATGTCTGCTACATACACACTCATTTATTTATTTATTTTAAAAATTTAAATTCAACAGCAGATAATTATATTTATTATTAAACGCTAATCACCTCAAACTTTATTTTTCTTTACTCCAATTACGTCGTAATTATTTCAATTACCTAAATTCTTTTAGTACACTAAATTGGAGTATAATTGATTACTAATGATTTACGGCTTATAAATGAATCAGTACTAAGCTCTAATACCATTTTAAAATTAAATTAAAAATAAGTAAATTAAATTTAAAATGATAGTAATTAGCTACTAATACATAATTAAATAAATAAAAATAATTATTTCAGGGTGAATTATCTTATCTACTGACGCTTATGTTTTACTTTACAAAAACAATAAACGTCGCACTGGAAAATAAACTCAGTTTAAATATCAAACTCCTTAAATACTAAAATACATATTTTTAAAAAAACAACAAACAATAATTATGAGAACATAAAATAAAATTTAAAATAATGAATCATATAAAAATTCATCTTTTGTCATGTCATCATACGTTTAAAAAAATACGTCGCAACATAAACGTTGTATTTTATTGTTCAAGATAATAAAGTTATAAATATTTAAAAAAATATATGAGAGAAGAAATAAATAAAATAAAAATAAATATCTTTCTTTAAAAATTACCTTGGCTGTAATATTTGATGATGAATTGGATAATCCTGGTGGTGTTGAAGTTTGCGGTACATCCCGACGATTTCGTACAAAAGACGTCTCATCATCATCACCAAAATAATCATCATTTTTATTGACAATAATCGATCTTTTACTACGTGTCGATCCATCATTATGGCCAACATATAATGTCCTTGTTTTACGATCATAATTTTCACCATTATTATAATTTATTAGTAAGAATAAATGTAATATAAGCGTTAACTGATAGAAACCCGATGTGACCCGGGCGGCCATCTTGTATGAACTGACTTTCTCGACTAAACTAAAAACTCAAGTTAGCATGTTGAATATACATGGATTGAAATATATAAACACCTCGGTGGCGCTGTCGTTTAAAACATACTCCAAACTGGAAGCTTCTCTAGTTTCTATCTCCGTCTTGAAAACCCCGTCATCTTTTTTTTCGAATATTTTCTTTTCGTTTTACCACCCCCAAAAAGATATTGGCAAGCGTCATCAACGTCATCAAAAATTTTCTTACTCCATCTCCGCCATCTTCATCTTTGTTACTTATTTAAATAAAAACAATTAATGCGGTAAACAGTAAATATATGCAAGTGCATTATCATGCATGAGTTAACAATTTAGAAATACGCATTGATTTTTTGTTATCAATCATAACACAATTTAAATTGTGGAAATTATTTTTATTTAAATTTATGAAATTTTTATTTGTATGAATAATTGCAAGTTTTAACAGAAGTAAATCTGTATTTAACTGAAATAATTTAATAAAGATTTTCCAGATTACAAGACTGATGTATGAGTGTGAATTCAGCAGATATGAAACGAATTTAAAATTATAAATAAACAATTTTAAAAATACGCATACTGATTTTTAAACTCTATAAATGCGCATTTAATTATTTTTATTAGATTTACATTTCGTTGATTTAGTTCAAAATTATAACAATTGACGGCTGCTACATTCACAGTCATGAGACAATTTATAAATTTTAAATAAATAAATTGAATTAATGAAATTTAAAAAAATGCGTGCACTGATTTTTCAATTATCTAAATACGCATTTTCAAATTTTCTTTCTTATATTTTATTTATTTATTCAAAAATTTGAAAAATTGACAATTGTTAGCCAAATTCACGCTCATGATTCATACATAGATACATTTCATTCAAATGATATTTGTAAGCTGATAGTTTATTGATTTCATATAATGATTATTTTTATTTGCCATAAGAATTGGAGACTGAAAAATTCCAATAAAAAATATAGATATTGATCAAAAAATGATACTTAATATATTGACGTCTAATAATTTTTAGAAACGATAAATTATGAAAAAAAAAAAAAAAAAGTATTTAGAGAAATTGCACCTATAGTTTTTTTTCTTTTCTACATGTGCATATTTTTAGTTTTTTTTTTTTTCTTGATTTGTTCTTAAGAGAATAAGACAAATTTTTTTTGTCTCAAAGCCAAGTTTTTTATATAAATAAGACATACATATGTTGGTCCTGGGAGTCATAGGATATTTGTATTTTTTTCTGTCCCAATAAACTAATTTCAATTAAAAAATCGTTTAGATGACGTTTGTCATTTAATTTTTATGCTCACTTGTTTGTGTCGAGTTTTTTAAGCAGATATTTTTTCGATGACGAATTTCTGATTATTTTGTCAACATTCTGGTGCCTTATCGATAGGTCAAAAAACAGCCTCAAAACTTCTATCTTAAAAATAAAAATGATCCTGAAGTTAACAGACAATTGACAATTTTCTGATTTGTTTTTTCAACAAATCAATTACAAAAAAAAATTAATAAAAACATGTACATGTAGAAAATTAGAAAAATAAAAAAAGCATTATTAATAATTAAAAAAGATTTAAATTTAAAAAAATTTCAAACTATTAAATCTTTTAAATACAACTTATGAAAGTTTGAAATTACGAATCGTGTTAAATCGTATTTTCCAGGTAAAATAAATATTTTATATATACTAAAAATTATAAAGAACATTAATTATAACCGTAATTAATCTTTTATCTTAAAGCTGTTTAATATAATATTCAAATTTCATTTAAAAATAAATTCTTACCTGTTAAGTGAGAGTTAAATAGTTAAAACTATTGAAAAAACGAGTAAAACTTAGTCGTCGAAATTGCTTGAATCTAAAACGAAGCTGAAATTTGTTTGCTAATGCAATTTCATAAATTGTTGGCCATTTAACTTTCAGGAAGTTGATGAGCTAAAGTTAACTTTGTTCGAGATTACTTCATGCAGTTTTATATATTTTTAAAACTTATATTAATAATTCATTTTCTTTATATTATTTTTATCCTCATTTATTGATTTTTAAATTTAAATAAATTATTTAATGACCTACATTCATTGGCTTCAATAGTTAATTAACTAAATCCAGTAATTTTAAGCAACTTAAATTTAGATTTAGTAATTTTTTATTGACATTTGTGTCACTCAAGTATGCAAAAAAAAATTTAACGTCCTTGTAATGTTATAAATATATGTAATGTCTGTTTAATGTCACGCGCTTAAAAAAAACAACTTAATATTTTATAAATAAACAAAAAATATTCTCATTTAGTAAATAAAGTCCATTGAACTACTGACCAATCATATCTTTGAATATTAACCCGCGTCTTTGTTAACTTTGCGCGGGAATAATTTAAAAAATTAGATAAGATAAAAAAAAGTTTTAAACGATAAACGATTAAAATATACTAGTGTTTTATCTGAAATGACGGCATTCGAAGTAAAATGATAAGTTAAAGAATTCGTTGAATAATTTTTTTTTTTATTTTATTTCATATATTATTATTATCATTATTATTTTCTTGAAAGATGCGGGCGAGAGAGAAGACGGGTAGGAATGAAGGAGTTTTTTTTATAACGACAAGCTGTAGATGTAATAAAAGTATATTAGATAATGGGTTTCATTTCCTGATGGCACCAACGAGTGGCCCCTGATCCCTCTCATCAGTCCATTTAAACCTAGTCCGGCTGTTGATCACTGACCCTCGTATAAAATTATCACGACATTTTTTACTCCAACAATCTCACGATATAGATCTTTATATTTTTTCGCATATCCTGCTGTTATCTACAGTATTCACTTTAATGCTACTAGAATTTTTTTTTCAACAACCATTTATTACATAAGCTTCACATTATATCTTCTCATATATGTTATTATTATTACTATTATTATTATTTACCAAGAACTTACATTATTAATATTTATTTATAGTCTAATTGTTTAATGTTAATGAAGTTTGTTTTTTATTTTAATACGAAGAATCACGTCGGGGTGTATGGAATAAGCACAATAAGAAAAATGATCTTACAATAATGAATGGTATTTAAGAAACAAGTTGTAGTACTTGTTTTTTTTTTTAATTATTTTTATTTTTATTTATTTATGATACTATTAATTTTTTTTAATAAATGACGTTTTCTTTCTTCGATTGATCGTTAATATTTTTAAAATAAATAATCACAAAGATAAATTCAAGTATAATAATATTAATAATTAATTAATAATACAATTGCAAAGCAAGGAATATTAATCCTCTTAATAATAAAATAAGAGAATTTTATTTATTCCTATTATCTAACTTAAAATTAATAAATTTTTACTTAGATATTTTATTTATATACACATAGATGTATATGTATATTAATTTTTTGTTTTTTGACATAGCCATTGGGTTTCACCCGAAAAATCTTACAAGTGTTTTTTTTTTATTTATTTATTTATTTATGCATTTGTTAATTTTTTTTTTCAAGCATTAGTTGTTGTGGAAAATACTACTGTTGCTCTCACTCATTAATTTAATCCAATATTTTAAATCGAAATTTTAATTATTGATTGAGTAAAAGAAACTGAGAAATTTAAATTTACATGAAATAGATGAATGATACTGAAGTTACCCGACGTCTAATTATTTTTGAATTTTTTTTTAAAACGTTAGATTATTGAAAAAAAATATTCAAAAAAATTCCACCTGGATTTTTTCTATTTTCTACATGTGCATATTTTTTATTTTTTTTTTATTTTTTTATTTTATTTTTTTTTTTTTGTAATTCATTTGCTGAAAAAAAAATTCAAAAATTGTTGATCGTCTGGTAACTTTCAAATCATAAGATGATCGTAAACTTAGCAGACAATTAAAAATTTTCAGATTTTTTAATTAAAAAAACAAAAAAATTCACATGTAAAAAATAAAAAAATCTATAAATATAATTTTTTGAAATATTTTTTTTTTATAATTTATCGTTTTAAAAAGAATCCAAAAATTATTAGACCTCGGCTAACCAGAATCATAATAGATGAATGAAAGACGTAATTTTATAGATTTTGTTAATTGATAAATTTAATGGTTCATTGTATTGTAAAATTTGATTAGACTCTTTAGTTCTTTTTATTTCTCTGTGTCGTAAATTTTAAATAATTATATTTATCATAATTTTCAATCCAACGTTGTAATTTTTTTACTCGCACTAGCGACACTTCTATGCACATCGGTAATTGCCACTTCATGAGGCTTAAGATTATACATTAAAAGCTTGATAACATATTTGCACAGTTGTAGAAATAAAATTTTAAAAAGATAAACTAATTAATAATAATAATTATAGATTAATCAATTAATATATATCTTATTATTTTTTAACATTCACACATCCATTCTCACTTAATAATAAAAAAATTTTTTTTTTTTTGGATATTTTTCTTCAAGGAAGGCCTTTTAAAAACGAAAAAGAGCGAACTATTTATTTCTTTTACAATTATATATTATTTATATTCATTAATTTTTTTTTGTATCCATTTTTATTAATCCTACTTTAATTATTTTAATATTTATATTTATATAAAAAACATAGAGCGATTATTATGTCGCGTAAATTGCAAAAGGATTAAAATAACTAAAATTATAATTCGACATTAAAGCCAATTGTCTTTACACATATTGTGCATATTTAAATATATATTTTTCGTACAATAAAAGCTTTTGTTTCTTTCAGTATTGAAACGGACGTATTGCTCTAGTTTACGAGTTATTTTTTTTTCTTTTCTTTTGACAATTTTATTTTTAAATAGAGCGCATTGTGATGTTTTAAATTTTAATTTGAAAGAAAATAATGACATCTGTCAGTAATTATATGGGTATGATTAAGTCTCATTCGCTCAATGAAATTTTATTTGAACTCACGTGAGAAATAAAATAATAAGCAACAGAATTTAAATATAACAGGGTAATAATTACCGTTTAAATCGAATTCATTTTTTAATTATTTTTATATATAGTATGATTTACAGTTTTAAAAAAAATTAAAACACTACACGTCATTCGATAAATACTATAAAAAAAAAATAACAAGTCGAAACTATATAATTTTCAAGCTATTTGTCGTAAGAAATTGCAGTGTCCGATCGCATGCATCAAAGCTCGCGTGAATCACTTAGTTTATTTTTCTTTTTAATTATTATTATTATAATTACTTTTCACTTTATCTTTTATAATTTAATTTATTTATAGTGTCGGTTTTGTTCGAAGACAATAATACGAAACAGTCATAAAGATCGAGAGAATCAACTAGAGCTTATGAATTTTATTTGTATATAATTTTTTTTATCTAATGATCTCGTATTGGAGGAAACTCTTTGTTATTACAATAATATTTATTTTTCTTTTAATATTTTATTTCTTTTTTCACGTAATATAACATTCTTTAAAAGTTTACTTTTCATTATTATTATTATTATTAATTATCTTCATTTATTTAATCATTTTAATAAAACAATCCCAGGAGAGCGATCTTAAAAAATAAATGGCAGTCATTAAAACGTAAGCTCTTTAATTAACGGATTTAAAATGAAAGAAAACATATAATAACAATTAAAAAAACTTTTATAAATATCATTCGTCAATTATATATATATATAGATTTTTTTTTTAATTTTTTTTTTGTAAAAATAAACTAGTAAACCGACTAATATAGTCTTACGTCACTATTTTTCATAGTTGGTTAAAATTTCAGTGAAAAATTGTGCGTTTTACTAATATATAAATACTTTTAAAGCATTTATGTCAAAATAAAGTGGTTAAGATAAATTTTAAAGTAACATTTATAAAAAAATTTAACATTAATAATTAATAATAAATATAAATCATTTGTAAAATTTTTCAAACACGGTGGAGCCAAATATATTTACTCTCAATTCTTTATCTTGTCATGCGCAAAAATTTTTTTTACAAAAAAAAAAAAAAAAAAAAAAAAAAAATAAACAAATAAATAAAATCAATACTTTTATTGAAATCTCGCTAACCTGGGAAAGTTTAATGTTAGATTACTCTCTTCATTATGGCAATTGCAAGTCGTTTTAAAATATATATATGTATGTATATTTTAAAACGTCAAACACGACAATTAATAAATATTTTAATATAAATCTGCCGTTTGCCGATATAATAAAAAAAAAGTCTCTGTTTAAAATTAAAATCTGACAATTAAATCACTTATGACTATATCTATATAGTCTGATGTTTATATCTTATTATAATTTGTTATTAGCGTTGCTTTAACATAGTAGAGCGACGAAATAGCAGCATTATTATCATTTTATCTTTTATTGTTTTTCTTTTTGCATAATAGTCCAAACTCATTCCGGTAAATACTCTACCGCTCCAGTTTAGCTGAAAAAAAAAATACCAACATATTAACGGATCGATGAATAAATAGTGTAATTAATTATAATTATTTAAGTAGAACGTGATAAAAATTATCGGATAGTCTTCAGATCTGTAAAAATAGTTAAATACCATGTAGCATTGCGTATATTATATGAATGATGTCAACTCCTACAAAGCCAATACAAACTAAATAAAATTATGATAAATAATTTAAAATAATATGTAACGATGACACACAATGATAGCTAATGATGCATGATTAAGTTATAATAATAAAATAAAGTAATTAAAATAATAGATGAATTTTCGTTTTAAATTAACAGGCACCTAGTAAAAATGGAATGTTAATTAAGTGCATCAGTATGTTTCATATACCAATAATCAACCTAGAAAGATAAATCAATTATTTGTTTAATTATATTGTATGCATATTATATTTATTAAAATATATTTTAAGGCATATGAAACACGTAAATGCCTGATTCTTCGGTTAATTGAAGAATAATAATTAACGTCATTCCGCATTCACAATTGGAAAAACATTCCTCTCGACATTATCATCAAGGGCATTCTCAGATAGTGCCCCCACTTTTTAAAAATATGCAATAATTTTCAACTGTCATAACCGTATCAAAATTTTATTAATCCCTGGTGGATCCAACTAGCAGCAAATCACACTATTCGGAAGAATTACGATAAAAATACGGGATTTTACGGCAAATTATGGTAAATTGCGGTATTTTACCGCAAATGTGCGGTAACATTGTGGCATTTCATCGTAAACGTGTAGATACACTGCACAATTACGGAATTTTACCGTAAAGTGAAATATTGCAGTATGTTACGGTAAACGCGCCGCAAATTCCCGTAAAATGCAGCAAATTCGCCGGAAAAGTACGGTATTTTGCAGTAAAATGGAGTAATTTACTGTAATTCGGGTCCACTACGGATTAATAACAAAAAAATTAAAGCATTATTTGAAAACAGTACATCATAGTTGCAATTTCACCGGGATATAGATTTTTTTTAAAATTACTTACAGTTTTTATCAATTAGGAGGTAAACGAAATTCATTGAATGAATTTTAGTCTACAGAATTTGAAAATTCGAATTATAAAATTGACATGAAGATTTTTCTGAAATTTATTTACCAAATTTCGTTTAACTCCCAAGTGATGTCAACTGTAAGTAATTTTTTTTTTAAATCTACATCTCAGCGAAATTGTCTTTTTTTCAATTAATGTTTTAATTTTTTTCTAATTAATTGGTAAAACTTTGATACGCTTATAGCAGCTGAGTCATTGGAAATTTTTAAAAAATGGTGGCTCTGTCTAAGAATGGCCTTAAACTAAACCACAGGGATAAAATTATTTCAAAACGAATAATATTTAAAAAACATAATTTAAATAATAAATATAAATATAAATGAAAATTGGGATATGATTTAAATATCGTGCAAAATATTTACGACGTTTATGAGCAATAATGGTGTGCGACTCACCGCATAAAAATGTTGTTCCAATTGTGTATTGAACTTTTCTTATGATCATGGTAATCGCTTTCTACTTTTTGGCTTTTCTAAAAATATGATAAATGCAATATGATCGAAAAGGGATGCTCAATGATGATTGACCTAATGTCAAATCGACAAGTGTTACAAATTTCAATAATATTAATATTATCAATTACTTATTCATCAGTCTTATTATACGATGAAAGATTTTTAATTATAAAATCATTACTCATCTATTTTTAATTAATGATAATAATAATAACTCACGATAAGTATATCCATTAGTCATAATGAATAAATCTATTTATTAAGAGTAACTTTTTATTATTTTTTTTTTTTTGCAACTCTTATAGTCGATACGGACAAAAAAAATGTTTATTATTTTATAATGAGAATATGATAAACAATATGATAAAATAATGTCACGCATTTATGATATAGCAATGAAATGAAGACGCAGTGAATAAGGAACTTACAACAGCAGGTGCATTATGATCTTATTTACAAATTGTAATACAGTCATTAATTAATAAATATAAAAATAAATACATAAGATTGTAAAAAATAACGAGCAAAATAAAATAAATATGAATTACTTACTTCTTTTTAAGAGTAAAAAAGCTGCGTCGTTTTGTTTCAGCTTGAGTTGGTGCTGGGAGAGTATGTGCTCTCGATGTACTCGCTCCTGCAGCACCTTGGGCAGCTTGGTTCAATACCGTGACCCATTCATTCATTTCAGCATCATCTTTAGCTTGGAACAAGAAGTCTGCACCACCCTGTGACCTAAGTCAAAAAATACAGTATAAATTATTAATAACTATTTCAATTAATCATAAAAAATTTTTTTCTTTTTAAGGCCACACTCTAGCAACCCCCTCTCCCCACTTTTTAAAAATTTTCAATGACTCAACTGTCATGTGTATCAGAATTTTATCAATTAATCAAAAAAAAAATTAAAGCATTATTGAAAAAAGGACAATTTCGCTGAGATATAAATTTGAATTTTTTAATTTTGCAGGCTAAAATTTATTCAACAAATTTCGTTTAATTCCTAATTGATAACAACTGTAAGTAATTTTTTAAAATTCTGTCACGGCGAAATTGCAACTACTTTGTCCTTTTTTCAATTAATAAATAAAATTTGAATACGCTAATGACAGTTGAAAGTCATTGAAAATTTTAAAAAAGTGGTGGACACTGTCTGAGAATGCTTTTAAATAAAAATGATAACTTACTTGACTCGGAAGACGTGTTTTTTCTTGGTGTAATCACTAGCAACGGCGATTGTAGCACCACGAAGATCGAAGGGTGCTTCACCTTTGTATAGTTGATCCGGAGCTGCCTTGCAAGACTTTTGATCTTTGTACGCTACAAGATTTTGTCCACGGACAACCATATATACTTTGTCCCATGATCGATTTGTTGCTTTTTTCGTTGTACTTTCCCACTCGTGCTTACGCACAAGTGTCCCTTCGAATTCGTCGTCACTTGGGCTTCGCTGCTCTGTTTAAATTATCAATTTTATTCAAATAAATATCTACTTTATAATTAACTGCTGATAATAATTATAATTTATATTAATATATGATAATGACATGATTTAGTATGAATTATTACTATCAACTAATTAAATTAAATATCTAATTCGGTGAACTGCATCACTGAGTACCTGAAATCGTTTTTAAATAATAAAAGTAATATTAAATTTATTTATAAATTCAAGTAAAATATATCTGGCTCAAGACATGCTTAATAAAATGTAAGCATTCATTCATTCATTGTAAAAGCAAACAGAAAAAATAACGAGCTCAAAGGATGCTTTGATAATTAAAAATATAAAGAATAATAATAATAATAATAATAATCTCTAGTCGTGGATAATAATCAATTCATGGCCATTACGACAAACTTACCGTGGAAGCTGTGCTCGTCATCACTCACACCGCTACGATCTAAACTCGGTGACTTGGGAGTTTTTTTCCAACGGAAGCTTCTGAATGGTGACTTGCTGCGACTACGTTCCTTACGTCGCAGTGTACCGGGTTCGGAACCAGTTCCACCTTTAGGAGCTTATATTGGGATTACAATTCAATTAACTACTTACTTATCTATGTATAGATATATTTGTGTGCTTGGTTTTGTAATAAGTTTATCGTTTCATGTTACCGCCGCTCCCAAAATTTTTTTGACATCTACTTAAACGTGCTCGGATTTCAAATTTGCTTACGTGCAACATGCACATGCAACTAAATAATTACTAAGTACTCGAATTGAATATTTTTTTAATTAATTCAAATATGGAGGAGAAAAAATTTAATTTATAGTTTGTAATTTAATGTGTAAAAATTGGGGGTGTGGAAATTGTGTTCAAATCGAATCGAATATAACTACTCTATTCAAAATTTGAATTGAATAATTCGAAACTTCTATAATTATCCGAAAGTTTTTAAATTATTTTTAACTTTTCAAATTTTTCGATTCGAATCGATAAAATTCTGATTAGATTTCAAGTATTCAATTTTTATTTAGGACAGAGTTTATTTACCTCTGACAAATATTTGAATTATTGAAAAAAATATAACAATTTTAGTCGTTCAAAAAAAAATTTTGGAATTATTCGTAAATTTTTGAATAATTCAAGAATTTAAGAAAAATTCGGAGTTTTAAATTATTGAAAAAATTTCGAATTATTCGATTTGAAGTTTGAATTGAATAGTTTGATTCGATACGAATAATTCCTATCGAACTACTCGCACACCCCTAATTAAAAATATTATGATAATCATAAATACTGAAGGTGTAAAATAATTTTTATGGTAGTGGTAAAAAATTTATTGACGTAGAAATTTAAAAATTATTAAAACGTATAGAATGAATATGTAATTAAGTGATTGTTAAGTGAGTGATTGTAATAAGATTAAAAAAAAAAGTAGTAACTATTTTTTGTAAACAGTATTTTGAATGTCGGGTTTAATTCACACTTACTTGTTGGTGTTGATGGGACAGAAGCACGAGATTTGGAAGTTGTTGGAGTAATAGGTCGTGTCACATCTCCAGAAGAGAATCGCTGAGGCCTCTGAACATGCACTATACCACACCAATATACAAAATCATGCATTACATAGTTTTAATTTAAAATTTTAATCAAAATTATTGCTCTGCAGTACATTAAACAATAATTGACAAACATATTTTAAATTATAATAGAAAAAAAAAAATTTTAATTTAATGTACTCTATATTATTATCAATCATGTGATAATAATATATATATGATAAAGTATACGGAGGAAAATTTCAAGTGAATATTCCAATACTGAGAAAGAAATAATATTTCAAATTATAATATCGACATAAACATTTTGATGAAATTTATTTTCTAAATTTCGTTTAATTCCTAACTGACGTCAACTGTAAATAATTTTTTTAAAAATCTGTCTCAGAGAAATTGCGTTGCCCTTTTTTCAATTAATACTTAAACTTTTTTTCAATTAATTATCAAAATGTTATTATGGTCATTCAAAATTATTTTGAATGAAATCTTCAAATTTTTGTACCAAAAGTATAAGAGATTACAAATTTTTAATAGCATAATTTCTTGTGGTAAAAATATACAATAATTCAAAAATATTTTTTTTCTCTCCGTGTATGCGATTTAAAAATAATAGCCGACATTACTTTACGAGCCTAGTAATAATTATATTACATTACAATGCAGCTGTACAACATAAAAATAAATATGTACACAGCTGCATAGTAATCGTTACATTGCAATATAATTTAATCACTACTAGGCTCCTAAAATAATGTCGGCTATGCTTTTAAATCACATAAGAAAATTTACTTGAAATTTTTCTCTATGTAGTAAAAAAAAAATTTTAATAATAAGCTGCTAAATAAACATGCCACTTATATTTATTAAAAGCAAAAATGTTCTAACTAAATACCGATGCGTGATACTTAAATTATTTAATTCATGCAGTAAAATTTATATGCAGTTTAAAAAAAAGCCAATTATATATTATATTATACTTGAACTAGACTAGATATTAGTTTAATAATTAACATTAATATTAATAATTATTGTAATAATAATAAACAATTAATTAAATAGTGATTTAGATTTGAAGGTAATGATTCCGCCACCTGTGAATAAAAATGTTATTGCACACACGAAAGCATATTAATAACTATTAAATAATTTCAAAAGAATAAAATCTCTTAAAAATATTTTTATATTTAAACAAAATAAATATTTCAAGGTAAGTGTTTAAATTAGTCATATTTTCGTTTCTCATTTATTTTAAATTTTTGAACTATTGATAATAAATAAAAAAATAATTGAAATTAAATAATAATAGCGACAGTAGTATCACTAATTGAACATTTACCTTGACAAATGTAATTAAGTGATAAGTATTTAATGTGACATGTGACATGATTTGTTAAAAAATAAAAAAACCCAAAAATACTTTAGATTAAAACTAAAAAAAAACTTATGGACGTCAGTGAGTTCAATATGTCGGGTGTTAAGTGATTTAAAAAATAAATGAATAAGAAATAAAAATATCTAAACTACTATTGAAAATGTTTAATAAAAAACAAAAAAAAAACTGGATATGAATTTTTTTTAATATTCTACCGAACACTCACCTTCCTTGGGTTTTTCTTGGGATTGCGGTGTTCGTGTAGAAGAAGCCTTGCGCGGTGCCACTGCGGTATGTGCATTCCGTGCCGCATTTTAAAGGAAAATAGGAAATATTTAAGGCAACCAAGGACAAAGGATTGAGAATAGGATAATTTAATTTATAATTTAAGGATAGAGAAAAGGTAAGTGGCAAAAATAAACGTGCTTGTTAGCAATATTCATGCTTCATCAAGATATCTTTCTTTTTCTTATTTTTTTAAATATTTTCTAGACTTTAAAATTACTTTTTAAATACGAAAATTTATCAAATAATTCAAAGTTGATGTTAATTTTAAAACTTTAATTTAATTATTCAATTAAAGAATTTTTTAAATATTTTATGATAGTTAAAGTGAATCAGTTAAAAGTTTTTCCTTATTTTAAAATCTTACTTCGCGCTGTACCCAAACGTGCATTTAAATCATTAATACAGACAATTTATTAATTATTATAAAAATTATATTTTAAAATTTCTTACCATGATCGTCATCGCCACGCTCAGTACTAGTGACACCATCAGCTTCGACCCTACAAAATAAATAAGAATTTAAAATAATTTATCTTGATATTCTATTGAAAAAGTTTAAATACATTAATTTTGTAAATAAATTTTTAGTTACCGTTCACTTGTTGGTTCATCAGGACTAGTAACAGGTGTTGTTTTAGCTAATCGTGCTGCTTCAGCAGCCGCAGCTTCTTCTTTCTTACGTCTCTCCTCTTCTTCTCTCTCTTGTTCTCGTCTCTTCAATTCTTTCAACTCAAACTATAAAACAAAAATAATTAGTCAAGTATGATAATCATGAGTTACTTTTAAGTTCAATACACCTTGCAAACATAAGCTATTTTTTAAAAGCACAGCCAGTTACTTACCTCAGAATTTATGCTGTAGTCATTTTGAGGAGTGGAAATGAAAGGACATTACGAAGAACGAATTTACATAACTAAGATTAAAAAATACTCTTTTTTTAAATAATTCTGTATAAATATTTTTAAAAATTACTATTTACATATTTATTGAATAATAAACTACAACATATATATTTTAAAATCCATTCAATTTTTTAAACATCGGATTACCATATTCCGAAATTTTATTCGGTGAATGAATGGCCAATTCATCAAAAACAAAGTCATTAAAATTATCAAAATTTTTAATCGGACTTAAAGAATTATTGCTGTCAGATCTAATAGAATTATTATTACTTTTAATCCAATCAGAATCCCATAAAAATGATTTAGGACGTATGATATTTCGAATATTTAAAAATTCTTTCGAGTTAAACGTCACTGGATAAATTATTTTAGTTCCAGTAGACGTGTACTCACGTCTGCATCTATTCATTGGTCTATAAAAACGATCTGAATAAAATATGATGTCATGTACAATGCTGCTAAAAGAGCGATTCCATTTCTTCGTAACAGTGGATGGAGGTTTTACGGGTGTGGATTTGGTGGTAGTAGAGATAGTAGGATATTCAGGAGGAATAAAAGTGAGCCTGTGTTCAAGTTCCATCAGTGGCATGCCCAATAAGAAGTCACTACTGTGCACCATCTCAGGCTAAGAATAACCCATTAAACGTCATTCCAAAACACATACAACGATTAAGATAGTTATGATGATACAAGTGTTAAAAGCATATTTATCTCAGCTAAGATATTTTACGACAATACCATGCATTGTTACGCACACAACTAATTGATATTAATTTATCATATCAATTAGTTAAATGTCGTGGACACTAATTACTTTGTGCTAATGTATTAATTGTTAATGACTCATGCGACATATAGAATTTTATTTTAAAAAAACATACCGTAGTTAAGCGTTCCAAGGCACTAAACCTTTCTTCCTGTGCAGCTGCTGATTTTTCAAACGCTTCGTGTTTCTTTATCAAATTTTCAACTTCATCAATCGTGTGCTGTAATATTTAAGTAAAAAAAATAATATTAATTAAATGTATTTTAAATTTCGCGCCACTGATTCTAAAAAAACTTAATTTGTATACGCCCTGTGACACCCACCAGATACCCGGGAAAATTTAAATTCATATTTAAATTAATAGAAAAAAAGTGAAGAACCAATAAAAAAAATGTATAAATTATCAAGTGTACTGATTAAAATAAAATTCAAGTGAACAAATTTCAATGTAACGATTACGAATAATGAGTATAAATAATATCAATTTGTTCGCTTTAATCAGTACACAGTAATTCATACCATTTTTTTATTGGTTATTCACTTTTTTTCTACTAATTTAAATATGAATTAAAATTTTCCCGGGTTTATAACAGACGTCTCAGTACTCGAGGGTGGAGAATCTGAATACGCTCTAAATTTAAAACTAAAACGGAGCATAATTTTTTTTTTTAAATGTTTAGCTATAAAATAAGTCTACAAGATTTATTGATTGGTATTAAATAAGACTTATGATTGGTGATGAAAAATAAAAATTATATGCCCTTTTGGTTTTAAACTTAATTACTAAAAATATAAGTCTTTTCGGAATTAGTAACGCGATTTAATTGATGATTACAAAAATAATATATTTAAATAAACAAATTACTTACTCCAAGCTCTTGACTCATGAGATAAGGTTCCTGGGCAATTAGCCAAGCTTCAGCAACCGCAGCGTCTCTTGCGAACTGATAAACTTCTAAAATAAGTTGTAAATTTTCCCAGCGTTCTTCCCACCGATGTAATAAAGCATTTCTGTGATCTGTTAATGCTGATAACTTTTCTTTTATTTGTACACTGGCGTAGTGGTTTCTTGCAAGTAAATCTTTTCCAAGATTTATGCAAGCCAACAAGTTGTCTTCTCTGGTGTCTATTTCAGCTTTCAAACTCTGATGGTTGTTCATCAACAATTCAACTCCAGATACATCTCGTGGTTTCTCCGAAGTATTCATCTGTCTTACGACATCATCCATCCAGATCATAAGAGTCCTTACCATGTTGAAGAATCTAAATAGATCACCTGTGTCTTCAAGTTTAGCTTTCCTGCCTTCGCAAAGAGCTTGGAGATTATTCCAAGCAGCAACAACTTCAGCTTCACGATTAGTTATCTCGCTGGCTTTATCACCAGCATAACTGGCTTGTAGTTTTGCTGATTCCTCTTGTATCTGCGTCACTTGATTCTGAAGTGTCGACAAATCTTGAATGAAATTGGCATGCTTACGTTGAAGTGCTGATACTGAACCAGCATCACGTCCAAGTTCATCAGACATGGCGTTTTGTTTCTCAAGAATCCTTCCGAGAACGTCTTTGCAGTCATGGAAGAACTTGTGTAATTCCCGACTTGCTGCCAACATCTGGGTGCGAGTTTCAATCAACTCCAATAGATCTTGCCATACTTCATTGAGCCCGTCTTTCCATTCCGCAATTGTCGCGGCATCTGAATGTCCAGTTGCAATCAATGAGTCTGCGATTTCATTGACAGCTGCCACGCGCTCAGACCCAATGGCTTCAGTGTCACGAGCAAACTCTTTGAATCTCTCCCACAGCAGTGTAACATGATCGTAATCCTGTCCAAGTTCTTGACTACCAGCAACCAATTCTCTCTCCGCAATCCACTGTTCCAAGTCATCAACTTCGCGATTCAACATAAACAGTTGAAGTGCTTCGTCTAATTTAGCACGTCTCTCACCAGCAAGATCTTTAAGACCAGCATAAAGTTTGTCGACTTGCGATTGTTTGACTGCAATTTGATCTGCTAGAGGATGTTGGTCATTTATCAACTGCCTGGCAGTCTCTCCTAATTGACGGATTGTCTCAGCGTAATCTTCAACAGCATTTTCCAATGATTCGTGTTTCTTCATCAAATTTTGCGCTGAAATTTCGTCTTTTCCGCGATCTTCGACCATCATATAAAGTTCCTGCTCGCTCATCCAGGACTCCGCTTCGGTTGAATCGAAGAAATACTGTTGGGCTTTTTCATTTTGAAGAAGATGATTATTTCTGTCGTTAATTGCTTCCTTCAATTCACGCCATTTTTCATGAAGCTCAGAGATAAGTCTCTGGAATTCAGAAGTTGCTTCGTGACCTTCGTCAATAAGTTTTTGTCCATTGCCACAGACAGCATTTATTCTCGGCTCATGATTCTCAATTTCTGTACGAAGTGATTGATTCTTTTTCTTCAACATATGAACATTAAAGAGTGAATTACCGTACTCATTACTTGTAGCTTGTGGCATTTTTTCAGCAATCCATAGTTTTTCATCCTCAATATCACGACGGAATTGGAAGGCTTCTTTTTTCTTCTCCAACTGACGTTGACGGTCAATCAAAGGTGCCTTGAGCTGTTCAAATCGCTGAGCAACTTTTTCTTTTTTACATTTTATTTCTTCCATCGTTTCATCTGGAACCGTAGTCTGAAGATGTTCTGTTTGTTTGTCAAGCTCAGTAACTTGTCGTGCCTTAACTGCCATTTGGGTTTCAATCATTTGTTGTTTCTGCATAAGAATGTTTACAGAAGCAAGATCTGATCCAGTATCTGTGCTTTCAATTTGTTTCTCTAGTTCGTTCATCCACGAATCAATATCATCGCAAGTTTGATGAATAAGAACTTCACGATTGGCGTCAAACAAACGTTTACCTTTCTCTTGTGTTGTAGTTTCAAGTTCTTCAAATTGATCAGCGAGTTCTGAAACTTTTGGATTAATAATATTCTCAAGTTCAGGTTTCTGTTGAATGAGGTCACTTGCGGCACGCTGAAGTTGTTCCAAACGATCTTTATTACTCGCTATTTCAGCCATGAATGCCTCGTGACGCATCCATTTGCTGTGAACGGTCTTAGCACTCCTGTAAGTCTCATCTTGGGCAGTAATATGTTTCTCTTGTACCCACTCACCAAGTTCTTCGCAGTCCTGTAAGAACATTTGCAACTGTAACTGATCCTTCAATTTCTCCATCAGCTGATTAGCTTTTTCGCGATTGGCGCTACGACGTTCGCTAATATTGTCAGCCTTCTTTTTGACTTTATCCGAAGCAAAGTGGCCTTCGTCAACCAATCGTGTGGCAAATTGAACAACAGAATTTATCTTCTCGTCGTTCGCATCCATAGTAGTCATGAAAGCTTCGTGACGTTTTATCATATTTTCTGCCTGCTCGAAATTCGAAGGAGTCTCGTCTTTAGCAAGAACGTGTTCTTGCTGAGACAACAGAACCTCGGCTTGTCTGGCGTTTTGATCGAACAACTGGAGGTTCAATGAATTTGATAGTAAATTCTGTCGATTGACCCACATTTGATGCAACTCTTCCCATCCCATTTTAAGAGCATTGAGTCTCTCTCGAAGGAACATGTACTGAGTATCACCATCTCCTGCTTCGCTGGTTAATCGTTCACCATACTCCATCATCTTAGTGTAATCATCCGTATAATTATCGATCTCTTCCTTGATATTTTGATGCTGTGTAAGTAATTTTTCAGCATCAGTCAAACTTGTCGGAGTGTCCTCACTGGCAACGTCAGTTTGTGTCTTTGTCAACCAGGTCTGGAAGTGATCAAGATCACGTAAGAATCTGTGAAGATCACCAGCTTCTTCCAATTTAGCATCACGTTCTTTCAACATCTGGGTCAATTGCTCCCAAATAGATTGAATTTGTGTTATTCTTTCGCGAATAAGTTCTGCTTCTTCAGGATGATCCTTTTCAATCAACTGCGCTTCTTTTTCAAGGGCATCTAATTTAGCTTGAATAGCAGCGAGATCACGCTCCATGCCACTGAGTCTTCGTTGAAGTGTCATAACACCTGTAAGATCCATTTCTAAGCTGTCTGTCTGTTGAAGAATCCTCTTTTTATCTTCAATCCATGAAACAGTCTCGCGGCATTCAATATGGAAGGTCTGTACGCCATGAGCTGAGTTCAATGATTCTCGTTTGTTTTCTGCCTTATCACGAAGCTCCGCCCACTTCTGATTGAGCTCATTCTGTCTTACAACGATCTCTTCGGAATTAGGATGCTCGACGTGAAGAAGTTGACGTGCTAATTGATTAACGACAGCTACTCGTGATGCATTTGCATTCATTTCCTTCTCGAAACCATCGTAACGATGCTTCATAATCTCGACATCTTCAATGTCTTTAGCTGGTACCATTGTATCTAACATACGATTCTTTTCTCCGATCCATTGTTCTACACCATCAGATTCGCTGAAGAGTTTGTAGAGCGACAGAGCATCAAGAAGTCTCTGCTTCCTCAACTTGGCAAGCTCCAAAAGTTCCTTGTAACGAGAGTCAATCGATGCAAGTCGCTCGAGAACTTCTGGTGATTTAGCGTCTTGTTCACCGAGTAATGCAGCTTGTTGATGTAATTGTTCAATTGTTGTTGCATAATTTTTCAGCTCATCAGTAACATCTTTGTGTTTCTTCAGCAATGACTGAACATTTGCTTCGTCTCTACCGACATCTTCTGAAGAAACAAGTCGAAGAGTGTCCAACATCCAGATGTCAATATCATCGGCATCAGCAAATAATTGATGGTAATCAACAGCTTCTTCAAGACGTTTACGTCTGAATGCTGACAAATCTAATAGATGATTCCACATTGCCAAAATTTCTTGAAGTCTTTCTTGGATTCTATCAGAACCAAAGTGTTGTTGGCGAACCAGCTCATCACCTACGGCAGCTACAGACATAAGCTGAGGCTCGTGAGATTGGATTTCATTCTCCAGTGCCTTGTGTTTAGATAAAAGGAGATTGATAGTCGTAAGATCATGTCCAATGTCACCAGTAGAGACGATTTGTTCTTTCTCCTTGATCCAGTTTTCTTCATCGGCCATGTCCCAGTAGAACTGCCAAAGTTTACGTGACTCTTCAAGTCTGGCCCGTCGCTCAACTGCCAAACGCACGAGCTCAGAGTAAGCGTCTTCAAGCTGCTGAACACGTTCGACAATAATAGCTGGATCGCAAGGACGATAACCTTCATCTTGTTCCAAAAATCGTTGACTCTGCTGTACCACGGCCTTTACTCGTTCACCGAGAACATTAATATCCGCTTCAACCAACGAGTGTTTCTGCAAAAGATCTTCTACTCCCATCAAATGTTTTCCATAATCATCGGTCAAAAGACGCTGCTTAAGTTCTTCCATGCTATCAAGAATGTAAAGCATCTCCTGGAAGTTTTGCTGAAGCTGAAGTGACAGCTCGAGTCTCATACGTCTGGCGCGTAATAATTCTAATAAATAATTCCATAAACGCAACACATTGACCTTGCGTTCGTTTATCTTAAGAATATCATGATAGTTTTCAGCTTCAAGCTCTTGCGAAACAGCCATGACAGCTTGTACTCGTTCTTCATAAGCAAAAATATCAGTTTCAATGGCTTCGTGTTTCTTAGCAGCTGCTTCAACAGCAGCAAGATCGAAACCAAAGT
Organism: Microplitis demolitor; assembly: GCF_026212275.2. Taxonomy (NCBI): domain Eukaryota; kingdom Metazoa; phylum Arthropoda; class Insecta; order Hymenoptera; family Braconidae; genus Microplitis; species Microplitis demolitor. Next base: position 19,467,957 of record NC_068548.1, read on the forward strand.
TATCCTGAGAAACTAATCTCTGGTTTTCAGACAACCATGTCTCTCTCATACTTGCTTTTCTGTTAAATCTCGCGGCAAGTTGTTCCAGTTTTTCTTGACGAATCAGTTCTTCTCTGAGAGCAAGCTCACGTTCATGCTCAGCTTTCTCCAGGCGTTCCCATGCCTTATTAATGTCCGAAATCATTTTACCCTCTTTCGGTGTGTATGGCTTTTGATTGTTAGCCCGCATTTTAGACTGAAGAGTAAATAGTAACACTTCAAGATTACCTTTCTCGACAAATTTCGGTGGTTTCTCAATGGTTCGGTAGTTTGAAAATTGCGATAATTGAGACTGAACGCCAACAAGTGAGTTAGCAAAACGACGATCACCCAAAGCTTCAATCGTACTTTCAATCCAGCGTAAAAGATCACTTGTCATGCTTTCATATTCGTGAATCATACGATCGTTCTCCATTGCAATGCCTACAACTTTACCGATTCTCTTTCCATGTACTGTCTCTTGCTTCATTTTTGAGAAGTAGTGATAATATGTCACAACATAAGTTATTATTGATTTCTCATCTGGGTGATCAACAAATATATCTTCAGCATCAAGAAGCTTTGTAAGACCTAGCTTGTCTTCAGCGACATTGAAAGCATTGTTAAGATTATAAATAGCGTTCGATTTTGACAATTTGTCAAAGTGGATTAGATCAGGACGATGCTTATGAATGATAGCGTTAAACGCCAGTCCATCTCGCCAGGATGTAGTGAAATTTCTGACATTGACATTGTGGTAACCTGCTGTTTTCATTTGACACCACAGTAATAATGCATCTTTAGCTGATTTCGTTTCTTGATTATCAGTTTCTTCAATAGTAATATCCTGGATTTGAAACCGCAATATAATTGTCCATATGAGACCAAGAGTAAGACGTGGATTTCCGTCAACGATATCATGCGACCCCATATTTTCCAAGTGCACGCGTTGTTCACGTAAAAATTGCAACGCTTTGTCGACATTCTCCAAACAGTGAATTCGCATTTTACCTTTTGTTGGTCGGGGTAATCGTTCACCTGACAATATTTCTAATAATTTTATCAACATTTTTCCATCTCGAAGATCTACATACAGATCGCCTATTCGACTCGAGCAACGGACTAAATGTGAGTTCACCCATTTTTGAAAGGTTTTCTTTTGTACCGATTCACGTTCACCTAAAAAAATAAATAAAGTAAGTTTTTAAAAATTAAAAAAAACTAAGAGCTATTTAAATCTTTACAATGTAAAAAGTTTGCAGAGTGAACGCAGATTAAACCCTGAGTGAAATTATAATTTAAATAAAATCTGTAATCACTCCGAATTTACTCCCGATTTTTTACAGAGTAATAATTCGACTTGGCCGTAAATATTAATTGCAGGAAAAAATAAATTACCCCGTAAATCCAATACAACTTTATCATAATAATCTTCAAGTGAATCACTTATAGATAATCTTTGGCTCATATTGATTAATAAAAGTAATTAATGTAAACTCAATCAAGTCTAGTGCATTACTGGTTTAAGAAATAAATTTCTAGTCCATGTCGTTGGATTTTTTATTGATAAGAAAATATCTAAGGATGTGGTTTTCATTTTTTTCTACATGATAATATCTTCTATGTATGGATGTACGTATGAATTTATAAATAAATCTTAAACTTTGTACGTTTCACCCGATGTAATTATATTGTTAAATAATACTCTTAATCAGTTAGATATATATAAATACATAAATATATACATACCAGCCAAGGCCTTGATTCGCGATCGTTCGAATAATCTCGAGCTTGAGTTTCCTCCATCGTATTCGTACTCGTCGACAATCTCTTGCTGAAGCGTTGGGTCCCATCCCGAACGCACCACTGAGATGTCGGTCGTCATTTTGTCAATCGGACCAACAGCTCACTTTTATTTAACCCTTTTTCCAAGGGCCTCCTGTCAAAAAAAATTCATTCATAAATTTTTCGAAATTCTACAATCAAAAATATAATTTATCATTTAAAAATAATTAATATAATTAAAACTAATGTATCAATAATTAAATTTAAAAGTACCAATTTTATTATATAATAATATATTATTTTTTTTATCTTAGTTAAATATTAATAAGAGATATTTAAATCTCTATGACATTACTGTTACATTCATATATAATTTATATACTCGGATGTAAAAATAAATAAATATATATATTTTTTTCTCAATTATCTCAAGTGTAAGTATAATAATAATAATAATTATTACTATTGAGTGAAACAGGGCGATGTCAGCAAGTATTGGACGTGCGTGTAGTATAGAATGTGTAGGCACTTTAACGTTCTCTTAAATAAAAGCATCATCATCAACCATACGATGGGATTACGTCACTCGTATGATATCACAACCACAAAATATACACGCACACATAAATATACATATATATAAATTTTTTTTTCTCTCTGTACAACCGGTGCTGGCAATTTAAAATGCTTAGGCATATAGGTGTGCCGTTATATTATACTTTGCTAAGATAATCGAATACACTACACTAATAAATTCTATCCTACCTGTTTTAGAGGTCGTAAAAATAATATAATTTTCCGCATTTGCTATTTTTACACCTACATTTAAACTACTGCACTTGCAAACACTAATAATCAGTTTTTATTTAAAAAAAAAAATAAAAAATTTTAGCGGTATTAAATTTTTCTACAACAGGTTAAAACTAATTACGTCTGACACGATAACTATTAATAATATTTTTTTTCTTACTAAGATACAACGAATCATCAGTTCTCGTGATAATTCATATTTTTATTTAAACTCTTTATAGGCATATTTTTTATATATATTACAGTCGTTTCTTTGCTCATCTCTGAATAGCCACTAGTGTATTTTACTCATCATCGTTTTCTTATACCTCCTGCCATCAAGTGACTGAGTCTTAACTTTAAAAGCCAAAGCGATATTTCTTCAAGGAAAAACTACTTTTTTTGTACGACACAAAAATGGAGAGAAACGTCAAGTGACCTCACTTACTCAATTCAAGTATTTTTATTTTTTTACATAATTTTTTTTTTCTCTATCTCGAAATACTAATTTACAAATTACCGAGACAAATTAAATAATTTATTTTAATAGTTTTATGTACGTAATAATCTAGAAAGTTTTTAAATCTTGATTAACTGAAAAATACTGATACGATATCTGTATTAACTTATGATATCTATATAAAAGTATATCAAATTAAATTCACATTGAATAACAGTTTTGTTCTGATACATTTATTCGACACTAGAGTTTTTAATTAAATATATAAAAAAAATAAAAGTTAATTGTATTACATAAGCTCATGAATCTCTTAAAAATGTGTACAGCAAATGTTTATAGTTAATCTAGGTCACATAGTAATGACGTTTGCACAAAAGTAATATCACCCATGTGATTACAAACATAAAATTTTTTTTTATTTATCTTCAATTTTATTATTATTCGTTTACGATTATTAAAGATCCGCTTATATCACACCCATACTCACTCGTTATTTTTGATCTTCAATTATCGTTTAAAAAAAAGTTGCAGTCAAGGTTCAACTGACGATATTAAATTATCAGTACGTACAGAATTTTTAATTATTTACCGTGACTTCAAATTAATCAACAAAAAAAGAATTGTTTAAATTAATAAAAAAAAGTGTTGGAAAATTCATAAGTGCACACCTCAATCACTCATAATAATTATTTATATTTTATTATTTTCTTTCTGTTTAATTTTTATTATTTAAATTTTTTAAATATCCCGCCTTTTTTTTTAGATGTCGCATTTTTACTTTTTAATTCCACTGTATCTGATAGCCACTTTAGTTTGAAATTGACCGTAATTTGACAATTGAAATTACCGAAATACGCCGACAATTTGATAGCAAAAGCTGAAAAGAAAACCTTGCGGTTAATTTTTCCTCAATTTAGAAGTAACTTTTGTTACTAGAAAAGATAACCCTAATAAAAGTTTCCTTTAGTTTTTGGTCAAATGTCCGTCAACTTCGGGCTTTTCCGTTTTTGAAGACAATTTGTATACAACTTTTGAAGTAAATTTGCATTCTAATTCAGGTAGTAAATTTACGTCAAATTGTATTGCAAGTTGTATACAAATTGACGTCAAAAACAGAAAAGCCCGAAGTTGATGGACATTTGACGAAAAATTTATGGAAACTTTTTTAAAGTAAACTTTTGCTAAGCAAACTGTGCTATTAGGAATCACACTAGTGATGCTGTCGGTAGTTAGTGGAGTAAAAAAAAATAAAAAAGTAATAAATGGCAGCTAAATTATTCATTAATTACCGATTTTAAGTTTTTTATTAATTACAATTTTAAAAAAAGGATTTAAAAGTAATTTTCAAAAAGGTTCTTGAGAGGAAAGATTCAAAACTAATAAAAAAAATTAGACGAATTTGATATTTTTCAAGAGTTGTCATATTTTCGAAGATTCATAGGCAACTGACAGCACTGGTTTCTTGGATCACAATAATTAATTTTAAATCAATGAAATAATTAATTGACTTAATACTGGGTCGAAATTATTCCTTAATAAATTATCTTTGGATTAGTATACAATTTAACTCGTTTCAGTGTAATAAAAAAAGTATAGAGATGATTTAACGTGAGTTAATTAAGCGAAAAAATAATTTCAATCATAAGCACACACGCGCTCGCACTTGTGTGCAAAATTTTTTTTAATACGATAGAAAAAAAAATTGTTTACCGAAGAAATAAAAAAAATACATTATCCCGATGGTAAAAGTCAAGAGTATATAAATACATGAATGAAGTAGCCTTCTGGTAGATATAGTAATTCAGTTACATTATGAGTGTAATTGAATTTAAAGCAATTATATAAGTGGCGTCATACTTAATAGAGAGTAAACTTAATATATTAAGTACATAAAATGTATCTCTTGGTTCAGTTCATGACCAAAGTACTTGCTGTACGGTCTAGCCGCGACTCATTATGTTACAAGATGATGATAGTTTGTAAACGCGAAGACACGCCCGGGAGGGCGTAACGGAATGAATCACGATGTGAATGACACTAGGCCGTAATCGTGGAAGTAAAGGTTAAGTTTACTAACTGTCTAGTTTTCTTTCCGACAAATTAAATTCTTGGATCTATCAGTCTATTTCTTCACTTTCTGTATTCTATTTTCGTTACGTCACTCTGATATCAAAACTATTTTTATCAAGACTATCAAGTTTTCTTTTCTTTCATACAACTTTTTACATCATTTAATTAATTGAAATTTTATTTCAATCAATATAAGTCTGTAAATAATCAATTTATTTATAAATTAATGTAAATAATTATAACAGTAATTCTTTTACTGGAAAAAACCTGATTAAATTTTTAAATAAGTTCTATTAAACTTAAAAAAAACTATTCATAATTACAGCCATGAAATAAAATAAATTAAAAAATTTTTTTATACAATAATTTCTTTTAATAATTAATAGAAAAGATAAAAAAATAATTAATTAGCTGTCTTAGATTAATTCTAATTTACAAATCTAATCTGTATAAATATTTAATTTTTATCACTACTTATCGTTATCATAAAAATATTTTTAATATAAATAGTTTGTATGATTTTTCAAAAATTAATTATTTTTTCTTCACCAATAAAATCTTTCATACACGGAGAGAATTCTTCAATAAAATTGACCCTACAATTTACAGTAAACCTGGACTGCAAACAAAATAAATACAGAAAGAATAAAAACTGATTCCTTTTGTTATATTTTTTACTCGTTTTTATTTAAAAGTTACACGAAATTGGTTTTTTCTACCTCATAATTAAACACTATCTAGAAACAGAACAGTAATTATTCATCCATACCCAATTTTACTCACAATTAACGGATAAAATTTATTAGATAATTCTTTGCGTGTAATTAAAATAAAATAAAAATTTTAAAAATAGATAAATTTTAAATATTCCAGATTAACAAAACAATGAATTACTTTCATCACTTATTTACAAAATAATAAATCCTTTGTTTACTTATATATTTAAAGTATAATTAAAATTAAAAATTTTTTGCAACTTTAAATTGGAGTAAATTTTCGAAGTAAAAAAGTAATTAATTATTTTAAATAAATTAAAACGAAAATAATGAAGTAAAAAAAAATTCTTGTTCCTATCTTTACTTCTTTTTACTCTCTATCTTACCCTAAGGTACCAAGGTGAGACGAGACACACACACACAAACTACGACTATTGATTTTCCGATGCAGTCAACGCGGCGCCGGTTACTTATGTGTGTTCCCTATACATGCACTGGTACTTGTACATGTTACCACTTCGCTAATACTCACAATAAGGACTTTTTTGTCACATCATTCATACGTGCTAATAAACCTACACCTGTACCACGTCTTCTAGCCCCAGCAGAAAACTTGCGGTGACACCGACGACTACGACTGGTTGCTTAGCTCAATACTCAATAGTCAAGTAAGGCAATGAAAGGAAGACAGAAACCTAAGAAAAAAAAAAATAAAAAATAGCCCGTCTTCAGGGTCGTTAACCGTCAATACTTTCTCTTACTTGAACACTACAAAAGTTAAAAAATATAAAGACGCATAAGAGACAAAAGAAAGGAATTTATAAAAGCAATGTAGTGATGATGAATAAGTAAGAAGTCACGACTGAGCGACTAAGGGTCAATCTCAAGTATTTAGGCTGACCTTCTTGGCTCTGTCGACGCTCTCAATTTTAATTTTTCATTGGCTATACTGTATTCAAGTGTACTTTGATCAAAAAGCTTTAATATTAAAAAATTATTTTTTTTTAAATTCTGATTACTTGGCTACAAAAAAAAAAATTTTTAATATTCATTATCGCAGTGTATTTACTATTATGTTAATATATATTGTAAAACATTTGCGGATTAAATCCAGAGTGAAGATGAAGCAGATCACTGTGTATTGATTTAATCCCCTTGGAATAAAATTTACTCCAAAGGGGAGTTTATTTAAATATTGAAACTACGGTTCAAAGTGAAATTAACTCCGAAAAAGAGTTTATTTTAAAATTATAAGTCCAAATTGGAGTGAATGCAGATTTAAATAAAATCCAGATCTAAACTCCCTATTTACTCCATATGCAGATTGATTTTTTTCTAAAACTCCGGAACTACAAGTGAATTCAAATTTAAATAAAATCCGTAATTACTCCGAATTCACCTCCAATTTTTTACAATGTAACAAAAACTATTGTGTGAATATAGTAGTCTCTCTTATGTTATATAGTAATTTTTACTTGTAAGAGAGTCACCTCCACTATCTTAACTGATATTAAAATCGACTATACGTATTGTAATTGTTAATATATTAAGATAATTACAGTAAAAAATTCTACGATTGTAATAATTACAATTTAGACATAATAGAAACTACAATATTTTTCTCTGCGTGTAGAGTAATTTTAAAGAAACTGAATACCAGACGGTCGTTCCCTATTCTGGAGTAGAAAAAAAAATTAAAAGCGATGCAGGGAAGAATAAGTCTTAACGGAACATGGGCTATATGATGTAGTGATTCTAACCCAACACGGGGCTACGTCACGTCCGCATTTACGTTAATTTACGGTCGACTGATCTGGACTGTTAGTTTCGTCATTTACTTGAAGAGGAATTATGTATAGTCTCGTAGTACTCCGGAAGTGATAACAAAAAAGACTAAAAAATAAAAGAACAGTAATTAAAAAAAAAGTAATTAAGTCTATTGTTACTTTTGGTGAATTTATTTTATTTTATTGTAAGATTGTTAATCTGTTGACGTAATTAATCAACAGGATCTGAGATAAAATATATAAATAAAGGGGATTAAAAAAAATGTAGGGCAGAAAACAAAAAGGGTGCGTGGTCATATAAGTATATAATAAGCTTGTATAATTGTATCGTGTTAACGTTGACTAGTAGACAAGTAACGTTAAAAGTACACGTAAAGAGTCGATGGGGAAAAGTGGAGCGGGTTTACGTACCCGTGAAAAATATGATAAAGCATGGAGAAAATTTATTTAAATAAAAAAAAAACCTTACAATGGAGGTGTGGTTTGTGAAACGTTATACTGTTTACATTTGTACGTATAGATAATATATGTTTTTAATGAACGCAGTTGATATAATTATTTAAAATAAAAATAATAATAATTTAATTTAGTCTAGTCGCTGTATCGCCTTTTCATATATATTTTGAACTCCCCGCCTAAAATAAGTTTTTTTTTTTTTAATATTTTGACCCGTAGAATCCGAATATCGCATTATTTTTCTTGAAAACCCGAAAATTCATTGTCTACAAGCTATTGTTTGAAAAATATTTCTTTGGGGATCAGATTTTTTTTTTAGATATTTTGAGAAATTTAAAAATGAAAATTGCTCTTATGAAATTTCGTTTAATTTGGGTGGATTCGAAAATGATCTAGCTTTAAATCGCTATATGGAAATGATTGGCTAGAGCTAGAACTAGAGTATTTCCGAATGCACACTCAATAGTTTTTGAGTTATGAATTTTTGAAAATTCAAATAATTTAATTTTCATAAGCTTTGAATAATAGAAAAGGCGCGAAAGAAGTTTCTAAGTGCAACAAACAGATGCAACAAACCCTAAAATTCTAAAAATAAAATATACTTTTCATTCCTTATTTATTTTTATACGTTCCTTCATAAACTTTTTCACTTTGGAATACATTTAAATGCAATGAAATGCGATACTTAAGTCTTAGCTTCATCCAATTGCTTATTTAATTTTACTATACTTTTATTTAGTCTTAAATACTGAGAAAAAGTCATCAGTTAAACAAAGATAACAATTAATTTATCACTTATCTCAACACCTTAATAATTATGAGAATTTAAAATAACAAAAGTAATTGTAGATAAAATAAAAACATATTTATTGTAATGAAAATATTAAATTTCAAACCGGTATTGTATTTAAATAGTTGTATCACTCTATTGTTTCAAGGTTTACAGTAACTAGTTATTTTTAAATTTAAAATTTTTTAAATAAACAACTCGTGTTTACGATACTGACAAGTGATATATCGAGATTTTATAAAAATGCTTCAATTTAATTCAAATAATATCAGTTACAGAGAATAATAAAATATATAGATAAAAAAAAAGCCGATGACTTGTTTCTCCGATCGTTTAATAATTTATTCATTGATTCTGAGCATGAAACATCAACGGTAACACGTACACGAATATATTACACGAACATAAAATATGTCGTAATAGTAAACAATTTCGTCTTTTAATTCCCTTGGGTATTTTTAAATATTTCAGTGATTAATAATGCTCTAGGTAAAAGATATTCAAGTAAATTTATCGGATACGAGCTCGACTGTCAACATAAAAAAAAATATATATATATATATAATATAAGAATAGGTAAATGTATTGATAAATAATAAATAAATTATAAAAATATCAAAAATAAAATACTTGGAAAAATGTCTAATAGAGACGTAAAATAAAAAATAATCGATTAAATACGCAATTACCGCTAATAAATATTCTCATCTCGAGAATATTATATATTCATATATATATAGGTATTAATAAATATATAGTTGTTGAATCATCTGAAGTTAACGGACACTCAATAATGTAAAAATTTTTTTTACTAATATAATTAAAAAAAAAAAAAAAAAAAACTAAAAATATGCACATGTAGAAAATTAATAAAACTACAGGTACAATTTTTTAAAATATTATTTTTTTTATAATTTGTCATTTTAAAAAAAAATTATTATAATACTAAAATTGACTGACGTCTAATAATTTTTGGATTTTTTTGATAATGATAAATTTAAAAAAAAAGTATTTAAAAAAATTGCACCTGTAGTTTTTAAAATTTTCTACATGTCCATATTTTTAGTTTCTTTATTTTTTTTAAGTTAACTTGGTAAAAAAAATTCAAAAATTAATAATTCTCTGCTAACTTCAAAATCCTGAAAATTTCACATAAATCTGAATGTAGCAGACATCAAATTTAAAATTATTAATAGAGTAAATAATTAATAAAATAAAATTAAAAAAAAAAAGCTCATTTTAAAAATTTTTAAATTAATAACTGCACTTTTTAGAAATATTATTTTTCAATTATTTACTCTATTTATTTATAATTTTGAATTTGTCTGATGTCTGCTACATTTACACTCATAAATTTCACATCAAAAACTTTTTGTGCATTTTACAAAAATTAAATTTTATTTACAAGCAACTTGTTTATAAAATTCAAAAAATTTTTTGATGTCGCTCCTGTCAAAATGAAATTAATTGACGTCGACTAACTTCAGTATCATATTGAATCATAGACAATAATAACTCGACGACAATTATATTATTGCGAGATAAATTTGTTTTAAATATCAAGTTCAATCTAAATTTGTCATGACACAATTATATATATGTATTTAACATAACAATCATTAATGCTCCATTGAAAACTAATTTAAATAAATTAGTGTAAACTAAATTCAATAGTTATAATTAAATTGATAATCTAGTTTATCGCATTGATACGGTTAACAATAAAATAATAATTATTTGAAATACGAGTGAATTAGGTCACCGGTGGACAGGTTGTCTTGACATGTACTCTATCAAAAAGTTCTGATAAAATAACTCTTATCGTTGAAATAAATATGAGAGAACAGGTCTATTGATACTATTGAATCTCATATTCTCTCTGATTTTATATCAAGACAAATAATATCATAAATAAATTTAAAAAATAAACAATTTTATTTCAACAAACCAAAGCTGAGACAAATCTTGACTATCGACCATTTCGCTCTACAATAAAATAAACTCAATTTAATTATAATTAATAAATAATAATAAATTAAACAAACCATTTGTGGGTTTAAAAAAATATATATACAAAATGTATATCTCCGGATTCAAAAATAATACAGAGTGAAGACGAAAGCACGCCATTTTTACATAAAAATTGCTTCGGCGCTTCCTACCCCTGGTCAACTCATAACTTAGTAGTATGTAGATTTTGAATCTTATATTTATTTATTATTTTAACATAAATATTTAAACTTACCGGGTTTTATTAACACACCGAAAATCCAATTAACACCTTCACTTGCACATAAAACATGCACGTCAATAAACCAGAATAAAAAACCAACGTAAGATATATATAATAATAACACACACTCTCTTCGGCTTTTCCGTACAACCGCTGCCACTCTCGCACTCAACTGAACCGGCGCGCAACTTACTGTAGTATTACGCCATTCAAATACGCGCTCAAAAAATAGTTCTTACTTAAATATTTAATTTTATTATTTTACCTTTTAAATTCCGTTAAAAAAATTAATCAATAAATTATTGCAATCTTTAAATAATAATTAATTTTATTTATGTGTAAAATAATTTAAATTTAAATACTTTTTTAAAAATAAAGTGTTAGAAAAATTTTTTGGTATTTTGGAGTATTGAGTTCTGGAGGCGGAAAAATAAATAAGTATTTAAAGGTAATAAAATATTTATGGACAGCTTGGATTATTGTTGATTAATTAAATTCGTTAATTAAGACAGAAGATAGGGTGGGGTACGATGGTTAATTAATTCGTTCCTGTAAAATTTCGTATATGTACACATTGTATGTAATATCGCATCGGCGTAAGGATACAAGTTCGATCATGACATCATCAACATGATTTTGTACCGGGCACGCCCCATCCTTCAGCAGTTTATTACCCGGGCTTTTTATTGGACAAATTCATATTTGCACGTAAATTTAAAATATTTGTTAATTTTTTATTTTTGTTTTTTAATAAAACTTTTGATAAATTAAATTAATAGAAATTTAAATTATAATTTTTATTGTTAATTGTAAAATAATATATTTTTGTTGATAAGTTAGATATTTTGGTGTTTTTTAATATATAAATATGAGCATTATTTAGTAAGTCTGTAAATAAACCCGGAAGATACAAAAATATCATGACCTTATTCGTATTTTATTAATTAGATTATAAATATTTTTAAATTGTTTTTATTTTTCAGGCTGCATAAAAATTATCTCAGTTAATAAAATTGAGTAATATACAATTATTTAATAATTAATAATATATTTTACATAATAAAAATTATTATCACGATTAAATTTACTTAATTTTTTACGTTTTACGTTCTTGACATGAGTAATGAACGATTTCTCCATTAGGGTACCTTGCAAATGCACTGTAAATATAAATAATTATTTATAATATTTACTTATTGTGATGGAATAGTAAATTTAAATTATTATACGTACCTTTGATTGCCAAATCTTTTTTTACACACAGGACATATATTAAATTCAGTCATGAGTACACTTTTAGACTCGTAATGCATCCTCTGTTCTTGTACTTGAAGATGTTCAGCTTGTAATAATCCTTTTAATACTTGAGTTTTCCGTCTTTCACTCAACTGATTGTGTAAACTAGCTTCCAAAAAATGTCTTATCCTTCCTATTGGAACATTATCTGGTAATACTTCAAGAGCATTAATTGGAGTTATTTTAGATGCATACTGTTCTAATAATTCTAACGCTGTTTCTAAATCTGGTTGAGCTGTTTTTTGTATTTCTGATGAACCTTTAATTAAATAAATTAAATGATAATTACCCTTTAATGCCATTCTCAGACAGTGTCTCATACTTTTTAAAAATATGCAATGACTTTCAACTGTCATAACCGTATTCAAATTCTTTTAATTAATTAAAACCTTTATTGAAAAAAGCATAACGTAATTGATATTTTGTTGATATAGATTTTTAAAAAAATTACTTACAGTTGTTATCAATTAGGAGTTAAATCAAAATTTTTTAGATAAATTTTCACCTACAAAGTTTGAAAATTCAAACTCTCAATTGATGTCAACTATAAGAATTTTTTTTTAAATCTATATGTCAGCGAAATTGTCCTTTTTTCAATTAAGGTTTTAATTAATTGATGAAATTTTGATATGTTAATGACAGTTAAGTCATTGCATATTTTAAAAAGTGGGGCACTGTCTAAGAATGGTCTTAATTATCATTAATAAATTAATTCAAGATCTATATTTATATACCAGTTACAAAAAATGGCTCAGGTTTAAGAAGCTGTTGAATAAGTGTCACGTAAACTTCGTCAGCCCCATCTTGACACTTACCACCTTCAGTATTTTTTTGACCTTTAAAAAAAACATTTGATATTGTGATTAAATGCCATAAACGTTTTTAAATTATTTATGATAATGTTATGTAAATTATCTTGTGCTTACTTTCGTATCTAGCATAAACACTATTACAATATTGAATTGCCCTTGGTACATCGTTGAGTAAATTTACGTAGATAGATATCGCCTGATGATGACGACCTAATCTACCGAGAATAATAGCCCGTTCTTCATACAAACAGTCCGATGGAAATTGAATTAGTACCGTTTCGGCAGTATATTGAGTTGATTTTTCTAAAAATTGTTGTAATTTTTGTCGCACATGCTCGCCATTTTGTTTTTCTGCTGGTGTGGCAGCAAGACTCATTGATGACAAACATTTTTCTTTATATTGATGAACGAGGACATTGTGAAAGAGTGGATTCTCATCCTCCCACACTCGTACCACGTACTCTAAATAAGTTATCACTAAATCTTTGTGACAACGGAGTAAATAATCTAAAACTTTTGGTCTTGGAAGCTGCTCCACTTCCTAAATAAATTAATACATAAATAATATGTAATAATAATAACAATGATAATTAATAAATGATATTTTCTTACCTGAATATCTTCCATAAATATACGCAAGCCCTGTTCTGGATCTTGTTCCAATACCCAGCCAGAAAATTTTAAAATTAAATCCATATGATCTTTTCCTAAATGCTGGAGATACTGAATTGTTCTTTCAGTTCCACGTAAACTTGAATCACTCTGCTTGGATTGTTTCTCCAGCAACTCAAGAGCTTTCTTGTGCTGCCCTTTTGTTTGATATAAAATAATCAACTCTGGATACTTTTGATGCATCAAAAGAGTCTTTTCAGCTTCAGCAAGATGACAATGATTGAGCCGCAGTAATGGAGCAACTAATGCATCATTTGTCTGTAAACTTAATAATTGAAGAAGCATTGACAAATAAAAATCCTAATTAAATAAATAAATTACAAATATATTTATTACTTGTAAGTAACATTTTAATAATGTCGTATCAATTATTTTTAGTAACTGCTCGGTTGCAACAGCAGTCATAGCTTTTTTATCTTTGTCTTTATTTTTTTCAGTTTTACTGTCTTTATCCTTTGAATCGGTACCACCCATCAAATTATGCCGCACTTCAGTTAAGAAACCAATTAATGCCAATAGTCCATTTTCTAAATCACGATCTTGTAGCTTTGGTAATCCAGCAACTGGTTCATTAACATCATTAGCGTTACCCGATTGCGATACTAAATGAGGAAATAATCTTATAACTTCATAAGGATCTGTTCCTAGTTCTTGGAATTGTTTCATCGCTTCTTGAAACTTTTTATTACAAAATAAATGATGAGCATAAAGAGTTTGAATTTTATACGTTCGTTTTGCCTTTTCTTCTTCTGTAGTGTCTGATAAACTCTTAAAAGTATAAATTTTACTATCAATAAATTTTTAATAAACTTTCTTATCATTATAAAAAGTACGTAAATACTTACAGTAAGTTTTAAAGCCAATTGAAATTGATTTTGTTCAAGTAATTTACGTATTTGTTGTTCAACATCAACTGAGCTAACACACCAAACTTGACTAATCGAAGCCACGTAAACTCTCCCCTGTTTACATCTACATAAAAGTCGGGCTTTATTAAAATCCATCAAGGTCTGAATATGCAACGAACCTTCTAATGTATAGACTTCAAGAGTATCATGTACTATTCCCAGTAAATAAGGATCATCCCATGCTGTAGCTGCTGGTGAATCAGTCCATTTTACAGGATTATGTTGTATCAAGTCTCCAGAAGTATTCATTATTATAGATTGTGAATCTTTTCCCAAAGCAAATGAGTTATCGGATAATTTAGTAATACTTGGCTTTGGTGGTTTACCAGTTGGAAATAATTCTTTGGTTTTACCATCAAGATTTATCAATGTGTATGACAAACCATGAAAACCTACTATCAGTGTCTCTCCACACCACGCTAATTCACGTGGTACATCTGACAATGATATTTCATTACGTGATTCATCACCTAAATCTTGGAATTTATTATTATTTGCTTTCCAATAGTATAATTGAAGTTTTCTCTTAACAGCTACACATAATCGTACTCCAGTTAGACTACCAGCACGTATAACATCCAAAGCAAATAGTGTTGCTCCTTTAGTTTTGGGTAATTGATTTATTTGTTGAATATTAACGGAATTTAAATCGTGTACGCAAATAATATCATCTAAAAAATTAAATTGATTATTTTTTTATGATACCAGCATCGAAACTTGAAGTTTCAGTGTCTTTACAGCCAGTCAGATCCAATGCTGCGAATGAATATTAGCAAACGCGATAATTATGAATGCCTCCAGTCAGTGCACAGAAACATGAGCTTCGTCCCTTGGGAACAAGCAAATAATATTTCTGCCCGCTGACTAAAGGCTTCTGAAATTTAAACTCTGATATTTGTAATTTGTTGACCATTAATTTTATGGGTAACTGTCATTCAGACAGAAGGCTATTGGACAAAATCGTTATTGCGTATACTCTAATTTTTGGGCCAGTATATATATATCTACAGTAAATATAGTTGACAACGAAAATTCAATCCCGAATTGATAAATTCTTAGATTAAAAACTGGCTCTAAATAACAAGTTACAAATTCAAAAATTATGTGTAAAGAAGATCTTAAAACAGTCACATATAATTGGGATTACAGGTAATCAAACTCTGAGTAAGCAGGATCTAGATAAAGAAAATGTGCATGATAAAAATTCTGTCCAATAAACTTCTGTCTCAATGACACCTACCCAATTTTATTTACAAATATGGTTATTAATGCCTGGTATACAAAAGTATAGCAGTGATAGTTTGGTATACCAGGCATTAATCACCACATCTGTAAATGACAGTTCTGACTGTGATTAATTTTTATAAAAATTAGTGTGAATTATAAATAGTATTTATGGTTTCTGCTTAATTATAAATTGCAAATGACAATTCACGCTAAAGCTAGTAATTGATCACACCATTGGTATTACATTACTTTGTTTATAACTAGCTGCTGATACTAAAACTTTAAGTTCCAATGCAGGTAATCATGAAAAATCTAGTATGTAACTCAGAATGAAACACGAGTTTAAACTGCAGGTGATGTCAACCAACTTTACCCTGGTCTGAAATCGTTTTGTTTCATTCCTTGTCACACAATATACTATGATAATAAATCACTAAAATTCAATTACCTGTTAAAAGAATTAATAAATTATATTCTGGTACCACGTCAACTTGAACAATTCTTTTTTTACTGAAATTTTTACTGTATCTCAGTAACTCCAATTTTCCATATTCGTTTGATTTTAAAGGTACATTATATATTAATAAATGACCTTCGCGTGTTCCAATTAATAAATTATCATCTGTAACAATAATTAATATCAAATATCATAGACACTTTTTATTATAAATTAATTTTTTAATTACAAAGTAGATAAAAATACTTTACCATAAGCTGCCATAGATTCAATTTGGACAGTGAGTTTTAAAATAGGACTTGATTCATACGCGTCATGCATTTTTATTAATTTTAAATATTAATCAACAGTCAATTAATGATAAATAATTTATTTATTATTTTGACAATAGACACAATTTGGCCAATTGACAGCAGCTAAATCAAGCAAACCTAGTCCGAGTATTGAAGGCTGTCACATTTGTAGTAAATAAATAAATTTGACATTTAGAACTTAACTCATTATTTAATATTCAACTGTTATATTTAAATACTATTGTTGAAATAAATATTACTTATTTACATTAATCATAATTTAAATTATTATTATTATTTATGCGTAATTTTTAAGTTTTGCAAAATTATTAAAAAATAATCTCGTCTGACTAAGCAACTGATGATTCAAAATGTTGACATCAGATAGCAGCACTTTGTAGCTACACATAATAATAATAAAATACATAAACTTTTTTTAAAGACATTAATAATGTATTGTAAAAAGTGCTAGTGTCATAAAAAATTCAAAAACAAATTGAGAACTATAATTTTAAATTCGCTAAATAAAAATAATTTGAATTCAAAATAAATCAAATGTCAAACTCATGATATCAAAGCTAAAACTCTAACCTATATATTTAAATCAACAAAGAGATTGTTTATGCAATTAAATGATTTGTTAATTAATTTACTTCACAATATATGCATCATATATTTGCTAAAAGTTAGCGACTGATTATTTTAATTTTACGATATAAAATTTATAATTAAAATGAAAGACTCAACAGCAAATTCTTCAGAAGTAGAAAATAAATCCGTTCAAGGAAATGGAGAGGTTAATATTTATTAATTAATTAATTAAATTATATAATTGATTTATAAATCAGTTTATTTGGATTTTTATTTTATATATAAAATATTTAAAATATTACAGACATCACCTAACGTAGAACCTGGTGCTAAAGAAAAATTGAGGTCATGGCTAAATCGATATTTACTAGTAAAAATAACAGACGGTCGTATATTAACAGGAGCATTTTTATGTACTGACAGAGATGCTAATATAATTCTTGGTTCTTGCGAGGAATTTTTACCAGAAGAACACACAGAACCACGAGCACTTGGTTTAGTTATGGTACCACGTCGTCATATTGTCTCTATTCATATAGACGATTTGTACAGTAAAGATGCATTATCATCAAAGAAACAATGTTCTTCCATTAGCGAATAGATTAGATTAGAATTTTTTTTTTTATTTTACTATTGTCATTTATGAAAATTATTTTTTATTAAACAATAAATATTATATTGTCTAGTCTAGATGTGTTGGTACATGACATCAGTTTTGTCTGACCAAAAGAAAACGTTCAACAATCTCAGCTGAAAAATTAAAATTCAAGTTACAAACTAAGTATATAGTGAGATTAATTATTTACTCACCTTTCTTTGATACATTTTTCTTGTAATCTATAGTACGCTTTTTCTAATAACTGATTGTCACCTAGTTCGCGATCTTTGTTTTTGAGAGCATCGTCCATTCTTTGGCAAAGAGTCATTGCCAAATTATCCATTCCTGCTGAATTACTGACAACTGACACCGCTTCAACCATTCTTTGGACATACTCCATGTATATTATTAAATCCTATTAATTTATTTAATAATTAAATTATTATTAATCATCAGTTCACAAGAATTAGAAAAATTAAATAAACATCTGGAGATTTCATCAAATATATTTTAATCTTATCAGCAAATAATAAAAATTGTTAATGTGATATATAATTAATGAAACGTCCAACATTTAATGTCAATTTCAAATTTTTATATGATGCTGAAAGTAGTAGTCATTAAAAAATTTATTTTCAAAAAAAAAGTCAATACTGACAGGCAAAAATTTAAAAAAATTGACAGAATTTTTCTTGTGTATATTCTTTAAAAAATTTTCAGACGATAATTAAATTAGTAATTGAAAACAATAAAATTATCAAATGTCGGCTACTTTCAGTATCATATTTTTATTTGAGTGCTCCAATAGAAATTAAATATCCACATTTGAATTCTTACTGTTAAAATTTTTTTCTTGGTTTCAACTTCTGATCGGGCGGCAATTATTAAATCTTCATGTTCATCAGTTACTTGATAAATGAGAGTATCTTCCATAAGACTCATTAATTGTGATAACAATAATCTATAGATATAAATTATTATTCAATAAATAATTAAGTTTTTTTTTCCGTTCCCCCACTTTTTAAAAATATGCAATGACTTTCAACTGTCATAATCGTAGAATTTAAAAAAAATTACTTAAAGTTGTTATCAATTAGGAGTCGAACGAAATTCGTTGAATAAATTTTACCCTACCAAATTTTAACAATTCAAATTTAAAAACTGACGAAGATTTTAATGAAATTTATTTTCCAAATTTCGTTTAACTCCTAATTGATATCAACTGTAATTTTTATTTAAACCTATCAGCAAGATTGCAACTGCGTTGTCTTTTTTTTAATTAATGTTTTAATTAATTGGTAAAATGTTGATACGATTATGACAGTTAAAAAGACAGTAAAGTTAGCAGACATCTGACAATTTTAAGAACTGTCAAATAATAAAATAAAATGTTTATAAAATAAAAATAAAAAAAATGCACATGTAGAGAATTTAAAAATCAGTACATGGATTTTTTTCAATTTTACTATTTTAATTATTTAATTTTTTTATATGTAGTTAAAAAAATCATCTGTTACGTTTACTCATATAGTTGTCATTGAAATTTTTAAAAAGTGGGAGAACTCTCTAAGAATGGTCTCAAGTGTAATAATTATGATTCCTAACTAACCTGTATTCCCGGCTTGTACTTTCAATTGCAGTGTAAGCAATTGTCAAAGATTGCGATGCACTATTGACAGCATCAACCGCCGATTGTTTTATCATGTAATCATACGACAATTTATCTAAATTAGGTACTTTAACTTTAACTATACTTTCATTTTCGAATTTTTTTTTATCATCACAACGTGCCAGTAGTATTCCTGCAGACTGTAAATAAATACCACGTGAATAAGCAAATAATTAGTTATAAAAAAGAATACTCTACCATAGCTGGAACAAATTTTTTTGCCAACAATCTCCACGTTTGTCGAAATGCCATTTTAAATTTTCCTCTACAAACAATTTAAAAAAATATCTTCAAATAATTGCGCGACTACAAGCCATAATAAAAAATACAAAAGTGGGGGCGCGAAGTCAACAAAAAAATTTTTTAAACTTCATGTAAACAGTAGCTTAATAATTTTGTAATGATTGGTAAATAAATTCAATAATGACTCACAATTAACCAATGGAAAACCAGTTTTAAATAAACATGTAATAAAATAAAAAGTTTATGATTGGACAAGTGATAAAAAAGTAGCGGGTGGGAATTTAGTTCAAGAGCCTCCTCACGACAAGACCTACTAAACGCTGAGTAAAGTTTATTGTCTTTTAAAGTTTTCGCACAGTTTTGCATCATCATTTAGATCAACTAGTCATATACATGTACATAGACATTGCACATATGTACTACACAGTCACCAATCACCACCAATGAAATGTCAGTTGTTATATATATCTATATTCTATGGCCGTGAACATCTGAGTCTGAGATGGTTTTGGATTTTTCATATGGCTCATAGGTGATGATAAAAAATACATATCGTGTGTGCGCAAGAAATCCATTGATTATCAGTCAGAGATAACAAGATGCACAACCTCACTAATCATCACTTTCTGTTTATCATCTCACTGAGTTATTAAAATCGCAAGTAGTAATTCAACGTGTCTGTGTTTTATGTGCAAATGAGTAATAATTATTACGATAATAATAATAACAATAATTATAATAAATATAATAATAAATAGAATAGAAGATTAATAATATATAAGAGTAAAAGGTAAAATTGTCAGTTATAACAACCAACGTGTTACGACACGTAAAGCAAACGCCAAAAAGTCAAAGAAAAAAAAACTGAGGCTAAAAGAGAGCAAAGTGATGGGAAGATGGTGAAAAAGTACTACGGTCACTGGCATGGGTTCGCAATCGCTAGAAATATTGAGACAAGGTGTCTGGGCGAGCTTGACAGGAGGCTGGTTTTACGATCCACATCTAGATGTTTTTTCAAATACATTTCATCTTTACGTATGGCTCTTCTTACTGTGTTTTCCCTTTACTATTTATCTCGTGAGTTCTTTTTATTTATTTATTAATTTTATCTTTAGCTATTAAATTATCAATTGTCAATTGATTATTGATTAATAATTATTTGCTCAGTTATTACTGTCCATGATATGAAATTTTTTTTTAGAGATATTAAATTATCATTTTTTTTATTTATTACAGTTTTTACCTCCCACGTTTTACGTATGGTTGGCATACTGCGCATCAATCTTGATGCTATTTGGAACAATAAAATGTGTGAATCATGCCCTGCATTGTGTTTACGACACGAGCGAGTATCTGGAAGAACCGGGACCATGTGTGAGTCAAAAGAAGTCAGAGAGCGAAAAGCAACGTGCGGCTCGTAGTAAATGCCAGGATCGGTGTTCAGATCAAGCTGATCTTGGCATTGAATTGCAAGTATTAAATGGTAATTACAGTTTATTGATTATCTTTTAACTGTTTTATTTATAAATAGTTAGTCATGATATTGTTGTTGTTTATCAGGGAAAACTGATACACCTCCTGTCGAATGTTCATCGAGAAATTCATACATCGAACAAAATGCACCGAGTGCTGACGCTGATAGTATTACTTCAGAGTATAATCGTGATAAACCAAATTCTACGATAGATTTAAAGGTTGAAATTCATCGAAAAAATAGCTCGGAAAGTTCTGAAGAAGCACAACAGTTGAGTAAACCAACTGTGACTAGTATAAATGTCCAAGACGCTGAATTAGTTTCTACGCAAGAACGTGAACCAAGACTGAGAGCTAAAATTGATGGTATTACTTCTTTTCTTTTTTTATTTTATTATTAGATGACAAATTGAGTCAATTTATTTAATTGGGTCATGATACAATCGACTATTATTGCTTTATTACGAATAACTTACAGAATTTATTGATGAAATTTAAATAAATAATTAATTTAGTTGGAAGGTTATCACTAAAAGTCAATATCAATAGTTTGTTAATTTCAATAAATAAATAAATAAATAAATAAATACGAGCAACCTACAGTCGCTACGTGACTGCCTGACTATTACTGTCAAATTCATTGAATATGATTTGAATTTAACTGGTTATTAAAATCTCTACTCTAAAATTTACCCTAGAATCTTTTGTTTATTTCTATTATCATTTAAATTTAATAAGACAAATCTCATCATTAACTTACAAGCATATTGATTTCGATGATTGTTTAATCATGGGATTCTTGAAAAAAAATTTACATGCGATCAAATTTTTTTATTAGACATCTAATATATTTTTTCACTGATACCCAATTAAATCTGTTTCATTTTTATTATCATTTAAGACATGGCATAGACTAATTTTTTTATTTTCTCTCAATTATATATATAGTAGTTATATATATTCAGTGACAGAATAATTAAAATATTAATTTATTTAAAGAAAATAAATACGATCGTCTTTTTATTCCGCGTAATTTAAATGTAATTCGAATGATATCGATAAATTGACTTATGTCGATACTTGGCAATAAAAAAGAGTTTGAACTATGCAAAGGCATAAACTCAAGTCAAGACCTCTCTAACGATACCAAATTTAATAATATTATCTAATTCTATCATATAGATATGGCTGGAACAAAATTTTCTTAAAAATATAGATTAAGAGTGTGAGTAGGTATAGATTATTGATTTTATAATTTTAGATTGGCGATCAACACATCAAACGTGTGTTGTACAAATAAAAGATCGTCCGGGTACACGTAAATTGTGTAGACATGCATCTGAAGATTCTCAAAGTCGGCATACAAATCAGGGGACACTCGGCAAAACTGGGTCTGAAAGTCGTATTAAACAGACAAGTTCTCTGGAATTGGAGCAACATGGCGAAGACTATCCTTATTGGAAGTCTAATCAAAGTGTTCGTCGACTTGCGTCTAACTCTATACCCATGGAAACTCATCTTACAACAGATCATCCTCAAAGTTTAGAAACTATTTCAAAGAAAAAAGATTTGGATAAAATAAAAATGCCGTCACATCCACAGTCACTGGAGGTAAAAAAATTTATTTTTACTTTATTTTAGTTTCATTTTTTTAATTAATTATTTATAATCAGGTGATAGCAAAAAAACTTCATCAACAGCTAGTGCATCCTCAGAGTTTAGAAACAATTGGCGCTACTAGTAAAAATGTAGATGCTTCTGACGACAATAATTTACCTCTTCATCCTCAGAGTTTAGAAACAATAAATACTAAAAAGGTAAAATTTTTATTTTAGTTTTGTTATAAAAATATGTTGATTATTATTATTATTATTATTATTATTATTATTATTATTATTATTATTATTTATATAATTTTTAGATATTACCACAAAATACTTTAAAAAGAAATCAACTTCAACTATTACCGTATTTAAGTTACGGTTCTGAAATAGTTCATCCAATTGCCGAACAAAGTGACGAACAATTTGCTAATGATAGCGCCGGGGGTTATAGTCTTAGAGATTCTTACAGTCCTTTACTTACAAGAAAAACAATAGGTGATAGTAGTACCTGCTCTAATCGCGACCGAAGCTTAAGTGCCGGTGGTTTCGATGATAGATTTTCTAGGTCCGTAAGATGTAGATCTAGTATCAAATTTTAAACATAATTAATCTTATTTACTATAAAGATTGAATTTTATTTATAGATTTAATGGAGAAATAGCAATAGATAATGACTCAGCAAATTCGAGAGAAGCTCTTATAGATAAAGGAAAGTCATCGTTTAATCGAAGATTTAGTAATGGCAGTCAAAGTAGTCATGATTTGTCAGATGGGGATAGA